>NC_080401.1:46431153-47068846 GCF_030265065.1 Corythoichthys intestinalis | reverse complement strand
AACGGGAAAGTTTTTGGCAAATTTCCAGGGAACCGTAATTTTTTTTCTCTAAATTCTGGATACAACTTTTATGCCCCTCACCGTCCCGGAATTTTTGATGTTCAAATTATGTGATTTGTTCAAAAATTGTAGGACTAGATACATTTTGAAGATTTGTTTTTTTTCCCCAAAAATCGGTGAAAAATCGGCGTTTACGGGCGAATAGAACATTTTTCGGGGTCGTTCGAAAAATTCCCTACGTCGCGTGAAAATTCCGGTCGTTTCCATATTGAGCGGTGCCGATCGGTCAAACGGTCGGGCTGTGCGGCGCGCCAAAAAAATCCCATTCAAAAAAACAACAACTGAATAACACTATACGAATATTACCCACAACTATGAGTAACTCTACTTCTGATGTGTCCAGGTGAAGAAGAGCAAGGCTCAATGGCCGACGTGTCTTACTACTCTTATGATTACGACTCCGAGCCATTCCTGGCCAATGCCGAGGCGCGAGACCCCAATTTCGATGTTCCCAGAGCCGACCCGGACATGGCCCAGAAAGTCGTCCTGCCCTTCAACGCCCAAATACCCACAGCTGATGCAGGGAACAGTCCCGAACGATGGTATGTTGAAGCATGACGCAATCACGAGAAGACCTTATTTCAATGTTTCCTGAAAAATTTTAGCGTCCATTCTTTTGTAATATGTGGAATGAATACTAATTTTGGAACCCCTGAAGTGAAATTGGATGCATTTCTCCTCACTGTTGTGCTATCCTGTCCTCCACAGAAATGCCAGACTGAAGCCGTCCCCACTTCCACTTTGTAAATTATTTGTGAATATACTCATGAATGGAAAGTGAAGAGAGAAGCCCCAAAGGATGCAACATGAACGTGTGTGTATATACAGTATGTGTGTGTGTTCGCTTTCCTGTTTGTATCATCATAGCATTTTGGTTATTCATCCTACCGCCTCTTCTATAATCACTAGAACAACAAATAAAGTATTTATGTTGTTTTGTTGTAATTACAGCCGCCTTTAAGCAAAGCTATTGTTATATTTTCTATTTCCGGTATTTATTTGTTGTTAGACTTCATAATCATTGTTCTTTTTTTGACATTAGCCGCCCAAATGCGGGGATGTTGCGGTCCAGTCTCTACAGTTGTGCTGTTTGTCGTTATCATTCGTAACTATCTTTAAAGTTGACATACAGTGGTACCTCTACTTACAAAATTGGTTCTGGAAGTAGTTTTGTAACTTAAACATTGACTTCATAATGTATTGACGGCTCAGATCAGTCATGCACTGCGCCTCGCATTCACGTAGGGGGCCACCCACATCAAGAGGAGCTATTCAAAAACATGCAGCGATCTAATGCCGGATTTCTGTTGAAAAAGTACAAAGCTGTACCGCATACAAACAGGAAGGATTGTCTCAGGAGTGATTTGTTCGAAGATTCAAGGTATTTATTATATTTTTCGTACCATGCATGCATTTTCAGTGAGTGAAATTTCCGCTACTGCATTGTCATCATAGTTCGCAATATTTACGCCAAAAAAAAAAACAAAAAAAAAAAAAAAAATGGTAACTGCACGTTTTTTTTTTTTTTTGCTTTTAACCAAAAATCGAGACTGTTTTACTTTCATATCTATGAAGAATTCGGGGATTTAAGCATTTTTTCTCAAGAATTTTCACCGGAAAAGCTCTGTTGACATCAGGCGGCTGCTCGCTACATTCACTAACAGACTAGCATTTTATTTACGTAAAATAAACGCTAACTGCACTGTTTTTTTTGCTTTTAACCAAGAATCGAGACTGTTTTACGTCCATATCTATAAAGAATTCGGGGATTTAAGCATTTATTCACAAGAATTTTCACTAGAAGAGCTCTGTTTACAACAGGCGGCCTCTAGCCACATTCACTAACAGACTAGCATTGTACTTCGACACATTTACGTAAAATAAACGCTAACTGCACAGTTTTTTTTTTTGCTTTTAACCAAGAATCGAGACTGTTTTGCGTCCATATCTATAAAGAATTCAGTGTTTGAAGCATTTATTTACAACAATTTTCAATGAAAAAATCTTTGTCTGTGATTCCACTCAGTCAGCTTTGACAGCCTCGCCAACAATGCAGTCCCCCTATTTATCAGCCCCGCATCCCCTCAATACATTATGAAGTCTATGAACTTAAATTCTGTAAGTAGAGACACATTTTCCATGTAAATGCCCTAATCCGTTCCAAGCCCCCCAAAATTCAGACACGGATATTTTATTATGCACAAAAATGCATCAAAACATGTAACAAATTCATGTCACAAATAGATTATTGCACAATAAACATAAAATCTGAGTTGTGCATTATGTAAAAAACCAAGAATAACGAATAAACTTAATACACTCATGTTAAGCTGTCTGAACATGAGCGAATGAAGAGGACGCTAGGATACACGCATACACATACAGTAGAGGTCCCTCTTAGCCAATTGGATGCCAGGAATGCTAGGCAACAGCCAATGGCAGAGCACCTATGAGTATGTTATGTTTAGTAAACTTTGGGAGCTGCGAGTACCAGCCATTTTTGCCTTTCATATCCTGAAATTTCTTTCGTAACAAGATTTTCCCGTTAAGGTGTGTCTTAACTTGAAAATTCTGTTGATAGAGACGTTTGTAAGTAGAGGTACTACTGTATTATGTAAGATTGACTTTTGAAATTATTAAAACAGTTGGGAAATTATAGCAAAGTAAATCTGTTGTCAGGTGCCCATTTTGACCCATTCTTCAAGTTTTGCTTAATTGTGAATGATGAAACAGTTGGGCTATTTTACATATTATATAAAATGAGGTGCTTACTTGTCAAAACCAAAAGCTAAGCAGAGCTGCGGTGTTGTTGGATGTACAGCATTAACTTCCGATAAGTGGCACATTATCAAATTTTGGGCAAGGTTCTCAACCTAATGAATATAATGCATGCTTTTACTGTTTTTAATTACATTTTTCACAACACCGTTAGGTCCGTCCCTCGACATAAAATATTAAATATATATATGTTCAGTATATATATATGGTGGAAAACATTCAGGTGACTTGAAGTTCCGCTCTGTAACCCCCAATTTGGCCAAATTTCAAAATTCTCCAATTTGCAATTGTGATTAAGCTGAAAATCTCTTTTCTGGGGGAAGAACATTTTTGAACAGGAGGGCATTTAAAAAAAAAAAAAAAAAAAAAAAAAAAAAAAAAAAGGTAAACCCCTAAACCCTAACTCAAGGTGAGAGCATAATTAAAGACACCATGTTTTTAACAAGATATCGCGTATTTACCCTGTTTCGATCCAAAAACTCAGTGTGGCATGTGTCACCGAGTGTCAAGACACAGCTGTGAATGGCCACAGCCGGACTTTTTGGGGAGTGTATGGGTAAAACACGGTAATATAACAAGGATCGCTATGTAGAAATCGCAGACATCAAGGGGTGGTCGAGATTTTTTTTTTCAAATATATACCCTTTAGATCGATTATCATCGAAAATATCGAGGGGAAAACAGTCACAGAAAAAATACAATAAGCGATAGTTATGAGGTAGCTATCCATTACTTATTTACAGACACATTTTTTTTCATTGTGACGTTATTTGTTTAAAATATACGAGTGAATAATTTTATAAAGTCGTTTTTTAACTAAATATTAGACATCAATTAATGATTCGAAGCTAAAAATGATATAGACATTTCGAATAATAAATATAATTTCTTTTTATGGCTGGGTTAATACAAAAGCAGTTGCGCGACATCTGTAAACGGAGGTCTCCAGGGTAAGATGGACAAATGAAAAATAGTTTGGGGGCTTAATGGGCCATGAAACTGCTATGGCAGCTTATAGACATATTGTTCTATCAAACACAACAGTTCTCGGCGTAAAATACATCAGTTTATTTTAAAGAGGGGTGCAAGAGCAAAAACTGCTTTTTCAGCCTTGTCTGTGTTTTCCGCCATATATATAAATATACGATATATATATATGACGAAAAACACTCAGGTGACTTGAAGTTCCACTCTGAGACCCCCAATTTGGCCAAATTTCAAAACTGTCCGATATGCATGTGTGATACATCATTGGAAAGCTTAAAATCTCAATTTTCTGTGGGAAGAAAAATTTTGAACAGGAGGGCATTTAAAAAATTTTTTTAAAAAGTTAACAGCAAAACCCTATCTGGAGGTGAGAGCATGCGAGAGCGGAATTACAGACGCCATGACTTTAACGAGATATTATCGCGTACTTACCTTGTTTCGATCCAAAAACTCTATGCAGCATGTATCACCGAGTGTCAAAACACAGCTGTGAATGGCCATAGCTGCATTTTTGGGGGATTTTATGGGTGAAACTTGGTAATATAACAAGGGTTGTGATGCAGAAATCGCAGACATCAAGGAGTGGTTGAGATTTTCTTTTTCATATATTTACCCTTTTAAAACATTTTTCTCAATTTTCTTTGTTTAGATCGATTATCATCTAACATATCGGAGAAAATGTGACAGTAACAAAACAAATACAATTAAGCGATAGTTATAATGTAGATATCTGTGACTTCTTTGCAGACGCCATTTTTTTCATTGTGACGGCATTTGTTTAAAAGTTTAAAATATCCGAGTGAATAATTTTTTAAAGTATTTTTTTAAAGAAATATTAGACATCAATTAATAATTCTAAGCTAAAAATGACAGACATTTTGAATAATAAATATAATTAATTACCTTTGTTTTATGGCTGGGTTAAAACAAAAGCGGTTGCGCGACGTCTGTAAACGAGGGTTTCCAGGGTAAAACAGGCAAATTAAAAATAGTTTGGGGGGCTTATTGCGCCATGAATCTGCTATAGCAGTATATAGACATATTGTTCTATCAAACACAACAGCTGTTTTAGCTTGAAATATAGCAGTTTCTTTAAAAGAGGAGTGCAAGAGCAGAAACTGCTTTTTCAGTCTTGTCTGTGTTTTCCGCCATATATCGATGACAGGACTTAACGTGACCTACAGTAGTTAACTCTTAAGATATTTGAACAAAAGTATTTTATTAAATGAATGGACAATGATTTAATTTGTGGAAAAAAACTATTACCCTTAACAGAATGTTTGTTAATACGTTTATTAAAATGTTTTCAGGAAGACAAGTCATACTTTACAATACTTAAAACTTATTAAATGGATTGTAAACTCATTTTAAGACCATAGAATGCATGAATTTATATAAAAATGTAAATCAAAATGCAAAAAAAAAAATAGTATCTAAAATAAACATTGGACACCGTTTGCCTTACAGTTGCATAAACTGAAAGATTGAGAGGAAGCACAGCAGAAATTCAGATTCAGAAAGTGGCATGACAGGCACCAAAGTCCCTGGCGGACTTGAACAGACTCAGTAGTTTGGTTTGTCTAGACTAGCATCACAACACTCAGAGATGACTTATCTTCTTTGCCACCTGCTTTTGAGATTTGATTGTACAGTTCATAAGCTATTTTGTTTGTTACATTTTGATTCATGAAGCAATCGAATAAACAAATCGAGATGAAGTTGTTGCTTTTTTTTCAATTGCTGTAAATGTTCCAAATTAGATGACACATAATCTGTATAACATATCAAATACTGAGATTTTTAAATAAAAGTTGCAAAAAACGTGAACTTAAGTACTGTCATGATTTCCCTCTCAGTTTAGTTCATTCTAATTCTAACTTTGCAAGCCTTAGGAAAAAAAACAACGGCTGGAAAAAATATTTTAAATTCCTCATTTTTCTGTACTTACGGGGTCAAGAATAGGAACTTTAATCATTAGAAATGCAATTTATGGAGTAACCACGTGTGAATGCTTATTATGATTGTGCTAGTCATGTTAAATGGGAAACTTCTCACGTTAATATGTGGAAATGATTAAGTTCAAATGTTTCGACACAACTTTAGAAAAGTTGAAGCCAAAATTTGGAACCAGTGTTGTTTTTGGCAGGCCTTTTAATTTTCGTCTTAGTCTTTTGGACGATAATACTTATTAGTCTTAGTCATATTTTAGTCATCTCAAAATGTCTTCGTCTAGCTTTTGCTGACGAAAACATGGAACTAATTTCGTCTAATTTTCGTCGACGTTTACTAAAAATGTTTTTCATCAGTAAAATATTTTTTTTAAACTCCAAAAATAAATTTAAAAAAAAGGTTTGCAACTATTTCGAATGAACATTGACAGACGAGCACATATCGTAGCGTCTACAAGGACGCCAACTTGGACATAATACACACACAGCAGGAAAACCGTACATTATTTTCAATTAATTTTACACGCCTGGACGCCGCAAACTGTATGTAAAAAAAGTTGTACAAGAGCATAAGCCTAATACTAACGCGAATGCTATGATAACTAGTGCTGCAACGATTAATCGATTAACTCGAGTAATTCGATTAGAAAAAAGATTCAAAATTAAATTTTGCTGCTTGGGGTATTCGTTTAATTAAAGTGTTTTGAAAGTGTTCACATTTAGTTTTATTGATTTGGGTGGATACACTGCCCTCTAGTGGCAGCATTAAACATGACATAACTCATTTTACATGCCTGAATGAAGTTTTTGTTTGAGCTAATGTTTTTTAATGCATTCGTAATTTAGTTTATAGGTACATTTTGCCTTTTTTTGGTGGCAATATGTGTTAGAACCATTTGTTAAGAGCATTGTAAAAAAAAAAAAAAAAAAAGGGGGGGGGGGAGTTCGCATTTTATAGCATTTAAGCTAGTAGACGTTTGCTATGTAAGTTAGCCAGTTAGTTCTTTTGTTGTACTTAGATCATTTATTTATTTTTGTATACCGTTTGAGGCTCAACTCAGGTATTATAATTTTTTATGTTGCTTACTCGATTATTCGAACTAACTAGTTCATCGATTAATTGACTACTAAAATAATCGATAGCTGCAGTCCTAATGCTAACACAACTCCAAGTTACATTTAGTTTGTGATGATCACTCAGCACTGACCTTAAAAGGCTAAATAAACATTGCATTTTCTCTTTGGCCAAGATAAGAAAGTACAATCTTACCATTTGTGCAAGCCTTGAGAGTGGACGGGACACTGTACTGGTGAGTGGAGGGTGCGCAGCACATCACATGAGTGACACATTGACATATTGTAAACGTGTGACGGAAACTACTGCGCATTTTCGTCTCGTTCTCGTCTTGTCAGACAAAAACTGGCATTAAACTCGTTATGTTTGTCTCCCAAAACACGTTTTAGCTCATTATCGTGTCGTCATGAAAAAAAGTGTTCGTTGACGAAAACACTGTTTGGAACCCTAACTCAGGGTTTAACTCTAACCCTGATATTAAATCCTAATTTTAAACCTCCACTTTGGTGTTAAACCCTACATTGGTTTCAAAGTAGGGTTAAAAATAACAGGTTAGGGGTGTAAATTTGGAGTTTAAAACTAGGATTGGGGTTACAAGTTAAGGTTTCAAACTAGGGTTAGTGTCTGAAATCTGGGTTTCAAACTAGGGTTAAGATTTCAAATGAAAGTTTCAAACTGCCAGTTGGATTTGCAGCCATATGCAAGCATGAACACTTTTACAAGTCCAATGTATCCGGCTGACCACTGCATCCATTCTCAGTCCTGTAACATGAAGATATTATTTAAAATATTAGAAAAGGGCTAATGTCACTTATTAGCTTCGTTCATATAAAACAACACGCACAGCTGTAAAATTTACTTTGCAAAGACTTGCCAGGACTCGCGCCTACTTGTATTTTTGTGCACGTTCATGTGACATGAGCTCATGCTGTTCCAAGTGATGCCCTGTGCATATAAAAGTTCTAAGGTTAGCTTAGTTTTGCTGGTTTAGACAAGTGTAATTTTGAAGGCACACCTTTTTAATTGATTGTAAAAGTCTGATAGTAGTACACTACAAAAAATGGTTAACATTTCAAACTTCTTATGTGATCTTCAAAAAATAAATGGCATGCCGACTTTTAAAAATGCACGTGTACCAATAATTGTGGCCAAGCTAAACCTAGCTTCTCTGAGTATTGATGTAAAATTTCAACATACTGTACTTCCTTGGCAGCATCTGGCTATATTAAGTGTAGGGCTGCAACTATCGATTATTTTAGTAGTCGATTAATCAATGAACTAGTTAGTTTGAATAATCGAGTAATCGTATGAGGAACATGAAAAATTAAAATACCGTATTGGCCCGGATATAAGACGGCCCTGATTATAAGACGACCCCCTCTTTTTCACGACTCAAGTTTAGAAAAAAAAAGACTTTTTGAACACTAAATTATTATTTTTTTTATACAGAAAATAATTACAGTACATCCGAAACAAATGATTATGATACATTTGAGAGAAAAAGCATGTTATTTTGCCCCATTTAAATCTTAATATGTGAACATTTAAATATGTAAACTAAAGTGCAATCACATCTGTAAATGAATGGCTTCTGGTTTTTTAAATGTAAATAAACCAATCTATTGTGATAAAACAACAAAATTGCAATAACTGCATTAACCATCAAAGTGAAGTCTAACTGTAGTCTTGAAACGAATGAGGAAAAACATTGCAATAGAATAATGCAAACTGGTTAAATTTGAGAGCTGCGAGCTGTCATGACAGAACATCGCTTCAATGATATCTAGCGCCGTGAATGGGTATAATGTCTAGACCGCTAATATAAGACGACACCCTCATTTTCAGTCTTATTTCAATGCAAAAAAAACCATTTTATATTCGGGCCAATAAGGTGAGCCTCAAACGGTATAAAAAAATAAAATAAATGATGATCTATGTACAACAGAAGAACAATTGGCTAATTTACATAGCAAAAGTCCACTAGCTTAAATGCTATAAAATGCTTTTTTTTTTTTTTTACAATGCTCTTAACAAATGGTTCAGATACATATTCCCACAAAAAAACCTGCTAAATATATATATCTATAAAATAAATTATGAATGCATTAAAAAAAAATAAATAAATAAAAAATTAAACAAAAATTTAGCTTATGTTGGTATTAACAGGGAGCAGCTGGATTCAGCCATCTGAAATGAGCAGACTAGAGGGCAATATATCCACCCAAATCAATAAAACTAAATGCAAACACTTTCAAAATAAACCATTACAACGCTACTTTAATTAAACGAATACTCGAAGCAGCAAAATTTAATTTGATTTTTTTTTTTTTATCGAATACTCGAGTTAATCAAGTGATTGTTGCAGCACTAATTAAGTGTTTCAAAAACGTGTTTTTGGCAAAAAGTGAAAATAATAGGTTGTTCCACAGAAGAAAAAACAATAAGGCTAGTAAACCAGTTATGTAGGGGATTAATGTGCGTAGTGGACATAAAAAGTGTAGCGTTAGCATGTTCTTTTTGTACTCTGATTTGCACCATCTTCCATTTTAGTTTCATTATATATATATTACAGTCGTTCTAAAATGTATGAAATAATCTTAATATTGAATTCGAGCTTTAATGATTGATATACAGCAATAATGGTCAATTTATACTTTGTCCAATCAAATGATCAAAATTAGTCAATCATGAATAAATAAGCATATGCTTCTCCCGTCTTCCTTCGGGCAAATCATATCACATTTTGTAATTGTTAATCAACACCGATGATGATGATAATAAAAAAAAAATAAAATAAAATGTATTCAATTATTTGATTGGCATTTTTACAGCAGATTAAAAACTAACAAATTAATCATTTTCCTTAACCACCATTTAACATGAAAAGATGCTTGATTCTCCATTTTAACAAGCGTGTTATGTTTTTTCCCCGTTTCTTTTTATCACTGACTTTCTAGTCCTGTGTTTCTGACACCGTCAACTGTAATAACTGAACTCTCTTTTAAGTGCACACTTGACCATCTGCATTTGAATTGTGATGCTTGACCTGAATTGTGGTCTTTGTAGTCCAGACAACAGACAGACTCCTTTCAAGTGAAACATAAATCCACTACAAAGACTTGAGTTTTCATACAGAACATTTTAATTTTTCATCTCACAACAAGCAAATTTGGAAGCTGGAAACACAAGAGAAAATATTTACAGTCCTGGATGACTTAACAGATACATTTTTGGGAAAAAAAATAAAATACCACTAAGTGATACATAACACCATCAATAAAAACAAAATAAAAATGTGCTCAAAATATACAACTTAACATTACATACATACATAGTGCTACAGATGGAGAAAAAAACAAAACGGTAGCTGGTCTATGTTGCACGTGAGTTCTTGGGGAGTGGCCTTCTGAAGAGCAAAATGTGAGGCTCTGTGGAGAAAACGGGAAAAAAGGACTCTTTGAAATATCGAAACTCTTTGGTGGCCTTCAAAGTCAAACATGATGTAAGCCTAACTATAGCAGCAATGGTCCTTTATCTTGAATCAATCAGATTTCTCACAAAGTCAGTTATTGCCCTTTGATGACATCAGCCTTTTACCACACTTTGATCAGACAATGAAAACGCGACTTTTTGACAAATGACTAGCAAAAATCCTACTGTAAACTGCACATTAATACACCTGATAACCAGCAAAGCTGACAAGTAGGATTTATGTTATTCAAAATCTCCCATTTTCTTGACACATTTTTCAATAGACTGTTTCTAAATAGTTGCAAGTGGCATTTGTGTGCAGTTAAATTCATGTTAATTGTATATGTGAAATAATGTAGGAGTATAAAAAGTGCCCACAGAGGGCTTTCTCCAATTGTTTTGGTGTAAATAACTCCAGCAATAGTTTTGGCAACCGAATTAATTCATGTTTGTACTATATTTTTGTGTCATTCACTGCTCTTGCTCGCTCTCAAAATATAATGTGTAGGAAATGTGTTTGTATTATTTAAAATTGTGTTCAAAGGCCTTTTTTAAAATAAGCAGTCAATTTCTCGGATGTATTCCAACAGTTGAACAAGCCAAATATAAAACTTTGGTAACACTTTATAATAATGATCTGTTTTACTAGTTAATAGATCATTAGTAAACTGTTGATAAATGATTTATTATTGATTTGTGAAGTATTTGTTAACAGTTTGTGAAGCATTTACAGGGTGTTCTTAACCTGAAACACAGTTTGTGTAGAAATGTTTTAAGTTTTTGTGTGTAATGTTTGGCATTTCTATCTTTTCAGGTTAAGAAATGCCGTTCACTTCAAAAGAAAAGGCATTTTGATAAGGCATTTTGCAGGCAGCGCTCATGTTGCACATTTATGAAAATCTGCCATAGAACCAACAAATATTTGTACTTTTCTTTGTATATTTAACCAATAGTAAAACAGATAGTTATTATAAAGTGTTACCAAAACTTTTAAAGACTTTATAAAGATCATAATGGACAAAATTTAAGACTCAGTCATTTCACATCGATACCGGCCAAAAATGTACAAAAGATTCGAGGGAAAATTGGACTCCCGGAATTACTTGCAAAGCATGTGCAAAGTATATGAATTTATTCCCAGCTCTCTCACACTGTGAGTAGTAGTAGTAGTGATGTAGTCAAGTCACATCAATAGATTTTTAAGACCTTTCAAAATTGCATTTTAGGAACTTTTATGAAATTTTGGGAGAATTTTAGACATTTTAAGGCCTTAAATTCGAAATTGTTGGACGTCAGACTTACTATGACCCCACGGATACCCTGTTAAAGAGGATACAATATTTCTATTTCACATATTTTCCTGGATCAGAAACATAACCCACGTTTTTTTCCAATTACTGATATTTTTGGACGATAAGCGGCACCTACAAAAATTTACATTTAAAAAAGTATTAATTAGTATGTAAACCAGACTGGACTCTAAATCGCTGGTTTATTTATAGTGAAAAACATCAAACTCATTTGACAGTAAAAATCCATAAATTAGACACACTGGACTATAAACCCTCAGGGCTCAAAGATGAGGATAAGAGTAGCGATTTACAGTCCTGAAATTAAAGTTATCTTGTTTTAAATCCAGTGAGCAATCTGACATTTCTTAACAAAATTCAGCAAAATGTGAACATTATGTAATCATGTGTATTGTGTTTGTTTTCAAAGCTGAAATGTAGCCATTTGTACTAAACGACATCAAACTTATTTGACTGTAAAATTCCATAAATTAGACGCACTGGACTGTAAACCCTCAGGGTTAAAAGATTAGGAAAAGAGTAGCGACTCATGGACCGAAAATTAAAGGTATCTTGTTTAAAATCGAGTGAATGTTTTCAAAGCTGAAATGTAGCCATTTGTACTAAAAGACAAACTTATTTGACTGTAAAATTCCATAAATTAGACGCACTGGACTATAAACCCTCAGGGTTAAAAGATGAGGAAAAGCGTAGCGACTCATAGACCGAAAATTAAAGGTATTTTGTTTAAAATCGAGTGAGCAAGCTCACATTTCTTATCAAAATTGAACAAAATGTGTACATTATGTAATCATGTGTATTTGTTTTTGGAACTGAAATGTAGCCTTAGTGCGACCTCCAGTGGACAAAATTAGCATCAGTAGATATTTACTACTAAACAATGTCCTTAAGTTTTCCACTTTTTGAAATATATACCCATCATGAACCGACTTGGACAACCTAATGTTTGTCACCCCTGGCAAAATCTTTGCTTTAGTATCTTGACGCAAACAAAATGGTGGGCGTGTGCACTTCCAGGTTACTGACCGGGTTTGTGGATCATGTAGTGGATCCATCCTTCGCTCTGCTGGACGCCGAGGCCTCGCCACTCTTCTTCGGTCATGAGATGCGAGGCGGGCACCAGTTTGGACAGCTGCTTCGGTAACACAACATGCCTACCGGAACACAAAAATTTAGAACCGAACCAAGTCTTCACAGGTAAAACTAAACACTGTTACTGTTGCTGTTACTTCATTGTCAGTAGATGAAAAAGCATACGTTATTGAATAACAACCATGTACTTGTTTAACATGTACGTGTTACAAAATTTACACGACACATTAACTGTTAACAGTAGCTAGCTTAGCTTGTTTTCTACCTGTACTCGAAGGCGTCGTCGTTGTATTTGTCAGAGTAGTGAATTTCCTTCGCAGACATTGTTCCGACAAGCTCAAAGAAGTGTTCACAAGTAAGTCAAATCGTCCGTTAACGGGGAAAAAAAGTGTTATTGACAAGCGTCTTTACCTCAAACTGCTGCCTGCTGATTGAGCGAGCTTATATTTATAGCTTGCGTTCAAAAAGTAACGTTCAGTTGCGCGCCTTCGCCTGATTGGTCGATGCGGTCGCTTGCCAAATGACAGCCAATAGATATGATAAAAATAGAGCTAGACGCCGAAAGTTGTAGTCAGAGGCGTTAGTGACCGGCGGCCATCTTAAAACAGTCAACGTGTCTGAGTTTCTCCGTAAATACACTTAACTTGGCAAAATCAAGAACGATTTTCAAACGGTTTGGTTTATAACAAACTGCACCGTGGATTCAGGCTGGCTAGAAGTTGGGAAAAATATAATTCTTTTAAGTAGGTTATTCATTGCATTTATTAATTTGAAAATCGGTTAAAATGAGCAATTTATTGCTATTTATAAAAATCTGTTGCGCAATTTATAGCTATTTCAAAGTACATGCCCCTTTGACTTTAATTGTGTTTATCGAATGGCACTGATACATAATGTCCGACAAGTGATGACGTCTGTCTTAATCGACTAATAGCGCGCATATGCATCTAGTCATAAATGTGGTATCTATACTCCTCTCTTCTTTGGTGGTTTTGGAATCTGTTCAGTATGCATTACCGCCACCAACCGAAACATTTCAATACAAAAAACAAAACAGTCATGCAGTGAGATTTATTCCAATAGTGTACAGAATGCTATTTTTAGACCGTGACGTCGCCACCTTCAACATAGAACATCAACATAGACACGCCCTTGGATACAACTCATGTTATTGCTGCTTGTTTTCTGCCGGTAATCTTTCAAAAAAGACCATGCCGAGTAAACATGGCTGCTATGGAACTTATAGAAACGACTCTAGAAATTACGACGTATGAAGGATGTTTTCTACCTACATTTCCCGAAGCCAAAAAGAAAAAGATGTGACCAATGGATTAACTTTTTCGGACGTCCAAAAGACCAGTGAGGTGAAGCCATTCACCTTTATATGCAGTCAACATTTTTTTGGGGGGGCCATTGTCCTGCAGAAGACAAAGAGGTAAGCCATTTTGATATTTTTACTTATTTTTTAGCGTGGCATTTTGCCACGCTGCTTCTGTCTGACAATGAATCACCTGAAAAAAAAAAAAATCAAATGGTATCTGACTGCCATTGTTGTTACCTTTTCTATTGTAAAAAAAACAACTTTAGTAAGGGGGAAGTGTAAGTAAATTATAGAATTAAGATTTGTTATTAATGAAAAAATTAAAAGTAAAGGTTGTTGGCTGTCACTGAGTAGCATTTGCGATCGCTACACAAAAATAGCACTGTAAATTACCCTAAAAAAACATCCGAGACGTAAGACAACCAGAGGATATAATATATAAGAAAGACAGGGCGTATTGTGGTAAAGGATAGATTGATGAAACAGGAGAATGTCAGTGTCAGTGGCATAAAGCAATGCACACAGGAAAAATGTGTCGATAAAAAAGCTGCCTTGGATCAGGTTGGCTCTTTTTCCTATCTTTTTCAGCCCTCGACACTCAAGCCATCTCTTGCATTGAACATTTGTATGTTCTTTCACATCTCTACCAGTGAATTTGGCACCAGAGACATCATTTTCGGACAGAATTGGTAGGATTAGCTCAGTAAACATCTCGTTCGTACACTATTTACATGCATTTAGCATTGGGACAAATGCAAGCTTAAGCGTTAAATAGTGCGTCGTCATCCTACAATGTTCCATCTAGTTGTTTTGTATCATGGCCTCGAACTGTTTATCATAACTACATGCATTGTAAATATGACAGTGTAGTAAATGGACAAATAGCTTTGGACAGCTAAATGTGGTTAACCACTGCATAATTAGTGTCACCGTTATTTTGTTACTTTGATGTGATACGCAAGTTAAAAACGAGTCAACTCAAAATTTTACTCAAGTAAGAGTAGCGTTACTTCAAAATACTATTACTCAAGGAAAAGTACCGTATTGGCCCTAATATAAGACGGCCCTGATTAAAAGACGACCCCCTCTTTTTCAAGACTCAAGTTTGAAAAAAGACTTTTTGAACACCAAATTAATTTTTATACAGAAAATAATTACAGTACATCCGAAACAAATGATTATAACAATAAATTTGCGAGAAAAAGCATGTTATTTTGCCTCATTCAAATCTTAATATCTGAACATTTAAAAATGTAAACTAAAGTGCAATCACATTCGTAAATAATTGGCTTCTGGTTTTTTAAATGTAAATAAACCAATCTATTGTGATAAAACAACAAAATTGCAATAACTGCATTAACCATCAAAGTGAAGTCTAACTGTAACTGTAGTCTTGAAACAAATCTGAATAAGGGAAAACATTGCAATAAAATAATGCAAACTGGTTAAACTTGAGAGTAGCTGAGATTTGTCATGACAGAACATCGCTTCAATGATATCTGGCGCCGTCTAGCGTCGTGAATGGGTATAATGTCTAGACCCCGAATATAAGACAACTCCCACTTTTATTATATTATTACTTTTATTTAGTCTTATTTCAATGCAAAAAACACCGTCTTATATTTGGGCCAATACGGTAATAGTCAGGTAAAAAATGTACTCAGTACAAGTACAAAAGTATTTGGTGAAAAGATTACTCATGTAATGAGTAAAATTGTGAGTAAATTCTTACGATGTTTGATTCTTTTTTTTTCAAACAATGGTATTTGGTACTCAGCACCAAATTGTCTATATGAAATGTTATTATTATACTGTACTATAAGTTATTACATGACCACATTAAGCCAAAGAAATGTTTTAAAAAATCATTGCCTTCCGGCAAGAGAAAAAAATTCACCATTCGTCCAAATCAGCATCAGTGCCCTCTAGTGGAGAAATTAGTTCCTAGTTTGAATAGTGAATAGTTCCACCACAGTTCCTATTATGAAATTAAAAGGATCATATTTCCAATTTTCCCTGGTCAGTCAGTGTCAAATAAAAACTGGGGGAGAGTTTAAAATCCCCACTTTCGAGTCATGTTGATGGCAGTGCTCTATGTCAAATACTTAATTTTTTAAGGTGCTTTAAAGATGCCACTGGGAAAAACAAAATAGAGTAAATATTAATATGTAGAATAAAGAGGAAAAATGTAACGACAAGTGTAGCCCAAAGTAGCAGAGTAAGAGTAGCGTTTCTTCGCTGCTCTTCAAATTTCAGCTGCGGCTCTTTTTGTGTCCAGTTTGCAATTTCTCCATGTGTTTGTGCGAGGTTTCTTTGGCTTCTTCCCACATTCCCCAAAAGTTTGTTGCAGACTCTTAATTGTCAACATGTGGTTGTGAGTGTGCATGCTTGTTTGTCTGTATGTGAGATGGTACCTTGCACCCAAAGTCAGCTGGGAAATACTCCAGTTCACCCACGACTAAAGGAAAAACACTATAGAAAATGCATATGAGACAGTTTCTAAATCCTGTTATCTAAAGTCACTGTTTGCATGACCTTTTCCTTTCAAAAGTCAACAGCATGCAGATATTCATTTCCTGTTTGCCCAGAGCAACTGTACATTCCATTCTACTTGGGAGATTCCTTACTTCCAATTTCTTTTAGGACCCACGTGTGCATCAGCTGCAAAACACCAATCTGTTAGAGCAAACTAAGTGTTTCGGGTTACCAACGCAGCAGTGGCCAGCAGCCCGTTAAAAATTAATGCTCGTTTTCTTCATAATGTCACTTGTCAAGCCTCTCAGTTACGGCATCTGTCAAATCTGCAAAATAGGGGTCAGTGGAGGGCACAGGAGCTGAAAATTTCCATGATTGAGTCACATTAGGGACATTAAAGGTAATACATATCCAGTGTTGTCACAGTGTAATCTGATTACTTTCTTTCAGTAACGAGCAATCTAACGCATTCATTTTTCCAAACTAGTAATATGATTAAAGTTACTTTCCTTTGTGTTTGTGCGTTACTGTTTTGGTATTGCCTCATAATGTACAGTATGTAGAATAAAGAATATTGTCACGTACAAAGAGCATTTTGAATAGAAAATGTTAGAAAGGTTCCCACTACGTGTTCGTTTCCATGGTAACCGGTCATATTTACTTCCTGTTTTGGTCTCGAGTCACTGTTACACGCGCTAAGTGTTTTGGGACTGAGAATTCAATTCAATTCAATTTTATTTGTATAGCCCTATAGACCCTACCCACCGGCGTCACAAAATCACGTGATCGCTGTATTGTTCCGCCCCATTGTCCGTCATTTTGTGTCTGTATTATCAATGGTCTCAATTGATCGAGCAATTTATAATGCATTTCATGGAAGACCCGGTGCTTTTGGATGCCGTAAACTCACTGGATGTGTTGCATAAAAGGCGTTATGTAGAAAAGCTTAGTTCTATACAGTCGCCAGATCCATATTTGATGCCCAAATCAATATTTTTGGACCCGCTGTCTTCGCCGTCTCTGCCTGACAGCTGCTACCCTGATATCTACAATTATCTTATCCACACAAAATCAGCATATTCTCACGAAAGTTTGAAAAACTTTAAGAGCTTGGAGGCTTATAAATACTTCGTTGCTGGTTGGGTGAAACAGGTCCTTGTCCACGAAAATTCGGCAGGAATCTATCTTGTGCTTGGAAAGGTGAGTTACGAAATTTTCAATTCAAAATCTTTTGTTCTTGCTAACATCCACTGTCAAGTCTAATGTATTTCAGGTCATTTGTCAATGGAGCTAGGGCTTTTAATGTTTATATGGTTTAGCGATAGCACTCTCACTACATACATACGTGTATGTTGTCGGCGATTAGCCTAGCAATGATCTTAATTGTGGTTGTCAGCCCCAAACCCTCTAAATATACAGTATATTAAATGCATCTTACCAGATATAAAATGACTACTACATAATCGGTGGTAATCGTTTGGAGCCCAGTTTTCTCCTCGAATTGCAGCAGCCCATCTCGCTCTCCTCTCCGGGTCTCTCGGAATCCGGTAGAACTTCAAGTCTCTCCGTCTATCTTCTATGTTATTGCAACCGACCGCCACACACGCCTTCACCATTTTGATTATTAATGTCAACGAGCAGAAAAACACGCCTTAAATAGGAGGAATGTACGTAGCCGTAACAGGTAAACACGATGTGTTGACGGACAATTGGGCGGCACCAGTCAGGAGGGCGGAGTTGTGACGTCACGTGGGTAGGGTCTATATCACAACAAGGTTGTCTCAGAGGACTTTGCAGAGTCAATATGATACACAATCAGATACAGTAGATGAATTAGATGAGTTCAAGTCCTAGGCATTCCCCATCCTTAGACCCTCCATGGCGGCAAGGAAAAACTAAAAAAAAACCATGGGAAAAGAGAAACCTTGGGGAGAACCACAGTCAGAAGAGATCCACTCCCAGGACGGACAGGCTATAGAAGCACCAGGATTTATGATGGGTATTAGCAGTTTGTAGAGACGCAATGGGGTGCGAGAACTTGAGCGGTCCATCTAGCCCAGGGGTGGGCAAACTATTCCACAAAGGGCCGCAGTGGGTGCGGGCTTTTGTTGCAACCTATTAAGACGACACATTTTCACCAATCTGCTGTTTTACAAGTGCAATCAGTCGATTGCAGTCAGGTGCTTCTCATTTCTGCTGAAACCTCATTGGTTATACTATCTGTGCTGGGTCAGTTGGAACAAAGACCAGGACCCACTGCGGCCCTCGAGGACCGGTTTGCCCACCCCTGATCTAGCCAGATGAGATGGGGGGCAACGAGGACGTCCATCCAGCCAGGGGTCAGGATACTCAGGCGGCTGCGGAAAGTTGGCCCCTCCCCCAGAGGGGAGGGGGGAAAGGGGACATCGGGTGACTAGCGATGAAGAGACTAGTCAACTAGATATTAGAATTAGAAAAGAGGAATAAAGTAAAGACAAGTGGTAGAATTAGAAAAGAGGAATAAAGTAAAGACGAGAGGTAGGTAGAGTGAGAAACAGGGGATAGGACTCAGTGGCTGTACTACCCCCGACATTGTAGCTTCTACTGCAGCTTAGACTGAACTGTGAGTCCAGTCTGTTTTCATCTAGCCTGACCATAAGCTTTGTCAAATAGGACCGTTTTTAGTAGGGTTGTTCCGATCATGTTTTTTTGCTCCCGATCTGATCCCGATCGTTTTAGTTTGGGTATCTCCCGATCCCGATATTTCCCGATCCGATTGCTTTTTTTTGCTCCCGATTCAAATCCAATCATTCCCGATAATTTTTCCCAATCATATACATTTTGGCAATGCATTAAGAAAAAAATGAATAAAACTCGGACGAATATATACATTCAACATACAGTACATAAGTACTGTATTTGTTTATTATGACAATAAATCCTCAAGATGGCATTTACATTATTAACATTCTTTCTGTGAGAGGGATCCACGGATAGAAAGACTTGTGACTTTGTATATTGTGACTAAATATTGCCATCTAGTGTATTTGTTGAGCTTTTAGTAAATGATACTGTAGCCATGCCCAAATGCATGATGGGAAGTGGAACCATGACTGTGCGTAGTGCTACCAATTGATATATCTTCTCTGCGTTGGAAAATAACATAAGGTGTTAAGAAAAAGATCAATTGCTACCTTGCTTCCCCACATTGCTTCCTATGATATTTCTAAACGTAGGGAGAGGGAGTGTAAGGCTTTAGCCAAATAAAAAAAGGCTCCAAAGGCTGCCAAAATTCACTCTACTCATTTTACGCTGTCTTTTATCTCTCTATATAGGTAAAACGGCGCCATTACAGATTGAGCGCGACAATGCGTGAGTGGGTCGTGCAGTGCATGCATTAATTGCGTTAAATATTTTAACGTGATAAATGTTTTAAAAAATTAATTACCGCCATTGTCGGGATAAATTTGATAACCCTACCTTAAGCCTAAACTAAAGACTCTGGATGAGTGTAAAATATTATGTCTGTAACGTTAAATACAATTAGAAAACGATTTAATTAAAAAAATATATATATATTAATAAAAGGCATGGCCGATATTTTTTTGCCGATTCCGATACTTTGAAACTTTGATACTTGTCCCGATCGATCGGGACATCTCTAGTTTTTAGTCTAATCCTAAATGTGCAGACTGTATCGGCCTCTTTAATATTAGCTGGAAGAAAGGCGTGAGGATCGCGGGTGCACATTCGAGCAGAGTGCAGCCACCCATTGAGATGTACGAGTGAATGTTAATCTGTGTGAGTCCATGAATGTAAATGAATATTTTTCCTTCATTCTTAAGGGTTCCAGCGATAGGTTGGAGCTGCTACATGCACAGCCGTTTCGTAGCTTTGCAGTTGCGGCTC
Source organism: Corythoichthys intestinalis (assembly GCF_030265065.1). Lineage (NCBI taxonomy): Eukaryota > Metazoa > Chordata > Actinopteri > Syngnathiformes > Syngnathidae > Corythoichthys > Corythoichthys intestinalis. The sequence continues at coordinate 47,048,440 of NC_080401.1, read as the reverse complement.
GTTATTGCTCCTCGCCAAGTCAGCAAGCATTTTTTACATCATTATTCGTGTTGCACTTTTATGCCGTGAGGTGACGTGTTCGTTTAGCATCACTGGGATGTGTTGTTATTCTGTTTGAGTGTAAAGTGCTTAGTTGCCGCCACGTTTTGTGGGCAAATTGAGCGCGTGTGTACGGCGTACTTCCGGGTTGTGCACATGCACGTGCATTCGTGCCCGCCCCCACCTTTGTGTTTATTGCTCTGTGCAATTCATTTGTGTGTTGTTGATTATTGTGCAGTCAATTTGCATTGTTTTACATGAGCACTGATATGCGTTAACCACCAAACCCTAACCTGAAGTTCAAAATTTTTGACGTTAGGCATAATCTTCGAGTTAGCGTGGGTGTAATTAGTCGGTGCAGTTAATTTCAACAAATTCCATGCAGTTTGTCAGTTATTTGTTAGTTTCAGGGCTCCGGAGTGTCTAAACTAGCGTGAGTCAATGGTGGTTGAAATCAACTGCATCAACTAATTAAACCCCCGCTAACTCGAAGTCTAAGCCCTATGTAAAAAATTATGATCTTCCCCTTTATATTCAATTATCGGAAAATCAATTACATGCGATTTTTCTGTTGTCATTTTTATGGTGAGGCAGCAAAGGGAGAAAAATGGTAAAAAGTAACTGATGAATTACTTTTAAAGTAACTTAGTTTCTTTGATGGTAAGGTAATCAGTAAAGTAACTGGATTACCTTTTTGAGGCGTAATCAATAATCAGTAATTAGATTTTTGATATTGAGGCCTTTTTTTTTTTTTTTTTTTCCTAAAACACATCAATGAAATATTATGGCAAGCGACAGTGGTATGAAAAAAGTATCTGAACCTTTTGGAATTTCTCACATTTCTGCATAAAATCACCATCAAATGTGATCTGATCCATGTCAAAATCACAAAGATTATAAAACAGCGTCTGCTTTAGCTACCACCCAAAAACCGCCCAAATATACATAGCTTTTCATATTTTAATGAGGATAGTATGCAGACAATGACAGAAAGGGGAAAAATGAGTAGGTGAAACATTACATTTAATATTTTGTGCCCCGCCCACTTTCGCAGCAATAACTTCAATCAGACGCTTTCTGTAGCTGCAGATCAGTCTGGCACATGTCTGGACTTTGACAAGGCCACTCCAGAACGTGTATTTTCTTCTTCTGAAACCATTCTGAAGTTTACTTCAGTGTTTTGGATCATCTTTTTAGCTTCAACTGTCTGACAGACGGCCTCAGGTTTTCCTGCAAAACATCCTGGTAAACCTTTGAATTCATTCTTCCATTAATGACTGCTAGTTGTCCAGGCCCTGAGGTAGCAAAACAGCCCCAAATCATGATTCTCCCTCCGCCATGCTTCATGGAGGGGATGAGGTGTTGATGAGCTGTTTACTTTTTTACTCCACACGACATTGTGTGTTACTCCCAAACAATTCAACTTTGGTTTTATCAGTCCACAAAATATTTTACCAAAAGTGGAGTCTCCAAGTGCCTTTTTGCGAACATTAAACGAGCAACAATGTTTTTTTTCCAGACAGCAGTGGCTTCCTCCGTGGAGTCCTCCCATGAACACCATTCTTGGCAATGGTTTTACATATACCCGTTGTGTGCACAGAGATATTGGACTGTGCATGTGATTTCTGGAAGTCTTTAGCAGACACTCTAGGGTTCTTTTTTACCTCTCTGAGTATTCTGCGCTGAACTCTTGGTGTCATGTTTGGTGGACGGCCACTCCTTGGGAGAGAAGCAACAGTGTAAAACTCTCTCCATTTGTAAAGAACTTCTCTGACTGTTGATTGATGAACATCCATACTTTTAGACATGGTTTTGTATACTTTCCCAGCTTTATACAAATCAACAATCCTTGATCGCAGGTTTTCAGACAGCTCTTTTGATCGAGCCATGATGCACATCAGACAATGCTTCTTATCAAGACAATTCTAACCAGGCGTGTGTTTTATAGTGGGCAGGGCAGCTTTAAACCACTCATCAGCAGTGTTGTTAATAACGGTGTTACAATATAACGGCGTTACTAACGGCCTTATTTTTTTCAGTAGTGGGTAATCTAATTAATTACTTTTCTCATCTTGGCAACACCGTTACCGTTACTGAGGACGGAAAGGCATGCGTTACTATGCGTTACTATAGTGGTCGAAAAGTCTGAGGGAGACGGACTCACCGAGACGACAGAGCAGAGCAGGAGTAGGGAGGAGGCAAGAAAGTTGTGACGCCGAGCAAACGCGATGCTAGGTAGCGCCAATAATACATGTTGTAGCCGATAGCCTACTAACTACGCCCGCATGTTATGGTAGATATGGTAGACATGGTAGATATCACATGTACTGTACATAGATATAACTAGATGCAAAATGACAGACATGGCACTAGATGAGTTAGTAGACAGCCGCCATCTTAAAGCAGTAGACTTTTTAGGACGGCTCTGTTGTAGAGAACCTTCCTAGCAAACCTAAGTAACTTTTCATCTAAAATACTTCTAAATCGGCAAAATCTTGACTTGAATCTATCTTTAAATGATGAAACAGTTTTAAAACTTTCATATGTCGAAAGTAGAGAGAAGGGAACTAATGCAATAATGGGAGCAATTTTAACAACTTTTAACAGTTGATTCAGGGTAAAGGGTAAATTAGGGTAAAGAATTGGGCTCGGGCCAATTGTACCAAAAACCTTCACAAAAAACTTCCCATCGTGTGGCCAATGTTTTTTTTTTTTTTTGAGGGAAAAAAAAGTAATTATCACCAATTACTTTGCCAAGTAACTAATTACTCTTACATTCAGGTAATTGAGTTACTAACGCAATTACTTTTTGGGAGAAGTAATTTGTAACTATAATTAATTACTTTTTTTCAGTAAGATTAACAACACTGCTCATCAGTGATTGGGAACACACCTGACTTATATTGTTTGGTAAAAATTGGCTTCAATTGCTCTTTATGTCTCCTTAGGAGGAGGGTTCACTTACTTATTTTTCCCCTTTCTGTCATTGTTTGCATGCTATCCTCATTAAAATATGACAACCTATAAATGTTTGGGTGGTTTTAGTTAAAGCAGACACTTTTTACATCTGTGTGATTTTGACAAACATCAGATAGATCATATACTGTAGATCAAAATATTTTGTGGACTGATAAATTAAAAGTTGAATTGTTTGGGAGTAACACACAATGTCATGTGTGGAGGAAAAATGGAACAGCTCAACAATATCAACACCTCATCCCCACCGTGAGGCATGGTGGAGGGAGCGTCATGATTTGGGGCTGTCTTGCTGCCTCAGGACATAGACAACTTTCAGTCATTGAATGAATGAAATGTTTATTGTCATCATCATCGGTATCATTGACAGTTGTGATGTGATTTGCCCGAAGAAAGAAAAACCGAAGAAAGACATAGGCAGACGGGAGAAGCATATGCTTATCAGTACCTGTCCCCCTACAGCCAGGGACGCACAATCTAACATGGTAGGGTTGCATACATCACATTACATGAGCTTTTCTTTTTCGTTTTTTGGCAAAATATTTTGTAGACTGATGAAACCAAAGTTGAATTGTTTGGGAGTAATACACAACGTGTGTGGAGAAAAAATGAAACAGCTCACCAACATCAACATCTCATGCCCACCGCATGGTGGAGGGAACATCATGATTTGGGGCTGTTTTGCTGCCTCAGGGCCTGGACAAATTGCAATCGTTTATGGAAGAATGAATTCAAATGTTTATCAGGATGTTTTGCAGGAAAAGCTGAGTCCGTCTGTCAGACAGTTGAATCTAAGAAGAGGATGGATGCTGCAACAAGACAATGATCCAAAACACAGAAGTAAATCAACTCCATAATGGTTTCAGAAGAACAAAATACACGTTCTGGAGTGGCCAAGTCAAAGTCCAGACTTGAACCCCATTGAGATGCTGTGGCATGACCTAAAGACAGTGATTCATGCCAGACGTCCCAGGAATCTTACTTAAGTACAGCATTTTCGTCGAGAACAATGGGTCAAGATTAATCCTGATCGATGTGCCAGAGACTCTGCGGCTTCAGGAAGCGTCTGGTTGAAGTTATTGCTGACAAAGGGGGCGGGCCACAAAATATTTAAAATATTAAAAGTGATGGTTCGCTTACTTATTTCCTTCTTCTGTCATTGTTTGTATACTATCCTCATTAATATATGAAAACCTATAAATGTTTGGGTGGTTTTAAAGCAGTTTTTTCATCTGTGTGATTTTGACAAAGATCAGATCACATTTGATGATTTTATGCAGGAATAGGAAAAATTCCAAACGGTTCGGATACTTTTTCATACCACTGTATGATCGAGGCTCACATGACAATATGGCCCATGGGCCATGAGTTTGACCCCTGGGTCAATATGGCCTCCCTTCCCTTTTGGAGTAAGGCATATCCATTCATTGCAGGGGGCTGAGAAATAACCCCCAAACCGTCTCTGTGGCAACTGCACGCATGGCTGATGAGTGATATTACATGAGCGGAAAGTGAAAGGTTAGCATGGTGAAGAGAGGGGGACAGAGGCTATAGCATTACAATGACAGGTAGGAGAGGTAGGGAAGGTCGGGCAACCCACCTGCCAATGCTGTTGAGCGAGGGTGGTCTTCAGTGCTGACCCATTGGTGAGGGCAGCGGGTTAACAATCCTTATAATTTGTCTTCATAATCAATAAGTCATATTTCAGAGCGACGTCTTTAGTCATTTACAATGAGCATAATGGAGAAACAGTACCCGGCCATTGCAGGCAAAGAGAAAGGTAAGTTTAACAATTATTAACTCTTGATATTATAGATTAGTTGTTGTTTGTTAGTTGATTCCCCTTTTTGAAAAGTAGAAAATATACAGTACACATTAAAAAACATATTTTTTGCCAATTTAAATCATAGTTACCAGGTGTATATTGCAGTTTTATCCCCAATTTGATTTACATGAGACAATTCTTGTCACACTACCGGACAAAATGTCACAAAAAGTGCCTACATTGGTCAAATAAATCTTCTGGCATCTATTGGAAGATAAACTAAAAAAATGAGGTAATTTGGTTGCATAAGTTTTTGCACACAATGTCTTCTGATATGGCTGCATTCAGAATTTAATGATCACATTTAAACTCATGTCAAATTTAACTTAACAGTATTTACAGTGGCTCTAATTAACCCTACATAAAGTTCATTTTAACCCTAAAATTTCTTGAAAAGGTTTTCCACAGGTTGGTCACCCTTAAATTTCAAATTGTTCAAATACAGTGGGGCAAATAAGTATTTAGTCAACCACTAATTGTGCAAGTTCTCCCACTTGAAAATATTAGAGGCCTGTAATTGTCAACATGGTTAAACCTAAACATGAGAGACAGAATGTGGAAGAGAAAAAAAAAAAAAACAGAAAATCACATTGTTTGATTTTTAAAGAATTTATTTGCAAATCATGGTGGAAAATAAGTATTTGGTCAATACCAAAAGTTCATCTCAATACTTTGTTATGTACCCTTTGTTGGCAATAACGGAGGCCAAACGTTTTCTGTAACTCTTCACAAGCTTTTCACACTCTGTTGCTGGTATTTTGGCCCATTCCTCCATGCAGATTTCCTCTAGAGCAGTGATGTTTTGGGGCTGTCGTTGGGCAACACAGACTTTCAACTCCCTCTGCAGATTTTCTATGGGGTTGATACCTGGAGACTGGCTAGGCCACTCCAGGACCTTGAAATGCTTCTTACGAAGCCACTCCTTTGTTGCCCTAGCTGTGTGTTTGGGATCATTGTCATGCTGAAAGACCCAGCCACGTCTCATCTTCAATGTCCTTGCTGATGGAAGGAGATATTCACTCAAAATCTCTCGATATGTGGCCCCATTCATTCTTTCCTTTACACAGATCAATCATCCTGGTCCTTTGCAGAAAAACAGCCCCAAAGCATGATGTTTCCACCCCCATGCTTCACAGTGGGTATGGTGCAATTCAGTATTCTTTTTCCTCCAAACAAGAGAACCTGTGTTTCTACCAAAAAGTTCTATTTTGGTTTCATCTGACCATAACACATTCTCCCAGTTCTCTTCTGGATCATCCAAATGCTCTACAGCGAACCGCAGACGGGCCTGGACATATACTTTCTTCAGCAGGGGGACACGTCTGGCAGTGCAGGATTGGAGTCCCTGGCGGCCCACTGTGTTACTGATAGTAGCCTTTGTTACTGTGGTCCCAGCTCTCTGTAGGTCATTCACTAGGTCTCCACGTGTGGTTCTGGGATTTTTGCTCCCCGTTCTTGTTATCATTTTGACTCGACGGGGTGAGGAGAGAATTGAAAGTCCGTGTTGCCCAACGACAGCCCCAAAACATCACTGCTCTAGAGGAGATCTGCTTGGAGGAATGGGCCAAAATACCAGCAACAGTGCGTAAAAAGCTTGTGAAGTTACAGAAAATGTTTCGCCTCCGTTAATGCCAACAAAGGGTACATAACAAAGTATTGAGATGAACTTTTGGTATAGACCAAATACTTATTTTCAACCATGAGTTGCAAATAAATTCTTTAAAAATCATACAATGTTATTTTCTGTATTTTTTTTCCCACACTCTGTCTCTCATGGTTGAGGTTTACCCATGTTGACAATTACAGGCCTCTCTAATATTTTCAAGTGGGAGAACTTGCACAATTAGTGGTTGACTAAATACTTATTTGCCCCACTGTATGTGGTTCTGCAGGTCCTGAGCCAAGAATCAATTCCACTGTATGTGTTCATAAAAGTGCATCTCAATTCTCGATCAACTAGAATATTGTGGATATCCTAATTTCAGCAGGGATATTTAAAAAGTGAAATTCATATCGAAAGAATGGTACATTGAGATATGAGATATTGTATCCCTACCCTAGGTAGGGATTCTTTCACAATGTCATGTATTTATTGAATCAGTTTTTTTCATTTAATTAATGCAACAAATGAAGCCTGATATATATGTAATGTTATGTTTTGTATTTGCTACACCACGTGTATGAAGGACCTGGGCCAGGCCGATACGGTCTTCCTCCAACTATTGGCTTTATCGGCCATGACTTCACAAAACAAACAAGCCCTGCATACACGTTCCACACCAGGATGAGTGACAATAGTAAGTCCCCACAATATTCTTCATAAAAATCACCGCATCAGGCATCCAGTCCCATGTGATATGTAACACAAAATCCATGATATTCAGTTTAAAAGAACAAAACCATGATTACATTTTACATGTAATGTTTACAAGTTATGTACAACCATTCATTTGTTATTGGACAATTTATTTATTATTGCTGTTATAGTGAAGTTTGAATAGCTCTTTTATCACCATGCCATGTAGCTCAATCCATGCTTAACCACTAGAGGGAGGGAGAGCACTTTGTCTAGTGCTGCAAAAAGCTCATCAAAACAAATCAAGTCATGTGTCTGCGGCCTGCAAGAATGAGGGTGGGGGCGTAACTTGCCCTTGTCATGCAAGTCGCAGACATACCCTACTTTTAAATTTGTATTGGTTCTGAATTATATTTTGCTTTGTGTGCAGTGTATTGTGTTGACTGTAGTCCGGGACCTCGGTATCACATTGATGCTAAGATGACTCGCTTAGGGAGAGATGGCACACCTGCGTACTCTATGTTGGGCAGAAAAAAAGCACAAAGTAAGTTAGAACATTTTAACTTGACCATTTATTCTTTTATCCATCCAGGCCTGTGTATCTTGCACAAATCAAAATAAAGAGAAACAGATTAGCTCTGTTGTAAGAGCAAGTTTTTTCCAGCTCCGCCTCCTGGCCAAAGTGAAGCCTTTTATTAGATGACCTTGAAAAGCAATTCATGCCTTTTTAAGATCAAGGCTGGACTACTGCAACGTACTTTATGTTGGTCTTCTGAAGTCTTCTATTTCTTGTCCGTAACTTGTTCACAATGCTGCTGCTCGAATTTTACCCGACACATTGAGACATGAACATACTACCCTCTGGTTATTGTCACTCCACTGGCTTCCACTTCATTATAGAATTGATTCTAAACTTTTACGGTTTGTTCTTGATTCTATTAACGGCCGGGCTCCTTCCTACTCGTCGGAGATTTTAAAGTGACGGGGGAAATGGGGTGCTGTGGGTGCTGCAGCACCCCCTGGTGTTGGTAAGAAAAAAAAAGTGTTTTGGGAGATTCTTTTTTGTTTTTGTTAAAAATAAATAAATAAAACATATTGAAACAATACAGTATTTAAAGCAACAGTAGGTAACTCTCCAACCTTTATAAAATATATTATACATACATTTGTGATAATATGTTGACTGACAACTAGTTAAATGACACCTCTTGTATATCTTGAGAGGGTCTGTATCGCTTTCACCAGCTCTAAATAACTTTGAGGAGGGTGGCAGGAGCCCTGTGACACAAAAACACTACAAATGTGCTGACTGCTTTACGACATGTCACTTCCTGCTTTCCCCGTTCATTATAGAGACCGAAGTCGATGCTAACGCTTTCGCGCGAATTCTGCAACGATGGCAGAGCAACAGAGACAAAAAGTTTTGTCCGGGATGAAAAAAAAAAAAAAAAAAAGAGAGAGGTTGCCAGAATAAAAGGATTCTCAAACTGGCAGGGACAGAAAAATGTGTTGTACAGTGACAATGGAAGCCATTGGCAAATGAATTATAAAAAGGGCAAAAAAGGACTAATTAGAGAGTATATGGCGGAAAACACTCAGGTGACTCGAAGTTCCGCTCTGAGACCCCCAATTTGGTCAAATTTCAAAATTGTCCGATATGTCCGTGTGATACATCATTGGAAAGCTTAAAATCTCAATTTTCTGGGGGAAGAAAAATTTTGAACAGGAGGGCATTTGGAAAAAAAAAAAAAAAAAATTTAAACAGCAAAACCCTAACTGGAGGTGGGCGCATGCGAGAGCATAATTCAAGACGCCATGATTTTAACGAGATACTATCGCGTACATACCTCTTTTCGATCCAAAAACTCTATGTAGCATGTATCACCGAGTGTCAAGAAACAGCTGTGAATGGCCACAGCTGGATTTTTGGGGGATTTTATGGGTGAAACATGGTAATATAACAAGGGGCGCAATGTAGAAATCGCAGACATCAAAGAGTAATCGAAATTTTCATTTTCATATATTTACTCTTTTAAACGTTTTTTTTTTCCCAATTTTTCTTTGTTTGGATCGATGATTTACATCTAAAATATTGGGGAAACACTACACTAACTACACTAACGAAAAAAATACAATTAAGTAGGGTTGTTCCGATCATGTTTTTTTGCTCCCGATCCAATCCCGATCGTTTTAGTTTGAGTATCTGCCGATCCCGATATTTCCCGATCCGATTGCTTTTTTTTTTTGCTCCCGATTCAATTCCAATCATTCCCGATAATTTTTCCCGATTATATACATTTTGGCAATGAATTAAGAAAAAAATGAATAAAACTCGGACAAATACATACATTCAACATACAGTACATAAGTACTGTATTTGTTTATTATGACAATAAATCCTCAAGATGGTATTTACATTATTAACATTCTTTCTGTGAGAGGGATCCACGGCTAGAAAGACTTGTAATTCTTAAAGGATAAATGTGACTTTGTATATTGTGACTAAATGTTGCCATCTAGTGTATTTGTTGAGCTTTCAGTAAATGATACTGCAGCCATTTAACTTCTGGCCAAATGCATGATGGGAAGTTCAAACATGACTGTGCGTAGGGCTACCAATTGATATATCTTCTCTGCGTTGGGAAAGAACATTGGGTGTTAAGAAAATGATCAACTACTACCTTTCTTCCCCACAATTCCACGTTATATTTAATTGATGAGAGAGATATTGTAAGGCTTTAGCCACATAAAAAATGGCTCCAAAGGCTGTCAAAATTCTCTCTACTCATTATACGCTGCCTTTTAACGCTATCTATAGGTAAAACGGCGTCATTATATATTGAATGCGACAATGCGTGAGTGGGTCGTGCACCGCATGCGTTAATTACTTAACGTGATTAATTAAAAAAAATTAATTACCGCCATTAACACAATAAATTTGATAGCCCTACTTTAAGCCAAAACTACTCTGGATGAGTGTAAGACATTTTGTCTGTAACGTTAAATACAATTAGAAAACGATTTAAATTTAAAAAAAGACATGTCCGATATTTTTTTGCCGATTCCGATACTTTGAAAATGACGTGATCGGACCCGATCGATCGGGACAATTAAGCGATAGTTATGAGGTAGATATCCATGACTTTTTTACAGACACCAATTTTTTCATTGTGACGTAATTTGTTTAAAAGTTTAAAAATTGCGAGTGAATAATTTTTTTTAAGTCGTTTTATTTAAATATTTTTAAAAATATTTTTTATGTTAAATTTTTTTTTTTTTTTAAATATTAGACATCAATTCATGATTCTAGGCTAAAAATGACAGACATTTCGAATAATAAATACGATTACTTACCTTCTTTTCATGGCTAGGTTGAAACAAAAGCGGTTGCGCGACGTCTGTAAACAGGGGTTTCCAGGGTAAAACGGACAAATTAAAAAATAGTTCGGGGGCTTACTGCGCCATGCATCTGCTATGGCAGCATATACTAGACATATTGTTCTATCAAACAACAGTTCTTTTGGCTTAAAATTAGGGCTGTCAAAATTATCGCGTTAACGGGCGTTAATTAATTTTTTTAATTAATCACGTTAAAATATTTGACGAAATTAACGCAGATGTCCCGCTCAGACAGATTTAAATAACTACACTGAAACGCTCACTTGTTGTTATGGAGTTTTGCCGCCCTCTGCTGGCGCTTAGGTGAATGACCATCTCGCATATTGCCTCAAACAGATTACAATGAGGCCGTTTATGGACATTAAGAGTGAAGAGAATGCCACCGGCCGCTTGGGGGCAGCGCCGTTCCATACTCATGTTATTTCTTCTAAACGAGGGAGAATTAGTAGTTGTGAGACGTTTATGCTGTATTCACAATGCAATGCAAATTGCTATTTGTGCTCCACACATATTTCGGTAAGTTTTCTTTCTTTTAGTGGCAATTATGTGTCTCTTGTTGTATTTTGGGTAAGATATGTACAGATATATGTTATACAGTAGAGGACACAGGCGTTCTTTGGACCGCGCCGTTTATTGGCAACTCCTTCACAACAAACATACAGTGGGGAGAACAAGTATTTGATACACTGCCATTGGGAAAACCCATTGGCAGTGTATCAAATACTTGTTCTCCCCACTGTAAGTATCGTTTAGTGAAAGCACAAAAAAAATAAAGTCCTATCTCTCCCCCCAAAAAAATAATGTTCACAAAAAGAAAAGCACTTCAGTCTATAGTAATGAGGCCCTATTCTGACACAAAGTTAAACAACAATGCAAAATGAACTGGCATTCCATATCAAAATAGCTCTGCAAAATACACGTAAAACTTAGACTTTGGTCACTCTATTTTTATTATTGTTATTTTTATTCTTCTTATTATTATATTAACTGTACTTTTGATTGAAAATTTTACAAATTTTATTAAAACGAAAACATGAAGAGGGGTTTTGATATAAAACTATAACTTGTAACTATAACATTTATCGTTTAAGAACTACAAGTCTTTCTATCCGTGGATCACTTTAACAGAAAGCATGTTAATGCCATTTGTGGATTTATTGTTACAATAAACAAATACAGTACTTATGTACAGTAGGTTGTATGTGTATATATCGGTCGTGTGTCTTATCTTTCCATTCCGACAATAATTTACAGAAAAATATGGCATATTTTAGAGATGGTTTAAATTGCGATTAATTGCGATTAATTACGATTAATTAATTTTTAAGCTGTAATTAACTCGATTAAAAATTTTAATCGTTTGACAGCCCTACTTAAAATACAACAGTTTATTTTAAAGAGGGGTGCAAGACCAGAAACTGCTTTTTCAGCCTTGTCTGTTTTTCCCGCCATATGTCATACGTTGGAACGAAAGCCCTGACTATGTGTTTTGCTTCTCTTCACAGAGAAGCTCCTCCACACCCCTGGACCGGGCTTCTACAGCCCAGAAAAAGCCCCACCGTGCAACCTCCAGCGTCGGCCCCCTTCCTACACTATGGGCTCCCGCACAAACTACCGTACCTTGGACTTCGTGCCCGCTCCGAACAAGTACACTCTCCCTCCACTAATGGGCCCTCATATCCCACACAAACCGGCCAGCGCCAGCTACACAATGTCGGCTACTTTGAGCCATGGCGGGCCTTCCGTGGATCTCGCCAAGACGCCGGGGCCTTGTAGATACAATAGCACACACCCCAGCATTTATCTCCGCAAGTCACCTGCTTTCTCCATGTTAGGGCGACACAGTGTACCTAGAGACAGCACCGAAAAGCCCGGTCCAGGGGCTTATAACCCAGAAAAAGTGACAGTGCACAAAGCTCGGGCCCCAGCCTTCTCCATGGGGATTAAACACTCTGAGTTTGTCACGCCACTGGTCGTCACTATTACTGATTAGCTACAAAGAAACAACTGAACAATCTAAAAATATACACAACATTTTTTGTTTTGTGTGTATTTTTGTGCATTATTTTCCAATTATCTATTTCAAAGCATGCAGCAATGTTCACAATTTAAAGGCAACATATTACCATGCGCGTCACTAGACATATTTCACTTGGGCACGTGCCCAAGTATTGATCAGTAGTGCCCCAGTATAAATTGCACCGGTTTAAAAAAATTTATATTACTTTGGTGTTTAAATCTACATAACATAATCTACAGAATGCACCTATTTAACCCTATAAACTTTGACCATTTTTTGTGAAAGTAGGGGTTGACTTTTTTCTATGAGTACTTATCAACTAAAAAAAAAACAGTTGAAACATGCCTTGTTGCACATCTTTTTATTCCTAAATCATCAAAAGATTGTCATGAACGTTTTTTGCATTTTTGAAAGTGTCATAACCAGCCAAAGTTGAGGAATTTAAAATGCCAAATATGGAAAATCACACATATTACTTGATAACTGATCAACTGTAAATCTCAGCAAGGTTTTGACAATTGATCATGAAAATTTAAAATCTCAGTTTTAATATGACAAATTGTCAAATTATATAAATTATTGATAAATTGTTAGTCAGGTCAGGAGGCTTGCAAATCCTCCTGCTACTGGTTGCCTGTAAGTCAGTACTACCTGTTTCAGGGTCAGATCGGCGGCGACTAAACCGTTTTCCCCACCATCTCCTTTTGGAGATTGGTGTGGAGAGTGGCTGGACACCCAGAGGGAATGAAAAGCAAGATCCAACTTCAAGGGCTCCGGTGTAGGTTCACTATCCTCTTCCCCTCACTATCCACTCGCTCTCGCTATAGACCCCACTCACATGACGTCACAACCACGCCTCCGCGCCATATTGTCCGTCAGCTCGTCGTGTTTACGCATTACCGCTACGTAAATTCCTCCTATTATGGCGTGTTTTTCTGCTCGTTAACATTAGTAATCAAAATGGGGAAGGCGTGTGTGGCGGTTGGTTGCAGTAACAGAAAAGATAGACGGAGAGACTTGAAGTTCTACCGTACTCCGAGAGACCCGGAGAGGAGAGCGAGATGGACTGCTGCAATTGGACGAGATAACTGGGCACCAAACGATCACCACAGATTATGTAGTAGTCATTTTATATCTGGTAAGATGCATTTAATGTATATTTTGAGGGTTTTGGGCTGACAACCACAATTAAGATCATTGCGAGGCTAATCGCCGACAACATACAGTTTCAAATTCAAGATGCTTAGTTCTTCCACCATCATTATTTTTTTAATAATATTTAGCTGGTAACAAGTGAAAGAAGCTGGCCTCGTCTACGGATCATCAGTTAAACAGGGGTGTCCAAACTTTTTGCAAAGGGGGCCAAGGGGGCCAAATAATAAAAAACTACCTACATTCCAGCATATCACAGGGCAGGCTTAACAACCTAGCCATGCTCTGCAATGAGCGTGAGCTTGCTCAAAAACTGGATTTTATTGATGTTACAAATGATTTTGCTGTCAAAAAATCAAGGCGCATGACTGTTTGAGAGCTTGATAACCCCAGGGATGTGGAGGGGGCAGGCACAGGATGTTTAGTTATACTTTTTTGTTGCTTAGCAGGCTGGCATAGCACTCTCAGTTGTAATGTACTGTAGCCGACATGGGACAAAAGATGGAAATTGTTTGTTTATATTGTGTCACATCACATTACGGTCTGTTAAATTTAACTGTCCATCTCAAATTTAAAAATTTGAAAATTTACGCCATCATCGCTTGCAAAGCGTTAAAAGTGCTGCGTATGTTGTCGTGACAAGCCAGTGGGGGACCCCTATAACGGTTTCAAATGGTCTCTTGACCCCAGGCCCCTGCAAGTCTGTTGACAGCCCTGCCTCTGGATCTATCTCTCGCCCTCTCAGCTCTTGGAGCTTTGGCTGAAGTGAATCTGAATCTGAAAAGTGAAAAAATGTATATTCTATTGTTTACGAATCGCCATTTTCACACTGTGTTTTCAAATTCACGTATGAGTTTCATATGAGAGTAAAATATAATAATGTAATCTTATAATCTATCAAATAATTTTTAGGTTTGTAATGGATTTTAGTATCTTACAAACAGAAACCCCCTTTCTTTGTCATTGTTTACATGGGCAATAATCCAAGATGTTATTGATTCAGCAGTTAGGGTCACTCTGTTCAAGGTAGGTCTGGAGGGCTAAAATCTTATCTAATTTGGCTGGATCTTTGATATGTTCATGATAAATGGCTATATATTTTTCATTTTTTTACTTTCTTGGAGGGGATCAATGCCATTGTTGATCAAATCCTGTTCCTCTGAATCCATGTCCCCTCTTTCTGGGGACTCATCTACAGACTGCATAATTCACTGCCTCTAGTCGCCTCCTAAGGACTGGATGCTCTTCTACTGGTGTTCTACACCTTCTTCTACCACTGCCTTGTCGTTGTGATGCCATTTTGTCGATGTAATTGTGAGAAGAAAAAAATTATTATTCCAGCAGCGATGAAGATGATGGCCACTGACTGAAGCGAACTTCGACTTTTTTTGTTGTTGTTGTTGTTGCCTCGGGAAAACTCATTTAGTTACAATGCGACAGTGTTGCCATCTGTATCTCTACGCATCTCTATGGTAATTTATGCACTTAAGTTTGGCTGTGATAGGCATACTAGTTGACACCTCCGTGAAACAGGTGAATGCAGCATCAATGTTACGTACAATGCATGTGCTAATTAAACAGTCGACGGTGCAAATGACATCTTTCCACCTTCTTTACAGGTTTACAGATAAACTGCCCATCCCTGTTGTTTGTTTTAACCTCTGTGTTGATGTTAATTTGGTCGCTTATTCCCATGAATTGTTGAATTGGTTGAACTTTACTCTTTACGTATCAGGCAGATTAGCTGCTGTCTTTTAGCTTACTGGCTATGAAAACTAATGACAATTAAATGCGATCTGAGAAACAGGCTCTCACTCAAGAGCTTTGTCTAATATTGTGTTACAAGTGATATGTGATATTTTAGACCAAACTGAATTATAATTATTCTCTACTTTAAAAGAGGAAAATAATATTAACACATCAGCACACTCTACTGGGGGAGGCAGTTTAAAATGGTTAATAAAGATTAGAGTTGTCCGATAATGACTTTTTAACCGATAATAATATCCTGATATTGTCCAACTCCAAAAATCTGATACAGTTATAAAACCGATACCAATATATGCGGTCGTGGAGTTAACATAATATGGTTAATTGTATTGTGATGCCCCACAGAATGCTTTAATAATGATAAATGTAACAATTTCATGGTTTTCCAAATAATTATTCTGTGAAAAAAATATGGGAAAAGTGCCTGTATTGCACCACTGTATTTATTGTTGAAATCACAGTAATACAAAC
This sequence comes from Corythoichthys intestinalis, assembly GCF_030265065.1. NCBI lineage: Eukaryota > Metazoa > Chordata > Actinopteri > Syngnathiformes > Syngnathidae > Corythoichthys > Corythoichthys intestinalis. The sequence continues at coordinate 47,032,492 of NC_080401.1, read as the reverse complement.
ATGAGTTTTTTGGGATCAAGTGCATGTGCAAAGTGCCAATAAAGCACTTATTCTGTCCTCAATGTTTGTATGGGTACACAAATCAGGCTCTAAAGAGAAATCAGATGCTGGCGTAGAGTTGAATTGGCTTTACTGTGGTCGTCTTTCTCTTGACAACAGCACTGGTACTTTTTTGTAAAACTGAAGATGGCAAAACTTTGTGTCAATAATGTGAAATAAGGTCGCAAATTACACATCACCTGTCAATTTGAATAGCAACTGGTCATACAGCTTGCAAGCAATGAAATAATGTAACCACCTTTTACCACAAATGCAAACAAAACAAAAGATAAACATCTTCAATATACAACACAACGTTCATGAATGTAAAACAAAGGAAAAATATAACTATATAAAGGCACATACAACTAGGGATGTCCCGATCCAGGTTTTTGCACTTCCGATCTGATACCGATATTGTTTTACACTTCCGATCCGATACCGATACTGGACAATACCGATACCGACCTATCTGAGCATGTGTTAAAGTTGAAAGTTATTTAGCCTCCTTACTTAGTTGTCAGACTCATGTTGAAAAAGGTTTTGGTACTCTTTATAACAACTAGCCAGCTGAATTAGGTGAGTTTGAATAACACACAACGGTTGGTAACAAGAAACTGACCTGTTTATTCAGTGACAAACACAAAACATTATAAATAACAAACAGAAATGGCATAGTCAGTCAGTAAAACGTGCAAATAATATTGTAAACTGTCTTAAAAAAGCAAAACACACCAACAACCTCAGTGGAAAATCCCCCAAATCCCCCAAGCTATTAGATGCTTTTAATGTTTTGTGCATTAGTTACAAAAATTGTATAAAAAGCCTCTCAGGTTTAAATAAACGACTATTTCAGTATCAAGTTAACATTTTAAAACAGTAAATAAAATACTCAAGTCCCCATTCTGTATTAGCAGCTTTAAACTACATTCAATTCATTTAATTTTGCGAATCAGCTGTTAAAGTTGTTAAAATTGCTCACGTTATTCCATAATTTCCTTTCTGTCTACTTTCGACGTGTGAAAGTTTTAAAACCATTTTGAAGATAGATTCAAATCAAGATTTTGCCGATTTAGGAGTATTTTAAATAAAAAGTTAATTAGGTTCGCTTGGAAGGTTCACAACAGCCTACAAGGGAAGTCTTCTGCTTTAAGATGACGGCTGTTTACTAACGCATCTGGTTTTCAATACTTCAGTGTTGCTAACGCATTCGAGTCTGTCGTTTTGCATCTAGTTCTATATACATATGATATCTATTATCTCCAGTAAAACGACGTTGACGTAGTTTGTTGCGGCTGTCAGCAGAAGTCAGGTATTCTTGTGTTTTTTATCCAGCAGCATGAGTTGAGCTAAAGCCGTGAGTTGAGCATTGGCATTACCTGGGTCTATGACAAGCATTATGTTTACTTCGGGACGCAATGAGAAACGGACCGCATTGCGTCCCGAAGACCGCGCTCTGTATTAGTTCCGCTTTACTTGACATATTTCAATAATCGGAATTTGGATGTTTGTGAATCGTTCTCGAATCTTCCACGGCCGAATCGCTCAAGGATGTAATGTAATGTAATGACGGCTGGGCATGTTGTATCATGGTTCTAAGTGTTGGATGGTGCGTCTTTACTCACGAGAGATAATGACTCGTCATCCAGAATGAATTCTTCGACTCTTGTTATTCCCAGGGCTTTGGGACTGTCGAGTGCCAGTTTGTCACGCATAGCAAAAGTTTCTGCCAGTGTTAGTTGCGTAGGACCTTTCTTTTTGTCTTCGGTTTTCTTAACATATTCCTAATATTGTTTGTGGTGGTATTTCGCTAAATGCTTGATTAGGTTGGTTGTATTAAAACTTCATACAGCTTTACCACTGCGCTTGACTTTATTGTGGCATATGTTGCACTCTGCCTCTTCGTCTTTGTCATCCTTTAAGGTGAAATGATCCCACACAGCTGACATTTTTACCGATAAAGTCTCTCGGTAAATTGGGAGACGATAATGTAAATGTAGTGTGTTGAAGGTGTGCCATAAAATGCGGACCGGATTTTAGGGAAACCGAAGCAAAAACTGGAATGGATTATGTAAATCGGTGCGCTGGAAAACCCGGACCGGACTTTAAAAAAAACAAGATCGGAAGTCTGGATCGGAATTTTTCCTTGTTGGCCGATCTGATACCGATGCGCATTTTTTTGCCCATATCGGCGTCCGATCCGATACAAATATCGGATCGGGACATCTCTACATACAATGTAGTGAGTTGGCAAAAACTGCTATATAATCTGCACTCATTTTTTTAAAAAATGCTTTTATAGGCCGATATTATCGGCTACCTGATAATATCAGACAACTATAATATAGAGTTTTTCTTTAATTTACTTGAATGTGTATGTACATTTCAGCACAATAAAGATTGTGCAGCCTGGTAGTGCTACTCCTCACTCTAGTTGTTTATCTGATCAATGTTGTGAGGTTAATAGGCCGCTAATGAGCACTGGTGTATTCACAGCCGGTTTTGTGCATGCGAAGTAACACAATGAGGAGGTGACTTATTAACACTTTGCATTCAGTGACGTCTGTTAACACACTTTAATTATAAAGGCAGTACATTTTATTGTTCTATTCTCTCACACAGGCAAAAAAAAAATAAGTGTCTTCACTCAACATCTATTGATTCCATCTGGTTTATTAGTAACTTCTTCCACACTGAGACAAACAAAGTTGTGATTGGCTGTTTTAAAGAGGGTGGTGCAGTGTTTGGGTCCTTGTGGTTTTTGTGAGTGCATATACTGTAGTGTTCTAATGTTGTCAAATAAAATTGGCCTATCCTTTAATCTCAAGGCTTATTTTTCCATACAAAGACATTAGGATCAAACTTTCTTTCCAGACTGTTTTACGCGAAAAGGTAAGATTAAGTACAATAAATAGAGTTTATGTAGTTGATTTTACTGACAGTTGGATTGCAATGACAATATTTCTATTTGATAAACGTTGTAATAAAACCACTTTTAAATGGATTTTTATCTGACAATATATTAACTCATTCAAAGCAACACGATGTAACTTTTATGTTTTAGTCGGTTTTAGCAACGCAGGTGGACAAAAGCGGTAGTGTTTTGTCTTAAGGAAGACTGCGTTTCCCATGAGGACCAGCGCACAGTGTCGTAAAATCCTGATCTACCCGTCACCAGCAGAAGAATTAAACGACATTTCTGTTTCCAGCAGCTGTGTGAAGGATGAATAGTAATGAGGTAATGAATCCAGTTGTGGCTAAACAGTCACATATGACGAAATGAAATGTCTGATTTTGTAGCAAATTCCCACTCCGACCCCCCACCCCACCCAAATTCGTCAGCTTTGACGAGTTCAGTTTGGGGGGGGGGGGGGGCACGCCAGCTAATGTTTATACTTGAGTGTTTTTTCTTATCCTGGTAGCCTCCCTTTTCCTTTTTTTGTCTCATCGGACAAAACTTTTTGTCTCTTTTGTTGCGCTGCCATCTTTGCAGAATTTGCGCAAAAGCGTCCGCATTGACTTTTTATAACGACCGTTTTTTACAATGAATGAGGGAAGGGGGAAGTGACATATGCCGTAAAGCAGTCAGCACATTTGTAGTTTTTTTGTGTGGCAGGGTTCCTGCCACCAGTGTTGTTTTTGGCAGCCATTTTAATTTTTGTCTTGTCTTTTGGAAAAAATTCTTAGTCATATTTTAGTCATTTTAAAATGTGTTCGTCTTCGTCTAGTTTTAGTCAACAAAAACTCAGACAAATTTCATGTAGTCTTAGTTGACAATTCTCAAAATGTTTTTGTCTATAAACTTCAAAGGTTTTAGTTCATGAATAATAAATAAAAGATTTCCAACAAACATGACAGACGAGCACAAAACATGTCTACAAGGACATCGCTATTTTCATGATGATAATACACACTCATCAAGAAAACAGCAAATTATTTGCAATTACTGAAACTAACCTGAACGCCACGAACTGTATGTAAAATGTTTTCCAAGAGTTTAAGAAGACAAGCCGCGTCACCGCGCTAAATGCTAACGCGAACGCTATGCTACCGCTACAAGTTAGTTTAGTGTGTGATGATCACTCAGCACAGACCTTTAAAAGCTAAAGCAACATGGCATAGCCAAGATATGAAAGCAAAACTTACCAAGCAGCACCTGACACATTTCACAAAAGGAGCCTGGAATGGGAACAGGCTTACTCTCCGGCCTGTGAGTAAGCCGCACGTCACATGAGAGACACAACCAAACACTGCTGTTTAGCGTGCTAACTACACATAAAATAAGAAAATATCACACATTGTGAATTCAAAACGGAAACTATGACAAATTTTCATCTAGTTCTTGTGTCGTCAGACAGCAACTGGCATCCATCCTGTTAGGTTTTAGTCTCCCAAGACACGTTTTCAGCTATCATTGTGACCTCATCGCCATGATTTTTTTTTTTTAGGGCTGTCAAACTATTAAAATTTTTAATCGAGTTAATTACAACTCAAAAATTAATTAATCGTAATTAATCGCAATTCAAACCATCTCTAAAATATGCCATATTTTTCTGTAAATTATTGTTGGAATGGAAAGATAAGACACAAGATGGATATATACATTCAACATACGGTACATAAGTACTGTATTTGTTTATTATAACAATAAATCAACAAGATGGCATTAACATTATTAACATTCTCTTATAGCCGTCAATGGATAGAAAGACTCGTAGTTCTTAAAAGATAAATGTTAGTACAAGTTATAGAAATTTATATTAAAACCCCTCTTAATGTTTTCGTTTTATTAAAATTTGTAAAATTTTCAATCAAGAAATAAACTAGTAGCTCGCTAATGTTGATGTCAATAATTACACCATGCTCACTCCCCAAACCCATAAAATCATTTGGACCCAAGCGCCAGCAGAGGGCGCTAAATACCAAAAACAAGTGACAAGCGGACATTACACTGCTGTCATTTTAATCTGTTTGAGCAGGGCATGTGCGTTAATTGTAGAGCTGAAACGAATACTCGAGCAACTCAAGTAACTCGAGTTTAAAAACTGATCCGAGTAATTTTATTCACCTCGAGTAATCGTTTATTTTGACGGCTCTAAGCATCATGTTTTGCTCGGACTACTTTTAATGCGGGACAACGCGCTGATGTCACGTGCGTAGAGGAAGGGAAAAAAAAAAAACTTACTGCAGCCGACAGCCGCTACAAATGACGCCAATGTTGCTAAATACTAGCCCGCACGATGCTATGTTGGTAGCAGGTAGCGTCTGATGATCCTCATAGAGATCGCATGTATGTTGAACTAGATGCGAAATGACAGACTCGGCCGCGTCTGGGCAGCGTTAGTAAACAGCCGCCATCTTAAAGCAGTAGAGCGCTAAGCGCTAATAAAGAGCGCTAAGCGCTAATAAATAAGATTAACGTTACTGTCACTAGCTCACGTAACGTTAGCCCTGCGGAGGGCTAGGTTTCTATTAATTATGACCACTTTCGATGCGTGGCTAACGTGTCTTACATACAGGCTTTAACATAACATAGCGTTGTGGAGTGATGAGGGTGTGAAATAAAAACTCAATAATGCTAACTATCAATTTTAGCTCAGTAGTCATTGCTGGATAAAACACCAAGTAGCACTGGTCCCTAACGTGCTCCAATACAGCCTGTATCATACATTTATTTTGAACACTGCAAAAACTCAAAATCCTATCAGGACTTACAGTTTAGACTAACTTAAAACTCAACTAGAACTTAAAAATGGCTTGACACAAATAGAAATTCAATTGAAACACGTGGGAAAAAATCCTACCTAACCTTTAAGTGATGTGTGTTTTCGAGCGTAACAGCATTTTTAGGTATATATTATATATATATATATATATGTATATATTAGGGCTGTCAAAATTATCGCGTTAACGCGCGGTAATTAATTTTTTAAATTAATCACGTTAAAATATTTGACGCAATTAACGCACATGTCCCCCTCAGACAGTATTCAGCCTTTTGGTAAGTTTTACAGCAAGGCTTTTTGTGCTGTCTAACAGCGAACTCTTGTGTCGCTTTGCGACATGGTTTATTGTTGTCTTGCCAGTTCAATATGGCTGCAGGACGTCTCGGGCTGACGCCTACGTTGTAATGTTGTGCTTATATGATCGTTGGACAAGATTTGTCCGTAAGTATGGTTGTTGTAAATAATGCACATATTATGTTAGTAAGCGAAATGTTATATTTTTTGTATGAGACGCTTTTTGTTTATGTTTTGTGAACCTGTATAGCGTGCTAAGCTAACGTTGTTGCTAATGCAATGCTTGTGTACTTTTTTTTTGTAGTTTTACGGCGGTCTAAAGAGGACAATGGTTTGAGGCCATTTTATTAATAAATCAGATGAAAGAGAAAGAAGTCTGATTATTATGGCATCGTTCACTAGCTGTCTAGCTTTGGAAAAAGTAGATGCTTCGGAGTGAGGACAGCATAAACAGATTTAAATGACAGTAGAGTGAAATGCCCACTACAGTCCTTATGTACCGTATGTTGAATGTATATATCCATCTTGTGTCTTATCTTTCCATTCCAACAATTTATTTTACAGAATATATATATAATTTACAGAAAAATATGGCATATTTTATAAATGGTTTGAATTGCGATTAATTACAATTAATTAATTAATTTTTAAGCTGTAATTAACTCGATTAAAAATTTGAATTGTTTGACAGCCCTAATATATATATATAAGATCTAAAGGTTTTTTTGAGTGAAAGCAGTGTATTAGTCTTTTTTTTTTTAATTCTAGTTACATCTGAGATGCAATTGTTGGCTGGTTTCAACAATATACATCGAAAATAAAGACATTGATTGACTGAAAATGGTTCAAGATTGGATGAATGTCTTCTTTTCTCATGTATATTTATAATTGCTCTTCACCTAAAAATATATTTGTTTTATCCGATTACTCGATTAATCAATAGAATTTTCAGTTGATTACTCGATTACTAAAATATTCGATAGCTGCAGCCCTAGTTAATTGCGTCAAATATTTTAACCTGATTAATTAAAAAAATAATTACAGCCCGTTAACGCGATAATTTTGACATCCCTAAAATTTTTAGTTCGAAATTTTCGTTATCTTCATCGTTAACGAAACCAACACTGTCTGCCACCCTCTTCAAAGTTAATTCGTGCCGGTGAAAGCAATACAGACCCCTTCAAAATATATTTTTAACTAATTGTTAATCGACATATCATCACAAATGTTCTGAAAATATTTTATAAAGGTTGAAAAGTTACTTAGTGTTACTTTAAAAGGTGCAATAAGGTAAATGAAATAAAAATGCTCTATAAGTGATCTAACTCATGAAAAATGAAATGTACAATAAGGGAAAGCCCAAATATGCCAAAAAAGTGTACTTGTGAGGGAATTCAATTTTTGGTTGATAATGCTTTTTTTTTTTTACATTTTATGTTCTAATTTTATTTCAAAAATGATCAAAAAACACTTTTGGGCCAGTAAGCGCCGGGAAACGTTCCAAACACCTGTCAGGACTCTTGGTTCAGTCCAAATATGCCAGAAAAGTGTACTTGTGGGTGATGTCAATTTTTGGTTCTTTCACACTGTTTTCAAAATTTCAACGGAAAGTAAGTATTTGATACAATAAAGTATGTCATGAGTGTGTGGGTGGACTTGCATGTGAGGGATTTGTGTGTGTTGTTGCGTGAGTGTATGTAAAGGTGTAAGAGTGTGTACATGTGTGTGTGACTAGGTGCAAAGGAGTGAGTGTGTGTTGTTATTAGTGTACCGTATATGCGTGTGTGTGTGTGGCAAAGAAACAGATGTGATTAGCTAATGCTGTCAAAGAGCATGGGCAGGGCGAAAAGAGCCAATGACATCATCCTCCGAGGGAGGGAGAGAGCATACAATGCAATACAAGTGAGTCGACCCAAGGCAGTGTGAGGAAGGAGGGCTGCTGTGCTGCTCACACACGCACACACACCAGCAAGGAGCTGCGCGACAACGGCATGGCATGAGTGCGGAACAGAATCAGTCCCAAGACTTCGACATAAGACTCCGCCTGGAACGTTCTTCTGTTTTCCCCCCTCCCTCCCCTCTCCCCCCTTTCCCTCCCCATCCCTATCACTTAGCTCCTTCAGGTGGATCCTCCGGGCATGCTCCTTAAGCCAAAGTATGACCGCTTTCGCAACGAGTCTGTGACTTCCTCCTCCGATGACCTGATGCAGAGCTTAGCCATGAGCGGCAAAGTCGTGGCCACGCCGGTGGTCCCCTCCTCGACCCCTGGCCTCCCCTTGCCTCCCCTGGACTCTAGCGCCAGGTCCTCCGGGGCTGCAGCTCTGGCTGACTCGCCCTGCCTGGACGGAGAGCAGGACAGCACCACCACCTTTTGCATGCTCATCCCCAAGATGCCGCAGTGGAAGTTCTCCAACTCCCTGCTCAGTCGAAGCCCCTCCAACTCCAGCTCAAGCTCAACCTCCAGCAAGGACTCGAGCAAAGCCGCCCACCAAGGGTCCCCTTCCTCCTCCTCTTCGTCAACGTCGCACAGGCACAGCGGGGTGCCCTCGACCGGCCCTGTGGCCAGTCTGGCTGCTGTGCTCAACTCCTGTGACCCGGTGTGTGTCACCCCGTGTTCTCTGCAGGCCATTCGAGGGCAGAGAGCTGCAGCGGTGCACTCTGGCCACGGATTCGGGGAGGTCACAGCGAGCCCGGTGGGGTCTGATTGCGGAGGCTCCAGATCTGGAATGAGTCGTAGGACCAGGGTGGAGGGCATGTGGCCCAACGGGGACGATTTCAGCCAGAAGGGCAGTTTCATCCACAAACCTTCCCAAGGATGGCTGCACCCGGACAAGAAGATGGCAGGACCAGGAGCCTCTTACATTGTCAGGGTGAGTCCAGCTGAAACAACCTCTTCACATAACCTTTCTCTAACTACCACAGCCCTTTGCTCTGTTTCCCCCTCTCAACCCGCACGGGAGTACAAAAGGTAACCTCACAGATTGGTGGTGTTCTAGGTTTTGTTCTTAGGCCCTTTGCAAACCGAGCTATAAGGCTGAACTGGATAATTTGGAATACTACAGTGTAGAGGTGTGCGAAATTTCCGATTCTTAGATAATTCGCGATTCGGCCGTGGAAGATTCAAGAACGATTCACAAACATCCAAATTCAGATTATTGAAATATGTCAAGTAAAGCGGAAGTAAAACACACTCAGCGCGCCGCGCGGTCTTCGGGACGCAATGAGGAACGGAGCGAGAGTAGCTAAACATCATGCTTGTCATTACCCGGTCCCTCGGGTAATGCCAATGCTCAACTCACGGCTCTAGCTCAACTCATGCCGCGAGATGAAAAAAAACAACAACATACCTGACTGCTGCCGAAAGCTGCAACAAAGTACGTCCACAATACATAATGTTAAGGTAGATATCATATTTATATAGGACTAGATGTAGAATAGACTCGGTGGCGATAGCAGCACATGTAGAGAAAGCTAGTAGACTTCCCTGCAAGGCTGTTGTAGCGAACCTTCCAAGCGAACCTAATTAACTTTTTATCTAAAATACTCCTAAATCTGTAAAATATTGACTTGAATCTATCTTTAAAATAGTTTTAAAACTTTTACATGTCGAAAGTAGACAAAAGGGAAATTATGGAATAACTGGAGCAATTTTAACAACTTTAAGGGTTGATTGACAACATTAAATTAATTGAATGTAGTTTAAAGCTGCTCAAACAGAATGGGGATTTGAGTATATTATTTATTGTTTTTAACTGTTAACTTGATACTGAAATAGTCGTTTATTTAAGCCTGCAAGGCTTTAAAAAAAAAATTTTTATTTTTATTTTTTACAGTTTTTGTAACTAATGTACAAAACACTAGCAGCCAATAGTGGGGGGGGTGTCTTTTGGAATTTCTCACATTTCTGCATAAAATCACCATCAAATGTGAGCTGATCATTGTCAAAATCACACAAATGAAAATACAGTGTCTGCGTTAAGTAAAACCACCCACACATTAATTGGTTTTCATATATTAATGAGGATAACATGCAAACAATCAGAAGCGGTAAAAATAAGTGAGGAAACCCTCCGCCTAAGGAGACTTAAAGAGCAATTGAAACCATTTTCTACTGAAAATTTTAAGTCAGGTGTGTGCCCAATCACTGATGAGCAGTGTTGTTAATAACGGCGTTACTAACGGCGTTATTTTTTTCAGTAGTGAGTAATCTAATTACTTTTCTCTTGGCAACGCCGTTACCGTTACTGAGGATGGAAAGGCGTGCGTTATTCTGCGTTACTATATTGGTTGAATGACACGAGGAAAGTCTGAAGGAGACGGACTCACCGAGACGACAGAGCAGAGCAGAAGTGGGGTGGAGGCAAATAAGTTGTGACACATAGCAAACGCGATGCTAGGTGGCTCCAATAATAACTGACTGTAGCCGATAGCCTACAAACTACGCCCACATGATATGGTAGATATGATAGACATAGTAGATATCACATATATATAGAACTAGATGCGAATGACAGACACGGCAGCATTAGCAACATGTACAGTATAGGAACTAGATGCGTTAGTAAACAGCCGCCATCTTAAAGCAGTAGACTTCTTATGAAGGCTCTGTTCTAGAGAACCTTCCTAGCGAACCTAAGTAACATTTTTATCTAAAATACTCCTAAATCAGCAAAATCTTGACTTGAATCTATCTTTAAATGATGAAACAGTTTTAAAACTTCCACAAGTCAAAAGTAGACAGAAGGGAAGTAATGCAATAATGGGAGCAATTTTAACAACTTTTAACGGTTGATTCAAGGTAAAGAATTGGGCTAGGGCCAATTGTCCCAAAAACCTTTTAAACTTCACATAGTGTTACCTGTGTTTTTTTGTTTTTTTTTGAGGGAAAAAAAACCCAAAACATGAAAATTATCACCAGTTACTTTGCCAAGTAACTAATTACGCTTACATTCAGGTAACTGAGTTGCTAACGCAATTACTTTTTGGGAGAAGTAATTTGTAACTATAATTAATTACTTTTTAAAAGTAAGATTAACAACACTGCTGATGAGTGATTTAAAGCTGCCCTGCTCACTATAAAACACACACCTGGTAAGAATTGTCTTGATGAGAAGCATTGTCTGATGTGCATCATGGCTCGGACAAAAGAGCTGTCTTATGACCTGCGATGTTGACCTGCTACTAGTTTATTTTTTGATTGAAAATTTTACAAATTTTATTCAAACGAAAACATTAAGAGGGGTTTTAATATAACATTTCTATAACTTGGACTAACATTGATCTTTTAAGAACTACAAGTCTTTCTATCCATGGATCGCTTTAACAGAATGTTAATAATGTTAATGCCATCTTGTTGATTTATTGTTTTAATAAACAAATACAGTACTTATGTACCGCATATTGAATGTATATATCCGTCTTGTGTCTTATCTTTCCATTCCAACAATAATTGACAGAAAAATATGGCATATTTTATAGATGGTTTGAATTGTGAATAATTACGATTAATTAATTAATTTTTAAGCTGTAATTAACTCTTTTTAATCGTTTGACAGCCCTAATTTTTGTTATAGTCATTGTTGACGAAAACAACACTGCTCCTAACTATAATTCCACAATTAATTAATCAGCTCTGATACAAAAAGTTTTTAAAAAATTGGGCTCCGAGGATCAATAGATACTGGCCCATGCTACATAGCTATCAAGTTTCAACACAATTGGTTCTCGGATGACAAGTGAGTAGGACTTCAAAGTTAGTATCTACAAGAACAAAAAAAAATAACGTGAGTTGCGACTTGACAGGCATTTATCCTGTATCAAAATGGCCATGATTTGACTTTGGGAGAGAGATGGCTTGCATACTACGGACAATTTATGGCATGGATATCCAAACTTTTTTCAATGAGGGTAGAGGGAAGCGTGGCTCTAGATCATCTCGAGTGAATGTAGCAAGCTTGTTGGTAATGTCTCAAACTTATATTAAGCTTATGTTGATTATTGTTTAGTGTAGCTCACTTCTGTATTGGCACATGGTGGACCTGCTTATCACTGACTGATTAGTTTAAAACAACAGTTTCCCCGGGAGTGTATCATTGGGTCAAAGAGGGTTAGTGAGGCTTTGATATTTTCTGTTGACAAAATTGTAGAAACTACTCAGCCTCTGGCTTTCATTAGTAGCTGAACTTTATTGCAAACTGCTGACATTAAATCGAAAGGACAAAGTGATGGCCATTCATCAACACATAAATAAGAGTCATAATTATCCAGCTTCATTGAAACAAGACAAGAAGGTAAATGATGTCATACCTGATCATCAAACACTACAAATGAAAAGTCAAAGTGTGTCTTCTAGTTTATTATTCAGAGCGTGAGGCTGGGCTTAGGAACACATCTTTCATCCAGATTGATGACTCTGCATCCGAGCACCTCCCGGCATGTGTTTAGCACGGTTGCCATGCGTCACACGATCAACAAAATGGTCAACACCTCTTCTAAATGTTCACTTTGATTGCCTCACTTTAACCTTGTGGGAGTGGCGCTCTGGATTGTTTACATTCTTGGGTAGAACACAGGATCTTTAAAACGCAGGTATTTTACATATGTTGTGAGAAGAATATTCTGGCACACCACCAAACAGAAATATCGCAAACATCTTTCGTGCCGGAATAGTAATGTCTTGTCCTTACTCCAAGGGCGTGGGTTTGGTCTCAACATTGGTAGGGACAATATAACAGCATAACCTGCAGGTACACTTTTTGCTTGGAACTGGACTTTGATATGACCAAACAGATTACCGAACAGGGTGCCAGGGCTACATTTCTCACCAATATGAACCTAATGAATTGATACGCTAAATGATTAATGCAAAATAAATCTGTATTGATTTATACCAACTTTCATGTGTATTGGTTCAGATGATAATCTGAGATATCCAAGGACCGATCTACATCTGAGGCATAGGAGACCACCGAACCAAACTACTCTCATGGAATTCTGACGTGTGATTTCTTTCAGATTTTTTTTCCATGTCAGTTCATGTTCACGTCAGTGTCCTCCTGAAGTGGGCCCAATCTTGGATAGCGCCGTTTTTGTTGTTGTTGTTTTTATTAATAAAGGGACTTGCACTCTGAAGTCACTGCGTTCCATTATTATAATGCACATAATGCAAACAAAGATCCAAATGAGGGACGGCTAGCTTGACTTTGTTTTTCTTTGTGGAGGATGGCCAGACTGCAGTAGTTTTGCAGGCTAGCATGTCCACACAGTTAAATGTTATGCTAACTCTGATGCTAGTCGGACTTTCTTTAGCAAAATTAGTAGTGCTTCCCCCACTTCCGCAACATTGATGTACTTTACATTAGTGGCCAGCTGCTGCTGGCCGAAAAAAAAACACTTCTAATATCCCTCCTTTTCGAGGGGGTGAAAGAGGCGGGTTGGGTCAAGTCCAGGAGTGGGTAGTAACACGTTATATTTACTCAGTTACATGTACTTGAGTAACTTTTTCAAGAAAAATGTCATTCTTAGAGTAGTTTTACCACACAATACTTTTTACTTTTACTTGAGTAGGTTTGTGAAGAAACACTACTCTTACTCCACTACTTTGGCCTACGCTAGTCGTTACATTTTTCGTCTTCCTTCTACATATTGACTTTATTATTGCCAGCGATGCCAACAGTGGCAGTCTCAGTTGCACCAATGACATCGAAACAACCACGACTCCATTATAGGAATCAGAGTTAATGATGTTTTTTTTCTCCGCTAGAGGGCACTCGCGCTCTTATTTTCATAATGTTGTTCTGGTCTGAATTGGAGGATTTTTTTTTCATTATTTTTGGCCTAATATGGTCATGTAATAGGTTATAATAATAATATAGTATAGTAACAACAGTTCATATCAAATTGTGCTGAGGAAGAAAATATACCATGATTTAAAAACAACATAAGCAGTTACTCACAATGTTACTCATTGAGTATTATTTTCAAAGAACGCTTTTTTTACTTGTATTTGCATTTTTTTATGACTACTTTTACTTGAGTAACATTATTGAGAAGCAACGCTACTCTTACTGTGAATTTTTTGGCTACTCTAATCAAATGTGTGTTTGAGACGATATGGCGATACAATGAATACCGATAAATTAGTCAGGAAATCATTCTACAATATACTACAAACAACTAATAAACAGAAAAACAAGTTTCTGCTGTGAATTGGAATGAGTTTATCACTAGTAGACGTCCAATCCATTTGAACTGGGAGGGTGGCAGCGAATGAACGTTCGTTCATCCCTCCCACTTCAAACAGATTGAACATCTATAGCCGTCAGTGGCAGCCAATGCCAGGCAATGAGGGCATTTTGGGCCATTTACCTCTTGATTTTCAGTTACTTCCTGGTGATTTTGGGGTATTTTACGGGTCACTTCCTGTTAATTTTGAGTTACAAAACAGGAAGTGACCTGGGAATCACCCAAATGAATAGGCAGTAAGCCTGTCGCAATATGCAATAATTCCATTTATCGCGCGATAAATAAAAATGAAGGCGGTAATTTTCCTGCTGCGGCAGACGTGCTGTTAAAAGTTAGGATTCCTCATTACCAACTGCGCAAAATGCATCTTCGTTCCAGGTTTCTTCAAAAACTATCGTTCCCATTATATCCTATTGTTCAACGCATACCGGCCGCGTCAGTGCTCCGGAGTGACTGTGGACCGTCTATGGCGCGCCGGTGTTGTTGATGTGTGGGCGCTCCCGTCAGGAGTGACATTTCACACGGGCCGGCTATTTTTCGGCACAACGCCGGATATTTACAACGAAGTCCGCCAAAACATTGTTACCGATTTGGCTGCTACGAACAACCTCGCTTTGACAACGAACAGCTGAATGAAATTAAGAGCGCTGTGCTTCAAACTCGTCCCGTTTATGAAAGTCGATTGTCATATGCTAGGGTGACCAAACGTCATCTTTTGCCCGGTCCTACTTTCACGTAGTGTCCTCGTGGTCCGGGCGGTTTTTATAAATTCATGAAAATGTCCGTTTTTTATGATTTTTCACGGTACCAATTTGAAGAGAATCCCTCCGACCGCTGGGTGGCAGCAGTTGACATGGCTCCTACGAGAATGGAGGGAAGTAGTAGTTCTTGTTTTTGTTGGCAGTTTACCCCTGTCATGAGGCATAACCGCCATCTACTGGGTTGACGATTTGGCCACAATGCCTGAAGTTTTTTTTTTTTTAATGATAAATACGTATATAATGGCAACTGTTGACTTCTGTCGGAGCTTTGACTGTAAAATCCCGTTTGGTGTCGCATCGGCACGCTGCCGATGATTGTAAACTTTTATAGCAAAGTTTGATTTTTGCCTCAGCTAGCTATCAGCAAGCTAAACCGCGCTAGGCATTATGGGAAACGTAGTTTTGAACTGCTACGTTTGGAAACATGCTGATTGAACAGTTTGTCAGTTTATTTCGGTTTTTGTTTATGTGCAATCCAGAACATTGAATGAGAACATCAATTGAATGGGAATAACAATTTGTCAAGGACAATTGTCATGATAGTAATTTATAAAAATCTTTAGTTGGCACATAGCCTACTGTGTGTATGTGTATTGACTGGACTACATTTCTATGGGTCTGCATTATATATATATATATATATATATATATATATATATATATATATATATATATATATATATATATATATATATATATATTTTTTTTTTTAAAGTCATTATTTATTTTTTTTCAAACGGCATTTTTCCATCCAGAGTGAGGGGGCACACTTTAAATATATTAAAGTGATATAGGGATCTTTGAGTGAACTTCGAGTAAAATTCAAGTATCTTGAGGCCGGGCTGAGGCCTTTTTTAGAAATCAAAATATGGTCACCCTATCATATGCTGGTTTTGTGTAGTAATGAGCAGACGTGACTTCAGCGCCGCTTGCTAACTTTTTAATGCGCGCACACACTAGATATTATGAAATGGCAAACTAGATGTGCTACGTCCCATGCCATTGGCTACGTGAGCCCAGAGTGATTATGGGACACGTAGTCCATATACTACATCGATGAATTATAAACTGTCATGACTGAATGGAAGTTAAGAAGGCCAAATCAATCCATACCAGTGACTATAGATAATGTTGCAAATATTGTTAATTTAATGTTGCAAATATTGTTAATTCAGTGCGTGACACAGATGGATTCGGACCACAAATAGGATGTCTTGTTCATGTAGTAAACCTAGCTGCAAAGAGAGCTGTAGCAATCAACATTGTGCCCTGCCTCGCTTTACAAACAGTAAAGATTGTTTTCAGCACTTTTATACAAAATATTTTCAGATCAGTAAGAAGTAAGCACATATGGCAATTTAATTTTTGCCCATTAGCAAAAAAAAAAAAAAAAAAAAAAAAAGAAAAAATATAATTGTTATTTTTTTACAGAGCATTAAATGTATTGAATCGGATCGAAAATCGTGTCCCCTGTATCAAAAATCGTACCGAAATGACTTAACTGTATCGTTGCATCCCTATGGAACACCATTGCAGAAGCTATGACGGGAAAAGTTTTCATTTGCCTAAATGCTTAAGTTATTAAGTGCAATTTAAATTTTTTTTTTAAAAAATTAAACACATTTATTCTGTGTTTCTGTGCGGTATCAATATTGTTGTTTTTTACTTAAGAGGCATAGTCTATTGTTTTTAGTTGTGATTTCTTAAACAGTATTTTTGAATTTAAGAGTAAATATCGCGTTTAAATAGGTGTACTTGATCTATTAATATATACTGTATTCTCACTGTGTTATTGTAAATTGGTTAAAAAAAAATTTGGGGGGGGGGGCGCAATAATATTGCATATCGCAATAATTTATGAGAATCATTATCGCACACTAAAATTTGTTATCGCGACAGGCCTAATAGGCAGTGACTCAAACTCAACAGGAAATGACCTGTAAATGCCCTAAAATGAACAGCAAGTGACCTGTAAATGCCCTGAAAATCGGACAGAATGACTGAACGCTCTTGTTTTGAATGAACGAACATTCCCAGTATAGCAAATTGTTGGTTCATTTTTATTTATTAGCATGCAAACAATGACATAAGGGTTGAAAAATAAGTAAGTGAACCCTCGGCCTAAGGAGACTTAAAGAGCAATTGAAACCATTTTTTACCGAACATTTTAAGTCAGGTGTGTGCCCAATCACTGATGAGTGGTTTAAAGCTGCCCTGCCCACTATAAAACACACACCTGGTAAGAATTGTCTTGATGAGAAGCATTGTCTGATGTTCATCATGGCTCGATCAAAGGAGCTTTCTGAAGACCTGCGATGAAGGAATGTTAAATTGTAAAAAGCTGAGAAAGGATACAAAACCATCTCTAAAAGTCTGGATGTTCATCAATCGACATTCAAAGAAGTTGTCTATAAATGGAGGAAGTTTAGCACTGTTGCTTCTCTCCCAAGGAGTGGCCGTCCACCAAAGATGACGCCAAGAGTTCAGCACAGAATACTCAGAGAGGTAAAAAAGAACCCTAGAGTGTCTGCCAAAGACTTACAGAAATCACTGGCACAGTCCAATAGCTCTGTGTACACATCAACTGTTATGTACTCTGGTCTTATGTTGACTACCTTTCTGCGTTTAATTTCTTTCTAAGATTGTACATTGTTCATCCATCCACAGGATGTCGCTGTTGTAACTCTGACTTTGCAGTTTTTCTTTGGTATTGCTGTGTGCGCTTGGCTTCCCCTAGTGGCGACTTGCTGTAAACAGCAGGCAGAAAGAACTTTTATTTCAGTTGGAAAAGAGGCCTTGAGGTGTTAAGACGTTGCACACCTCTTCTGCATCATACATCGTTGGGAACCCTTGACAAAACAAAATCTGTAAGTTTGTACGTTTTAACAATGGGTTAGATGTAATTTTGGTGTGTCTATTTTGTTGTTATTTATGTGGCGCGAACCCACACGTTTTTGTGCTAAGCTAAAGTAGCCAATTCATTTCATTTGCTCATAATGGAGCCAGTTTTCTGTTATTTACTTCAGCACATATTGTTGTATAGAACAATTTATTTTGTGTCTAACATTGGTGTTTTATGCATGTTTCAGTTTTACCACGCACACACACGTTCACACAAAGAAATAAATGAGAGGAAGGAGTTTGGGCCTCCATTTTTCTTTGTCGGTTTAGCTCGCTGCCGAAGTCGAGTAGCCATACGCTCAACTGAGGGCAGAAGATCAACTATATGTAAAATAATGGCCAAGAATAGTGTTCATGGGAGAACTCCACGGAGAAAGCCACTACTGTCTAAAAAAAAAAACATTGTTGCTCATTTAATGTTAACAAAAAGGCACTTGGACACTCCACAGAACTTTTGGCAAAATATTTTGTGGAGTGATGAAACCAAAGTTCAATTGTTTGTTTCTACTTCTTCTTCACGATGCGACGTCATGGTCTAAAAATAGCCTGCGTGCGTACACTATTGCAATCATTTTCTAGGAGAATCTCAGCATTATCTGACAGAATTGCAGGGGTGCCAATACTTTAGGCCTGCCGTGTATAACATAGGCAAACCAACACAGCAGGGAACAAACAACAAAATCCAAAACAAAACACAGACTCCTTATTTAATTTTGCGAGGTTAACTGAATTGGAATTGGATGACTTCCTGTGGCACACCTGATGATCTCTAACATGGGATAGGTTTGGGACTCATTTCCTTTCATAGCAACCCAGGGAAAATACACCAGTGTGAAAGCTTTATCCTGCCTCTCCGCAGCCCACTTGCCTCTGGCCACCCGCACCGTTGCTCTCCTCCCCCCACATAACGACACGACTCTCGACGAGACCGTGAGACTGACTGGGGATGGAGGGGCGTGCCCCCTAATGGCATTACCCAGGCACCATTCATTCCTATATTCAATTACATTTAATCACAGTCACTGGCGTCATGTGATGTCCAAGAGGGGGTTGCAGTGTTCCATCTGCCATCAGTGTGATAGTCCTCCCCTGTATTTGAGGGATGCTGTTTTAGGTGCAAACCACATGTAGATCTATGCACCCAGGGATATCCGCTGCATGTGTTAGTGTCAAAGTGACATCTTATTTCTGCCGTGTTGGCGATTTAATATGAGCGTACGCTCTGGCTCACTTACACCCAAAAAGGACACACCCATACACTACACCTGCATTTCACTAAAGTGAGGTTTTCACGTGACTAGTCTCAATGCAGTGCACTGCAGCGATATGAGCTGCAGAACTCATTTTATTCATGTAGCTGTAATGTGTCAAAGAACACAGCTTCACAATGAACACCGTAATGGCAGACTGCCAAATAGAGACGTCTGCCTAGGATGAACGATCCTGATCATATCCGCTCACGCTCAACATGACTGAATGATCTACGATTGCACTCAAATCTGTAATCTTGAAAGGGCATTAGGGCGGAAGAGAAAAGGGTAGGAAATGAGAATGCAAGAATACAACCATGTGTTTCTATGAATAAAGTTTATTTTTGATAGGTTCATATTTAAATTGAAAAGTTAATTTTAATTAATTTTAAAAAAGTTAATTTTCGAATTGCCAATTTTTTCAAGCAAAAATGTTTTTCAATATTTGCTTTCAAGAAAAAAAGTTTTAATGACAATATGGAAGACACGCATATACGGTTATACCTAATTTTTCGCGGTTAATAAGGACCAGAACTGGTGTTACCTTTCATGGTTTTTTTTGGTCATTTTTTCAAAAAACATAGTAACCTTTGCTATGTTTGGAAGTCACTTAATGTTGTGAATCAACTGTTAAAGTTGTTAAAATTGCTCCCGTTTTTGCATTAGTTCCTTTCTACTTTCGACATGTGAAAGTTTTAAAACGGTTTCAATTAAAGATAGATTCATGTCAAGATTTTGCCGATTTAGGAGTATTTTTGATAAAAAGTTACTTAGGTTCGCTAGGAAGGTTCACTATAACAGAGCCTTTCTGAGAAGCCTACTGCTTTAAAATTGCGGCTGTTTACTAACGCCGCCGTCTGTCATTTCGCATGTACCAGTGATACCTCAGCTCACGAACGCTTAAGCTCACGAACTTTTCGCCTCAAGAACATTAAATTCGCGAGCATATAGTCTCTGCTGACCAGAGGTTGCGCTAGACATTTTCGTTGTCTGTCATTTTGACTGACAGGGTCATAAAAATCCGGTCATAATCTATTTTTACCCGTCACTTAAATTTTTAAAATGATAATGATGACATATTCCATAGTATTTAGTTTTCATTCATTTTTCATTAATATTGTAACGCTTGCTTGGCGGCCAAAAATTAGACACGGAAGTCGTATTTTTCTCCCTCTTTTTACTCTGCTTACCGCCAAAAAACACCAACAAAACAACAACTCCACCCCCAAAGAAAGAGGCAACTATATAGACCCCAATCACCAACGTCACACAATGATCTTAATTGTGGTTGTCATCCCAAAATCTTCTAAATATATATTAAATGCATCTTACCAGATATAAAATGACTACTACATAGTCTGTGGTGATTTCTTGTCGAATTACAGCAGTCCATCTCGCTCTCCTCTTCGGGTCTCTCAGAATACGGTGGAACTTCAAGTCTCTCCGTCTATCTTATCTGTTACTGCAACCAACCGCCACACACGTGTAACCCCCGATTCGAGATGACGGGGTTCTGTTGTGAATGCAATTGTATTTGGGCAGAGAACTAGGTTCTCGGAGATTACAATAAGGAAAATAATGTTTGGTAACTGAAATAACTGGAGTCGAGATGAGTAACAAAATAATTATATTAATACAAAAACTATTTACAATTTCAGCCGGCAATATATACACAATATATACAATAAAATAAACAAAAATTCAAACCAGACAGTCCGTCTAAATTCAAATCAGCTGGTTTCCGGGCATTAGCTCGCCATCTTCATCTGTTGGAAAAGTCTTTATCCAGAGTCTTTATCCAGTTTCGAATTCTTCATCCACATCCAATGAAAGGAATGAAAGGAGGAAACAAAAAACCCAGCCTGCATAACAATAATTAAATGATTGTATACAGCCTTTTATCAATAATTTAATCTCTTCAATAGCTATAGCTTTTTTCTCTTTGTCTAAATATTACATTGTACCAGTAATATTCACATATTTCAAAAATATCCAAATCAAAGTTAATGCTTATGCATCTGCCATTCAAATGCAACATAACATCATCATCTTAATCAATACATTACAGTGGTTACATCATTCGTTGCTATAACATAACACAACAATCAATTTTTCATTGAATCTGAAGATTTCCCCTCATTGCTAACGTTGGAGTCGCGCTAGCTTAGCGTTAGCATTTCGCTAGCTTCGTGTTAGCGTCGCGATTAGCATTAGCATTTAGCTAACTTCGCGCCTAGCATTTAGCCAACTTAGTGAGAACAAAACAACTCACCAAGACGAAGTTTTGGTTCTAATGTGAACTTGGGTGGATGCAGGCTCCAATCCTCCGGTTCACATACACTACAAGTTCAAAATAATATTTTCAAATCAGCAATATTGAATGTCTGCACCATTTTCCCTTCATTTTGTCAACACTCACCGAGGAAATGTAATTTCCTTCTTATAAGTTTCTTCAAACGGCTTTATTTCAGCATTGAGTAAATTATTTTATTTCAACAAGGCTGACTTATTGGCTCCAAGCGCCGAGGAAGTTCACTGCGTCCTTCCTCACTGGCATCCAAGCGGAAAAGAACGGAAAATAAAGAACCTTCAAGACGATGTCTCGAGAGGGCGGGATCATGTTAATCGGACCAATTAAAAAACTATTATCCTCACATGTGAACTCACAGGAGGAAGTAAAGCGTAAAACAACAACAACTATTTCCTTTTACAAAATAGTTGCGATTTCAAAATAAAATGGCTTCATAATTTCTGTACTGGGTTACACACGCCTTCACCATTTTGATTATTAATGTTAACGAGCAGAAAAACACGCCATAATAGGAGGAATTTACGAAGCGCTAATGCGAGTAGATGGACAACATGGCGCGGGCGCGTGGCTGTGACGTCACGTGAGTAGGGTCTATACACAGGCGGCAATCTAGTCCACCAATTGGATGACGCGCTGGCGCACCGGGTGCACCAATAAGAACCTCGCGTTGATGTGTCAATCACGATGCCGCCGCCAGACCCCGGTGACGCTACAATATTCTGACTGAATAGCCAACGATGTCGTGCATTAAGAGAGACAATAGCTAATTAATATGCTCACTCACCACCCTGTGGTCTGGGGTGTGAATTGCAACCTGTCAAAATGACGGACGGACTTTTTCCGTCACCGTTTTAAAAAACCGGTCAACGACGGAAAATATTTGGTTAACGCGACCCCTGCTGCTGACGAACTAGTTTTCGGCGGACGAACCAAACCACGCGGTCGAACAGCGCCACGGTGGCGGCCACGAGAAGCTGACGCACGCTCACGGCGTCCCAGTTCGTCCCCTCCCTTTCGTTGAGTGCGGACGTGGTTTGTGTTTGATAGACATTTTGGACCATATTGAGTGTACTTTTGCTATTATGGAACCGAAAAAGACCCCACCACGGGCTAGTGTTAAGCCTAAGAAGACATTAAAGAAAATAAGGTATATTTTTGTGTAGTTTTAAGGCTTATTTAGTAGAAAATTATGTTTTATGGGGACCTGGGAACGGATTATTCTCATTTTAATGGTTTCTTATGGGAAATAAATGTTCGGAAGACGAACTTTTCGTCTTACACACACTTTCTGGGAACCAATTATGTTCGTGAGCTGAGGTATCACTGTAGTTCTACATGCAAGTGATATCTAGGCGTAGATTGTCGGCTGTCGGCTACAGTCAGGAAATATTGGCGCCACCTAGCCTAGCATCGCGTTTGCTACAGCGTCACAACACACACTCTTCTTTCTCCGTGTCTCTGACTTTTTTCGCGTCATTCAACCAACGTAGTAATGCATAGTAACAGACATTGTCTCGTTGCCGAAACGGCGACAAAATCCGAACGGAGAAAAAAAACTGCACAAAAAACGTAGATTTTTGCACGTACGGTGTACACATTTAAAAATTATTGCTCACTTGTACAAATTAAGCCGAAAATTACGATAGTTTTGCACAGCATTTCCAGTCCTTTTTAAACTCACTAGTCAATACACCACCTTAGTCTGACCAGTGATTATATAAGAAACATGCACTCACAATAACATTCGTAAAAGACGGCAGTCGTGACGCAAGCCGTTTAAAAATGGATGACAGTGTTATTGAATTTCCTAGGAATGCTTCTTGGAAAGTCACAGTCCCTGCAGTCAAAGAGATTGGAGCAAAGATAGCCCGGATGGAAGACGTGATGTGTTGTATCACCAGATGCGAGTGTATATATGTGTGTTTGTGTGTAACAATGGAGGCATTCAGTGAGGGGCGGGGGGCAGTCAATTTGCCTGATGGAAGACTTCCCCCATCTACAAATTTGGTTATGAAGCTCATTAAGCAATCGGGCTCGCTCTACTATTTTCTCTCTCGGATTAAGTCACAATAACACATAATCAGAACTGTACGACTGAATATGTTTAGAGTACACTAAAATTTGGAGATTTTTCTGTCAAACATGAAATTGTTCCATACAATTGATTCTTGCAAATGTTTTTTTTCTTGTTTTCAAATGTACAGTGGGGCAGATAAGTATTTAGTCAACCACCAATTGTGCAAGTTCTCCTCTTGAAAAGATTAGAGAGGCCTGTAATTGTCAACATGGGTAAACCTCAACCATGAGAGACAGAATGTGGAAAAAAAACAGAAAATCACATTGTTTGATTTTTAAAGAATTTATTTCCAAATTAGAGTGGAAAATAAATACCCTCGTTACCTGTATTAATGGCTCCTGTTTTAACTCATTATCGGTATAAAAGACACCTGTCCACAACCTCAGTCAGTCACACACCAAACTCCACTATGGCCAAGACCAAAGAGCTATCGAAGGACACCAGAGACAAAATTGTGGACTTGCATCAGGCTGGGAAGACTGAATCTGCAATAGGTAAAACACTTGGTGTAAAGAAATCAACTGTGGGAGCAATTATTAGAAAATGGAAGACATACAAGACCACTGATAATCTCCCTCGATCTGGGGCTCCATGCTATAAAATGCAAACTTTTTTTTTTTTTTTTCCATAATGGTTCAGACACCTATCCCCACAAAAACGGGTAAATATACAGTAGGGCAAATAAGTATTTAGTCAACCACTAATTGTGCAAGTTCTCCCACGTGAAAATATTACAGAGGCCTGTAATTGTCCACATGGGTAAACCTCAACCATGAGAGACAGAATGAAAAAAAAAGAGAAAAAAAAAAGGAAAATCACATTGTTTGATTTTTAAAGAATTTATTTGCAAATCATGGTGGAAAATAAATTTGGTCAATACCAAAAGTTCATCTCAATACTTTGCTATGTACCCTTTTTTTGGCAATAACGGAGGCCAAAAGTTTTCTGTAACACTTTACAAGCTTTTCACATACTGTTGCTGGTATTTTGGCCCATTCCTCCATGCAGATCTCCTCTAGAGCAGTGATGTTTTGGGGCTGTCGTTGGGCAACAGGGACTTTCAACTCCCTCCACAGATTTTCTATGGGGTTGAGATCTGGAGACTGGCTAGGCCATTCCAGGACCTTGAAATGCTTCTTACCAAGCCACTCCTCTGTGTGTTTGGGATCATTGTCATGCTGTGAGACCACATCTCATCTTCAGTGCCCTTGCTGATGGAAGGAGATTTTCACTCAAAATCTCTCGATACATGGCCCCATTCATTCTTTCCTTTACACAGATCAGTCGTCCTGGTCCCTTTGCAGAAAAACAGTCCCAAAGCATGATGTTTCCACCCTCATGCTTCAAGTGGGTATGGTGTTCTTCGATGCAATTCAGTATTCTTTCTCCTCCAAACACGAGAACCTGTGTTTCTCACAAAAAGTTCTATTTTGGTTTCATCTGACCATAACACATTCTCCCAGTCCTCTTCTGGATCATCCAAATGCTCTCTAGCAAACCGCAGACGGGCATGGACGTGTACTGGCTTCAGCAGGGGGACACGTCTGGCAGTGCAGGATTTGAGTCCCTGGCGGCGCATTGTGTACCTGATAGTAGCCTTTGTTACTGTGGTCCCAGCTCTCTAAAAGGTCATTCACTAGGTCTCCCCGTGTGGTTCTGGGATTTTTGCTCACCGTTCTTGTAATCATTTTGACGCCACAGGGTGATATCTTGCATGGAGCCCCAGATGGAAGGAGATTATCAGTGGTCTTGTATGTCTTCTATTTTCTAATTATTGTTCCCACAGTTGATTTCTTTACACCAAGCATTTTACCTATTGCAGATTCGGTCCTACCAGCCTGGTGCAGGTCTACAATTTTGTCTCTGGTGTCCTTCGACAGCTCTTTGGTCTTGGCCATAGTAGAGTTTGGAGTGTGACTGACTGAGATTGTGGACAGGTGTCTTTTATACCGATAATGAGTTAAAACAGGTGCCATTAATACAGCTAACGAGTGAAGCCTCGTTAGACCTTGTTAGAAGAAGTTAGACCTCTTTGACAGCCAGAAATCTTGCTTGTTTGTGGTGACCAAATACTTATTTTCCACTCTAATTTGGAAATAAATTCTTTAAAAATCAAACAATGTGATTTTCTGTTTTTTTTTTCCACATTCTGTCTCTCATGGTTGAGATTTACATCCCAGATCGAGGGAGATTATCAGTGGTCATGTATGTCTTCCATTTTCTAATAACCTAATAAAACACAGTTGATTTCTTTACACCAAGCATTTCACCTATTGCAGATTCGGTCCTACCAGCCTGGTGCAGGTCTACAATTTTGTCTCTGGTGTCCTTCGACAGCTCTTTTATCTTGGCCATAGTGGAGTTTGGAGTGTGACTGACTGAAGTTGTGTACAGGTGTCTTTTATATTGATAATGAGTTAAAACAGGTGCCATTAATGCAGGTAACGATGGGAGCCTCGTTAGACCTCGTTAGAAGAAGTTAGACCGCTTTGACAGCCAGAAATCATGCTTGTTTGTAGGTGACTAAATACTTATTTTCCACTCTAATTTGGAAATAAATTCTTTAAAAATCAAACAATGTGATTTTCTGGTTTTTTTTTTGCCACATTCTGTCTCTCATGGTTGAGATTTACCTTACAGGCCTCTCTAATCTTTTCAAGTAGGAGAACTTGCACAGTTGGTGTTTGACTAAATGCTTATTTGCCCTACTGTACCTAAAAACTAAATGACGAATCATTAAAAAAATATTAGATCAAACAAAAACTTAGCTTATGTTGGTCTTAACAGGGAGCAGCTGGATTCAACCATGTGGATGGAATGAGGCGGACTAGTGGGCTAGAGTATCCACCCAAATCAATAAAACTAAATCCAAACATTTTCAAGACAAACCATTACACCACTTTCATTGAACGAATATTCGAAGCAGCAAAATTTTATTTGAATCTTTTTTTCTAATCGAATACTTGAGTTAATCGATTAACCGTTGCAGCACTAGTGTAAATCAGACGTGGTTGCCATCACAAAACTAAGAGCTTTTTAAGTTGAAAATTCTTGTAAATAAATGCGTACATCCCTGAATTTCTATTGCTATAAACATAGAACAGTCTAGATTCTTGGTTAAAAGCAAAAAAAAAAACAGGCAGGTATCATTCATTTTACGTAAATATTTCAAGCTAAAGTTACGCAAATTTTTTCCATGCATCTTTTTTTCACAATGTTTCAAAGTGCATGCAAGGGGCGATGACAAAAATAATATCTTATTCATTTTAACTGACAGGGCTGGCAGTGATTATTCATTTTCGACCGTCCCAGGTCAAATGGATTGGACACCTATCACCGTCAATGGCAGCCAATAAGTCTGCTTGACACTATATGTTGTCGACATTGACAGATGAACAAAGATAGAATATTTAATCATTCTTGGACCAACTAAGTGTAATTGAATAGAGTGGTCGGGAATGACTGTTTACTAGCACCTTTATACACATTAGTAGGTTACATGAGGGGCATCCTGACACAGACTGACACAAACATACTCCCAGCAGAGACGGGAGATGCTACAGATTGTCCGTGCCCGGGAGCTTTTAGTGCCTCTAATCCAGTCAAGGTGCCATTAGCACCTCAAGTTGCCATCCATTAGGATGCTACTCAGCTGGCCGCTGGCCACCGGAGTACACTGGGAGGCTCTATTCGCGGATTTAAGATCATGCAGGGTTAGAAATAAACTTCGAGTTAAGAGAGCTACATTATGCAATGTTTTTTTTTTTTTTTTCGAAATCAAACACCTCTTCTCAAAATATTGTGTAACTATCATTCTTAACAGCATAAATGTAGTCACTTAATTTTTGTTTGTTTATGTGTGTCTGTGTGCAGTACATGGGCTGCATTGAAGTGCTGAAGTCAATGCGCTCCCTGGATTTCAACACACGCACTCAGGTGACCAGGTAAGATGCATATTCGCTCACTAACTAGTTGATCATAAGGCAAGACGCAGGGGCGCTGCCAGGGATTTTGGGCCCCATGAAAAGATATCACTTTGGGCCCCACCACCAGTGCCGGGACACACACACACATTTAGAGTATCAACTACGTAATTTCCTGCATTCTGGTGAATCTTTACACACTAATTTGTGCATTTTCTGCCTTAATTTAAGATGAAAATATATTTATGTAAACATACAGCGTATAGAGCAATAATGAATAGACTGATATCATCTTTAAGAAATGTACTGAAGCCCATCTTTTACAATCTAAATATATTTTTATTAGAAATATTCTCAAATACCACAATGAATGACTTAAGTTAAAACAAAACTTTTATTCTAACAATACTACAGCATACATTAACGCCAATCAAAAAAACAATCTTTAGAATGATATAACAAACAAAGCGAACACCACACATACACACACACACACACATACACACGCAATCACACTCACAATTACAAACAAAGCGAGCAGATTGCAGGTTGCTCAGCCTTAGTCACCAAGAGCCCAGCGCCGAGCCTTCTTGATAGCAAAGTCAGTGATCAAATCATTAAAGTCTAGCTTCCTAGCCAACTGACTTTCAATGGACAACATGGCAAGACTAGAAAGCCTGTCCTGACACATAGTGGACCTCATATAATTTTTTATGAGTTTAAGCTTACTAAAAGCTCTCTCGCCGCCTGCAACCGTTACGGGGAGTGTGCAAAATATTCGTAAAGCGATGCACACTTCTCCAAAAATGCTTTGCAGCTGCATCTTAAAAATTGCATTCAGGAGACCAAGAGAGGACAAGTTAGGGGGGAATGTAGCAGTATACACAGAGTTCAGGTGTCTTACTGAAGATGGTCCTGGCTCTGTAGTGTACATAAAATGACAAATATAACAATATCTTCTATATTATTCTAGTATCTTAATTTAATTATTAATTATGTATCATTAATTAATAATAATAATAATTATTATTAATTATTATTACTTATTACTATTTGTCTCTTAGCCACTGATATTTTATGTGTGGTGTGGCTGTGTTCAAGTTGATTCCTCACCTCCTTCAGTTGGGAGTAAAGATGAGGCTGGCTCATAAAGGGTGTCAGGAGACAGGGCTGCTGAGCCAGACGCAGCAAGAGGAGTTGTGCTTGTGCCTATTACAACAGGCGGGGCAGAGACAACTGTTTTGGTGTGGAGAGCTTGCGAAAGGGTTAACCTGCTGTACTAATTAAATGTAAGCTAAAAGTGGAGCAAACACTAGCTAGCAAACAATTACAGTATTTCATTATGGAGTAGGCTTAGCCCCATTTGAAAACTTACAATCTCCACTATAGGCTACAGCTCCGAAGCCAGGTCCCTTCCTTGTTAACTAACTAAATTTAATTGATGACAAACTAAATTCAATACATTTTTGACAAACTGGATTCAACCAGATTGAACAAAAAATCCACACCAACTTTCAACATGTGTATGATACCAAAAAATGCCGTCATTATTTGGAATTCATGTTCTTGAATTGGTCAGTGTCGCTCACTGAGGTCGGGAAAATCCCGTATTTCTTACGGAGTGAGCTGGGACCTGCTTCTGAGCTTTCTAATAGACGTCGCGTGAGCTAAAATAACAGGTTAATTTTCAGCACTACACTGACACAATTTACACCAACCTTCCTTTGTGAAGTACTTTTTCACATCCTGTTGGCCTTTTCTACCCCTCTCCTGCTTTGCTTTATTTTTTTTCCTCTTTTGATAGCCTGATTTCTGTTTTGAAAACATTTTTGATGTAGCCCACCGCACGCACAGTACTCAGAGTCATTGACTGGTGTAAATGTGCACCGCTGCTCAGCCTGCGCGCGGTCTGATCAAAGGAAGGGCGGACGAAACCAATTAATGAAAATACGCGGGGGGGGGGGGTACGTTGCTGGCAGTACATATGCTCTCTGGATGTTTACTTTTGGCCAAAAACAAAACAAGAAAAAGAAACCCTTCGTTTTATACCTTTTAAAATTATAATGATTAATATTTAAATTTGCAAACGATTACCTAATGCTCTAATTTTCTTTGTGGGCCCCCTCAGGCCATGGGCCCTTAGAATCAGTACCACTTTTCCCCCCTATACGGCGCCCCTGGCAAGACGTGCAAGATTAGCTATTAGTAACCATGATGTCACACTGCTATCAACACTCCATCTGGATTGGCATTTGGGAAAAGGATTGGATGGTATAGATTTCACGAGTTTGTGTACAGATACTTGAATTTCTAATCATCCACTGGTAAGTGGTTTGAATTGAATTTAGTCCCCAAACTGGCCTGTAACGTTCAGCTTCCAAAGACTTAGCAGTTGTTTATCAAGAGTAGATCCACCGTAAAGTATCGGAAACATATGAAGCTGAAAGAAACCATTACCGACCATTTCACGGATATCCTTCTTCCAAGGGCGTAGGTTTGCATAGGGACGGTAGGGACATAACACTTCCAACTTTTCAGGATGATCGAATTACCCCCACCAACTTTTAAGCCACCTTATTTGCATTATTTAATAACTTCAGTTACTATATAGGTCATTTACATTGTCTTCCTATATGTTGTAAGTAGGGTTGTTCCGATCATGTTTTTTTGCTCCCGATCCGATCCCGATCGTTTCAGTTTGAGTATCTGCCGATCCCGATCGTTTTAGTTTGAGTATCTGCCGATCCCGATATTTCCCGATCCGATTGCTTTTTTTTTTTTTTTTCCTCCCAATTCAATTCCAATCATTCCCGATAATTTTTCCCGATCATATACATTTTGGCAATGCATTAAGAAAAAAATGAATACAACTCGGACGAATATATACATTCAACATACAGTACATAAGTACTGTATTTGTTTATTATGACAATAAATTCTCAAGATGGCATTTACATTATTAACATTCTTTCTGTGAGAGGGATCCACGGATAGAAAGACTTGTCATGCCATGCCCCAATGCATGATGGGAAGTGGAACCATGATGGGAAGTGGAACCATGACTGTGCGTAGTGCTAGCAATTCATATATCTTCTCTGCTGCCTTTTATCTCTCTATATAGGTAAAATAGCGCCATTACAGATTAAGCGCGATAATGCGTGAGTGGTTCGTGCAACGCATGCATTAATTGCATTAAATTTTTTTAACGTGATACATTTAAAAAAACTTGGGATAAATATGATAGCCCTACCTTAAGCCTAAACTATCTCTGGATGAGTGTAACATATTATGTCTGTAATGTTAAATACAATTAGAAAACGATTTAATTTAAAAAATATATATATATATAAAAAAAAAGGCATGGCCGATATTTTTTTGCCGATTCCGATACTTTGAAACTGACGTGATCGGCATCCCGATCGATCGGGACATCTCTAATATAAACTATGCAATTTTTTTGACCCTGCCTGTTAAAGGAATCGGAATTGAGAATCGTTTGGTACCGGAATCGAATCGTAGAATCGGAATCTGAACCGTTCAAATTCAAATGATGCCTTAACCTACCTACCGTATACTAACTAGACATATGAGTGATGCTAAATTATCTTAAAGGGGGTCTCAAAGTCCACACCACAAAGCCACAGGAATTTTCAATCAAAGAAGGGGTCCTTCAAGGACATAGCTAGTCTCAGACAATTTGGTCTTTGCTGCCAAATTTGAAACACCCACACAAGAAGTGAAACTGAATTACAAACAAATTCCGTTGTCCTCATCATGTATTGGTGGAGCAGGGCAGAAAATTTACTTAAAACAACCAACTTTGCTAGGTCACAGCTTGGGCAACTATTTTACCTAGCAACAGTAAAATTGGTAGGCATGTCTGCCAATGTTAGGCTACCTACGGATGCCTGAATTTCTTTTCATCTACACTTTAACGTGCTTGAAATTGAGTTTATCTTCCAAAGTTGCTCTGAACCTTTGAAAATTCAGGTACAAAAGCAAGTTTCATGATAAAATTTGGTATTGTTTTCCATTATGAAAAGACTCACAAAGATTAACCAAAGCCCAAAATGGATGTTGACTGATTCATAGCCCTTTTTCTTAAGCTTAAGCACCAGCCTGTTGCATACAAACTTCAATCCTTGTACATCAGATACTTCCATGTACAATATTGCCTGTTTGAGTGATGTTGGACATTTTTCCTTCGAATGCATTTTGCTGTCCAAAGACAGGTCATAGGAGTCAGGACACACAATAGCACAAGAAGCTGTTGTGTCTTTATGTCCGACACACACATGATGTTATTGTCGTATGAGCAGGCCACAGTCTCTCAGGAGACACACTCGCTCCCCCTTTCTAGCTCCCTCACTTTCTCTCACCCTCATCTCTTTCCCTGAATCGATTGACAGTAATGTGAGCCTGCTAGGCTAAAGTGAAGGGGGAGGGATGGGGGTAGTAGTGATGGAGATACAGTGGGAGGGGGTGGGATCTATAATTGATGATGTTTACTAATGACTGTGGAAAGCTGCAGCCTTCCCCCTCGTTGAACCCGCTCATAATGTTGGATGGTGAAATTTATCCAAAGGGAAGGGGAGTAGGGGACTAAACAACAAAATACGACAAATATATCATAACAAAAAGTTAATATCTTAACTATAACAACCCTAATCCTTTACTCCAACGCCCACTGTTGGAGTCTACAAATGCTGTTTTCCAATTTTCAATTAAGGGCGCATAGAAAATAGACAACTATTGTTCATAATGGCTAAACTCATCACACAAGTAGCCCACATACAAAAAACTTCCATCCATCCATTATCTGTACCTTAACCCTTAACCACTAAGCCTAACGCTAACTATAAACCACAACTACAAACCCTAAACTTCAACAACACCCCTGATCCAAACCCCATCACCTAACTACTAAACTTTAAAGCTCGGAGCATTAGCATAACATTCGCGTTCTCGTTAGCATTAGCATTTAGCGTGACGAGTGTCATCTGAGACTCTTGGACAACTTTTTTTTTTTGCACTTACAGTTTGTGGCGTCCAGGTGGGTATAATTAATTGAAAATAATGTACTGGTTTCCTGTCGAATGTGCATTTTCATCACCAAGTTGGTGGTGGTCTTTTAGACGCTACAATATATAGTGGGGCAAATAAGTATTTAGTCAACCATCAATTGCGCAAGTTCTCCTACTTGAAAAGATTAGAGAGGCCTGTAATTGTCAACATGGGTAAACCTCAACAATGAGAGACAAAATGTGGGAAAAAAAAAAAAACTGAAAATCACATTGTTTGATTTTTAAAGAATTTATTGGCAAATCATGGTGGAAAATAAGTATTTGGTCAATACCAAAAGTTCATCTCAATACTTTGTTATGTACCCTTTGTTGGCAATAACGGAGGCCAACCGTTTTCTGTAACTCTTAACTCGGTGTAAAGAAATCAACTGGCGGAGCAATCGTTAGAAAATGGAAGACATACAAGGCCACTGATAATCTCCCTCGATCTGGGGCTCCATGCAAGATCTCACCCCGTGGCGTCAAAATGATAACAAGAACGGTGAGCAAAAATCCAAGAACCATACGGGGGGACCTAGTGAATGACCTACAGAGAGCTGGGACCACAGTAACAAAGGGTACGATCAGTAACACAATGCGCCGCCAGGGACTCAAATCCTGCACAGCCAGATGTGTCCCCCTGCTGAAGCCAGTACACGTCCAGGCCAGTCTGCGGTTCGCTAGAGAGCATTTGGATGATCCAGAAGAGGACTGGGAGAATGTGTTATTGTCAGATGAAACCAAATTAGATTTTTTGGGTAGAAACACAGGTTCTCGTGTTTGGAGGAGAAAGAATACTCAATTGCACCATACCCACTGTGAAGCATGGGGGTGGAAAAATCATGCTTTGGGGCTGTTTTTCTGCAAAGGGACCAGGACGACTGATCTGTGTAAAGGAAAGAATGAATTGGGCCATGTATCAAGAGATTTTGAGTGAAAATCTCCTTCCATCAGTAAGGGCACTGAAGATGAGATGTGGCTGGGTCTTTCAGCATGACAATGATCCCAAACACACAGCCAGGGCAACAAAGGAGTGGCTTCGTAAGAAGCATTTCAAGGTCCTAGAGTGGCCTAGCCAGTCTCCAGATCTCCACCCCATAGGATATCTGTGGAGGGAGTTGAAAGTCCGTGTTGCCCAACGACAGCCCCAAAACATCACTGCTCTAGAGGAGATCTGCATGTAGGAATGGGCCAAAATACCAGCAACAGTGTGTGAAAAGCTTGTGAAGAGTTACAAAAAACATTTGGCCTCCGTTATTGCCAACAAAAAGTACATAACAAAGTATTGAGATGAACTTCTGGTAATGACCAAATACTTATTTTCCACCATGATTTTCTAATAAATTATTTAAAAATCAAACAATGTGATTCTGTTTTTTTTCCCACATTCTTTCTCTGATGGTTGAGGTTTACCTATGTTGACAATTACAGGCCTCTCTAATATTTTCAAGTGGGAGAACTTGCACAATTAGTGGTTGACTAAATACTTATTTGCCCCACTGTAATACATTTTTTATTGCCAAAAAATAGTCACTTTCCCTCAACTTAAATGACGTACCCATGAACCTTGTGTGATGTTTTAAAAATCAAAACAACTTGCGCAAAGGCATGAGATTCAGAGCCTCACCTGCATATTGAAAAATATATTGTGAAAGCACACGAGGTAGGCCTGGCCAGGAAGGCGCTCGGGACATCAAGGTTTCCAACAACAAAGCTTTTTTATTCAACAAAAAAAGTGGGTTTCTCCAAAAGAAAGTGGCCGAAATGCAGCACCATAAAACAACAAATTAAACGTTTAAAAAAAAGTTAACTTAGATTTGTTCTCAAAATAATTTATTCCAGGTCTTTCTGTCCTTGTTTTTCCGCGCCACACCCGTCTCAGTCTGGTCGTCATTTATATACCCCTCCAGGAAGGCTGTCATTAAGTGGCTTAAGCACCCACACCTGGAGGAGTTGTTGGCATGCTGGGAAGCGTAGTGTTTGGGCTGGCGGCCATTTTCACAGGATTCTTCATCTCTTGAAAAAAATAATGTAACGGCCCTCCACTACCTGCACCCGAATGATGTCACAATATCTACATATACTGTATTAGGGGTGTGATGATGCATTCAAGTCACGGTTCAGAAGGACCTCAGTACAGGGGTCACGGTTCGGTGCGGGTTTAGCACAACAGGAAAACAGTTAAAAAGTAAGTTTCTATACCTTTACCTTTTGTTTGGACGCAGAAATGTCCAAATTACTCATTTTTTGCCAAAAAAAACAGGCAGTTGTCTGAAAATTATCCCATTATTTGAATGTAAAGTTACACTATTGTGTATGGATACAAAATCCAACGTGGCGGCCATCATAGAACCAAAACAAAGTTGAAAATTATTGTAAATAAATGCGCAAATCCCAGAATTTATATAGATTTGAACATAAAACAGCTTAAATTCTTGGTTAATAGCGAAACACTGAGCAGTTACCGTTCATAATACGTAAATATTTCAAGCTAAGATTACGCTAGTTTTTTTCGAATCCTTGACCAAATCACTATTGAGACACTCCTGCCTGCTTGTACGCACTAAAACCTTTGTCCTGTTTCCACCTAAATCTGGTGTTAGAACACAGCGTGTGTTTGAATTTATCGCAGTGAAAGCTTTCACGACGCTCTGCCACCCCCCCCCCACCCCCGGGAAGCTGTGCGCAATGTCTGTAGAAGCTGTCTCGTTAACTGATAGTTACTTACATTTTTGTTCTTCTTAATGAAAAAATCAGTTCAATTCAATCAGTTAATATAAACATCTTTTCTGTGAAAGATGTTATCGGATGTATAATGTAAAAACATGTAGAATATGAAAAAGTAATGTCAGTTACTTTGCTACTTACTAGGGTTGTTCCGATCATGTTTTTTTTGCTCCTGATCCGATCGTTTTAGTTTGAGTATCTGCCGATCCCGATATTTCCCGATCCGATTGCTTTTTTTTTTTTGCTCCCGATTCAATTCCAATCATTCCCGATAATCTTTCCCGATCATATACATTTTGGCAATGCATTAAGAAAAAAATGAATAAAACTCGGACGAATTTATACATTCAACATACAGTACATAAGTACTGTATTTGTTTATTATGACAATAAATCCTCAAGATGGCATTTACATTATTAACATTCTTTCTGTGAGAGGGATCCACAGATAGAAAGACTTTTGTATATTGATTTGTATATTGAGATTTTGTATATTGTGACTAAATATTGCCATCTAGTGTATTTGTTGAGCTTTCAGTAAATGATACTGTAGCCATGCCCAAATGCATGATGGAAAGTGGAACCATGACTGTGCGTAGTGCTACCAATTGATATATCTTCTCTGCGTTGGGAAATAACATAAGGTGTTAAGAAAAAGATCAGTTGCTACCTTGCTTCCCCACATTGCTTCCCATGATATTTCTAATCGTAGGGTGAGAGATTGTAAGGCTTTAGCTAATTAAAAAAAGGCTCCAAAGGCTGCCAAAATTCACTCTACTCATTTTACGCTGCCTTTTATCTCTCTATATAGGTAAAACGGCGCCATTACAGATTGAGCGCGACAATGCGTGAGTGGGTCGTGCCACGCATGCATTAATTGTGTTAGATACATTTTAAAAAAAAAATTAATTACCGCCGTTATCGGGATAAATTTGATTACACTACCTTAAGCCTAAACTAAAGACTCTGGATGAGTGTAACATATTATGTCTGTAACGTTAAATACAATTAGAAAACAATTTAATTAATATATATATATATATATATATATATATATATATATATATATATATATATATATATATATATATATATATATATATATATATATATATATATATATATTAAAAAAAGACATGGCCGATATTTTTTTGCCGATTCCGATACTTTGAAAATGACGTGATCAGACCCGATTGATCGGGACATCTCTACAAATTACTAATTACAAGTAAGATTAACAACACTGCTTGCTCCTAAGACAAGCAGACCAGGCCAATTGCGATTAGAATAAAATGACCTAGAATGTAGGTCATTTTATTCATCTAGACCCGAGATGAATAAAACTACTCAAAGTCAACTTTTAGAAAGCTTTGCTGCTCCTGCAGAAAGTGCCACAGAGGAGCAAAATATTCAAAAGAACTTAATCAACTTACTTTAAATACAATGAAAAAGAATAGCTATGTCACACATGATTTGTGATCTCATAAAATTTCAAAACCCAAAAGAACTCTGCTTCAAATTTGAGAAACCAGCAAGTGTCTGTGTTTGGAAAATCAGATGCTCTGTTGAATGAAAGCAGAAGGTCAAGCACAGCTTGTAAATTCAAATCTAATTTCGCCCAACCTAATCAGACCCATTTAAACTCTCTGTTCCTAGCATTAAAGAGTTGAGCACACCAAAAGGAGCAAAAAATATATACCTAATGGATGCAGAGCATTGAAGATAATTGATAATGGCGAATCCACCTGCTCAAATAAAAAAAAAATCGAATTACCGTAATTTTCGCACTATAAGCGACACCTGACTATACCCACCCACCAAATTTGACACGAAAACGGCATTTGTTCATAAATAAGGCACACTGGACAATAAGTCGCAGCTGTCCTCCCTGTATTAGGGGATATTTATGCCAAAAGATAAAACAACTATATTTGACAATTGCATCATATGACTGCCATAAGACCAAATGAACCACCGTGAAGCTTTGAACCAGTTGGCTGCAAAGCTTCATTGCTTCAAGAAGTTTCCTTTGGCCATCACTGCTCCCTTGGGGGAGACAGCTGCCACCTGCTGTCAACACTATTGTCATCCAACATGCCTCCTAGCATGCATTGCAGTGCTACAGATGTAAATAACAATCAAAATTCATGTTTTGTGCTAATTACTTCTTCAGTTACTCTTTGAGTTGTTTCCTTAATTGCTAGCTCTGTTATTTGGTAACACTTTATTTGACAGGGGTGCCATAAAACTGTCATAAGACCATCATAATTATGACAGGACGCTGCCGTGAGCAGTGTCGTCAAAGATTACTTAAAAAAGTAATGTATTTACTGATTACTGATTACACCTCAAAAAAGTAATCTAGTTACTTTACTGATTACATTATTATCAAAGTTTTTACCAATTTTTCTCCTTTTGCTGCCTCAACATAAAAATGACAACAAAAAATGTCATCACATGTAATTGAATTTTTCACATAAGGCTTAATCTTTGAGTTAGCGGGGGTTTAATTAGTCGATGGAGTTGATTTCAACCACCATTGACTCGCGCTAGCTTAGCCACCCCGGAGCCCTGAAACTAACAAATAACTGACAAACTGCACGGAATTTGTTCAAATCAACTTCAACGACTAAATAAACCCCCGCTAACTCCAAGATAAAGCCTAATGTCAAAAATTCTGAACTTCCCCTTTAAAATAAAGACCTAGCTGTTAAAATATTGTCTATAAAAGTTGTAAAGCAACAAAACAAACAACAAAAATTAATGAAATGAACAAGAATCCTACAACGTATTTCATAATGGGTCAAAATCAGTTTTCGAGCAGATCATGTGACTACCACCTAAGAGACTTTTGCTTTGCTAAGCCAAAACTACACCTGTGGAGGCAAGATGGAATTAGAATTTCTGTAAACCTAAGCTTTCAAACACAACCAACAACAACTGAGCTTGAACAGTTTTATATAAATGTACGTATATATACAGTATTGGCCAAAAGTTCAGCGACACCTCAAAGGTGGATACTTTGAAGAATGTAGAATATAAAACCTGTTTTCAGCTATTTCACTTTTTTTTGCCATTCCACATGTTCGTTCATAGTTTTGATGTATTCAGAGAGGATTTACAATAGTAATGAAAATATATAAAACGTAAAAATGTTTAGGTGCGTCCAAACTTTTGACTTTTGTTTCAGTCATCAACATGCTTTGCCCCCAGCCCCACAAAAGTAAAACTCCACCTATGGTTACAAACACTGACAATAAAATGCGCATAAAGGCTGGTTACAAACTGTAGAAGTGCTGGCTGTCTTGTAACCTGTAGGATTTGATTCGAGTTTTGTCGCGTTGTGTTGTAATTCCAAGTGCTTCCTTGTTGAATTGGATGTAGAGTTTTTAGCGGCTGACAGTCTTTTTCAGCCAGTGTAAAGTTTGCAACGCACGGAGATATTTTTGTCATCTTTACTGGACAGAAATGTGAAGTAATGGCTGTATTTCAAGTGAGCAAAGGCATCCATTTGCGGTATATCCTGCCTTTCACTGTTAGCCTCGCTGCCTCGTCAGAATGCTATGTTGTTGACGGCCGTGGCAGACAGCGCTCATACAGCATCGCAATACACGTGACCCATTTTTTTTTTTTCCCCGATGAGAAATGCTCTTTGTACATGACTACAGTATTCTTCATTCTACATACATTATGAGGCAAAAACAAAATACTAACGCACAGGCACTAGGGAAACTAACTTTAATCGGATTACTGGCTTGGAAAAATGAACCGTTAGATTACTCGTTACTGAATAAAGTAATCAGATTACAGTAACGCGTTACTTCGTTACTGAAAACACTGGCCGTGATTTCATTTTTGTGTCATCTGGCACTATCTCACTTTTGAATAGATGTAAAAGATACGAGCTAGCCATAAATGGAGTGTTGGTGACATAATATGCCGCATGATACTTACATGTCATA
Source organism: Corythoichthys intestinalis (assembly GCF_030265065.1). NCBI lineage: Eukaryota > Metazoa > Chordata > Actinopteri > Syngnathiformes > Syngnathidae > Corythoichthys > Corythoichthys intestinalis. The sequence goes on along the minus strand of NC_080401.1, from coordinate 46,993,214 downwards.
AAAATTCATTAATGCCCATAATAGTGTCATAAACATGTCATAATCATGACGGTGTCATGGCAGATTCAAAATGAGGGAAAAAAGTAGCGGCTTATAGTCTGAAAATTACGGAACTATATATGCCATTACATAATAAATAATCAAACAGCATTTGTTTCAGATAAGTGATTGTGACTGTGATGTAATCAAATTTATTAGAATATTTTTGCCAACAGAGTCAAAAATAGGCGCAGAAGTAAAACTTGACAGGTAAATCAATGTTTGCATTATAGTTGATGCAGCTGACTTTTTGTCCTTCCATAGTCAAATCGTGATGTCAATGTCAAGAATGTAGTTCATTTTCCTGAACGTCGTCATCCAACATTGCGCTCTTTGTCGGTTGCGTTAAACAGCAACACCCTGCATCCTATAGGCCTGAATGCAGACAAAAACAACAACAATGGCTGTCCACACCAGTGTGAATCATCAAAACAGCATTGTTGTGTAAGGAGGGGCGGTCCTGAGACCTTTACTCAAGACAAAGCCTGGGACTGCTGCTGCTTTTTAAATATTTACGAGCCACTCGATAGGGGCCACCGGGTTCTTGACTGCTGTCCATGGCGTCCCATGACAGCAAAGCCTGCTTCCCACCCACTGCCTGACACAGACGCGGGCAGACATTTGCTTGTCATTCCTGAAAATGTTAGAGCAAAGCAAGTCACACTTGATAATTGTATCATTGCGCTGTTTAATGAGGCTGTAAACAACTGCAATAAAAAGACCTTTTGTCGTACATGTTTATAGTATGTGTATTTCTTTTTTTTATGTTTTCTTTTATCTTACCTTTTCTTTTTCATGATTTAAAATGATCCAATGCATTTTTAAGTGGCATCAATTAATCCAGGACTTTCACTGTTCACTAGTAGCGGGGGTCCCTTGTATTTTTAATGAAGAGTTGAACAACAATAGATTGTCTACAGTCCCTGACAAAAGTCTTGTAGCTTGTCCATTTTGTAGAAACAATTGCTAATAACCTGACTTTTCATTATTCAATTGGTTTCAGAAATGGCTCATATGAAAGCTAAGACCCTCCCAAATGATGTTGAATGTACAAAAATATATTTGTTCCACTGAAAAAAGATTTATCATTTAATGAAGACATAAAGGTCAAATTTTGGCAAGACAAAAGTTTTGTCGCCTACAGAAAGTAGTGTGAAAATTGAGCAAAAAATGTACTTCAAATATGAAAACATGTTACATAACGTAAACTAATTAAGTAGTGGTGCTGTGAGATCCAAATTTAATATTTTGTATGACTTCCATGGGCTTGAAGGACTGCATCCATGCGGTTTGGCAAGGATTCATACAATTTATTGATGAAGTCATCAGGAACATCAAAGAAAGCAGTCTTGCATGCCTCCCAGAGTTCATCAACATTCTTGGGTTTCGTCTTCCATGCTTCCTCTTTCATCCTACTCCAGACATGCTCAATGATGTTCATGTCTGGTGACTGGGCTGGCCAGTCCTGGAGGATCTTGATTGAAGTATGCGATGGAACACCATCCTGCTGCAGAATTTCTCCCTTTTCATGGTTAGGAAGGTAAGAGGCAGCTAAGATTTGTTGATATTTCAGACTATTTATGTTGCCTTCCACCCTGCAGATCTCTCCCACACCCTTATACTTGATCTAACCCCAGACCATGATTTTGCCACCACCAAACTTCAGTTTTCTGAGTGAATCTCATATCCATGCGGGCTCCAGTAGGTCTCCTGAAATATTTGCGGCGACTGTGGTGTAATTCAATGGAAGAGCCATCTGAAAAGTCCCATCTTTTGCCACAAAACAGTGAAGTTTGGTGGTGGCAAAATCATGGTCTGGGGTTACATCTAGTATGGGGGTGTGCGAGAGATCTGAAGTGTGGAAGGCAACATAAATAGTCTGAAATATCAACAAATCTTAGCTGCCTCCTACATCCAGTCCGCATTTTACGGCACACCTTCAACACACTACATTACCGTCTCCCGATTTACTGAGAGACTTTATCGGTAAAAATGTCAGCTGTGTGGGATCATTTCACCTTAAAGGACGACAAAGACGAAGAGACAGAGCGCAACATATGCCACAATAAAGTCAAGCGTGGTGGTAAAGCTGTAAGAAGTTTTAATTCAATCAACCTAATCAAGCATTTAGCGAAATACCACCACAAACAATATAAGGAGTTTGTTAAGAAAACCGAAGACAAAGAGAAAGGTCCTACGCAACTAACACTGGCAGAAAATTTTGCTATGCGTGACAAACTGGCACTCGACAGTCCCAAAGCCCAGGGAATAACAAGAGTCGAAGAATTCATTCTGGATGACGAGCCATTATCTCTCGTGAGTAAAGACGCACCATCCAACACTTAGAACCACGGTACAACATGCCCAGCCGTCATTACATCCTTGAGCGATTCGGCCGTGAAGATTCGAGAACGATTCACAAACATCCAAATTCCGATTATTGAAATATGTCGAGTAAAGCGGAACTAATACACAGCGCGGTCTTCGGGGCGCAATGAGAAACGGACCGCATTGCGTCCTGAGAGTAAACATCATGCTTGTCATACACCCGGGTAAAGCCAATGCTCAACTCACGGCTTTAGCTCAACTCATGCCGCTGGATAAAAAACACAAGAATACCTGACTGCTGCTGACAGCCACTACATACTACGTCAACATCGTTTAACTGTAGACAATAGATATCATATATATATATAGAACTAGATGCAAAATGACAGACCCGACGGCGTTAGCAACATTGAAGTATGGAAAACTAGATGTGTTAGTAAACGGCCGCCATCTTAAAGCAGAAGACTTCCCTAGTAGGCTGTTGTGAACCTTCCAAGCGAATCTAATTAACGTTTTATCTAAAATACTCCTAAATCGGCAAAATCTTGACTTGAATCTATCTTCAAAACAGTTTTAAAACTTTCACATGTCTGAAGTAGACAGAAGGGAAATTATGGAATAACAGGAGCAATTTTAACAACTTTAACAGTTGATTCGCAAAATTAAATGAATGTAGTTTAAAGCTGCTGATACAGAATGGGGACTTGAGTATTTTATTTACTGTTTTAAAATGTTAACTTGATACTGAAATACTCGTTTATTTAAACCTGAGAGGCTTTTTATACAATTATTGTAGCTAATGCACGAAACGGAAAAAGCATCTAATAGCTTGGGGGGGTTTGTGGGATTTTCCACTGAGGTCGTTTGTGTTTTGCTTTTTAAAGACAGTTTACAATATTATTTGCACGTTTTACTGACTGACTATGCCATTTCTGTTTGTTATTTATAATGTTTTGTGTTTGTCACTGAATAAACAGGTCAGTTTCTTGTTACCAACCGTTGTGTGTTATTCAAACTCACCTAATTCAGCTGGCTAGTTGTTATCAAGAGTACTAAAACTCTTTTCAACATGAGTCTGACAACTAAGTAAGGAGGCTAAATAACTTTCAACTTTAACACATGCTCAGATAGGCCGGTATCGGTATCGGCCAGTATCGGTATTGGATCGGAAGTGCAAAACAATATCGGTATCGGATCGGAAGTGCAAAAACCTGGATCGGGACATCCCTAAATATAAGCATGTGATTTTGTATGTACAGTATGAATGAGCTACACCGTGCAACCCTGCGGGCTGTATTGGACCCCACCCATGGTGGGCCATTTTCGGCCCGCGGGCCGTACATTTGACACCACTGGTCTAGATGTACCTATTGAAGAGGCCAGTGAGCATCACTTCCTATCAAATCCAACAGTGTTTGAATTCATCCCTGGCATTTTTTAATTCTTGACCTTTCTCCACCCCACTAATTAGGGAGGCCATCAACAGGCTATGCGACACTGTACCAGGTGGAAAAGGTGCATGGCGAAAGAAGGTGAACTTCATCTCTTATTCATTCCAAAAGGGTCACCTTGGTGGCATTTGACATCTTTAAGCTGTTGTGTCAAGCGTTCAACTAATTGTCATTCTATATAGGCTGGGAACAAAGCTCTTCATTCCATCATGGGAAAGAGCAACCTGCGTTTCGCCGGCATGAGCATCGCTGTCAATATTTCCATAGACGGACTGGGTCTGCTCATTCCTACAACAAGACAGGTACAGTATACAGTGATTCACAACCACCATGAGAACTAATGACTAAATTTGTTTAATTGGTCAAAGATTATTCTTTATTCACCACAAATAGAGTTGTCTGATACAATCGCCCCCCAATTAATATTGGCTTATAAAAGCATTTTAAATGATATTGGATAATGGGTTTTTTATTATCGGTTTTGGGCAAATATGAATGTTGCCTTCAAATTAAATGTAGAAGCCTTCTGCCTTTGTACAAGGGCTGGTCACATCTTAGCACAGCAGTTATGCTTATTGACCTTTAGATGTCTTCAAACTAAGATGCTTGGAATATGTTATGTGAGCATTATCATTATTAAAGCATTCAGTGGGGCATCGCAATACAATTAGCCAGAGGATGTCGACGACTGCATGCTGTGATCCCTCGTTTTTCGCGGTTAGTGGGGACCAGAACCTGGCGCGATAAGTGAAAAACTGCAAAGTAGCGCCCCGCCCCCTCTTAAATTTTGTGTGTTCAATGTATTTATTCAGATTTAGCATTGGAAAGATACAGTTGTGGTCAAATGTTTACATACACTTGTGAAGAACATAATGTCATGGCTCTCTTGAGTTTCCAGTTATTTCTACAACTCTGATTTTTCTCTGATAGAGTGATTGGAACAGATACTTCTTTGTCACAAAAAACATTCATGAAGTTTGGTTCTTTTATGACTTTATTATGGGTGAACAGAAAAAAGTGATCAAATCTGACATGAAAAAAAAAAAACTTTTATGTATATGTACTTTAATATATAGTTATTAAGCACTTCAAATGTAATAATTATGAGAAGTTTTAAACATGTTACTGTCCCACCGAAATATTTTTAAACAAGAACAATGTAAGAAAAATTATTGTCTTTATTAAATGCTTCATTGAGTGAGTCCCCTCAAATCTGCTCAAGCTGCTCACTTACACACAATGAGTTGCCACAGCAACTGTTTAGCTAGCTACACAATGATTGACGCATGTGGCGCTTTGAAGTTTCGGCTCAGATCAAACCTTAACATCTGCCAGTCATCGTAAACTTTAAGAAGCAACTCCAGTGTACAGTGATCCCTCGCTACTTCGCGCTTCAAACTTCGCGCTCTCAGTAGATCGCGGATTGTTTTTCAATTACTGTAATTTTCGGCCTATAAGCCGCTACTTTTTTTCCCTCATTTTGGATCCTGCGCTTATAGTCCAGTGCGGCTTATTTGTTGATTTATTTGGGTTAATATGTAACACTTTATTTGACAGTGGCGTCATAAGACTGTCATAAAACCGTCATAATTATGAAATGACACTAACATGGGCATTACTGAATGCTTATGACAGATGTCATTCAGTGTTATTCGGCAAATTATGTCACCAACTCTATTTATGTCCAACTCAGATTTTTTACATCCATTCAAATGTGAGATAATTGGTTAGATGACACTAAGTGACATCTGTTATAAGCATTCATTAATGCTCATGACAGTGTCATGTCATAATTATGATTGTCTTACGGCGCCACTGTCAAATAAAGTGTTACCAAATACCATAACTAGCAATTAATGAAACAAGTGGAACAGTAACTGAAGAAATAATTAGCACATAACATAAATTTGATTGTTTTATACATTTGTAGCGCTGCAGTGCATGCTAGGAGGCATGTTGGACGACAACAGTGTTGACAGCAGGAGGTTGACTGTCTCCCCCAAGGGAGCAGTGATGACCAAATGAAGTGTTGCAACAAATTGGTTCAAAGCTTAATGGTGGTTCATTTGGTCTGATGACAGTTTTATGATGCCGCTGTCCAATAAAGTGTTACCGATTAATATCTTTTGGTGTAAATATCCCATAATACAGTGAGGACAGCTGCGGCTTATAGTCCAGTGGGGCTTATTTATGAACAAATGCCGTTTTTGTGTCAAATTTGGTGGGTGGCGGCTTTTAGTCAGGTGCGCCTTATAGTCCAAAAATTACGGTAAAAAATAAAGAAACAAATACAGATAAGGCATCCTAAACCGATAACGTAGTCTCACTCTCCTTCCTGCTGCTCTGTGTTGGTCAGGCAGCGCACTGGAGTTGCTTATTAAAGTTAACGATGATTGACAGACGTTTAATGTTTGATCTTGCCACAGAAGAAGTCCCCCAGAGAACGAGGGAGTCCCCAGAGGGGGCGCTCTCCAGCACACCCTCCAAGGACTCCAAAAAGGGTGGGTACTCTGAGATGCTGTTCGGTGCATAAGCACAAACAACAGTCAGAACCAGTCCCCCCACCCGAAGGCGGAGGGAGGCTATCCTCTCGTCTACCGGGGTAAACCCCAACGTACAGGTGCCAAGCCAGGGGGTAATAAGTATGCCCACACCTGCTCGACGCCTCTCACCGTGGGCAACTCCAGAGTGGAAGAGAGTCTAACCCTTCTCGAGAGGATTGGTACCAGAACCCAAACTGTGTTTGGAGGAGAGTCCGACTATATCTTCTTCTTCTTCTCTGCCTTACACACTAGCTCAGGCTCCATCCCTGCCAGAGAGGTGACTCCATGTCCCAAGAGTTAGCCTCTGCAGCTGGGGGTCGGACCACTGAGGCCCCCGCCTTTGACTCCCGCCCAACTCCCTATGCACCCGACCACTTTGGCCCATCCCACAGGTGGCGAGCCCATGGGAAGGGGAACCCAGGTTGCCTTTTCGGGCTGTGAACCGGGCTCCATGCGTACTGGCCCAGCCACCAGACGCTCCCCTTCGAGCCCCACCTCCCGCAGATACTTTTTCATAATATTGTATATTAGCTGAAACAACTTACAGCCTTATGTGGGCCAAACTAGAGCGCAGCTGTCCTTTATCCATGTCAGACGATAGTCTGCTCCTGACAGTCCAGCCAGACCCAATGCTGCCACCAGAGGGCAGTGTATCCTCCATCATTACATAAAATACTGTACAAAAGTTTTGGACTTTTTGGATAGTTATTTTGGTGTACTTAAAGGGATAATTCTGATTTTCACGGAAATTCAGTTTATGTCACCAGCATAGGAACGTAACCCGTTCGTAACCCGGAGACTACCTGTACTACCTTATTTTAACGGACAAAAATGTCAGAAAAATGACCTTGTTTCTTCTTCTGCTTCTTCTTCTTTTTTTTTTTTAACTGATTAACTGATTGTTTCTTTCAGATGTTAGCGCACCACCCTATGCAGTCCATCTCATTTGCCTCTGGTGGAGACACAGTGAGTCAACTGTTTGTGATGTTGTCCAGTTTGGCTTTGGCATCTTCCTCTAATGCATTTCTCTTTTCATTTCGCAGGACACACCCGATTATGTTGCATACGTGGCCAAAGACCCCGTGAATCAGAGAGGTAGCATGTCCCACTATCAAATCCACAAGTAGCTGAAGAGATGGATTTTAAACTTACAGTGGGCTGATCATTTGTGTCACCTCTCTATGCCAGCATGTCATATTCTCGAGTGCTCGGATGGTTTGGCCCAGAGTGTCATCAGTACTATTGGCCAAGCTTTTGAGCTGCAATTCAAACAGTACCTACACAGTCCACCTAAGACTCTAACGTCTTTAGACAGGTAAATACATTATTCAGTATACATTCATAGAGATCAAATGTAACTTGGCAGAGTAAAATAAGTCAGAAGTCGCCAGACAGATCCCGCAATAATACAGTGGGGCAAATAAGTATTTAGTCAGCCACTAATTGTGCAAGTTCTCCCACTTGAAAATATTAGAGAGGCCTGTAATTGTCAACATAGGTAAACCTCAACAATGAGAGACAGAATGTGGAAAAAACACAGAAAATCACATTGTTTCATTTTTAAAGAATGTATTTGCAAATCATGATTAAAAATAAGTATTTGGTCAATACCAAAAATTCATCTCAATACTTTGTTATGTACTCTTTGTTGGCAATAATGGAGGCCAAACGTTTTCTGTAACTCTTCAAAAGCTTTTCACACACTGTTGCTGGTATTTTGGTTGCTGGCCCACTCCTCCATGCAGATCTCCTCTAGAGCAGTGATGTTTTGGGGCTGTCGTTGGGCAACACGGACTTTCAACTCGCTCCACTGATTTTCTATGGCCATGAGATCTGAAGACTGGCTAGGCCACTCCAGGACCTTGAAATGCTTCTTCCGAAGCCACTCCTTTGTTGCCCTGGCTGTGTGTTTGGGATCATTGTCATGCTGAAAGACCCAGCCACGTCTCATCTTCAATGCCCTTGCTGATGGAAGGAGATTTTCACTCAAAATCTCTCGATACATGTCCCCATTTATTCTTTCCTTTACACAGATCAGTCGTCCTGGTCCCTTTTAAGCCTGAACGATATATCGTTTAAACATCGCCATTGCGATGTGTGCGTGTGCGATAGTCCCATCGCAAGGACGTGCGATAGTTTTTATTTTTTTTTATCCACATACGCCCTGCTCTCTGCTCTGCGCAGAGCCTCTTTGAACCTTACAGTCACTGCAGCACTTGCTTATTAAAGTTAACGACGCTGGTATCTTTGATCTTGCCAAAGAAGCGGACATCACAGAGCCGCAGCTGTCAATCATCGTTTAACTTGTGAAACAGTTTCTGCAAGGAAGCCGCTTTGGAATGAATGTGTGTGTGTGGGAACGTTTGAGACATATAAAATTAAATGTGATCATGAGGAGTTTGTAATTTCTACATGTCCACCAAGAGTCACAGCTAAGCTAGATAAACAGAAGTATTTAATAAAGCCAAGCATTTTTCTACTACAGTACTTTATTCTTGTTGAAAAATGATTTGGTTGGACAGTTATGTTTAAAACTGATCATAATTATTACATTTGAAGTGCTTAAAACCATTTATTAATATATATATACATTATATATATATATACGTTATATATATATATATATATACATATATATATATATATATATATATATATATACATATATATATATATATATATATATATATATATATATATATATTTTTTTTTAAATCGTACTTTGGGGAAAAAGTGAGAAAAAAACATGCCTTACATGTATCTCTTTCCAATGCTAAATCTGAATAAATACATTGAGCACACACACAAAAAAATAAACATTTGGGGGGCGGGGTGCTCAACTTCGCGGTTTTTCACTTATGGCGGCAGGTTCTGGTCCCCATTAACGGCGAAAAACGAGGGATCACTGTGCACTGGTCGTTGTGAGTCATCCAAAGTCTTTCCAAACAGCTATTCAACTCATCTAGTGAAAATTTCTTTAAAAAAAAAAAAATATATATATATATATATATATATATATTTTTTTTAATATCGCAATATAATATCGCAAACCCCCAAAAAATCGCAGCAATAGTTTTTTCCAATATCGTTCAGGCCAAGTCCCTTTGTAGAAAAACAGCCCCAGAGCATGATGTTTCCACCCCCATGCTTCACAGTGGGTATGGTGTTCTTCGGATGCAATTCAGTATTCTTTCTCCTCCAAACACGAGAACCTGTGTTTCTACCAAAACGTTTTTGGTTTCATCTGACCATAACACATTCTCCCAGTCCTCTTCTGGATCATCCAAATGCTCTCTAGCGAACCACAGACGGGCATGGACGTGTACTGGCTTCAGCAGGGGGACACGTCTGGCAGTCCAGGATTTGAGTCCCTGGCGGCACATTGTGTTACTGATAGTAGCCTTTGTTACTTCTCTCTGTAGGTCATTCACTAGGTCCCCCGAGTGGCTCTGGGATTTTTGCTCACCGTTCTTGTAATCATTTTGACGCCACAGGTTGATATCTTGCATGGAGCCCCAGATCGAGGAAGATTATCAGTGGTCTTGTATGTCTTCCATTTTCTAATAATTGCTCCTACGGTCGATTTCTTTACACCAAGCGTTTTACCTATTGCATATTGAGTCTTCCCAGCCTGGTGCAGGTCTACAATTTTGTCTCTGGTGTCCTTCTACAGCTCTTTGGTCTTGGCCATAGTGGAGTTTGGAGTGTGACTGACTGAGGCTGTGGACAGGTGTCTTTCATACCTATAATGAGTTAAAACAGGTGCCATTAATACAGGTAATGAGTGGAGCCTCGATAGACCTCGTGAGAAGAAGGTAGACCTCTTTGACAACCAGAAATCTTGCTTGTTTGTAGGTGACCAAATACTTATTTTACACTCTAATTTGGAAATAAATTCTGTCTCTCACGGTTGAGGTTTACCCATGTTGACAATTACTGGCCTCTCTATTTTTTCAAGTAGGAGAAATTGCACAATTGGTGGTTGACTAAATACTTATTTGTCCCACTGTAATTCAATTATAGCCAATTTTTGAGTCAATTGTAAAAGGGAAATATAACACATTTATGTCATTATTTTACAGCGGAAACATACAATATATTGTTCCTCAGCATTTCTTGAGTTTCTGTATCAGATCCGGTGGTTGTCTGGCCTCACTAACATGTCTGGTGCTCAGGACAAATTAGGGGACAGAATAGGAAATTGCAGAAGTGGAAAATTAATTGACTGCATTATTGATAGGACGCAACAACAAAAGTACACAGAAATAGAAACTGCCCATGTGAGTAAGCTACTCAGTGTGTTGTAACACTGGCACACACACATTCATCCTGTCTGTAGTCCTTCCTTTCAACAGTAGTAATGATGATCATCATACTTAAATAGATCACCTTCGGATATGGAGATGACATCCGATCTGCCTAATCTTATTGAACGCCTACATTGTCGTTATTATTGGAACTATTGGTACAAAGTTATTAGATAGGGAAATGAGCGCTCAAGGCCAACATTGATATTTAAACCGGCGATGCAGGGCTAGGCATTTGGTTCGGAGAAAATTCCTTTGATTTTTTACCCCTTAAAAGGAAAAGCTAACAAAGGAAAAATGGGAACTACAGTTCAAGTTTGACCAAGTTGTGTTAAAATAGTGTGTATCCAATCTATTCTCCTCAGCGCCTGAATGTTAATTAATGCACTGTTTGTTTACTCAGGTCTTTCAGGACAGAGGAACCGGTGTGGGGCGAGGATGAAGACTTCTCCGAGCACGACTACTATAACAGCATCCCGGGCAAGGAGCCTCCGCTCGGGGGGGTGGTGGACTCCAGACTGCGGCCCAGTCAATCCCAGCTATCTCACATCCACACACAACCACAAAGCAGAGCATCACTACAGGTAATTGATAGCCAGAGGTGGGCAGAGTAGCCAAAAATTTGACTCAAGTAAGATTAGCGTTACTTCAAAATCATATTACTCACATAAGAGTAAAATGAATCATCCAAAAAATTTACATAAGTCCAAGTAAAAAAGTATTTGGTGAAAAGAATACTCAAGTAATGAGTAACATTGTGAGTAACTTCTTATGATGTTTGATTTTGTTGTTTGTTTTAAACCAGACATGTCCAAAGTCCGGCCCGTGGTCAAATTTCATCCGGCCCCCAGCCTCTGTCATAAAATCTATAACGTCTGGCCCGCACACAGACTTAATAAATTGGTCAGCAGTACTGCTACCAGCATATGAAGTAGCTTACACACTAAATGCTGCTCCTCATTTACCCACTAAAAGGCAGCAGCACTCTGTGTGACTCTTTACTTCCAATTTTCTAAAATGGCGACAATAAACAAAAAAAAAAGAAAGTTGACTGCGATGGCTGACGTTTCAAGAATAGGTGGAAATTGGACTATTTCTTCACTAAAATACGCAACAACTGTGTCTGCCTCATTTGCAAAGAGACAGTCGCTGTTTTTGAATAGTTCAATGTGAGGCGACATTACCAAACAAGACACGCTGACATGTACGACAAGATTAGAGGGAAGATAGGCAGCGAGAAATTGAAGCAACTTGAAGCTAGTTTAATTTCACAGCAGCAGTATTTCGCAAGAACCCGAGAGTTGAAAGAGAACGTCACAAAGGCTAGTTGCGCGATTGTTGAAATTATTAATCATAAAAAAAAAAATGATAAAGCAAATGTGACACACAGAATTGCTTGCTAAAATTTGCTTAAATATATTGTTCTACGTAAAGGACGTCAGCCAAGGTCGCCCCCCCCCACATTTTTACCACACCAAATCTGGCCCCCTTTGCAAAAAGTTTGGACACCCCTATTTTAAACAATAGTAGTGCTGCAACAATTAATCGATTAACTCGAGTATTCAATTAGGAAAAAGGATTCGAATTAAATTTTGCTGCTACGAGTATTCGTTTAATTAAAGTGGCGTTGTAATGGTTTATTTTGAAAGTGTTTGCATTGTTTTATTGATTTGGGTGGATACACAGCCCTCTAGTCTGCCTCGTTTCACATGGCTGAATCCAGTTGCTCCATAACATACCAACATAAGCCAAGATTTTGTTTGAGCTAATGTTTTTTTTTTAATGCATTCGTAATTTAGTTTATAGGTATAGTTAGCCGTTTTTTGTGGGAATATGTGTCTGAACCATTTGTTAAGAGCAGTGTAAAAAAAAAAAAAAAAAAAAAAAGTTAGATTTTATAGCATTTAAGCTAGCAGACTTTAGCCAATTGTTCTTTTGTTGTACATTGAACCTTATTCATTTGTTACCGTATTGGCTCAAATATAAGACGGCACTGATTATAAGACGACCCCCTCTTTTTCAAGACTCAAGTTTGAAAAAAGACTTTTTGAATACCAAATTAATTTTTATACAGAAAATAATTACAGTACATCTGAAACAAATGATTATAACTATATTTGAGAGAAAAAGCATGTTATTTTGCATCATTCAAATCTTAATATCTCAACATTTAAATATGTAAACTAAAGTGCAATCACATTCGTAAATGAATGGCTTCTGGTTTTTGACATGAAAAAAAACCAATCTATTGTGATGAAACAACAAATTTGTAATAACTGCATTAACCATCAAAGTGAAGTCTAACTGTAACTGTTGTCTTAAAACAAATCTGAATAAGGAAAAACATTGCAATAAAATAATGCAAACTGGTTAAACTTGAGAGTAGCTGAGATCTGTCATGACAGAACATCACTTCAATAACTGGCGCCATCTAGCGTCATGAATGGGTATAATGTCTAGATCGCGAAAATAAGACGACCTCCGCTTTTTCAGTCTTATTTCAATGCAAAAAACACCGTCTTATATTCAGGCCAATACGGTATTATTATTTTTTAATACCGTCTGAGGCTTTTAATTTTTCATGTTCCCTATCTGATTACTTGATTATTCGAACTAAGTAGTTCATCGATTAATCGACTACTAAAATAATCGATAGCTGCAGCCCTAAACAATAGTAGTACCAATCCAATTACATAACTGCATTAAGCCAAAGAGATACAAAAAAAAATCATTGAATTCCGGCGAGAGGGAAAAAAAAAAACCTGCAGAACGGAAGCATCATTCGTCCAAAGAGCATGAATGCCCTTTAGTGGAGCAAATAATTCGTAGTTTGAATAGAGTTCCTTCATAGTTCCTTTTATGAAATTAAAAGGATCATATCTCCGGTTTTTGTGGTCAATCGGTGCCAAATAAGAACTAGGAGAGAGGTTAAAATCTGTGCTTTAGAGTTATGTTGAGGGCAGCGCTCTATGTCAAATACTTAATTTTTTACAGTGCTTTAAAGCAAGGACGTAGGTTTGCATAGGAACGGTAGGGACATAACAGTACCAACTTTTCAGGATGCTCAAATTGTCCCCACCAACTTTTAAGCCACCTTATTCGCATTATATAATGACTTAGGTTATATGGGTAATTTAGATTGTCTTACCAGATGTTGTAAGGATAGAATAGACTCTACCATTATTAAGTGAATTATTTTCATTATGTTCAGACTTAAATTTATCCCTTTTCACTTGCTGAATATGCTGGTCCATTTTTTTCCCCTCAAATGCACGTTTGATTGGCTGATGACTTGACCCCCTGCCCCCTCCTCCCGCCACAAAGACTCACACAACCCCGCTGACAGGAATACAACATGCCGCCTCCTCCACCCCCTTCGAAGAGGATGCATATTAGGAGTTTTTTTCGGCCAGCACAAGCCACTGTCAGTAATGTAAAAAGACGTTGTTGTTGTGGAGATGGGGGAAACACCGCTAATTTTGCTACAAAAAGTCGGACCTGGATCAGAGTTAGCATTGTCAACGTAGCCGTCCCTTATTTGGATCATTGTTTGCATTAGGTGCATTACCGTAATGCAACACGGTGGCTTCAGAGTGCAAGTCCCCAGAATGGGTCCACTTTAGAGGGACACTGACATGAACATGAACTGACATGAAAAAAAAAAAAATTGTGAAATGAAATCAAATATCAGAATTACATGATGGTACTTTGAGTCTTGATAGTATGCTTCAGATGTAAATCGGTCCTTTGATATCAGATTTTTTTATGATTTTATTTCCCAAATCACTTTAATATTACTGTAGTTTAGTTTGAGTCTAGGTGTGCTCCAGTGTCTCACAGAATTTTTGGATAGCTTCCTGTTTTGTTTTGTTTTTTTAAATAAAGGGTCTCGGACTTCAAAATGAATTTTTAGTAGTTTTTGAAAACAAGGTTTGAATCGAACGTTGTGTCAAATTAACCAATACACATGAAAGTTAGTTTAAGTCAATGAAGATTTATTTTGCATTAATCATTTAGCCTATCAATTAATTGGATTCATATTTGTGAGAAATTTAGCCCTGACCCCCATTTACCCAATCTGTTTGGTCTTATAAATGTCCCATCCCCTGCAAAAAGTGTACATGTAGGTTATGCTGTTATATCATTCCTACCAATGTTGAGACCAAAACTACGCCCTTGCTTTAAAAACACCACGTGATTGAACAAGCCAGTGTGATCATAAAACGGCAAGCTTGAGTCTGATTGGTATAATGGAGTCATGTGATTATTGTTGCGATGTCTCATTGGTGAAACCGGTAGAGCTACTGTTAGCATCGCTGGGACAAAAAAAAAAAAGGAAAATCTAATATGTAGAATAAAGAGGTAAAAATGTAACGACTAGTGTAGCCCAAAGTGGTGAAGTAAGGGTAGGGTTTCTTCTTCACAAATCTACTCAAGTAAAAGTAAAAAGTATGGCTTGGTAAAATTACTCCTAGAATTAGATTTTTCTCAAAAAGTTACTCAAGTAAATGTAACGGGGTATATGGAATGCGTTACTACCAGTGTTGTTAATAATGGCGTTAGAATATAACAGCGTTACTAGCGGCGTTATTTTCTTCAGTAGTGAGTAATCTAATTAAATACTTTTCTCATCTTGGCAGAGCCGTTTCCGTTACTGAGGCGGGAAAGGCGTGCGTTACTATGCTTTGCGATGTTGGTTGTGACGCCGTTGCAAACGTGATGCTACTATGCTAGGTGGCTACAATAATACCTGACTGTAGCCGATAGCCTACAAACTACGTCCACATGATGCTTCGGTAGACATCACATATATACAGAACTAGATGCAAATGACAGACACGGCAGCATTAGCAACATGTATTATAAAGAACTAGATGTGTTAGTAAACAGCCGCCATCTTAAAGCAGTAGACTTCTCAAGAAGGCTCTGTTATAGAGAACCTTCCTAGGGATCCTAAGTAACTTTTTTTCTAAAATACTCCTAAATCGGCAAAACTGAACTTAAATCTATCTTTAAATGATGAAACAGTTTTAAAACTTACACATGTCGAAAATAGACAGAAGGGAATTAATGCAATAACAGGAGCAATGGCGTACCGCACGCAGGCTATTTTTAGACCGTGACGTCGCATCGTAAGGCGGAAGTAAAGCCGAAGTGGGACATTATAGACCCACCCTCGCATAGACCCAACGTAATTAGTGCTACTTTTCTCCGGTAATCTTTCAAAAACGAACATGCCGATCATGCATTGCTTTTTTGGAACTTGTAGAAACGACTCTAGACATTAATTACGACACATGAGGATGTTTTCTTCATACGTTTCCGGAAACCAAAAACTCGGGAGGAAAAAATGTGAAGACCGAATCAACTTGCGCGGACTTTACACCAGCTCGGCGAATCCATTCACGTTTCATATGCGGTAAACATTATGTTGGGTTGGCATGGTCTTTCAGAGGACAAAGAGGTAAGCCATTTTTATATTTTTAACTTATTTTTTTAGCGTAACGTTGTGCCGTACTGCTTCTCTCTGACAATGAATGACCTGAAAAGAATTACAATGGTATCTGACTGCCACTGTTACCGTTTCTGTTATATATATATAAAAAAGACAACTTTAGTAAGGGGGAAGTGTAAATAAATTATAGGATTAAGATGTGTTATCAATGAAAAAATGAAAAGTGTTCGTTGGCTGTCACTGAGTAGCATTTGCGATCGCTACACAAAGCTAACTAAATTACCCCCCAAGAACGGTAAGAGACGTAGGACAACCAGAGGATATATAAGAAAGACAGGGCTGATGGTAAAGGATAGCTTGTTGAAACAGGAGAATGTCATTGTCAGTCGCGTCGATAAAAAAGCTAAAGCTATGCTTAGGTCGGCTCGTTTTTTTTCGTCTTTTTGAGCCTTCAACACTAAAGCCATCTCTTTAACTGAACATTATTGTGTTCTTCCACATCTTTGCCAGTCAATTTGGCACTAGGGCACATCATTTTCGGAGAGAATTGGTAGGTTTAGCTCTGTAAACATCTCCTTTGTACACGATTTCCATTCATTTCCTATTAGGGACAAACAGTGGCTTGTCCCTATTTAGCAACAGTAGCTAATGTCATGAATATTAATGAGCGAAAGGGACGCGTCTAGTTTTCGCAATATCCGCAATACACCTGTGTCGAGTTAAGTTTAGGGTAAACAATTGGGCTAGGGCCAATTGCCCCAAAAACGCTTTAAACTTCACATTGTGTGACCTGTTTTGTTTGTTGTTTTTTTAAAAAACATGAAAATTATCACCGGTTACTTTGCCAAGTAACTAATTGCTCTTACATTCAGGTAACTGAGTTACTAATGCAATTACTTTTTGGGAGTAAGATTAACAACACTGGTTACTACCCACCTCTGTTGATAGCTGACATTGGGAATGGGAATTGTTCATTCGGAAATACAGTAAATGAGTGGTCACCTGACAGTCTATCGCTGTCAATGGCCCTGATACCGACAAACAATAATGGATAGACTACATTTAAGATAAAAAAAACAAGATACATTTACAGTCCTGTAAATGGAAAGTGTTTAAAAATAAACAATTTCCCTTAGCACATCTGATCAACTGTATGCTGATAGGCCAAGGCCTTTGCTTGGGATTCAGTGAACTAAAGTAACCAAAACACAAGATAAAGAAATACCTCTCGGTCTGATACCATTCAGTTCAAGTCAGACTCCCCAACAGTCCCAACCTGTGATGTTGCCGCACTTTAATTGCTCAAAGACAAATATGACTCGGCAAAGAGGCTCGCTTGATCCGTTGACCCAGGATGAGAGGAAAAACATGCTAACATGATGGGGGCTTGGGTTTCAAATAGAGTGCCTGCAAACTACATTATGTGTGGTGGCGGGATGAGAAAGATGTTCATGCATTATTAAAGATGGGTTGTTGTTTTTTTAAGTTTTATTGTGAGTGCGCGTCTGTGTGTAGATGGGCTCACCAGCGAAAAGGGAGCAAACAACTCACCATGCAAGTCAACTGTGCTATGAACTTCATTGGGACACCGACGCAACCAGTGGTTCAGGTGAGACATCTAGCGGCCACACAGGGAACAGCATTCACTGTGGATACTTGGCTCTTTATGTTGGGATTTATTCGATTACAGCAGTGATGAATGAAGTACTGTACTCACTTTTTTTTTTTTTTACTTACTTACTTACTTTAAAAAAAAAAACAAGTACAGACACAGTGGCAAAAATACTTAAATAAAATGTAATACGTTTATCTACATAACACATACAGTAGGGCAAATAATTATTTAGTCAACCACCAATTGTGCAAGTTCTCCGACTTGAAAAGATTAGAGAGGCCTGTAATTGTCAACATTGGTGAACCTCAACCATGAGTGACAGAATGTGGAAAAAAACAGAAAATCACATAGTTTGATTTTTAAAGAATTTATTTCTAAATTAGAGTGGAAAATAAGTATTTGGTCACCTACAAACAAGCAAGATTTCTGGCTGTCAAAGAGGTCTAACTTCTTCTAATGAGGTCTAACGAGGCTCCACTCGTACTAATGGCACCTGTTTTAACTCATTATCGGTATAAAAGAAACCTGTCCACCACCTCAGTCAGTCACACTCCAAACTCCATTATGGCCAAGACCAAAGAGCTGTCCGAAGGACACCTGAGACAAAATTGTAGACCTTCACCAGGCTGGGAAGACTTAATCTGCAATAGGTAAAACGCTTGGTGTAAAGAAATCAACTGTGGGAGCAATTATTAGAAAATGGAAGACATACAAGACTACTGATTTTCTCCCTCGATCTGGGGCTTCATGCAAGATCTCACCCCGTGGCGTCAAAATGATAACAAGAACGGTGAGCAAAAATCCCAGAACCACACACGGGGACCTAGTGAATGACCTACAGAGCTGGGACCACAGTAATAAAGGCTACTATCATTAACACAATGTGCCGCCAGGGACTCAAATCCTGCACTGCCAGATGTGTCCCCCTGCTGAAGAAAGTACACGTCCAGGCCTGTCTGCTGTTCACTAGAGAGAATTTCGATGATCCAGAAGAGGACTGGGAGAATGTGTTATGGTCAGATGAAACCAAAATAGAACTTTTTGGGTAGAAACACAGGTTCTCGTGTTTGGAGGAGAAAGAATACTGAATTGCATCCGAAGAACACCATACCCACTGTGAAGCATGGGGGTAGAAGCATCATGCTTTGGGGCTGTTTTTCTGCAAAGGGACCAGGGTGACTGATCTGTGTAAAGGAAAGAATGAATGGGGCCATGTATCGAGAGATTTTGAGTGAAAATCTCCTTCCATCAGGAAGGGCATTGAAGATGAGACGTGGCTGAGTCTTTCAGCATGACACCGATCCCAAACACACAGCCAGGGCAACAAAGTAGTGGCTTCGTAAGAAGCATTTCAAGGTCCTGGAGTGGCCTAGCCAGTCTCCAGATCTCCACCCCATAGAAAATCTGTGGAAGGAGTTGAAAGTCCGTGTTGCCCAACGACAGCCCCAAAACATCTCTCTGCTCAAGAGGAGAGCCGCATGGAGGAATGGGCCAAAATACCAGCAACAGTGTGAGACAAGCTTGTGAAGAGTTACAGAAAACGTTTGGCCTCCGTTATTGCCAACAAAGGGTACATAACAAAGTATTGAGATGAACTTTTGGTATTGACCAAATACTTATTTTCCACCATGATTTTCAAATAAATTCTTTAAAAATGCAACAATGTGATTTTCTATTTTTTTTTCCACATTCTGTCTCTCATGTTTAGGTTCAATCATGTTGACAATTAAAGGCCTCTCTAATATTTTCAAGTGGGAGAACTTGCACAATTAGTGGTTGACTAAATACTTATTTGCCCCACTGCACATCCCTAAATGTCCAAATTGAGTACTGCTTGTCATTTTCCCTCCAAAATGTCATGCGACTCGTTACAGGAGTGCTGTCAGCATTGCTGCAGAGATTCAAGAGGTGGGGAGCTCATTCCCACAAATCGTCATCTTTTTGTGCTGCAGAGTTAACTTGGCTTGATATTGCTTTTACAGCTGTTTCAGCAAGAGGTGTGGATGAATAACATTTGGAATTTTCTTCTTTCCCTGCTCGGGCCACTTAGTCTGTTTTTCAGTGACCTCAGTCACCTCTTCAGGCTTGGCATATACAGTACATTCCAGTTTTAAGCGGTTTCGGTATCTTCTTGTCGGTCTATAAGAATGTTTTTAAAAAGAACTCTGGCTTGTTTTTTGCATGGATGGAGATTCCCAATGCTCTCGGAAGGATAAACTGCTCCATGCCCTTGTTGCTGGCAAGATTCAAACCTGCGCAAGGAGACCCTATCACCTTAAGTACTCGGTCAAGGCTATGGCGAAACAGCCAGTCTGCGAGGGGGGCTTTAAAATCGCGTGTTTTTTTTTTTTTTGTGTGGGTGTGTGTGTGCTCTTTTTTTTATCAGGAATACATATAAGGAAGGCTACATTGTTCCTTACACAAACCCTCAGATGACTTCAGTCTCAGAATCAGATTGCAATTCCCAGTAACTCACTGAAGGCACGAATATCAATTTAGAACCAGAAGGCCTTTATTGCAGTCCCTACCCCGCAACAAAGTTTACTGTCCTGAGAAATGCTTTTCCAGAAAAGTCCTGAATAGAGGAAGCCTGGGAATCAACTGACCTCGATAAAATTAAGAATATTCACAGGCATTACAAATCCTTATCACGATCCCACAAAAAGGCTTGAGAAAATGCTCTTTATGATGTGTTGTCGTGGCTAAAGCGATGGACTCAACAGCGAATGCTCGAGTCCTGCTGACAACGTCTTTGTTTTGATGCTTGGAAAACTCGGATGTCCCCGACATGTCCAAAATAACAAAATATACAGTTGTGGTCAAAAGTTTACATACACTTGTGAAGAACATAATGTCATGGCTCTCTTGAGTTTCCAGTTATTTCTACAACTCTGATTTTTCTCCGATAGAGTGATTGGAACAGATGCTTCTTTGTCACAAAAAACATTCATGAAGTTTGGTTCTTTTATGACTTTATTATGGGTTAACAGAAAAAGTGATCAAATCTGCTGGGTCAAAAATATACATACATGGATCTGAAAAAGCGAATCATTGACTTGAACAAGTCAGGAAAGTCACTTGGAGCCATTTCAAAGCAGCTGCAGGTCCCAAGAGCAACAGTGCAAACAATTGTTTGTAAGTATAAAGTGCATGGCACTGTTTTGTCACTGCCACGATCAGGAAGAAAACGCAAGCTATCACCTGCTGCTGAGAGAAAATTGGTCAGGAGGGTGAAGATTCAACCGAGAATCACCAAAAAGCAGATCTGCCAAGAATTAGAAGCTGCTGGAACACAGGTGTCAGTGTCCACAGTCAAGCGTGTTTTGCATCTCCACGGACTGAGAGGCTGCTGTGCAAGAAGGAAGCCCTTGCTCCAAAAGCGGCACCTTAAGGCTCGACTGAAGTTTGCTGCTGATCACATGGACAAAGATAAGACCTTCTGGAGGAAAGTTCTGTGGTCAGACGAAACAAAAATCGAGCTTTTTGGCCACAATGCCCAGCAATATGTTTGGAGGAGAAAAGGGGAGGCCTTTAACCCCAAGTACACCATGCCTACCGTCAAGCACGGTGGTGGTAGTATTATGCTGTGGGGCTGTTTTGCTGCCAATGGAACTGGTGCTTTACAGAGAGTAAATGGGATAATGAAGAAGAAGGATTACCTTCAAATTCTTCAAGATAACCTAACGTCATCAGCCCGAAGATTGGGTCTTGGGCGCAGTTGGGTGTTCGAACTGGACAATGACCCCAAACACACATCAAAAGTGGTAATGGAATGGCTAAATCAGGCTAGAATGAAGGTTTTCAAATGGCCTTCCCAAAGTCCTGACTTAAACCCCATTGAGAACTTGTGGACAATGCTGAAGAAACAAATCCATGTCATAAAGCCATCAAATTTAACTGAACTGCACCAATTCTGTCAAGAGGAGTGGTCAAAGATTCAACCAGAAGCTTGCCAGAAGCTTGTGGATGGCTACCAAAAGCGCCTAATTGAAGTGAAAATGGCCAAGGGACATGTTACCAAATATTAGCGCTGCTGTATGTATATTTTTGACCCAGCAGATTTGATCACTTTTTTCTGTTCACCCATAATAAAGTCGTAAAAGAACCAAACTTCATGAATCTTTTTTGTGACAGAGGTATCTGTTCCAATCACTCTATCAGAGAAAAATCCGAGTTGTAGAAATAACTGGAAACTCAAGAGAGCCATGACATTGTGTTCTTCACAAGTGTATGTAAACTTTTGACCACAACTGTATACTCCATATTCTGTGAAGAAGAAAAAAGTTGATTTTCTCTTTATACAGGTTCTTTTAATTTGCTTAATGAACAAGAGATAACGCTACACAACTCAGTAACAAAAAAAAACAAAAACAATTATCACCTAAATACATTTATTAAGAAATCAACCATTAAAAGCTGGCCGGGCAGGAATGAATCCCCTAGAGTGGCTCAGGAACCTTTGAAAAGATTCTGTCCTGACCTTTCGACGCATAGCCATTTTGTTATTCCAGATGTGAAAAGGCAGGCCCCAATATTAACCCATGAAGAGGCTCACAAGAAAGTGGAACTCTCTTATAACCTTGGGAGAAAAACTCCCACTTCTACACCCTATCGAGTCACAAGTTACAGAAAGACAACAGACAATATCGAAATAAATATATCAAGTAAAAAGAACAAATATGTGGGAATAAATATTTCTAAAACTGTATTTATGAAGAAAAGTAATGATTAAAATTTTTTTAGAAAAAAATAGGTGACATGATGATCTCCCATGCAAATACTGATGATGTCTTACTGGTTGGGAATCACTGTCTTAGTCAAAGATTTGTCCCTTGTAACTGCCATCCTGTAGTTGCTAAGTATTTAAAAGTCCTTAAAGGGATCCACAGATAGAAAGACTTGTTGTACTTAAAAGATAAACGTTATTATGAGTTAAAATAATTTCATATTCAAACCCCTCTTGATGTTTTCGTTTTTATACAATTTGTAAATTTAGTTTACTAGTAGGTCGCCATTGTTGTTGACGTTGCAGGGCGGTGACGTCACACGGTTACGCTGCCGGGCTTCCAGAGTATGACTCTAGCAACATAAACATGTCATCTGTTCATCTTTTTCCCATCATTCTTGAGGGGAATTCTAAATCAGGCTGCTTAGGCAATACGCCCGTCGGTGTCTTCCAATGTAGTTACCCCAGTCAAAAATTGTATCCGCTGGGCGGAGCCATATGGAGGTAGATTTGTGTCTTTATTATTCAATCAAAAAAAATTTCCTTCAATCCAAATATATATTTTCAACCCCAAAAATTCACTTCAATCAAAAAAAAAAAAGTGTTGCAAATGCAATGCAAAAATAAATTTGAAACTAAAAAAAAAGGCATGTGAAAGCTATTTTTCTTTGATTTTAAAAAAATATATATATTTTTTAAATTGAAGACAATTTTTTTGATTGATGTAATGTCGATTTGTGTTTGGGCCACATTTCGGCTAGGACATTTCTGTCTTTATTATTCAATCAAAAAATATGCTGCTTCAAAAAAATATATTTTCAAAAAGAAAAATCACTTCAATAAAAAAAAAAAAGAAAAATTTCAATCATGGAAAAAGTTTTTGAATGCCAAAATATTATTGAGATTGAATAATTTGCATTTGAACACTTAATTTTTCATTGAAAAAGTTTTCTTTGATTGAAGCAATCCTTTTTGTGTTTGGGCCATATTATGAGTAGGATATTTGTGTCTAAATCATTTAATCCCCCAAAAAGTTGCTTCAATCAAAAAATATATATACAGTGCCCTCCATAATTATTGGCACCCCTGAAAAAGATGTGTTTTTTAGCTTCTAATATATTTTTTTAATTCAAATAATATGGGACCTTAACGGAAAAAAAGAGAAAAAATCCAACCTTCAATATAAGTGCATTCATTCAGTGGGGGAAAAAATCCCACATAAAGAAAAAATTATTTGACATCAAATAATGTGTGTCACAATTAGCACCCCTGGTGTTAATACTTTGTACAACCCCCTTTTGCCAACAAAACAAGGTCTGGGGACTGAGATGGCCATGGGAGGAGCTTAATTTTGTGTCTGGTGAACCATTTCTGTGTAGATTTGGCCATATGTTTAGGGTCATTGTCTTGCTGAAAGACCCAGTGACGACCCATCTTCAGCTTTCAGGCAGAGGGCAACAGATTTTAATTTAAAATGTCCTGGTATTTCAAAGCATTCATGATGCCATGCACCCTAACAAGGTTCCCAGGGCCTTTGGAAGCGAAACAGCCCCACAGCATCACTGAATCACCCCCATACTTCACAGTGGGTATGAGGTGCTTTTCAGCATGTGTATCTTTCGTGGCACGCCAGACCCACTTAGAGTGTTTGTTCCAAAAAAGATCAATTTTGGTCTCACACAAAAATACACACGGCCCCAGTTGAAGCCTGGGACCATGTGTATTTTTGTGACACACATTATTTGATGGCAAATAATTTTTTTCTTTATGCGGGATTTTTTTCCCCACTGAATGAATGCACTTGTATTGAAGGTTGGATTTTTCTCTTTTTTTCCATTAAGGTCCCATGTTATTTGAATTTTAAAAAATATATTAGAAGCTAAAAAAACACATCTTTTTCAGGGGTCCCAATAAATATGGAGGGCACTGTATTTTCAATCAAAGAAAAAAATAATTTGAAAAATAAAATTTGCCTCCCCAATTTTTTTTTTTTAATTATATGCAAAGCAAATGGCCTTCTAAGTTGCTAGTCACATGATCCGTACGAAAAATAATTTTGACCCATTATACATTTTTTTTTTGTTCATTTCATTCATTTTTGTTGCATTTTTATTGCTTTACAACTTTTAGATATTTAGGAAAGTCAATTACATGCAATGACACTTTTTGGCCACTGGAGGGGGGGGCTGGCCCCCCTTAAAATCCGCTTATGGATTTAATGATCCTTGTTTCAAAAATTCATTCGTGTAGGTTCATTTATATGGACAATTATAATTTCTGCAAAACAAACTACCTTGTTTTGCCTTGCCCCACTTAAGGAAAACTATACACTTTGAAATAAACTTTGTATGTTTTATTTTAGATGGTTACCTGTGTGCTGATGGCCAGCCGCCTGGCAACAAAGACTACGAGGAGCACCAGTATGTGAATACGCAAAGTTTTGAAAACTTGGATTCTCTGGCCCAAAGCCACAATGGACACAGGGGGGCCAGTGGGCCAGACAGTCCTAAGAAAGACCTCTTTGACATGAGTGAGTACGGATATTTACTAGGGTTGGGAATCTCTGGCATGAAGCCGATTCGATATGTATCTACATACACAGGTTATGGTTCGATTAAAAAAACGATACATTTTTAAGGCCGAGCGATTCGATACAATTCGATACAGTGTAAGAACGATACGGTTCGATAGAGTGAAAACGATACGATAGTAAATATTTGTTGTGTTTGTACAGTATTTTATACATATAAAAAGACGACATTTCTAACATAGCAAAATTAAACTACAAAATTTCATACCGAAGTTATGTTTTATTTTTTTATGAAAAAAAAAAAAAAAAAAAAAAAAAAGGCTTCCTATATGACCGTCATTTTGTTGGATGGGATTGATAATAAAATAAAACTCCAGTGACAGACAACAATAAAGTGCAGTAACTCAATTAATGTATTTCCTGGTGTTTTTAAAACAAGAGGTAAGTAATTTAAGTGCAAACTTTCAACATAAACATCTTACAAACAAAAAATATTCATTATATGCAGCAGCGCTAGAAAAAAAAAAAAGAATTAAACCTGCTAGTGTCATCATAAATAAATTATAAATTATGCTTTATGACTGGTATAATTGGGGGAATAAAAACATGGCATTTTAGACAGACAGGTCAAAAATCATTACTTTAACCTAATACACAGCAAAGTAATTCACTTATGCTTTTTATTCCTCATCACTGTCCATATCTTTTTTGAAGGGCAGATTTTTCTTGAGGAAGATCAACTAATCCACATGTTCATGTTTAAGTAAACTGCGTTTGGTGGAAACAATATGCCGCCCTTTCCACCATTATAGTGGGTTATTTTTCAGGGTTAAAAACTCACGATCTCTGTACCGCTCCACACTTCACATAAGCTCTGTCCCATGCGAACAGATCTGGCTGCCTTCATCACTTTAAAGTCCGACTTTTGTTGTCCTGGGTGCGTTGAAAATTAATCGCTGCACGTCGCTGGCGTCGGTGATCACACTGTCCATTGTTTTAGCATGTTGCTTCGTTGCCACTATTAGTGGTATACAGTGGTTTCGTTAGCTCTCGCGTTGTTATGACACGCCCGTGACGATCAGGTTATGACGATGACTAGTAGCGGTTCTGCCGAAATGTATGGGAAGTTGAGGCAACCACGACTGTGAGTAAGCTTGTCCATATTATATCATGCTTGCGGTCTCGATCTAAGTGCGCTGTGTGGTGAATGACACAAGCGCAGCATTTGAAGTAAAAGCTAAATTATTATCATATTAAGCAATGCATTGAACTAGGCATTAGAAGCCGATTCTTGTGCCCGCGATAGCCGAATTCTATCTCTACTATCGGTTCATTGACTATTTAATGGCTAATTACTGTCAAATGGTAACTTTATTATCGATACTAGGGCTGTCCCAAACGACTAATTTTCTCCCGATTAGTCAGCCGACTATTTTTACGATCAGTCAACTAATCTAATAATTAAAAAAAAAAATATATATATATTTTTTGTTTACTAATTTAGCAATGAAATTTTTGTTGACGCTTATCAATTCACAAAAAACATATTGGAACACTTAAATTATTTAAAGTACAAATAAACATGTAAATAACAACAATAAATCACAAATAAACAATGAGTTCAAATGCTGATAGTATTACTGTAACTAGTGTAGCATCCCGATTGAAAAGATGGTCTCTTAAACTGATGGTTTACAACTTTTATTCAATCCTTGACGTAATCACACTGTAAAAGCTACGGTGCACACAAATAAAACAACACAATTAGAAAGTAACAAAAACTTTTCACCTTTTTCCTTTTAAACCTTATTTATATATCAATTAATTGCCTATATGAATTGCCTTTACCTTAATTTATTACCTTATCATTGACAATCTCTCCCTTGAGTGCAATCACTGTATATACTGTATATATGTATGACTTTTTAACCTTATATAATTTTCTATACCATAAAATGAAATAAACCTTTCAGTTAGCATTAAGAACAATACTAATAGCACTTATAGGCCCATTGTCAATGAAACATTATTATTTAGTAAGGCGACAGCACCCTCTGGTGTACAAAAAATGAAAAACAAAAACAAAAAAATTACAAACTGGGTGACGGCGCTTGAGGTGTTTATTCACGGCCGACGTGCAGCCAAGCTTGGCATTGAAGAGACAGGACAGAAGAGTGTACCCTCCTTTGTTTCTTTGAAATAAGTCATTGTTTTGGACACTCTGGTGCGCTTTTTTTGGCTTTGTGCCGCTTTCCCCGCTTGCATACAGAGCATCCGACATTCTGAACTTTCCACGCATATATTTTTTCAACCTTTCATTAACCATCGACGGGATGTTGTGCTCGTCGACGGATTTACGTCATCGATGACGTCGACTAGTCGGGACAGCTCTAATCGATACATCTGTATCTCTCAACTGTAAAACCGGATATCCGGTTGTATCGGTTTATCGTTCTCAAGCTTAATATTTACCATTGACCTGCTTATATCCAGTTCACTGATTAGAAATGCCCCTATTCATGTTTTTTAATGTGGTACCGATCATCAACTATTTGCTAACAAAAAGATTTTTTACTTTAAGAGCTACAACACTAGCCAATTGGATAGCAGTATTTGGTATGAAGGAAATTCTCTTTTTAAGTGCTATTTCTGGTTGCAATCAAATAATCAATAATTACTTTAATCCTACAGGGCCCTTTGAGGATGCCCTAAAACTGCACGAATCTGGCGGCGCTACTGCAGCTGAAGTCGGAGGCGTACAGCTACTGGAGGATCAGTGGCCCAGCCCTCCAAGGCGTCGGGCCCCTGTGGCCCCGAATGAGGAGCAGCTCCGGAGGGAGACCTGGTATCACAGCCGGATGAGCAGGAGAGATGCCGAAAAGCTGCTGGTCCGAGACGGAGACTTCCTTGTGCGGGAGAGCACCGCCAACCAGGGTCAGTACGTGCTGACGGGAATGCACTGCGGCCTGCCTAAACATCTGCTACTAGTGGACCCTGAGGGAGTGGTGAGTGCACTTCCTCATACATGACAGTATGGGGAACATGGCTGAAAAAATGTTCCAGACCACACGTTGCGCATATGTAACGTTTGTAATATGTTTTTTTTTCACAGCACAACTTCATCTGTATGAACTGTTATTATTATACTGTACTATAGCGAGCTTATTACATTACCGTATTATGCCAAAAAGATACTCATCAAATTCAGACCAAAACACTTTGACTCATTACCCATCCAAAGAGCATGATTGCCCTCTAGTGGAGAAAAAAGCATTGTTATCTCTGAATGGTATAATAGAGTCAAGGGCGTAGGTTTGCATAGGGACGGTAGGGACATATCACTACCAACTTTTCAGGATGCTTTAATTGTCCCAACCAACTTTTACACAACCTTTGTTGCATTATATAATGACTTCAATTATATAGATTCATTCATTCATTCATTTTCCATGCCGCTTATTCCTCACGAGGGTCGCGGAGGTGCTGGAGCCTATCCCAGCTAACTTCGGGCAGTAGGCAGGGGACACCCTGAATTGGTTGCCAGCCAATCGTCATCCCATGTTGTAAGGATTGAATTAACCCTACCATTATAAAGTGCATCAAAGTACTTTCAATATGTTGAGACTTGCATTGACCCCTCTTTACTTGCTGAATGTGCTAGTACATTTTACCCCTTGACATTTACACACGATCACAGCCGGTGGTCTGTCAAGTTTTTCACCCTGATACTATTTTGCTCCCTAAGCTTTTGTGGTGGTGAATAAACACTCTTTTACATTCAATTGGACTCTCAAAGTTATCCAAAGGTGCTAAATAAACAAGAGAATTAGATTTTTTTTTTTTTGCAAGCAAGTAGCTCCACCGATTTCACCAATGAGAAGTCGCAAAAATGCGACACATGACTCCATTATACCAATCAGAGGCAAGCTTGCCGTTATAGCTTCACGCCAGCCTTCTGAATCATGTGTCTATAGCGCCGGAAAAAATGAAGTATTTGTTATTGAGCGCTGCTCTCAACATGACTCGAGAGTGCAGATTTTAACCTCTACCCCAGTTTTTATTTGGCACGGATTGACCAAAGACAACCAGAAAAATGCTCATTTTAATTTCTAAATAGTAATTATGAAGGAACTCTTCACTATTATAACTAGGAATTCTTTTCTCCACCAGAGGGCGTCAATGTTCTTTGGACGAATAATGCCTCATTTATGTTTTTTTTCTCATTGGAATTCAATGTCTTTTTAATTTTTTTTTTTTGTATTTCTTTGGCTTAATGCGGTTATGTAATGTGTTATTGTCCAGTATCATTATAACAACGGTTCATATACCATTGTTTAAAAAAAAAAAATTCAAACAAAAATAAGCAGTTACTCAAAATGTTACTCTTACTTGAGGATTCTTTTCACTGTATACTTTACTTGTACTTGAGTACATTTTGTTGATGACTACTTTTACTCTTACTTGAGTAATATTATTTTGAAATAACGCTACTCTTACTTGAGTAAAATTTTTTAGCTAAATTTAGATTTGCTTTCAGACACTTATTCTGGAAGTTTTTAAAATGATTCTTTAGTAGTTTTTGAAAACAAAGGTTTGAATCATACAGTGTACCACCTAAACAAA
Organism: Corythoichthys intestinalis; assembly: GCF_030265065.1. NCBI lineage: Eukaryota > Metazoa > Chordata > Actinopteri > Syngnathiformes > Syngnathidae > Corythoichthys > Corythoichthys intestinalis. The sequence continues at coordinate 46,963,597 of NC_080401.1, read as the reverse complement.
CCAATACATACGCACTGCAAAACTTCACCGTCTTAAAACGGAGAAAAAAGCTTAACTTCCCTTGTTTTCAGTGTAAATCTACTAGAAATAAGTGAAATTATCTGCTAGTGCTTCAAGTAAATATTATTCAGATTTCTTGAAATAAGGAAAATACCTATCTGAAAATAAGCTTAACAGACTTATTTTAAGCAAAACGTTTGTATGTTTAATATAAAAAAAATATAAAAAAACTTGTCAGAAATGTTCTTAATTCAAGAATAGATATTGTTCAAAGCATTATTTGAAAGCATCTTTTTCTTGATTTAGGTGAAAAATGAACAACTTGTAGTTGTATGGCCTTAATAAGAACGAATACTGTAGTAATATTTACTTAAATTTGTGGAAGAATCTGACACATTATTATGTTAACCATCCTTTAACACTCAGAACAAGTTGGAGAAAATTATTCGACTACATTTAAGAAAAATTATCAGATTAAGACGTTAAAAATTTGCAGTGCGGAAGTTAAATACATTTGTATTGATTTCTTCGCATTAATAATTTAACCTATCAATTAATTTGGTTCACATTGGTGAGAAGTGAAGCCGTGACTGCCGCTCACCCAATCTGCTTGGTCTTATTAATGTCCCGTCTCAAGCAAAAAGTGTACATGGAGGTTATGCTGTTATATAGTCCCTACTAATATTGAGGCCAAACCTACACCCTTGAATAGAGTCATGTGTTTATTGTTGCGACATCTCATTGGTGAAACTGGTAGAGCTACTGTCGGCATCTCTGGCATAAATAAAGTCAATATGTGGAACAAAGAGGAAAAATATAACGACTCTAGTGTAGCCCAAAGTATCAGAGTAAGAGTAGTGTTTCTTTATCACAAATCTACTCAAGTACAAAGTATTGTGTGGCAAAACTACTCTAAGAAGTACATTTTTCTCAAAAAGCTACATTTAACCCCTTACATTTACTTCAGTAAAGCATTACTACCAAACTCCGTTCGCAAGATGATGATAGACGTCCAATCGTGTGGCGTACAATCTTCCTTCTGCTGTGAAATGAAATGAGTTTATCACTTGTAGACATCCATTTCATTTGAGGTGGGAGGGTGGCAACAAATTAACATTCGTTCATTCACTGCCGACACTCCTACTTCCAATGGATTGGATATCTAGTGTCGTAATGGCAGTCAATAAGTTAAGCAGTGTCCGAACAAGCCATGATTACATTACACTCAAGTGAGTATGCAGAAAGTCAGGATTGAAAAACAAAAACTTTATATATTTAAAAAAAAAAAAAAAAAAAAAAAAACAAGCGTGGCACTAAAAAAGTATCAGACGATACCACACAGAATCAGTATCGGGAACCAAAACAGTAAAGGTGCAACACAAATTATAAATGTACCTGATGTACCTGATCATACATTTTTTTGCAAGCATAAAATGTACTGAAAATACCATAGATTAAATTTTTTTTAGTAGGGCTGTCAAAATTATCGCGTTAACGGGCGTTAATTAATTTTTAAAAATTAATCATGTTAAAATATTTGACGCAATTAACGCAGATGCCCCGCTCAGACAGATTTAAATGACAGTACAGTGAAACGCTCACTTGTTAATTGTGTTTTATGGAGTTTTGCCGCCCTCTGCTGGCGCTTAGGTGCGACTGATTTTATAGGCTTCAGCACCCATGAGCATTGTGTAAGTAATTATTGGCATCAACAATGGCGGGCTACTAGTTTATTTTTTGATTGAAAATTTTACAAATTTCATTAAAACGAAAACATTAAGAGGGGTTTTAATATAACATTTCTATAAATTGTACTAACATTTTTCTTTTAAGAACTACAAGTCTTTCTATCCATGGATCGCTTTAACAGAATGTTAATAATGTTAATGCCATCTTGTTGATTTATTGTTGTAATAAACAAATACAGTCCTTATGTACCGTATGTTGAATGTATATATCCATCTTGTGTCTTTATCTTTCCATCCCAACAATAATTTACAGAAAAATATGGCATATTTTATAGATGGTTTGAATTGCGATTAATTACGATTAATTATTTTTTAAGCTGTAATTAACTCGATTAGGGCTGTCCCAAACGACTAATTTTCTCCCGATTAGTCAGCCGACTATTTTTACGATTAGTCGACTAATCTAATAATTTAAAAAAAATGTTTTTTTTTTGTTTTTGTTTACTAATTTAGCAATGAAATTTTTGTTGACGCTTATCAATTCACAAAAAACATATTGGAACACTTAAATTATTTACTAAAGTACAAATAAACACGTAAATAACAATAATAAATCACAAATAAACAATGACTTCAAATGCTGATAGAATTAACTAGTGTAGCATCCCGATTGAAAAGATGGTCTCTTAAACTGATGGTTTACAACTTTTATTCCATCCTTATGTAATCACACTGTAAGAGCTACGGTGCACACAAATAAAACAACACAATTAGAAATTAACGAAAACTTTTCACCTTTTTCCTTTTAAACCTTATTTATATATCAATGAATTGCCTATATGAATTGCCTTTACCTTAATTTATTACCTTATCATTGACAATCTCTTCCTTGAGTGCAATCGCTGTATATACTGTATATATTTATGACCTTTTAACGTTATATAATTTTCTATACCATAAAATAAACAATAACATGAAATAAACCTTTCAGTTAGCAATACTAATAGCACTTATAGGCCCATTGTCAATGAAACATTATTATTTAGTAAAGCGACAGCACCCTCTGGTGTACAAAAAATGCAAAAAAAATTTTTTTACAAACGGTGACGGCGCTTGAGGTGTTTATTCACGGCCGACGTGCAGCCAAGCTTGGCAGTGAAGAGACAGGACACAAGAGTGTACCCTCCTTTATTTCTTTGAAATAAGTCAATGTTTTGGACACTCTGGTGCGCTTTTTTAGCTTTGTGCCGCTTTCCCCGCTTGCATACAGAGCATCCGACATTCTGAACTTTCCGCGCATATATTTTTTTAACCCTTCATTAACCGTCGACGGGATGTTGTGCTCGTCGACGGATTTACGTCATCGATGACGTCGACTATGTCGACTAGTCGGGACAGCTCTAAACTCGATTAAAAATTTTAATCATTTGACAGCCCTAGTTTTTAGTAATGAAGGAATTTAGTCCTCCCAGCCCAAACTGCACGGGGAGGCCGGCAACAGAACGGAAATGTGCTCCGTCGCTGACGCCCCCGCAGAGCCAGGCTAAGGAGGAAGCTAAACTCCGCGCGTTCCTGTGTTAACCCTTTGCACACTGACTCCATGTTTCAAAAGCTTGAAGAACACTCGCCGAAAACAGGTTGACAATTTATTCGTCGACAATGGTCAAAAACAAGGCAAAAACAGACGACGGAGGGACAATTCTGGGTCCAAAACAAGGCTACATGTTTCCGAGCAGAAGAAATCTGTCTTATCTCAGTGTCCAGTCTTTTTGAAGTCTTTGCTGACGCGGGTCTTGTCGAAGGCGTTTCTGGGCGTTGCTTTTGGGCCGCCCCCGCTGTGGCCGGTTTTGGGCGGCTTAGGTTCGTGCGCGGATTGGGACGCCCGCTATCAACTTTGCTGTCCGGGCTGGTTGTGCTTGTTTTAGGACAAAGCGCTTTGTCCTTGGAGTTTGCTGGGAGAGCAGATTACCCGAGTATGTGCGTCACTCTTGTGATAAGACGGCATTGTGTATCTCTATTTCTTCTCATTAAACTATGGTGTGCTATTTATTTTATATTAGTAGTGTAGTCCTACCGTAAATATGAAAATGATACTATTTCCTGATTAATTATATTACGTGTGTTAGCCTAGTGCAAACAGTTAGACGGTGCCTACGAAAACCTGTACCATATGTATGTGTTAGACTATATATGTGTTAGACTAATGCAAACAGTTATATGGTGTGTGCGATGACGATATCGTTTCCCCTTCAGTAACCACAATTGCTTGGATATTAACTCATTCACTACCAAACATGTCACAGGCATCCCCCTCTTTCAAGCGCCACAGAATATTGTTTTCTATAGCTACATGAACACATGACTTACAAAAGGACAAATTTGATTCCCATCTTTAGTTTATTCCTACTCATGTTTTTCTTTAGCTATAAGCAGTAGAGGTGGTAATCTTGGTGCACCTCACGATTCGATGGCGATTACGATTCAATTATAGCTGCTTTTAACGTTTCACACATTAGTTACAAAAATAGTACAAAATCCTCTCGTTCTTTAATAAACTGCTATTTCAGTAACAAGTTAACAGTTCAAAACAGTAAATAAAATACTAAATAAATAAATAAAATGAATACAGTCCCTGACAAAAGTCTTGTCGCTTATCCATTTTGTAGAAACAATTGCTAATAACCTGACTTTTAATTATTCAATTGGTTTCAGAAATGGCTCGTGTGAAAACTAAGACCCTCCCAAATGATGTTGAATGTACAAAAATATATTTGTTTCACTGAAAAAAGATTTATCATTTAATGAAGACATAAAGGTCAAATTTTGGCAAGACAAAGGTTTTGTCGCCTACAGAAAGTAGTGTGAAAATTGGACAAAAAAATGTACTTCAAATACAAAAATATGTTACATAAAATAAGCGAATTCAGTAGTGGTGCTGTGAGATCCAAATTTAATATTTTGTATGACTTCATGGGCTTCGGCAAGGATTCATACAATTTATTGGTGAAGTCATCAGGAACATCAAAGAAAGCGGTCTTGCATGCCTCCTAGAGTTCATCAACATTCTTGGGTTTCGTCTTCCATGCTTCCTCTGTCATTCTGTTCATGTCTGGTGACTGGGCTGGCCAGTCCTGGAGGATTTTGATCTTCTTTGCCTTTAGGAACTTTGAGGTAGAGATTGAAGTATGCGATCGAGCACCATACTGCTGCAGAATTTTTATCCTTTTTATGGTTCGGAAAGTAAGCGGCAGCTAAGATTTGTTGATATCTCAGACTATTTATGTTGCCTTCCACCCTGCAGATCTTTCGCACACCCCCATACTGGATGTAAGCCCAGACCATGAGTTTGCCACCACCAAACTTCACTGTTTTCTAAGTGAATCTCGGGCTCCAGTAGGGTTTCTGCAATATTTGCGGCGACTGTGGTGTAATCCAATGGAAGATTCATCTGAAAAAGCCACCTTTTGCCACAAAACAGTGAAGTTTTTTAATTCAAATAATCAGAATTTGGATGTTTGTGAATCGTTCTCAAATCTTCCACGGCCGAATTGCGAATAATCTAAGAATCGGAAATTTCACAAACCTTTAATAAGCAGTTAAAAATCATAAATATTGTTTATACAACTTTGGTAGAGAATGAATTTAATATTTTATATAAAAACTGTTGCGCTTTTAACGCATTTTGCAACATTCTAAAGTAGTAGCACTCAAGTACATTGGACTTCTGAACTTATCTCCGGATGAGACTTAAGTGATCCATTTATTTTTGGTGTTTTTCTCACATAAAGGTCCGGACCAAAGATATGTTATTTGAGAGCATCAGCCACCTTATCGCGTACCACCTGAAGAACGAGTTACCTATTGTGGCAGCCGAAAGCGAGCTCCACCTCAAGCAGGTGGTCAGGAGGAAGCAATGAGCCATCTGCCCTTCTCCTTGAATTCAGATGGTAAATGTTGAAATATTAATTCATTGTTAAGCAAATTTGTATTTTTGAAATAAAGTAGTTTTATAGTAGTAGTATAGTATGTTTTTTTTTTTCTTTTTTTTTTATAGTAGTTTTGATGTATAATTATTAGGGCTGTCAAACGATTAAAATTTTTAATCGAGTTAATTACAGCTTAAAAATTAATTAATCAAAATTAATCGCAATTAATCGCAATTCAAACAATCTATAAAATATGCCATATTTTTCTGTAAATTATATATATATTCTGTAAAATAAATTGTTGGAATGGAAAGACAAGACACAAGATGGATATATACATTCAACATACGGTAAATAAGGACTGTCTTTGTTTATTATAACAATAAATCAAGAAAATGGCATTAACATTACTAACATTCTGTTAAAGTGATCCATGGATAGAAAGACTTGTAGTTCTTAAAAGATAAATGTTAGTACAAGTTATAGAAATGTTATATTAAAACCCCTCTTAATGCTTTCGTTTTAATAAAATTTGTAAAATTTTCAATCAAAAAATAAACTAGTAGCCCGCCATTGTTGATGTAATTACTTACACAATGCTCATGGGTGCTGAAGCCTATAAAATCAGTCGCACCCAAGCGCCAGCAGAGGGCGGCAAAACTCCATAAAACAATTAACAAGTGGGCATTTCACTCTACTGTCATTTAAATCTGTCTGAGCGGGACATGTGCGTTAATTGCGCCAAATATTTTAACGTGATTAATTTTAAAAATTAATCACCGCCCATTAACGTGATAATTTTGACAGCCCTAATAATTATTAGTACATAGTGTTTTGAAAAAAATCTAACCATTAAAAATATTTAATAAACTGAAATTCCCTATTTCTGGTCTGATAATATTTGTACGTTTACATTGTTTTGTTGCAGTTCTATCAACAAAGCATGAATCAATTTCAAACTAAATCCAAGCATCTTTTTTTTCTATCCCAGTGCAAAGCAAAAGCGGGCTGTTCATCCTGAGTGGACACTTTTGTGACAAATGACGGGATATGAGGAGACATCATCGCCCTTTATGAATATTCAGATCGTCAAACTGTCCCTGCTATTGTCAAAAATTCCTCCCAGCATGCAGCTCTCAAGTTAAACAAGGGAACCTCCAGGACTTCTGGTAGTCATGCTCTGTGATAACTCACCAGTTAGTTGTGCACAAGCAAAACTTAAAAAAATGAGATTCTACCACTGTTACGGGACTCTAATGGTACAATGGGGAAGAAAAACAAACACAAATTTCCAAGTAGTTTGCTGATGAAAAGCACCAAGCTTGCAACAATGGACAGTCTCAATATACAGTACAGTTCAATGAGTGTTTTGCCACGTATGGTGTTTCGTCATTTGCCACTTTATTAGATACATCTACTCAAACCAACAAATGAACTTCTATGCAGGACTGTCAGGTGTACAGTATTAGTATTCCCAAAGGTAAAAATGCTCAGTTTTATTAAACATAATTTGTTATAGTGGTTGTAGTTGTTTCTAACTAGTAGTTCAAAGCATTCTTGGGGTGAAATATTACAACAAGTTTAAAAGGAAAAGGTCACTTGGGATATAATTATTTTGAGGTATGAGCTTGGTTACCAAAGGAAATAACTCATATCTCAAGGCACCACTGTTAAGAAGTGATAATTCATCAAATTCAATTAATACAAATGCTGATAGGGATGTCCCGATCGCATATTTTTGCACCTGAGTCCGAGTCACCTGATTCTGAGCGTCCCGATCTGATACAGAAAAAAGTTTTTTTTTAACAACTACTATTTACTGAACTTTTCCTCTTTTTCCGGGAGTGTTGCAGACTATAAAACGTATATATTTTTTGTTTCTTTTGGCAATGCCACTGTATTTTTGGAATATACAGTATATATTTTTTTATTTTTAGAATTTTTGTTGCACTCATTAAACCAAATACAGTGGGGCAAATAAGTATTTAGTCAACCACTAATTGTGCAAGTTCTCCCACTTAAAAATTTTAGAGAGTCCTGTAATTGTCAACATGGGTAAACCTCAACCATGAGAGACAGAATGTGGAGGGAAAAAAAATCACATTGTTTGATTTTTAAAGAATTTATTTACAAATCATGGTGGAAAATAAGTATTTTATAATTATATGATATAATAGTATAAGTATTAAAAAAATGCGATATTGGTTAACTTCTCGTGGCACACCTGACGATCTCTCATGGCACACTAGTGTGGCGCGGCACACCGGTTGAAAAACACTGTCCTAAGATTTTCTTCAGTTGTTGATATATTTGGTTTATTGAGTAAAACAATGTTAATTTTTGTTGTTTACCTGCAATTAAATCACTTTCTTATTCTGATATACAGTTTCCAAAGCAGAAAGGTGACATAAAGCAGGGGTCCCCATCTGCCGGGCCGCGGACCGGTACCGGTCCGTGGCGCATTTGCTACCGGGCCGCACAGAAATAATAATTTAATAATGATCGCATTCTGGCTGAATTAACCCTGTGCCCCTGCTTAACACACCAATATCCCTGTCTACTCTAGATATAATGCTACGGGATAGATTAGGTTGTCGTCATAGAAGTCCATTGATTGGACCGCTAGTCGATAATAACGTATTGCTAGGCCGCGGGCGCAGCACATTTGTTCCCGGAAATAATTAGCCCCCACATGAGCGAAGATGACTGAAAAACAGACATCTTTGGAGATATTTTTATGGCGAAAAGGGCACCTGACGAGCCTGCTATCTCGAAGACCCACCAACGGCGAAGGAGTGGATTCGTGACCCGTTTGTGAATAAATCGAGTGATTCGAGCATGTCTGTTCAACAGGAAGATCAACTTGTAGAGATCGCAAATGACGGCGACCTTATTTAACATACATTTGAGACAACAACTCTACCGAGGTTCTGGATTAAAGTCATTCTGGATTATCCTGACATCGCTTCAAGAGCATTGAAAACCTTGCTACAATTTCCAACATCGTATCTTTGTGAAGCGGGCTTCTGTTTAACAACAAGGCGAAGTCGTTAATGGTGAGAGCGGTGTGCAGTTGTGTGCGGCTTACATGGCAGGATGTATCTGAGGAGAACTTTTCTACAAGTCCTTCCATGATCAAACGTAAGTTAATATTCCTTTCTTTCAAGAAAGTTTGTAGTGTTTACTTTGGAATCGCTGCATTTGCGCATTTTGCGGCTATGTTTAACGTTATGCGCAGAACCGCATCGTTGCAATTTTTGATGGGTTGCAAAATTTGTCAGAACACCGGTCCGTGAAAAAAGACCCAAATAACACCGGTCCGTGGTGCAAAAAAGGTTGGGGACCCCTGACATAAAGCACTCAACAGCATCAATGTGATAGGCTGTGTACTGTGCAAGCAATTGATTCAATGAAATACTATGACCACAAGATGGCAGTAATGTACTGTAAAATGTCAACTGGCTCTTAACACTGGTGACTCTAGACAGCTTTTTTTTTTTTTTTTTTTTTAAACCCGATCCTCTGAAAAATGGCCAGATTGGCCCGATTTCCGATCACATGATCGAATCAGGACATCCCTAAATAAGAATATGATATTAATTTAAATTGATGTAGTTTAATGCCACAGCAATAAACAGTTCTCTTTCTATCACTCAAAACTGAGCATTATTACATTTGTGAAGGTAGAGTTTGTGTACAGGATCTCCTTAGGTTGTGTCGGTGTATCTATTGAAGTGACCTGTCTAGTTTGTGTACAGGATCTCCTTAGGTTGTGTCGGTGTAGCTATTGAAGTGACCTATCTTTCTAACAGTCTGTCCAACTTCAGTGCCTTAAGAACCACGCAGGGACAGGCATTTAGTGTACAGTGTGCGCATCGGTGTCCCTGTTGCAAAAAAACTGTTTTCTTCTGCAATGCCAATGAATGACTGTACAAAGATCAAGATGATTCTGCTCACGTACATGTAAATAGGAATGTAAGCTGCTCATTTAGGGTTGATGCATAATAATGTCTGAATGCCTGTGAGTTGCTAAATCCCTCAAGGTCAAGTCAGATAAATGTGGATTATATTGTGGCATGTTTTCTTTATCCCAGGCTCAGGAAAACATGGTTTTGTTGTACGTCTTTGAATGTCATGTTTTTGTTACTGCTCTTAAGTTGAGGAAATTCTATTAAATTCTGCTCCTGCTGGCAGCAGTTTCATTGAATGCAACACCTTTAACAGCCTTATCACAGCTCGCTTTTCCTTTTGTTTCTCAGGAATTTCTTGTCTCTGCTTATTTTACAACTTGCTTCTCAATAAAAGTCATGGAAAACAACCCTTTCAATCGAAGTCAAAAACAGTCCAGTTATTTTAAATGGCCCACTATTGTTTGTGTTCTTTCTTAGACACCCCAAAATGCAGCAAAAGCAGTGTCCAAATCAGAAAGTAGTGCATTTGCAAATGCTCCAGCCAGAAAAGAGCACCGATGCTCTAGTAGAGAACACACACCAGAAGATGTATTTTTGTGTATTTGTTTTTAATCGAAACAAGAAAATATTGTTTAAAAAAAAAAGCTATAGCAAATATTGTAGGCCAATGACACATTTGTTGCACAGTCTAAAAATAACTCACACTTTGACTTATACAGAGATGCCACACTTGATTCACACTATGGGTCTTACAATTCACGTGCGTACGTTGCGTGAAGCTAATACTTTTAGTGCTCCGAGTTGCATCTTATTTTTTTCTTTTATAGCTAAGTATGTTTTGTTCATGACAAATTGTGTTTCTTGTGTAACAACAAAATGTTCATCAAACTTTGACACCATGCTCCGCCCATATTGGATGATGTAGGCTAGTGTTTACCAATCTTTACTGAGCCAAGGCACATTTTACATAACACACACACAAAGAAATTACAGTGGGGCAAATAAGTAATTAGTCAACCACCAATTGTGCAAGTACTCCTACTTAAAAAGATTAGAGAGGCCTATAATTGTCAACATTGGTAAACCTCAACCATGAGAGACAGAATGTGGAAAAAAAAAAAGCAGAAAATCACATTGTTTGATTTTTAAAGAATTTATTTCCAAATTAGAGTGGAAAATAAGTATTTGGTCACCTACAAACAAGCAAGATTTCTGGCTGTCAAAGAGGTCTAACTTCTTCTAACGAGGCTCCACTCGTACTAAGGGCACCTGTTTTAACTCATTATCGATATAAAAGAAACCTGTCCACCACCTCAGTCAGTCACACTCCAAACTCCATTATGGCCAAGACCAAAGAGCTGTCGAAGGACACTTGAGACAAAATTGTAGACCTTCACCAGGCTGGGAAGACTCAATCTGCAATAGGTAAAATGCTTAGTGTAAAGAAATCAACTGTGGGAGCAATTATTAGAAAACCAAAGACATACAAGACCACTGATAATCTCCCTCGATCTGGGGCTCCATGCAAGATCTCACCCCGTGGCGTCAAAATGATAACAAGAACGGTGAGCAAAAATCCCAGAAGCACACGGGGGGACCTAGTGAATGACCTACAGAGAGCTGGGACCACAGTACCAAAGTAACACAATGCGCCGCCAGGGACCTAAATCCTGCACTGCCAGACGTGACACCTTGCTGAAGAAAGTACACGTCCAAGCCCGTCTGCGGTTCGCTAGAGAGCATTTGGATGATCCAAAAGAGGACAGAAAGAATGTGTTATGGTCAGATGAAACCAAAATAGAATTTATTGGTAGAAACACAGGTTCTCGTGTTTGGGGGAGAAAGAATACTGAATTTCATCGGAATAACACCATACCCACTGTGAAGCATGGGGGTGGAAACATCATGCCTTGGGGCTGTTTTTCTGCAAAGGGACCAGGACGACTGATCTGTGTAAAGGAAAGAATGAATGGGGCCGTGTATCGAGAGATTTTGAGTGAAAATCTCCTTCCATCAGCAAGGGCATTGAAGATGAGACGTGGCTGGGTCTTTCAGCATGACAATGATCCCAAACACACAGCCAGGGCAACAAAGGAGTGGCTTCGTAAGAAGCATTTCAAGGTCCTAGAGTGAACTAGCCAGTCTCCAGATCTCAACCCCATAGAAAATCTGTGGATGGAGTTGAAAGTCCGTGTTGCCCAACGACAGCCCCAAAACATCACTGCTCTTGAGGAGATCTGCATGGAGGAATGGGCCAAAATACCAGCAACAGTGTGTGAAAAGCTTGTGAAGAGTTACAGAAAACGTTTGGCCTCCGTTATTGCCAACAAAGGGTACATAACAAAGTATTGAGATTAACCAAATACTTATTTTCCACCATGATTTGCAAATAACTTCTATAAATCAAACAATGCGATTTTCTGTTTTGTTTTTTTCCCACACATTCTGTCTCTCATGGTTGAGGTTTACCCATGTTGACAATTACAGGCCTCTAATATTTTCAAGTGAGAGAACTTGCACAATTAGTCGTTGTCTAAATACTTATCTGCCCCGCTGTACATAATCTGAATCCACATGATAGATAATATACCATTTGCCTTTTAGTGGAAGAGCATTTTAACGTTCTGCCCATTAATATATGTCACGAGCACGAATAAATGAATAACGATATATCATTTATTGAAAATAAAAAATCCACAGCCCCTTGGATGTTTAGTCAAATGTTAGCTCACCATCCATTAGTAAAACAGGTATGTGCTTGTATATACTTGATTTGATGAGCTAAAATGATGTGCAACGGTGATGTCATTGACCCTGTTGGCTCATCCTGTGGATCTGGAGGAGAAGACGTTGCACCTCTTCATCCATACGACCCTGTGGGACAAACACAATATATATATATATTTTTTTAATATTACAGTTTGGGGTTGTAAAATGTCATGTGGGAGGTTTACTGTCAATTAATTGGAAATATGACAACTTTTTGAAGTACAGGTAATAGTAACAGGGATATCTCAGATTTGCAAATATTGTATGTTTATATTTTATAATTACACAAAACTTGGTTGTTGTTTTTTCTATTTTTATTTCCGTGTATCCTCTTTAAAAGTGGGAACTTTTTGTTTGTAGTTTGTTTTCCCCTATGTCAGTTATAACTAACTGTAAAAGTGTCCCCATCAACTGTACTTTAGTTTTTTGAATTTGGAAGATCTTTTTCTCAGTGTGTGTCAGTATTTCGTGAAGCAAAGTGAGCAATGTGAAAGTGCTGATAGACACTCTCACCTGCACGGCTGCCAGTAGATGTGACCGATACACAGAAACCACCTGCTTGTGCTTTCTTTCCCAATCCTGAAAGACGATGAATTAATAAAAAAAAAATAATAATAATAAAACACAAATACAACCATTTTATAAGCAAATAATCATTTTTAATTTTACTGTATTTTTAATTTTACTGCAGGAACATGTTCCGAAAGAGCTGGAACAGGGTCGTGTTTACTACTGTGTTACATTACCTTTTTATTAAACAATATTCATTAAACATTTGGGAACTGAGGACATGCTGGATAGTTGACGTACTACTACTAGGCTACTACAAAGACAGCGTTCTATTACACCTACAGTGTGTGTTGAAGTTTTTGTATTGGAAATAAAAGCGGCAGTGTATTTTAACTCAAATTAGTGCAGTTAGCGCAATGACACGCGAACACATTTGAAAATATAAAGGTCCAGTAAGCCTCAGTTTAACACCCCCTTTTCACAACATTAATATAAATTGCACACGAATATCCAACAGTGCATCCAACAATACTCTACAAACAACAATATGGCTACAACGCAAGCATGTCTTACCTATTTGAAGACATCAAAGGTCGATATAACTATCATCATAATCATCTTCATTTTCAACCTCAAATTCAATTTTAGAAAATTTCGTTGTTTTTGTAAAGAAAAAAAAATGGCTATTTCGTTTTTGTGCCATGTTAACGGGTTAATAATCTGTTGAGAAAAACAACTAGCTCAAAATAAGCTTATTTCAAGAAACCTAGGTGAGTCAAATTTACTTGAATCCCTGGCAGATAGTTTCACTTATTTCTAGTAGATTTATACTAAAAACTTGGGAATTTAACTAGTTTTAAGGGGGTGTGTTTTTGCAGTGTAAATATCTAATCCCCAAAGTTACAGTGCCTTGCAAAAGTATTCGGCCCCCTTGAACCTTGCAACCTTTCGCCACATTTCAGGCTTCAAACATAAAGATAAAATTTTAATTTTTTGTCAAGAATCAACAACAAGTGGGACACAATCGTGAAGTGGACCAAATTTATTGGATAATTTAAACTTTTTTAACAAATACAAAACTGAAAAGTGGGGCGTGCAATATTATTCGGCCCCCTTGCGTTAATACTTTGTAGCGCCACCTTTTGCTCCAGTTACAGCTGCAAGTCGCTTGGGGTATGTTTCTATCAGTTTTGCACATCGAGAGACTGACATTCTTGCCCATTCTTCCTTGCAAAACAGCTCGAGCTCAGTGAGGTTGGATGGAGAGTGTTTGTGAACAGCAGTCTTCAGCTCTTTCCACAGATTCTCGATTGGATTCAGGTCTGGACTTTGACTTGGCCATTCTAACACCTGGATACGTTTATTTTTGAACCATTCCATTGTAGATTTGGCTTTATGTTTTGGATCATTGTCCTGTTGGAAGATAAATCTCCGTCCCAGTCTCAGGTCTTGTGCAGATACCAACAGGTTTTCTTCCAGAATGTTCCTGTATTTGGCTGCATCCATCTTCCCGTCAATTTTAACCATCTTCCCTGTCCCTGCTGAAGAAAAGCAGGCCCAAACCATGATGCTGCCACCACCATGTTTGACAGTGGGGATGGTGTGTTCAGGGTGATGAGCTGTGTTGCTTTTACGCCAAACATATCGTTTTGCATTGTGGCCAAAAAGTTCAATTTTGGTTTCATCTGACCAGAGCACCTTCTTCCACATGTTTGGTGTGTCTCCAAGGTGGCTTGTGGCAAACTTTAAACGAGATTTTTTATGGATATCTTTGAGAAATGGCTTTCTTCTTGCCACTCTTCCATAAAGGCCAGATTTGTGCAGTGTACGACTGATTGTTGTCCTATGGACAGACTCTCCCACCTCAGCTGTAGATCTCTGCAGGTCATCCAGAGTGATCATGGGCCTCTTGGCTGCATCTCTGATCAGTTTTCTCCTTGTTTGAGAAGAAAGTTTGGAAGGACGGCCAGGTCTTGGTAGATTTTCAGTGGTCTGATGCGCCTTCCATTTCAATATGATGGCTTGCACAGTGCTCCTTGAGATGTTTAAAGCTTGGGAAATCTTTTTGTATCCAAATCCGGCTTTAAACTTCTCCACAACAGTATCTCGGACCTGCCTGGTGTGTTCCTTGGTTTTCATAATGCTCTCTGCACTTTAAACAGAACCCTGAGACTATCACAGAGCAGGTGCATTTATACGGAGACTTGATTACACACATTTGGATTCTATTTATCATCATCGGTCATTTAGGACAACATTGGCTCATTCAGAGATCCTCACTGAACTTCTGGAGTGAGTTTGCTGCACTGAAAGTAAAGGGGCCGAATAATATTGCACGCCCCACTTTTCAGTTTTTTATTTGTTAAAAAAGTTTAAATTATCCAATAAATGTTGTTCCACTTCACGATTGTGTCCCACTTGTTGTTGATTCTTGACAAAAAAATTAAATTTCATATCTTTATGTTTGAAGCCTGAAATGTGGTGAAAGGTTGCAAGATTCAAGGGGGCCGAATACTTTTGCAAGGCACTGTATATACTGTGTGATTTCAATGTTTTATTTATTTTTAACCCAAAATAAATAGTTCTATTTATTTTTTTTAATACCATAAATAAATAAATAAATAATCTACCAAAACAAGTTTTCCCTCCAAAACCAGTGGGTGCTGCATCACCCTCAGCATCCCACTTCCCGCACCAAATGGAATGATTTGTTCCATACCTGGAGTTGTTGATTGAGAATGGCGATCCTGTTCTGTTGAGCCATTTGCTGTCCTGGGTTCCCGTGATGTGTGTTTGAGCTGGAGGATGTGATGCCAAGAGGAGGTGACAGAGATCCAAGTGCCTCTTTTAACCGGAATACCTCCTTTGACAGCTCTGTTATCTGCAACCAAGTTTTGTTCATGAGTCTTTCAATGAGATCCAAATTAAAGTGTCCAAAATATACGAATCCGTGTCCACAGAGCGTTATTTTTCATTGCACTCGCATGTCTTGCCTTGCGGTCCTTCTCCTTGACCAGGCCTTGAGACTCTTGGATGTTTGTGTGAAGTTCCTGAATGTGACTCGACTTTGCCTCCAGTTCCTGAAACTGCTGTTGCACAGCAGCTAGCTGAGTCTCCGCAACTTGTCGCTCGCTCTTGTTAAACAGAGCCTCCCTCTGCACTTGGAACACCTACAGATGATGGCAACAACCAGTATGTTCAATCAGTGTAATCTTGGTATGATTACTTACTTGGACTTTTAATTTTGAAAGCTAAATTATCTTATTACCACCTGACAAAAACAAATGAATCAAAAGGTATTCTGTCCAAACAATGTGTTCATTTCCAATGAGTGGATTATTTTTTAACTTGTTTTTTTTTACAGGGTTGAACAAACAATCAGTTATATAACAAACATCCTGAACAACTGAGATCTGCACAAATATAATTTGCTTTGAAACCTGTTGCTCACTGCTGTGTGTTTAATGATCATACTGCAAATAAAAAATATTACCTGTCTTGCTCTTGCTTCCATTTTGTGGTTTAAAACTTGGTAATATGGAAGTTGAAGAGAGAAAGAAGCTTCGAAATAAGCAGCCATTGGGAGTGAAAGTCAGCAGTATCAGTTTCAGTGGACATGTTAGTGCTATACCAATACCCTAAACTAATACTCGACCTTGAGTACATCAACATACAACGTACAGAGAAGTGGATAAATAATGCAGAGGTGGGAAAGAGATAGAGGTGGAACATGACTCTCATTGCAGCAGACACAATAATGACTAATTCTACTTAGATGGCTTTGTGATGGTTTACAGGGAACAATGCATACACATACGAACTACATACCTCAGTGCAGGTCTTCTCATGTTTACGTGTGAGGTCGTTAAGGCGGGCTGCCATGGCATTGATCTCGGCCTGCATAGACAGCCGCAGGGCTTCATGGTCCTCCTTGGAGATAAGGCCCTGCTGGGCGGCCTTTTGGGACTTGAGTTCCCTCAGCTCAGTTTCCTTGTCACTCAGAGCCTCTTGAGCAGCTGTTGCACTGCTCTCGCTGGCCTGCAGGGAGCGCTGAAGCTCTGTCTAACAAGACACAAAACAAACTAAACATCATCCATGGTGTCAAGTGTTAATAAATACAGTTGCAGTCAAAAGTTTACATACACTTGTGAAGAACATAATGTCATGGCTCTCTTGAGTTTCCAGTTATTTCCCCACAGCCCACAGGCTCATCTCCTTCAGCTCAGGTTACTGCTGGTTTATTTTTTGGAGGTCATTCATATTTTCATGTACTGTATTTCTTTTTCTTTTTTTTTTTTCCTTCCAACTTGCACACTATGTGACCTTGACGTACAGTTGTGGTCAAAAGTTTACATACGCTTGCGAAGAACATAATGTCATGGCTCTCTTGAGTTTCCAGTTATTTCTACAACTCTGATTTTTTTCTGATAGAGTGATTGGAACAGATACTTCTTTGTCACAAAAAACATTCATGAAGTTTGGTTCTTTTATGACTTTATTATGGGTGAACAGAAAAAAGTGATCAAATCTGCAGGGTCAAAAATATACATACAGCAGCGCTAATATTTGGTAACATGTCCCTTGGCCATTTTCACTTCAATTAGGCGCTTTTGGTAGCCATCCACAAGCTTCTGGTTGAATCTTTGACCACTCCTCTTGACAGAATTGGTGCAGTTCAGTTTATTTTGATGGCTTTCTGACATGGACTTGTTTCTTCAGCATTGTCCACAAGTTCTCAATGGGGTTTAAGTCAGGACTTTGGGAAGGCCATTCGAAAACCTTCAATCTAGCCTGATTTAGCCATTCCATTACCACTTTTGATGTGTGTTAGGGTCATTGTCCTGTTGGAACACCCAACTGCGCCCAAGACCCAATCTTCGGGCTGATGACTTTAGGTTATCTTGAAGAATTTGAAGGTAATCCTCCTTCTTCATTATCCCATTTACTCTCTGTAAAGAGCCAGTTCCATTGGAAGCAAAACAGCCCCACAGCATAATACTACCACCACTGTGCTTGACGGTAGGCATGGTGTACTTGGGGTTAAAGGCCTAACCTTTTCTCCTCCAAACATATTGCTGGGCATTGTGGCCAAACAGCTCGATTTTTGTTTCGTCTGACCACAGAACTTTCCTCCAGAAGGTCTTACTTATCTTTGTCCATGTGATCAGCAGCAAACTTCAGTCGAGCCTTAAGGTGCCGCTTTTGGAGCAAGGCCTTCTTTCTTGCACGGCAGCCTCTCAGTCCATGGAGATACAAAACACGCTTGACTGTGGACACTGACACCTGTGTTCCAGCAGCTTCTAATTCTTGCCAGATCTGCTTTTTGGTGATTCTCGGTTGAAACTCTTCACCCTCCTGACCAATTTTCTCTCAGCAGCAGGTGATAGCTTGCGTTTTCTTCCTGATCGTGGCAGTGACAAAACAGTGCCATGCACTTTATACTTACAAACAGTTGTTTGCACTGTTGCTCTTGGGACCTGCAGCTGCTTTGAAATGGCTCCAAGTGACTTTCCTGACTTGTTCAAGTTATTGATTCGCTTTTTCAGATCCATGCTGAGCTCCTTTTGACTTTCCCATTGTAGCGTTTGTGGGCGTTTGCATCCAATGAGCCCTATTTAAATGGCCTCAGAGAAGTCAAAATTGCTAATTCGTGTTGCTGTATGTATATTTTTGACCCAGCAGATTTGATCACTTTTTCTGTTAACCCATAATAAAGTCATAAAAGAACCAAACTTCATGAATGTTTTTTTTTTGTGACAAAGTATTTGTTCCAATCACTCTATCGGAGAAAAATCAGAGTTGTAGTAATAACTGGAAACTCAAGAGAGCCATGACATTATGTTTTTCACAAGTGTATGTAAACTTTTGACCACAACTGTAGCTAACATGTTCTAATATTAGGGCTGTCAAATGATTAAAAATCTATAAAATATGCCATATTTTTATGTAAATTATTGCTGGAATGGAAAGATAAGACAAAAGACTGATATATACATTCAACATACTGTACATAAGTACTGTATTTGTTTATTATAATAATAAATCAACAAGATAGCATTAACATTATTAACATTCTGTTTAAGTGATCCATGGATAGAAAGACTTGTAGTTCTTAAAAGATAAATGTTAGTACAAGTTATAGAAATTTTATATTTAAACTCCTCTTAATGTTTTCGATTTAATAAAATTTGTAAAATTTTCAAACAAAAAATAAACTAGTAACTCGCCATTGTTGATGTCAATAATTACACAATGTTCATGGGACACAATTGAAACCCATAAAATCAGTCGCACCCAAGCGCCAGCAGAGGGCGACAAAACACCAAAAAACACAAGTAACAAATGGACATGACACTCTGCTGTCATTTTAATCTGTTTGAGCGGGGCATGTGCGTTAAATCCGTCAAATATTTTAACGTGATTAATTAGCCCTTTAAGGTCTGGGCCTATTTTGTCTGATTTTGCATGCCTTTGAAGTTGCCTTTATATTTCAAAGAAAGAATTGTTTACGATGGCCTGGTTTGGTCCCTTTTTTTGTGACACCTTGAACTTCATGTCCAAATTATTGTTTCCTTCACTGATCAATTATAAATCATCATTTTGGGCCCAAAAAGACCAAAAATTCCAAAATCGTTTTGTCAAAATTTTTAATATTGATGTCCAATTGACAACCAAACATGCGTAACGAACCGTTTTGAAACTTTGTAATATTTATTCAACATGTTAGGATGAACATTCAACCAAAAAAATTGAGAATAAATAGTCTTATATTTGACAATTCAACATAAACAACAGGTATAGCCATAGGCGTTTTTTGCCTTTATACATGCTCCAGTCAAAACAGGTTATATACAGCAGACCTAACAGTGAAGAACAGTGAAAAAATATATACCATCTAACACAAAAAGTGTTTAGAGGCCATCTCTTTATGAGTTTAGGTATTGCGGCCCATCACCTGATGAAAACTATGTACACACAATCAAGCTTCTTGAACACACATTTATATACACAAATTGAGAAGACTGATTGTGGGAAAAAATGTATATATATATAACATTGGGGGGAAAAAAAGTATTTTCAAAAATATTTACAATAAACAAGTTAAATTTTTTTCAGGCATGCCACTCCGAAAAGCAGTTTCGTCCTGGAATTTGAAACAGGGCGACATCACACAGCCCACACTTCCATGGGGTGTTGGTCCTCTTTCCACCCTTCCATTTTCATTTCACTTTACTTTCATTGTCACTATAAATGTACATGAAAAAAGTCAGTATTTATGAAAATAATAAAGTATAAAATAAAAATATATACAGCAATAAATAATATTGGAAATCTATAAGTATGACAATAGAAAGAATACCATAGCTGAATATGTGCTACATCCCTAATCTTCATATAGAAAGAAGATCACCACAATTATAAATTCCTGCCTTGGATACACACAGTTCACGTACGACTTTGATCTGATATGCACATTTTATTATTATATACACAAACACACACTTATATTGCATCAAAATTAACTTTGTCTTGCAATATCAAAAGAAACTTTCAAAAGAAACTTTTTCCAGCCTAAAAAAAAAAAAGTGAGTTTGCTTACCTCTGCTCGTCGATGGCGTCACCCACGTGTTCAAATACGTCACTATCTTCACTCGAGGACTCTTCCGAAGAAGACGATGATGACGAATTTGGACCATCCTCTTCCTCAAGTTGATCAAATAGCACAATTGCTTGCGCTAAATTTAGTTTTCCGTTCATTCTCAAAGTCACACAAAGTCGCTGCTCGATCCAAACGGCCGTCGGCTCGCCACCTCGCTGCTTCAGAACACTCCTCCCTCTCGGTCGGTGGAACCTCGCATGGCAGTTATATTTATTTAAAAAACGCATTTAGTGCGTCCACTGTGACTTCGAAAGGGTTCGTTTGATTTGTGGTTTTTTCATGGAGCTTCCGTTTTGAAAAAGGACAAGAAATGATGGAAATATAGACACAAACAAATGATCCATGCAGCGTTTTAATGTTTTTTTGAGAGGACAATAAAACTATAAAACTTAAATGACAATATCTCACGTTTTAATTGGTCGATTGACTTCAAATAATAACGAGAGTAAACCGCAACTTCCGCACTTTAAAACGAGACCAACCAACGGCATGTGGGTGACGTATTTAAAACGTGAGGGCGCTTCAAAGACGACGTGCGCTGAGGACGCGCCGGCGCGTCCTTCGACTCTCAAGGGTTAAAAAAAATTAATTACCGCCCGTTAACGCAATAATTTTGACAGCCCTATCTAATATGCTTGTAAACTTTAGAATTTCAGAAAGACGGGAGTACATCTGAGTGTATTTGACTACCAACCTTGACTTTCTCGTGCTCCTCTTTCGGTACAGCCTCATGCATAGCCTCTAGTTTGGCCTCAAGTGTGACCACCTGCTCTTCTGCCTCTGTTCGCTGCATTTTTTCCTGTTGGAGCTCCTGTAAGGTTTGTGCCAGCTGCTCCGACACGGCGGACAGCGCTTCTTTGTGCTTTGACAGAGGAACAACATCCTTCAGTTGCAGGGCTTCGTGGGCACGGCTCTCTCGCTCGGCGCACAAGCAGTCGAGAGCCTGGGCTGCGTCCTGTCTAGCCACTTCCAGCTCCTCACGGACGGAGGCCAGCATACGTCTGGAGCGTTCTGATTTGACAGACAGAAATGGCATATACAGAAAACTTCATATTGTAACTTCCTGACAAATCTCCACAATGCTCACAGGTCTCAATGTCCAACCTGATGTAACAGAGAGCTCCGAGCTTTCAGAGTGCTCTTCTTCCTCATCCTCGTCATTCGCAGGAGGCCTGAGTCTCTCCAATTGGAGGAGGGCATCATTGAGCCTCCTCGCCACCTCCGCTCTCTCTCTGGCCAGCTGTTCGCACTGGAGGCCCAGCGTGACCTGCACCTCTTCCAGGTGTGAACGGGGCACACACTTCTTCAACTCGCCCTCGAGCTCCACCACACGCTCCTGAAGTTGACGAACATGAATTCCATTCGGTCCTTCTGACTTGCTTCCTTCTTCTGCCACGCTTGCCTCCAGCTCGCCCGCAACTTTCACAGTTTCAGTTTGATCTCCTGCTGCTGAGTTTCTCCAGCTGCCTTCACTTGCAAACTTTTTCTGGACCAGAGCAGTTTGGAGTTGCTCGACCTGATCTGTCAGCTGTTTGATTCTGTCAGCGTCCTCGGAGTTCCGAGCCACCGCTTTGGCATCTTTTTGAGTAAGCTCCTCCTCTAACTCGTCTACCCTCGCCCTCAGCTGCTGGTTCTCAGGGCTTGGAACTTCACTGGCCCCCGCTGCCGTTGTGTCCCCTTCGCCACATTCAACGGAGAACACCCCAAGACGCATTTGCTCCTTTAGTTGTTCTAGCTCTGACAGGGAGGAGGCCAACTGGCCCTGCAGGCCTTGTAGTTTCTCCTTCAGAGCCTCTGGACTCTCTAAACTTTCAGCCTCAGATGTCTTGTCATCACTGCAGACCAACACAAAGATAACAATGTTCAAACCAATCATCACTGCAGACCAACACAAAGATAACAATGTTCAAACCAATCTTCTGCAACACATGCAGCTTCACTTGTAACCTAAATGATTCTAATGCGACAATTGTTATGCCCAAAAATAATATAAAAACATATCTATTAATTGCATCATGACTGGAATTTCATATGGGTGTTGCCATGATGTTATTCATCTTAGGTTAGTTTTAATTATTCTGGGGAAACACAGTCCAAAAAGTAATTTGGCTGTCTTGAAATCACTAACTTATTGGT
Source organism: Corythoichthys intestinalis (assembly GCF_030265065.1). NCBI lineage: Eukaryota > Metazoa > Chordata > Actinopteri > Syngnathiformes > Syngnathidae > Corythoichthys > Corythoichthys intestinalis. The sequence goes on along the minus strand of NC_080401.1, from coordinate 46,940,997 downwards.
ATTGTGTATATTAAAGTATTAAAGATGTCCCAATCGATCCGATCACGTCATTTTCAAAGAATCAGAATCGGCAAAAAAATATCGGACATGCCTTTTTATTTTTCTATCTATCTATCTATCTATCTATCTATCTATCTATCTATATATATATATATATATATATATATATATATATATAATTTTATTGAAATCATTTTCTAATTGTATATAACGTTACAGACAAAATGTCTTACACTCATACACAGTAGTTTTGGCTTAAAGTAGGGCTATCAAATTTATTGTGTTGACGGCGTTAGTTTTTCTTAATTAATCACATCAAATAATTAACGCATGCGCTGCACGACCCACTCACGCATTGTCGCGTTCAATCTATAATGGCGCCATTTTACCAATATACAGAGCTAATCGCAGCGTATAATGAGTAGAGAGAATTTTGACAGCCTTTGGAGCCTTTAATTATTTGGCTAAAGCCTTACATTCCCTCTCTCAGCAATTAAATTTAACGTGGGAGGCAATGTGGGGAAGAAAGGTAGTAATTGATCATTTTCTTAACACCCTATGTTATTTCCCAACGCAGAGAAAATATATCAATTGGTGCCCCTACGCACAGTCATGGTTGCACTTCCCATCATGCATTTGGGTTGAATGGCTGCAGTATCATTTACTGAAAGCTCAACAAATACACTCGATGGCAATATTTAGTCACAATATACAAAGTCACATGTATCCTTTAAGAAGTCTTTCTATCCGTGGATCCCTCTCACAGAAAGAATGTTAATAATGTAAATGCCATTATGAGGATTTATTGTCATAATAAACAAATACTGTACTTATGTACTGTATATATTCGTTCGAGTTTTATTCATTTTTTTCTTAATGCATTGCAAAAATGTATATGATCGGGAAAAATTATCGGGAATGATTGGAATTGAATCGGGAGCAAAAACAAAAAGCAATTGGATCGGGAAATAACAGGATCGGCAGATACTCAAACTAAAACGATCGGGATCGGATCGGAGCAAAAAAACATGATCGGAACAACCCTAGTATATATATATACTTTTTTTTTTTTTTTTTTTTGGAAGGAATCTGAAGCATCAAGATAAAAAAATAAATTAAAATAAAACACACACAAATATCTATAAAATACAGTCATCCATATGATATTGCTTGACAGACCTAAAATAATATAAAAATATATCCATTATTTGTATCCTGGCTGGGATTTTATACAGTATAGCGGTTGCTATTCACGGGAGTGTTAATTAGGGCTGCAGCAATCGATTATTTTAGTAGTGGATTAACCCATCAACTAGTTGGTTCGAATAATCGCGTATTCGGATTAAGAACATTTATTGCGTTTCAGAATCAATTTTAGAGATGTAAAACAAAGGCATGCTAATATTGCACTTTCAAATGAGCGTTAAATGTAAATACAAAATAAAATTCCAGAGTGTTTCTTCAAACTATGCAAAATTGCTCTTTCATGTAAAAATCAAATACCCGAGCTTAGCCTCAAATGGTATAAAAAAAAAAAAAGAAAAAAAAAAGAATGAGGATCTAAGTACAACAAAAGAAAAATTGGCTAACTGAGATAGCAAACGTCCGCTAGCTTAAAGCCTCTAAAATGGTAACTTTTTTTTAATGCAATGCTCTTAACAAACCGTTCTAACACGTATTCCCACAAAAAAGGCTTAAATATAACTATAAACTAAATTACAAATGCATTACAAAAAAATAAAAATTGGCTAAAAAAAAACTTACCTTATGTTGGTCTTAACAGGGAGCAGCTGGATTTAGCCATGTTAAATCAAATTAAATAAAACTAAATGCAAACACTTTCAAAATAAACTGTTACAACACCACTTTAATTAAACGAATACTCGAGGCAGCAAAGTTTGATACGAAGCTTTTTTCTAATCGAATTACTCGAGTTAATTAATCATTGCAGCACTACTGTTAATCTTGATTTGTATTAAATTAACTTAGGAAAATACAGTTTAAAAAGTAAACTAGTTGTCGTGAAATCACCAATTACTTAGTCCTGTTTTTTTTTTGTGTGGAATGAATCATAAGTACCAAAATAAAAAAGAAATACGCTCACCCCGAGCATCCATTGCACGCATAAAACATGGCGCCCTCCGTAGGTCAAAACATGTACTATACATTAAATATTTTAAAAATATCGTATGTGTTTCTAATGACATATTTTAGTTAAAGAGAACAATTGGGGTTCATTAAAGCCTACAAGTCTTTAAGTCCGAAGTTACCTTTAAATGAAAATGCCAAATCCTTTTCACTCGATTCCGATCCCCTTAAAAAATTGCCCGATTTCCGATCACGTGATCGGATTAGGGAGATCCCTAATTACAACAATACCCTTAATAATAGTTTTCTTGCAGAGGATTTGACCAAGTAAAAATGCAATTTTTTTTTCAAATATCTGTGATAGGTTACACAGAAAGAAAGGGTAAGAGATGAATTCGTTGGAAATCATTGGTATGACTTTCAGCTTTTCCCGATAGGAGTAGCCTTAGCAACTCTTCAAATTATTTGTTTGGTAGAACTATACACCCCAGGTATGTCTGTAGTTCCATGCTTGAAGAATCTCACCGTTCTTCCACCTCACTGGAGACTCCACTGGACTTTCGAGCCTCAGAGAATCGCTCTTGCAGGGCTTCAAACTCTTTCCTAATAGTCTCATACTGTGCTATGGGGACAAAGTCCGCACCAGGGTTTTGCATGTCAGTGTCATCCTTCTCAAACATCTCCAGCATCTGTAAAGAGGCAAAAATACAAAAGGAAGGAATTAAAAATGCAGTGTGGCCTCTTACATTTCTAATCTACAGTCTACAATCTATGTAAAAAGGATACACACATAAGAAAAAGATATGGTATGGCTGCCGTGCTAATAAAAAATAAGCCAAGACACATATTCTGACTCTGATGCCTACTCACTAAGAGCATGACATCATAAAGTTCAACATGACATCAAAGACACTTAAACATGACATAGGATAATTGTACTACTACTTTGTGTACATGTGTCTTTTCTCTGTTCAAACCTGCACTTTGAGAACCAGCTCAGCATTCTCTGACGTAAGCTCCTCTATTTTCTGGTGTAATTCTTCCACAGTTCCCCGGTTGGCAAGTGCAGGAGTTGGGCTGGATGATTCTGCATCAGAGAAGGCCTCATCACCTGCAGTTGAGGCTCTGGAACGCTTGGAAAGCAACTTCTCTGAAGGGCATGTTCAAGGAAATAAAGTGTATAATAACCAAATAGGGCATACAAAAGCATATGGATTAGGGCTGTCCCAAACGACTAATTTTCTCCCGATTAGTCAGCCGACTATTTTTACGATTAGTCGACTAATCTAATAATTAAATAAAAAAAATATTTTTTTACTAATTTAGCGATGATTTTTTTTTTGACGCTTATCAATTCACAAAAACATATTGGAACACGTAAATTATTCATTTAAGTACAAATAAACATGTAAATAACAATAATAAATAAAAAAATAAACGAGTTCAAATGCTGATTGAATTAACTAGTGCAAAAGAATGGAATGTAAACAGATTCAGAACACTGACTTTGCCTTTCCAACATGATTCAAAACAATTCTTAAAACACCTAGCATTAATATTATAGTACAGTACTATATATAATAGTATTATAATAATTATATTATTCATTGCCAATCAGATTTTTCATAAAGGGTGTCATTTTAAAGGTATTCTTAGTGTAGAATCTGAATTTTGAAGTATGTGGGATTAACTCCAGAAATCGCTATTTATATGAAGAACATGACATGCTTTTATTTTGAAATGCTCACCGGAAGTACGTTCGCTAAACCGCTAACTTCAGCTTTACACTCCGCAAAAAAAGCACTTTTTGTAATTGGATGTAGTGTCAGTAATAGATTTTTTTTGGTCATTTTTTTTCGTTTGCAAATGCTGTTAACCAGCGATTTTTCATGTTTGAAGTGTCACCTTTTAAGTTTGCTTTCACGAGACGACTGCCAATGTTTTATAGCAGGCTAAAGTAAGTTGCCTTTTTCCCCCATTCACCTCAGTGTAGCAGTGCTAACGTTACAGTGTTTAATATAGATGTGTTTTCTTATTTTGTTGTCTGAACTTTAATTCTACAGCGTGTTGATAAGAGAAAAGGAACTGGAGTCTCATATGCCATCAGCACGCACGCACGTGCGCAGCGATAAAAGGCAGCAGTGAAAATTACCGGCCTCATTTTTATTTGCCGTGCGATAAATGGACTCATTGCATATCGTCACAGGCTTAGCAACTTCAATAAAACATGTCGCTAGTTAGTTAGATGGACTTACAAACTGGGTGACGGCGCTTTAGGTGTTTATTCACGGCCGACGTGCAGAGCATTGAAGAGACAGGACAAAAGAGTGTACCCTCCTTTGTTTCTTTGAAATAAGTCAATGTTTTGGACACTCTGGTGCGCTTTTTTGGCTTTGTGCCGCTTTCGCCGCTTGCATACAGAGCGTCCGACATTCTGAACTTTCCACGCATATATTTTTTTTAACCCTTCATTAACCGTCGACGGGATGTTTTGCTCGTCGATGGATTTACGTCATCGATGACGTCGACTAGTCGGGACAGCTCTAATATGGATAGAAATATTGCACATCTGCTTTTACGTCAAGAGTGAACCCCTGCTATACATTATTTGCGAATACATGAGTAACCGAAGGCTTCTTATTGCCTAATTAATACTTGGAACTGCAATACTATCATAACACACTTAACTAATTCACTACCATCGACATTAAATCCATTTAAACTGGGATGCTGGCACTGAATCATGTTTCAATGTCGTTGATGACTATAGGGGAGGACTTGAATGATTAATGCCAACCCCTCAGTCCAAATGGATTGGACGTCGATTGCTGTCAATTGTAGCCAATGAGTTAAACATTACTTTAAACCAGTGCTTCTCAATTATTTTCTGTCACGCCCCCCCCAAGGAAGACGTAAATGTTTCGCGCCCCCCCAAACTCTCTGCCGCCACTGTAAATAGTATCATTTGTCTATAAAATTACTATTATAAATACGCATCTGCCTAACATTGTGTCCTTTTTTTCTAATAAAGAAAAAAAGTAACATAGATCAAATTATAATAAAGTATTATTAACATTATTATTAGTATTATTAACATTGTTTTGTTTGTAACAGAGAAGACTTGACGTGCATCAATTTGCCTGTATTAAAACAAAAAAAAAATTCACATCCAAACTAAAAAATACACTCAAGGTACATTTTTGACCATTTGTTACAGAAAAATAAAATGTAATAAAATCAGTAAATAATACCAAATTAAAATTGATTAGCAACATTCACTCATGAGGACAATGTGCCAAAAAATTTGACCGAAAAAACAAATCTGAATAAAAGGGGGAAAAAACTGTCCTTGGACAGGACAGTTTTTATTTTTGCTGCTCACAGTATTTACCTCCGTTGCAATGGTGTGGAGTTATTTTGCAATTAGCATGCTAACAATGCTCACTGGCTTACTGATATAACACTGACAAAGCAGGACGATTGTTGGCAATATTCGGCACGTTTTCACTGAAAAAATCAAGCGGCTTAACAATGAGATTGGGGTCTAATGTCTTTAAGTGGCGTCTTAATTGATTTGGCTTCTTGCTGTCTGCTATAATTATTTTTAGACACAGTAAACAGTGGTCTTTCATCATCACCCACTGTATTAAAAGTCAAAGCTAAAAGGCAAACGGCACGAAAAAAGCGCATTCACGGCGGCCGAGGTAGAACCGAAGGTGAGGGCAGTCGTCGTGACGATCCCAAGCCGAAAATGGCACTTCTCGGGCGGCGACGTGAGAACCGGACAAGACAGTGGGTCGCTGCCTGAGTGAGTCCGGTCGGAAAACGGCTTTCGAAAACGGCGGTGGCACACTGCTCTTCATATCTGTTGTCTGTGTGTGCTGAGTGCTCTTCCTTCTTATTTCAAAAATACTGCGCGCACTCTGAAAATGAGAGCGCCACTGCCACCTACTGAGTGGATGTGCAAGTACACTTTATTCCAGTACGGCAAAAAAAAAAAAAAAAAGTTCCCCGAGGTCACATGCGCCCCCCCTGGCATTGCTCTGCGCCCCCCCAGGGGGGCACGCCCCACTATTTGAGAAGTACTGCTTTAAACTCATCTTTCAACATTATTCTGAAAAATGAATTGCATACTGACAATTGGATTTAGAAGAAAAAATATGACAACGCGCTGAAACCATGTACAGAACATCTACATGCACCCAAGACTCAATAACTTCTACAGCTGCAACTAACGATTATTTTCATAATCCATTAATTGGACGATTAATAAAACGATAAATCGGATAAATATCACTTTTTTCAATTACCTTCACAATTTACCTCGAAGTTGTTTTAGGCACGTTGTAAGTAACACGTCAAAATGGATGACTATTTCGACTTAACTGTAGTCTAAAATTGTATCGCTTATCAAATTCATTGGCAACTGATTTATTGATCGAGTTTAATCTATTTAATTGATTAGTTGTTGCAGCCTTATTAAGAAGCTAGTTTTGACAACAAGATGTCCGAAAATGGGCAAAAATGTGAATTGTTGTTTTCCTAAGTAAAAACAGATTTTTGTTCATGTCCTACCATGATTTAACAAAAACATAAATAAGAAATCTGATAATATTTAGAACTGAGAAGTTATATGTCTGTTATGATTTCAAGAATTTAGACAAGTTTATGGTGAAGAAGGCCGTAAACGATTAATTGGTTATCAAAGTAGTTGTCGATGAATTTGCTAATCGATTAGTTGCCGATTATTCAATTGTTGCACTTCTAAAAACCTCCCTTAACAAGGCATACTAAACGTAGCTCCTCCTTAATAAACAAAAATGAACAAAAAAATTTAACAATTAAAAATTTCGGCATACTTCCTTATGCAATTAATAATTTTCTAGTAGTCGACCACCATTTTGTGGAGCATTATAGGAAAAGGAAAAATGCAATTTAGTACAGTCAAACAAGGAATCGAAAATAGATACATTTGTAAATAGCAAACAGTGACTAGACAGGGGTTTAATGAATATGTAATTGCCCTCTCCAATTCAACAGTTATACCCATGCCACACTCGATCCTGGATGAACAGGTGTAACAGCTTTTGCTCACAATGTGAATGCTCACACACATTCATAGATCTTTCCAAGGTGCTTGGGAATGACAAATGGCATACCTGGGAAGTCAAACATTTCTTCCATATCCTCAGAGTCACTTGCCCCGACACCATTAACTCCCTTAAGCTCTCCGATTAACTTGTCCCTCTCAGCCTCTGCCTCCTTTAGGCGCCGTTTCAGTTGGGAAAGCTAGTGTGATTCAAGAGTACATGACAAACATACTTTGATGTCAGATTGTATCTTATTAGCCATATTTTAACCCCTTCAGACCTAAGCATGCTGCTGAACGACATGACGCCTTCCCGTCTCTAAACCAATAAATACTGTAATTTTCGGACTATAAGCAGCTACATTTTTCCTTCATTTTGAATCGGCAGATACCCAAACTAAAACGATCGTGAGCAAAAAAACATGATCGGAACAACCCTAGTTATCGGTTAATATCTTTTTGGTGTTAATATCCCATGATACAGTGAGGACAGCTGCGACTTATAGTCCAGTGCGTCCAAATGCCGTTTTCATGCCAAGTTTGGTGGTTGGCGGCTTATCGTCATGTGCGCCTAAAGGTGTGAAAATTACAGTACACTGAATTTAGTTGCTATTGCCACTTCTGGGATATGATTGGATGAAACGTTACTCATCGAAATCAAATCATGAAGTTTGGCACGCCCTCTTTGCTATTTTTGGCTCTTTGAAAATGTCTGACCAAACGCAACTTCAAAAAGGATAACGTAAAGTGCTCATTTCTCATTAAAAACACATTAACATTAAAAATAATCTATAAAAGCATGAAATATCCCCGAACAAAAAATTGCACTTTGTTCTGGTGTTTGAGTAGAGTAAAAATCAGCGCAGATTTTTGTTTTTCTCCCAGCAGAAAAAATGCGGGTCTGAAGTGGTTAAAAAGATGTGTCAGAATTAGATTACCTCCTCCAAGGCAGAGAGGGCACTCTGTTGCTGCTGCTCCAAGGATTTTATTTTCTGGAGGAGACGGCCTCGCTCAAGACGTAGCCGCCGAATCTCTTCAAACACCTCCTCATCTTCCACCTTATATATGAGACTTAATGTTAGTTCTTCGAAATACAGTACATGAAGAGAAGATCCGGTGTACGCTTGGAGGCTGCAGAAACAAATTTTTTGTGCGGTGGACCCCTTTCCTGACGTATGCTAGGGCCGCTCCTCCCACCGAACCCAAAGTTCATATATACATTGTTGTCTGTTGATTTTTGGGGAGCGCTGTATGGGGCTATCTGGTGCCGTTGAACTGCGGAGACATTGCCCTATTATACAGTATTTTTTTTATAAATGACGAGGTGCTGTTTGTGTGTGTATGTGTTTTTTGGTTATGCATGTACGCTAATACAGTTGTGGTCAAAAGTTTACATACACTTGTGAAGAACATAATGTCATGGCTCTCTTGAGTTTCCAGTTATTTCTACAGCTCTGATTTTTCTCCGATAGAGTGATTGGAACAGATACTTCTTTGTCACAAAAAACATTCATGAAGTTTGGTTCTTTTATGACTTTGTTACGGGTTAACAGAAAAAGTGATCAAATCTGCTGGGTCAAAAAAATACATACAGCAACACGAATTAGCAATTTCTTGTGAGTGATTATTGACTTGAACAATCATTGACTTGAACAAGTCAGGAAAGTCACTTGGAGCCATTTCAAAGCAGCTGCAGGTCCCAAGAGCAACAGTGCAAACAATTGTTTGTAAGTATAAAGTGCATGGCACTGTTTTGTCATTGCCACGTTCAAGAAGAAAACGCAAGCTATCACCTGCTGCTGAGAGAAAATTGGTCAGGAGGGTGAAGATTCAACCGAGAATCACCAAAAAGCAGATCTGCCAAGAATTAGAAGCTGCTGGAACACAGATGTCAGTGTCCACAGTCAAGCGTGTTTTGCATCTCCATGGACTGAGAGGCTGCCATGCAAGAAGGAAGCCCTTGCTCCAAAAGCGGCACCTTAAGGCTCGACTGAAGTTTGCTGCTGATCACATGGACAAAGATAAGACCTTCTGGAGGAAAGTCCTGTGGTCAGACGAAACAAAAATCGAGCTGTTTGGCCACAATGCCCAGCAATATGTTTGGAGGAAAAAAGGTGAGGCCTTTAACCCCAAGTACACCATGCCTACCGTCAAGCACGGTGGTGGTAGTATTATGCTGTGGGGCTGTTTTGCTGCCAATGGAACTGGTGCTTTACAGAGAGTAAATGGGATAATGAAGAAGGAGGATTACCTTCAAATTCTTCAAGATAACCTAACGTCATCAGCCTGAAGATTGGGTCTTGGGCGCAGTTGGGTGTTCCAACAGGACAATGACCCAAAACACACATCAAAAGTGGTAATGGAATGGCTAAATCAGGCTATTAAGGTTTTCGAATGGCCTTCCCAAAGTCCTGACTTAAACCCCAATGAGAACTTGTGGACAATGCTGAAGAAACAAGTCCATGTCAGAAAGCCATCAAATTTAACTGAACTGCACCAATTCTGTCAAGAGGAGTGGTCAAAGATTCAACCAGAAGCTTGCCAGAAGCTTGTGGATGGCTACCAAAAGTGCCTAATTAAAGTGAAAATGGCCAAGGGACATGTTACCAAATATTAGCGCTGCTGTATGTATATTTTTGACCCAGCAGATTTGATCACTTTTTTCTGTTCACCCATAATAAAGTCATAAAAGAACCAAACTTCATGAATGTTTTTTGTGACAAAGAAGTATCTGTTCCAATCACTCTATCAGAAAAAAATCAGAGTTGTAGAAATAACTGGAAACTCAAGAGAGCCATGACATTATGTTCTTCGCAAGCGTATGTAAACTTTTGACCACAACTGTACGTCAAGGTCACATAGTGTGCAAGTTGGAAGGAAAAAAAAAAGAAAAAGAAATACAGTACATGAAAATATGAATGACCTCCAAAAAATAAACCAGCAGTAACCTGAGCTGAAGGAGATGAGCCTGTGGGCCGAGGAGAGGGCGATTGAGCAGGGGGTTCGGGCGAATGAACAGTGGGAGCAGGACTTCGTGGATGAGGGGTGGGTGGCAATCCCTTGGAGATCAGGATGAATTGTATGAAACATAACAGGAATTATTTTTAAAAATGTAAAAGCTTGCTTTAATCATCAAAAAAAGGGTTCATCTGAAAAATAGCTTATTTAAACTAATGTTAATTAGAGCAACCACCACAATATGATCTTATTAGTGGCCAAAAAATCTATACTCCAAATAATGTATCGTTGAACATCCAGCTATGCTAGCAGTTTACAGTGACAGACAGAACATTAAAAAACTTTTTTATATAATGTAAAAGAATTGCAATGGCATAATAAAAGTGTTAAAAGTACCTGGAGAGGGGAGCGCGGAGGAGGAGGGGCTTTTCTTTTGCGAGGGGTACTACCCCCATGCACGAGTGAGGACCGTGAGCTGTTCTGAGGTGTCTGTATTGGTGGTAGAATAAGGATGGACACAAGAAAATAAAAAAAAAAGAAACAGGATGAAAACTAAAGTAAGGCCAAGGAAGGGGTTAAAAGTTGCAAGTACTATACAACATAGTGTTGTCACAATTGAAAACATGCACGAAAAGGAAAGGCTAGAGAAGACCTAGATCTGGTAGTGATGCGATATTACCTCCTCGCCTATGCCCTCAGACACTACGTACGCATAGGGAGAGAGAACATTTCCTCACATTGAGATGTACATTTAAATACCACATGTGCACACACACAAATATTAATATGTAACACACATTAAACTGCATGATATACCTTTATTGACTACATGGCCACTCAGTTTTTATACTTCTCCCACAGTATTGTGAAAGGTGGGGTTTATCAATAAGATAAAAGATGTGCTCACACATGCATGCTATGAGCTTTGTTTTCTCACTTGACTTTGTGGACTAATTGTCATTCTATTTCCAGCTAGAAACCGCAAGGAGCAAACATAATGTTTGTCAAAAACAGCTGCATTGAGCTTGTGTATGACCAATTGTGTCATGCTGAAATCTACTGCCTGAGGTCCATAACAGTGTAAAGAACAGTGTCAGTCTTTGTAAGTGTGGGTATGTAGTAGGCCTGAACGATATTGGAAAAAACTATTGCTGCGATTTTTGGGGGGTATATATTGCGATATTGTATTGCGAAATTAAAAATAAAAAAATATATATATATTTTTTTTTTCTAAAGAAATTTTTACTAGATGACTTGAATATCTGTTTGGAAAGACTTTGGGTGACTCATCATGACCACAGTGTACAGTATTCCATCGTTTTTCTCGGTTAATAGGGACCAGAACCCGCCGCGATAAGTGAAAAACCGCGAAGCAGCGCATACCCCCCCCCCCAATTTATTGTGTGTGTGTGTGTGTGTGTGTGTGTGTGTGTGTGTGTGTGTGTGTGTGTGTGTGTGCTCAATGTATTTATTCAGATCTAGCACTGGAAACAGATACATATAAGACATGTTTTTACTCACTTTTTTCCCCCAAAGTATGATTTTAAAACATGTATATATATTTTTTTTAAATAAATGCTTTTTAAGCACTTCAAATGTAATAATTATGATCAGTTTTAAACATAAGTGTCCCACTGAATAATTTTTAAACAAGAATAAAGTACTGTAGTAGAAAAATGCTTGGCTTTATTAAATGCTTCTGTTTACCTAACATGGCTGTGACTCTTGGAGTGACATGTAGAAATTACAAACTCCTCATAATCACTTCTGGCGTTTATTTTATATGTCTCGAATGTCTCCATATTCTCCCCCCACAGACACACACATTCATTCCAGCCCGCGCTTCCTTGCAGAAACTGTTTAACAAGTTAAACGATGATTGACAGATTGCTACCCGGCTTCTTTGGCCAGATCAAAGCCATCGTTAACTTTAATAAGCAAGTGCCGCAGTGACTGAGAGCTGGGAAAGGGGGTGAGAGAGGCTGTGTGAGCGAATGAAGCAGAACAAAGGTTTGTGGATTGGAAAAAAAAAAAAAAAAACTCGCACGTCCTTGCGATGGGACTATCGCGCATGTTTAAACGATATATCGTTCAGGCTTAGTATGTAGCATTCTTTAGTAGTCAAATATACTGTACTTGACGTTTTAGTGTCAAGCACAGTTCAAATTTAGGCTGCAACAACCAATCGATTAAAATCGATTAATAGTTACCAACTAATTCGATTTTTGCCGGCAGCTATGGGCAGTTTGGGTCCTTGTTTGTGTGTAATGTGAGGTTGCGCACATGCCAGTGATTAAAATAAGGGAAAGAGAATTCACTGTTGCAACTGCTGCTGTTAGGATGCTGAATCAAGAGTATTACAAAGTGTCGAGAGTTACATTGTCTTTTGTGTTGTTAGATCCAGTGTGCCTCTGTCAGAGGTGAGTAAATAAATGAAGCAAATTGTATTTTGTTTGTTTGTATTCTTTGTTGATGAGATGTTACTACTTAGCACGGAGCGCTAAGCTAGTTAGCGATTATGCTAATTAGTGTCTTAAGTGTCCGTTTGTATTGCGTTTTGGAGAAGCATATTAGCACTTGAGTTATTGTTAGATAGTAAAGTCTCATTTCTTTCTATAAATAAACAACACACATAAACCCATTCTAATACCATACCAGGAGGTGCTCCATTTTGCAACATGTGCCCAATGTGATGGTTATCAGAACAGTAGTCGTCTGCCTTGTTTCCTAGGCCATCTACCAGCTGCGTGTTGGCCCCACCCCTCAGCAGAGCAGCCACTGTCTCAGCGCTGTCACTCTCGCAGGCTAGCATTAAAGCAGTCCTGATAAAAGAAAGCATGATAATAGAATACTGGAAGACTGATTGGTTGGTGACCAGGCCAGGATGTACCAAACCTCTTGCCCAAAGTCAGTAAGAATATGCAAAAGTTCACCTCTGAACCTCAACTATAGGAAAATGGATTTATGGAACATTGTAAAGACAGGAAGAATACAGATATGGATTTATATTCTCAATCTATCCATTTTCTATATATCCATCCGTACATTTTCTCCCACTTATTGGAAGTCTGGTCGCGGGGGCAGCAGCTTCAGCAGGAAAGCCAAGACTTTCCTCTCACCAGCCACTTCGTTCAGGTCTTCCAGGAAGATCATGAGGCATTCTCACGCTGGCTGGGAGACATTGTCCTTCAGTGGGACATGCCTGGACCATCCTACCAAGGAGACATCCAGAAGGCACTCTAATAAGATGCCCGAACCACCTCATATGGCTCCTCTTAATGTGGAGGAGCAGCGGCTCTACTCCGAGCCCTTCCCAGATGACAAGAGTTTTGTTACCTTCTCTAAAGGAGAGCCCAGACACCATTCTCTACATAGTCAATATAATTCTTGCAGGGATTGGATCTCATCCTAGCTGAGTTAGAGCCACAAGCACGCCCTAAGCAAATGTGCTTTATAAACCACTACTAAATGCTAATACTAATCTTAACTTTTTAATGTGTAGACCAGGGGTCAGCAACCCTGGTCCTCGAGTGCCACTATCCAGCCTGTTGTCCATGTCTCCCTCCTTCAACACACCTGAATCAAATAGTCATGATCGTTATCAGGCTCCTGCAGAGCTTGCTGATGAGCTGATCATTTGATTCAGGTGTGTCAAAGGAGGGAGACATGGAAAACAAGCTGGATAGTGGCACTTGAGGACCAGGTTTGCTGACCCCTGGTGTAGACTATAATCCACACCCAGCTAGGCATGTGCCGGTTACCGGTTTCACGGTTTACCGTGGTGTGAAAACGTCGCGGTTTCAAAACCACTCAAATTTACCGTCAGACCGTAGTACGGTATTCGCTATTTTTCATGTGTCAAAAATGCCGTCAGAAGTGGCTTGGCGCGGCAGCGCTCACCCACTCCCGTTTGTTGCTGTGTGTGAAAGTGACGCTATCGGCTAGACAGCCAGTGAACCCAAAAACAAATACTCCAAACATAAGGCGTACTTTTCTTCAATTTATTAATCTCTCAAATCGTGGTAAGTGGAATATACAAAATGAATACATTTAAAACGTTGTACAATTGTGTTTTTCCATGTGTGAGTAGCTTTAACAGATTAGCACCATGAAAAGTTCGCAAAAAACAAAACACACATTTTCCTTTCAAATTCAATATACAAACTAATTAAAAGCTTACAAAGACGAATGTTAGCCTAGGCTTAGCTGGGAGAGCAACTTCGTCGAGTGTTACAGCCGCAGAGCGAGAAAACAAGCTCAATTCGCTTGAATGAAAGGGAAAAGGGGATAGCATCAAAGATCGCTAATTGCGAAAGATGCTCTTGCCCTAAGCACAAATCCACGTTCGCTGGATCAAGGAGAGGTCTCACTCCCAATGTTTTTTTTTTGTTTGTTTAGATGAAACCTTTCCACAACAACAGTTCCACTTTAAACTAACTTATACATTTTTAACTAACTTATTAACTTATGAATTCTTTGTTTTTTTAACACATAGGTATGACATCATGTAGACTAGAGCTGACACAATGGCTGAAAATGGCGAAACTTCACTTGAGCTTTTTCACCCTCAAAAAAAGTCATGCAGTAGAATAAAAGAAAAAAATATTCAGAAGTGTTTTTACTTTTTTATAGAAATGATTTTGTTCTAGCTCTAATCTTGAGCAACTTGAGCTGTGGCTGTGGCTATAATCTATAAATTATATTTATTTGAATTTTATTAAAAAAAAATTTTTAATTGATAATTTATTTTAACAATACATTCATGTTCCATTTTGCACCTATGTTCTGAAAAAAATAAAAATAAAAAAACCTGTTCAATGGAAAAAAATGTATTTTTTTTAACCCATACATCTCAAAATAACACATTTTGGAGCTATTATTGCAATACCGTGATCCCGTGAAACCGCGGTATTTTTGCCCACGGGTATCGTACCGTCAAAATCTCATACCGGCACATGCCTACACCCAGCAAACTTGACAAGAAAACTGTTCATATATGTTGGATATTCACACCGAAAGACATGCAGGTCATTAGCCTGTGAAAATCAATAATTTAGCCAACCAGGACTATAAACCGTAGGGTTTAGGAGGTGTTTAGTAAGGGCTGATGGTCCAAAAATGATGGTACATATATTTTTGTGCCAGCCAATTCGCTGAGACTAAATCAACATGTTTGCTACCTCCAACATCAAACGCAAGTTAGAAGCCTTGAACTACCACCCTTGAAATCATATCCAAATGCCGCAAACTTCCTTCATGAATCTTTCCTCTGTTTGTAGCAGGCAGCACAACCCCACTGCTGCGATAATGACCCTATAGAGGTTTGCAGCTCTTGCTCCACTTGATCCATCAGGAATTCAACAGCTGCCACAGCCAGGCTGACAGACACACAACTTCCAGTCGACTAACTGAGAGGCTGCTGCACAAAGGAAGAGTTGTGTACCTCCCCTGGTTGTCCTGAATGTTTGCGTTGGCACCTCGACCAAGCAGAAAGATACACAGCTCCACTCGACTCATCTGCGCTGCCAGAATTAAGGCGGTGGTTCCATCCTGACCAGGGGGTAAAAATCCAGGAATTGATGGAAAAAATATGCTACTTCAGTATTACATCCATATACAGTATGTTAACTAACAATTTTTGAACCTACCCCATCCTGGACATCAAGATCAGCTTTAAAGTCCCAAAGGATCTCGGTGCATGATACGCAGCCACTGACAGCTGGAAACCAAATTGTTCATTAAAATGATTTACAATTTTTATTGGTATTTTATTACATTTGATTTTAATTTTAAAAATAAATGTTTTATGTGTTATGTTTGATATAACTACATTTAAGGTTGCTTAAAAGTTGGTGGGGACAGTTTGAGCATCCTGAAAAGTTGGTAGTGCTTGATGGTTGGAATGGATTAGGGCATTTACATGGAAAATGTATCTCTACTTACAGAATTTTCAGTTTACGAGACTACTTCCAGAACCAATTAATTTCGTAAGCAGAGGTACAACTGTTATTAGTTTCTAAAGAGCAGTAGTCTCACTCAGCAGACATATTTCCCCAATGGTTTGATTTACAACAGCCAAAAAGCACGATGGTACTGAAAACGCGCGACTACTGGATCAGATCCGATCTTGTCATTAAATTTGATTACTGTCCAATACTCAAAAAAAAAAAAAAAAAAAAAATTGTAATATCACGCGCCGATAACGATACTGAGTATCAGATCGGGACGTCGTTCATTGATATCACATTGTATTTCTGTGAAAATTAGTTACTACTCGAAAAGTATGGTAAACCACAATATTGCGGATTTAGTTTATGTTAAATTGGATAATTTCCTTTGGCACAGTTGTTGGGAATTGTTAATGAAAGTAACTTTTTGTCCTAATAATTAGATTAGCAAAAATATGCACCTAATTTGACGGCCGGTGTCCTGCCAAAATGTCTTACATTGGCGAAAGTCTACAAGAGGCGAATTTGACAACCAAAGTACTTCCATGCGCTTTCAACTTGTTTTGTTTAGATCAGTGGTTCTTAACCTTGCTAAAGGAACCGAATCCCACAAGTTTCAGATGTGCATTCACCAAACCCTTCGGAATTAGATAATAAATAAGAATGTTTTTGAAAATTCAAAACATCTCGCCGCATAGCAAGGAATTGCAGAGCACCGGTACATATAGTAACAATTTGGTACCTGCGTGATGGAGAGGCGTCCTCCCAATGGCGTCTGTGCAATCAACTTCCAGTCTCTCCTGTTATAGAAAGGATAGAACAGAAGTTACACAGGATTTATGTTTGATAATTCATTAATCAGAAAATGTACCTAATTTACCTGTAAAAGTCTTTTTAAACACTCTGCTTGTCCATTTTTGGCTGCAAGGTGAAGGGCTCCAAAGCCTAGCAATTAGTATCAGTAAACAACACGTGACTGGGATGTAGCGGCAATGGAGTGTAAAACTTTCAGTATTTTATCACAAAATGACACACCGGCACCATCTGTGACATTGAGGTCAGCTCCGTGAGCAATGATGACCTCCAGACAGTCGACGTGCCCTCGAGATACACACAAATGGAAGCTGCCGGAAGGGCACGGGTGTTATTATTTATATCCTTTCTGTTATCCTGTAATTTGCAATATATTTGAATTTAGAATATGGTTTATATGATTTATTGTCATTCACCTTAAAATGGGAGCACACATGTTGATGATCGAGTTGAATTTCAGCAGCTACCACACCCATGCTGATTTTTTGCCTTGTAGCGTGTGGGGTCTCTTACGTTTACAAATATTAAAAATCTGTTTGTGTGTACCCCACTTTTAAGTGAGCCTCTTTTTCCTCATTCGCAATTATGGTTTCTCTTTTCTAGTCAGTTTATTTTTCTCCCAGCTCCTGCATAAAATCCCTCTTGATTCTTCTTTGCCAATGATATGCTGAATTTTAAACACAATTCTAATCCTCAATTCATTTATTTCTTTGCTGTTTTGGCTCGGCTCCATTAAAGCGACAGACAGTACAATGACCCACTTACGCTGACTTGCCCTCAGCATCCAACTTGGTGGGGGAGAGACCCTTTTTAAGGATGAGGGCGGACATTTTCTCTGCTTCGTTTTGCTCCACGGCCTGGAGGAGCCTCTCATCACTCTTGCTCCAGTCCTGATTCTGTTGGGATTCAAGCCAAAACAAAAAAAGAACTATAAACAAACAAGGCATGAGAGTAAGGCAAAGTTATGCTAACTGCTACAAAATGTACAGTATACTCTCTGGGGTTGGGAGGCTAGAAACGGGATAGGGAACATAATGCAGCTATCAAAAACACACAATACAATACAGTAAGTTCAGGACCCCTGACCTATGACCTGCTGGCTAACTACATAATGTTTACATACAGTAAATGCCTCCAAAATTCCAATACAATTTCTCTGGAAAATCTCAGCGTTCTCCTCCAACAGTTTCTGCTTTATTTCCACAAATTTATGTTCAGTCTTGCGAGTATTGTACAACCCGGTGTAGGGGCACTATCCTATTCCCCTCACTATCCACTCGCGGGGGCCTACGCTTGTCAGTGACGTTCCTTATTCTCGCTTTATGATTATAATACTTTGACATTTGTTAATAATACGCTCTGTGTGTAGCATCATCCATCGCTTTTCCTTTTTAAATGGGCACTTTTAAGCGAATGCAAGAAGTAACAACGGGAACATTTTTAAACAGGCATTTCAGGGGAGAGCATTTCGACTCTTCGGCCAATCATATAGCGAGAGCGAGTGGATAGTGAGGGGAAGAGGATAGTGAACCTACACCGGTCATTCCATCCTGTAGGCGTGTGCCCTTGTCCTTCCTTATCAGTAAAAAAGAGGAGAAACATGCCTGCTGTGCTTTGCAAGTTTGGCAGCTCAGTCACTCTGATGTAAGGGACTCTTTTAGGTCGTGAGGATACAAATATGTGTAAGTATAGACAAAAAAATTCTGTCATGACGGCCCTAAGGTATTAGCTATTTTTTATGTCCCAAAAATGCATGGAGAAAACCCTCGCTTGCAGCTGTAAGGCTCAACCCTCCCCCACCTGTTGTTGCTCAGTGCCAGTGAGTCAGCTGTGCTACATGATGGCTGGAGGAAGTGAAACTCCTGAACTTTTTCCCCCATTGAAGAAAACGAAATCGCTGGTAAGGGAATACTTCGGCTACAGAAAAGCTACAGATGGACGTGGCTTAGAGGAGGGCCAACCGGCATGTAAAACATGTTTGCGGAGATTGGGTGCCGAGGAGGCAATACCTCCAATATGATTTCACATTTATACAATATTAAAGTGCCTGTGACACGAAAAAGCATGTTTATTTCATAATACACGCGGTATTTTATGCTCCTGAATGATATGGACCGCTTGGATGTGTGTGGAAGCGATCGCTTATTTATTTAGTTTTTTGAATCCCGCGCCAGGAAAATGAGTGACTTCCGGCTTCGGTCTTGCATTAAGGAGGAGGGCGCTGTGACGTGTACGGTAGAAGACGTCCTCTTCACGCTACAGTGTACTGTTGTGTATGAGGACGAAGGATTCAGCTGATTTTGCGGATTAATACGTTTATTTTTCGCATCACGCCAGCCAAACGGCTGCGGAAAAATCATTCTGCATGAGGAAGAGGCGTATGCGCCTTTTTGGAGTTTCAAAAGGTTCCCATTCACCGTGGATATTTACTGTGGGACCATTGGACTTACGATGAAGTGAGTAAACATCTTGTTTTGTATTATGTCAAATACGAATACAGCGATTACAAAGTAAACACTACAAACTTCCTTTAAATGAAGGACTACTTACGTTTGATCATTGATAGGCAAGTAAAAAGCTCTCTTAATGCATTAGCAGCAGCACGTTAGCTGCGTTACTTCCAGCCACCCTCCTCGGGGGAACGAACTGTAAATTGCTCTCCGCCGGGCGGTTTGCCGATCCACTAAGACATTCGACAACCGGGTCGTCATGTCAAATAATCCAGGATAGCTATGTGTGATTTTCCGCTTTGAAGACTTTGAAACATCACTCGGTTTGGGTTAGCATGTCGGCTAGCTGTCACGCCTTCTGGTTTGTTTACATTCTCCGAAGCCGGGGAAGGGAAATGACATATGTCCGATTTAGGTGTCATAAAATATCGTTCGGGAGGTGCGACAGTAAAGGTGTAGTCGACAGTTTTGACCATTATGGAGTAATTTTGCCATGTCGTCCTGAATAAATGCATTTTTATTATTTCATATTCCATTCAGCACAAGACTGTTATTTGTCATGACCATGCCATTTATTTAGCAATTGGGGAAAATACTTGGATAAAAAGAGTATCCTGTAAAAATATTAAAGTAAAGAGACAGAAACAATGACATTTTGCCGCTCTCTTCGTCGCGTTTTCCTCATTGTGAATAGTTCCCCCTCAACGGGCTGACTGGTCCTTCTCAAGCCATTTATATAGCTATTGGGGAAAAATACTTGGGTAAAAAGAATATCCTGTAAAAATATTGGAGTAGAGAGACTGAAACAATGACATTTTGCGGCTTTCTTCGTCGCGTTTTCCTCGTTCTGAATAATTTCCCCTCAATGGGCTGAATAGTAAAATCGATGAGCCAAGTCTACCGCTGACGTCATCCACCTGTTGGGGACGCTAAAGCCCTATAATGGTAGGCGTGGCTAACCAGCAGATTAAAAGACTAATTTCTCGTCATCTGTGCTTTGCTAAATTGTTGTATATAGTCGAATCGTCTCAAAATATGATTTTAATTCACATAATAATGACATTTTAGACTTTTTTTCTCGTGTCATATGCTCTTTAAGGGTTAGTAAACACTGTCATGAATGTTTCCCATCAGCTAGGAGAGTTATCTCCAGTGTGTTTAGTGTGTCTAGCGGTGGTAAAACATATTTTTCTCTCTCTGGCAACTGTCTCTTTTGAGAAAGATAGTATGGGTATAATGTAAACATGATACAAGCCATGGACATGTGCTTTTAATGGAAAATAAGTCAATTCTTTTTGCTCTGATGGTAATAATGTTGATATTTATTTTAATTTTATTAGAATATTCCAGTTATTTTTCGTTACCTTTTTTGCAATTTATTTTTACTTAACATTATACTTATGATCCAATTTGCTAATATGTTTTGAAAAATAAAAATCCTGTTCAATGGAATTTTTTTTTGATACATATCTCAAAGCAACACATTTTAGAGCTTAAATTGCAATACCATGATACCGTGATATTTTTACTTAAGGTTATTATACAGCCGGAATCTCATACCGGCACATGCCTAATAATATACAGTATTCAAAAATATATACCGGTATGTTTAATTCATGTACTGTATTTTTCAGACTATAGAATGGACTGGATTATAAGGCGCACATTTACTGAATGAGTTTATTTTCATTCATAAGGTGCACCTGACTATAAAGTGCATTACTGCCTTAATTAACTGCATTGCTCATTTGGTCTTTTATCTTTTAACCTTATTATAATGGTTGTATTTATTAATTTATTTATTATTTGTTTTGTTTATTGATTTGATGACAGATAAATGTGTGTCTTAATAAGAGATGTCCCGATCGATCGGCACGATCGGGTCCGATCACGTCATTTTCAAAGTATCGGAATCGGCAAAAAAATATCGGACATGCCTCTTTTTAATTTTTTTTTTTTTTTTAATTAAATAGTTTTCTAATTGTATTTAACGTTACAGACATAATATGTTACACTCATCCAGAGTCTTTAGTTTAGGCTTAAGGTAGGGTTATCAAATTTATCCCGTTAACGGCGGTAATTAATTTTTAAAAAAATTTATCACGTTAAAATAGTTAACGCAATTAACGCATGCGCTGCACGACCCACTCACGCATTGCCGCGTTCAATCTGTAACGGCAGCATTTTACCTATATTTAGAGCTAAAAGGCAGCGTAAAATGAGTAGAGTGAATTTTGGCAGCCTTTGGAGCGTGTTTTTAATTGGCTAAAGCCTTACAATCCCTCTCCCTACGATTAGAAATATCGTGGGGAGCAATGTGGGGAAGAAAGGTAGTAATTGATCTTCTTCTTAACACCCTATGTTATTTCCCAACGCAGAGAAGATATATCAATTGGTACCACTACACACAGTCATGGTTGCACTTCCCATCATGCATTTGGGCAGAACAGTTAAATGGCTACAGTATCATTTACTGAAAGCTCAACAAATACACTAGATGGCAATATTTAGTCACAATATACAAAGTCACATTCATCCTTTATGAATTACAAGTCTTTCTATCCGTGGATCCCTCTCACAGAAAGAATGTTAATAATGTAAATGCCATCTTGAGGATTTATTGTCATAATAAACAAATACTTATGTACTGTATGTTGAATGTATATATTCGTCCGAGTTTTATTCTTTTTTTCTTTTCTTAATGCATTGCCATAATGCATATGATCGGGAAAAATTATCGGGAATGATTGGAATTGAATCGGGAGCAAAAAAAAAGCAATCGGATCGGGAAATATCGAGATCGGCAGATACTCAAACTAAAACGATCGGGATCGGATCGGGAGCAAAAAAACATGATCGGAACACCCCTAGTCTTAATCCCCTTTATCGAAGCAGTATCATAAAATTATGAGTTAGAGGTCATTATCAAGCACAACCAGAATTCATACATAGGGTGCAAATGATTATAAGGTGCACTGTCAATTTAGGGGAAAAATAAAGGATTTTAAGTGTGCCTTAAATTTGTTAATGTAAAAGCCGCACTGGTCATTATCTGAAAAATTATGATATGTTGAAAAAAAGCTATTATCAATTTTATGTAATTATGTGAGAAGTATTAGATGTGGATAGAAAAAAACCTACAAATACAAATATAATGCTATTAAAACTGTGTCTGTATCGCACAGCTCTACTATAAACACTGGCCGACTATAGTTCCTACCCGACAGTCTTCAAAATGAGATGAACACCTTTTACTACTTTCCTATTGCCGAGGGTTTTGGCAACATTATGTGGAATCTTAGTCTGGTGGGTTACAGAAATAAAAAAATGTATATATGTGAAAAGGTGAGTTTTTTTTTTTTTTTCCAAATTGCAAATTGGTAAGGGTTTCAGTGCATCTTGTATGTTTGAGCGTGTATTTGCAACCGCGTGCGTGTGAATAATTGAATGACATATGAGCTCTACTGGCCATTGAGGGTCTGCTGCTAGCAGCGGGTGAGTTGGCCCTGCTGTCATGCTGCTGAGTTGATACTGAATCCTAATGCCCACCCCATCAAAGTAAAACTGTCAACAGGAAAGAACACAAAAGTCTATTCTAGATAAGGAAATTTACAGAATACAAGAAAATAAAAACACACCACTCCAAAACTGTTCCAGTACACTAGCTTACCTCATTCTTTTTAAACTTGGCCTTGAGACTCTTCATATTGCTGTACTTTAGAGAAACACTGCACTTAAAATTTGGATTTAATGTAGAAAATGCAAAAAAGGTATTAAAAATAAATAAATATATAAACAGATAGAAGGGAATAAATCCTGAGCTGTGGAGGATGGACAGGTGACCCTCCAACTCACTAAGTACTAGTGCTAGAGAGGCACAGACGCTTTACCTGAACTCACCGCTAGCCCCACCCAAATCAACAAACCCACCAATAAGATCAGCATAGGTAACAAGATTGAGCATTTGATTGGCTGTGATATCACGGATCCTCTATTATGGAGGTTGGTTTCATAATGCGCGGGAAATTGGGAATGACAAAAATGGCTACTACTTTAAAAAGTAAAATAATCATAATCCCGTTTTGTGGGAAAAAAAAAAAAATAATAATAACGCTAAATTTTTACACACTCGGCTACATATGAGAATACGTTACAACTCCTCTTCTAAACTTGGACCTTTCAAACGCCAAATGGTAAGTGAAATGCAAAACTTAGTAAATCAATTATGTCAACTACTTGTGGCTTTAAACCAGGAAGTAGAAGACGTGCTCTGAATTGCTTTTAAAGTGTACAGTTTTTACATTGCCCACAAAATAACTACGGCATATGACCACTTACAACACTCAAACTCAGCAAATATATCAAGAACCTTCCTACTTTTCTAAAGGCTAAAAATTCTGAAATGTTTCAAATGGATTGGATGTCTGTCGCCGTCAGTGGGTGTGTTTTTAATATAAATTTTCTTTTACTAACTACCACAACATACACTCTTTGAATACTACTCATATACACGAGCTAGCAGTGAATGAGGTAATATACAGTAGACCACTTTTTTTTTTTTTTTTTTTTTTTGCTACGACAAATTAAATAAAGTAAATGGCTGTAAATTGCTTTGGCAGTACGAAGCACCTACCAAAAGGGGGCAGTAAATACACGTGAAACAAGCCCGTCCCTTCAGCGTACAATACATTCTGGATGAGTCCAAACTATGAAGAATGCCATTCTTTCAGACAATTAAAAAGCTGTTATTTGCAGAGGATGGAGGGAAAACAACATCCAATAGCGTGATGCTGAGAGAAAATATCAAAACTCAATTTATCCCTTCATAATGAGGAAGCTGCATTAATTTCCCAGAATTATTCCACATTGTTTTGTTAGCTCTGTGTGATTCAATGAAATTGTTGGCACCCAAGCGTGCTGTTTATCTTGCTGAAAAGACTCCTTTTCAACCTGTCGTTCTCTATGATTACAGTGTATCACAAAAGTGAGTACACCTCTCGCATTTTTGCAGATATTTAATTAAGTATATATTTTCATGGGACAACACTAACAAAATGACACTTTGACACAATGAGAAGTAGTCTGTGTGCATCTTATATAATAGAGTTAATTTATTTCCCCCTCAATATAACTCAAAATATAGCCATTAATATCCAAACCCCTGGCAACAAAAGTGAGTACACCCCTTTGAAAAAACATAAATCCCTAAATGTCCTAATTGAGTACTGCTTGTCATTTTTCCTCCAAAATGTCATGTGACTCGTTACAGGAATGCTGTCAGCATTGCTGCAGAGATTGAACAGGTGGGGGGTCAGCCTGTTAGTGCTCAGACTATACGCCGCACTCTACATCAAATTGGTGTGCATGGCTGTCACCGCAGGAGGAAGCCTCTTCTGAAGACGGTACACAAGAAAGCCCGCCTGTCTCATCAGACCATAGGACATAGTTCCAGTAATCCATGTGCTTTGTTGACATGTCTTCAGCAAACTGTTTGCGGGCTTTCTTGTACCGCCTTCAGAAGAGGCTTCCTCCTGGGGTGACAGCCATGCACACCAATTTGATGTAGAGTGCGGCGTATGGTCTGAGCACTAACAGGCTGACCCCCCACCTCTTCAGTCTCTGCAGCAATGCTGACAGTACTCTTGTAACGAATCACATGACATTTTGGAGAGAAAATGACAAGCAGTTCTCAATTTGGACATTTAGAGATGTACATTTTTTCAAAGGGGTGTATTCACTTTTGTTGCCAGGGGTTTAGATATTAATGGCTATATTTTGAGTTATTTTGAGGGGGAAATAAATTAACTCTATTATATAAGCTGCACACAGACTACTTTTCATTGTGTCAAAGTATCATTTTGTCATTGCTGTCCAATGCAGAAATGCGAGGGGTGTACTCACGTTTTTGATACACTTTATCTCTCACTGTATGCGATCATTTTTTTTCCCCAATCCTCCAATTTTCCTTTCCCCACATGCTCCAGAGAGTTCTGAAACTGAAGTTGTTTAACACACTGAAATTCATTATGGAAGAGATGATTATGATGCAGGTGAAATTAGGAAGATGAGTCACGGAGTTATGAAATTCAAAGATGATGGAACAAAAAGCAACATGTAGGGAATAATGGCAGCTCGTGTAATCACAAAACTGGTGGTTTCCCATGAGATTTTCCTCATGTAAATTGTAGGGCTGTCAAAATTATCGCGTTAACGGGCGATAATTAATTTTTAAAATTAATCACGTTAAAATATTTGACGCATTTAATGCACATGCCCCCGCTCAAACAGATTTTTGCTGTTTTGTTGCCCTCTGTTGGCGCTTGGGTGCGACTGATTTTATGGGTTTCAGCACCATGAGCACTGTGACGTCAACAATGGCAAGCTACTAGCTTATTTTTGAATGAAAATTTTACAAATTTTATTAAAATGAAAACATTAAGAGGGGTTTTAATATAAAATTTCTATAACTTGTACTAACATTTATCTTTTAAGAACTATAAGTTTTTCTGTCCATAGATCGCTTTAACAGAATGTTAACACTGTCAATGCCATCTTGTTGATTTATTGTTATGATAAACAAATACAGTACTTATGTACAGTATGTTGAATGTATATATCCGTCTTGTGTCTTATCTTTCCATTCCAACAATAATTTACAGAAAAATATAGCATATTTTATAGATGGTTTGAATTGCGATTAATTACGAGTAATTGATTTCTAAGCTGTAATTAACTCGATTAAAATTTTTAATCGTTTGACAGCCCTAGTAAATTCATGTGCGTTTGCTCACTAAATGTTGGAAACAGCACTGTACACAGCACTTCATTACAGCAATAAATACGACAGCACTAGGTGACAGTGTTGCTCGCACGGCATCTTTCCCTTCCTTCTCCATCTTGTTCAAGTCAGCCATCTTCAATGGATGAGTAGTTTGACTTGATTTTACAGTACAGCGGTCACCACAGTGGGCAGCTAGGTGATGTTTTCTAAACGTACGTACAGAGTTATGAAACTTGATTTTGATTTTCTGAATATGACAGAATATTTTAAAAAGATGTTGCTCCCAACATTATGATGACATGACTTGAAGTCAACTGCCATCATGGAACAAATTGTGTTCCACTTTTAAGGTTCCGCTCCAATAAATCCCAAATAACATGGGAGCTCAATTTTGTCCCTTCATGACTAATTTGTCATCTTATTTTCATGATAGAAAAATGGAGAGCCTCTTTTCTCTTTATAGAGGCCATGTAGCCACCAGGGATTAACTGTGTTTTCCTTCTGGTTTGTAATGCATAAATGATTGCATCTTTTCAAGTCACAACTGATTTAAACCGAATAGCAGAGACCCGCAAAATACTGGATTAACAATCATGAGCCCCAAGTGGCTTCAGATTCTCTTCCAAATGGTTTGAAGCCAGGAAACCCTTAAACACAGTGAGCAAGAGAAGGAAGATGTATTGTAAGGGGACTGATGTTGATAGTTATCTTGTGTGGTGGAGGGTGTGTGTGAGTGAGGATTCCAGTACAATGACCTCATCCTCCTTCCCGCCTGTAGAAAGCGAGCTCATGAGTGTCGTAAAGAAAAAAAGGCATTTACAGAGCTTAATGGGTGTAGCTCGTCCAGTCCGCCCTGGTGGACAATGGAGAAGAGCACATCTGTGAGAGGAGTTTCAATATGTATTCCAATCAGGATGTGCAGGCCTCAGCGCTTTTTACCGTATCTTGTATATGGGACAATAAATGTTTGTCCTGCTGATTAAAGTTTAACCTTGCAGCTTTGCTTGATCCAAAGCATTGCATGAGTTAGGAGTGGGAACCTCTTGTTACCTCATGATACGATACGATTTGCGATACAAGGCTCACGATAATGATGATCTGACGATATGGCGTTACAACGATTATCGATACATTGGTCAGGAAATCATTCTAGGATATTCTACAAACAACTAATAAACAGGAAAAACAAGCTTCTGCTGTGAATTGGAATGAGTTAATCACTAGTAGACGTCCAATCCATTTGAACTGGGAGGGTGGCAGCGAATGAACATTCATTCATTCGCTGCCATCCCTCCCACTTCAAACGGATTGAACGTCTATGGCCGTCATTGGCAGCCAATGCCAGGCAATGAGGTAATTTTGGGCCATTTAAGGTCATTTACTTGTTGATTTTCAGTTACTTCCTGTTGATTTGGGGGTATTTTATGGGTCACTTCCTGTTTACTTTGAGTTACAGAACAGGAAGTGACTTGGGAATCACCCAAATGATAAGGCAGTGACTCAAATTCAACAGGAAATGACCTGTAAATGAACAGCAAGTGACGTGTAAATGCCCCGAAAAATCGGACAGAATGGCTGCGAATGCTCTGGTGTGGAACTAGTGCTGCAACGATTAATCGATTAACTCGAGCATTCGATTAAAAAGATTCAAATTAAATTTTCTACTTCGAGCTTAACGTGGCATTGTAATGGTTTGTTTTGAAAGTGTTTGCGTTTATTTTCATTGATTTGGGTGGATACACGGCCCTATAGTCTACCTCATTTCACATGGCTGAATCCATCTGCTCCCTGTTAAGACCAACATAAGCTAAGTTTTTGTTTGACTAATGATTTTTTGAATGCATTCGTAATTTAGTTTAAAGGTATATTTAGCCATTTTTTATGGGAATATGTGTCTGAGCAATTTGTTAAGGGCATTGTAAAAAAGCGTTAAAATTTTATAGCGTTTAAGCTAGCGGACTTTTGCTATATAAGTTAGCCAATTGTTCTTTTGTTGTACATAGATCCTCTTTTATTTATGTATGTATATATATACATATACATACAGTACTGTGCAAAAGTTTTAGGCAGGACACCTGCCTAAAACTTTTGCACAGTACTGTATATTTTTATTATATTATGTATTTACAGGATATACTGTATGTATATATTTTCCCCAAGTGGAAGCTTCCATGATCCTAATAAATTTACTAATTAAAAAACATATATATACAGTACTGTGCAAATGTTTTAGGCAGGACACCTGCCTAAAACTTTTGCATAGTACTGTATATATATATATATATATATATATTAGGGCTGTCAAAATTATCGCGTTAACGGGCGTTAATTAATTTTTTAAATTAGTCACGTTAAAATATTTGACGCAATTAACGCAGATGGCCCACTCAGACAGATTTAAATGACAGTGCAGTGAAACGCTCACGCTTGGGTGCGACTGATTTTATGGGCTTCTGTTCCCATGAGCATTGTGTAAGTAATTATTGACATCAACAATGGCGGGCTGCTAGTTTAATTTTTGATTGAAAATTTTACAAATTTTGTTAAAACGAAAACAGTAAGATGGGTTTTAATATAAAGTTTCTATAACTTGTACTAACATTTTTTAAGAACTACGAGTCTTTCTATCTATGGATCGCTTTAACGGAATGTTAATAATGTTAATGCCATCTTGTTGATTTATTGTTATAATAAACAAATACAGTCCTTATGTACCGTATGTTGAATGTATATGTCCGTCTTGTGCCTTATCTTTCCATTCCAACAATAATTTACAGAAAATATGGCATATTTTATAGATGGTTTGAATTGCGATTAATTACGATTAATTCATTTTTAAGCTGTAATTAACTCGATTAAAAATTTTAATCGTTTGACAGCCCTAATATATATATATATATATATATATATATATATATATATATATATATATATATATATATATATATATATATATATATATATATATATATATATATATATATATATTATACCGTGTGAAGCTCAGCTCAGGTATTTTAATTTTTTATGTCCCTTATCCAATTATTCGATTATTCGAAATAAATAGTTCATCGATTAATCGGCTACTAAAACAATCGATAGCTATAGCCCTATTTCGAATGAACGAACGTTCCCAGTCTAAATTGGATTGGGCGTCGAGCACCGTCAATGGCAGCCTTAGAGTTACCTGAGACACTATTATGGTGAAAGATTTTGGTAGCAACTTGTTGGTCCCTTTTTTATTTTTTTTTATTTTATTTTTTAAAAATTTTTTTAAAACACTGACACATTTTTAAAACGATATCTCGATTATTGGCAGGAGCATATCGATAACCTTTTGGGATACAAAGTATCACTATATATCACCATTTTGATATATTGTCACACCCCTAGCATGAGTTCTACCAAAGCATTCTAAAGTCTCTCTAACAAAGACATAACAAAAGATCAGGCATGTATCCGTATGTGCCTTTACAGATTACTGCCTTGCCAGTATCTGGTGTGATGCTGTGTCTTAAACAGCATTGAGCCAGCTCGTATTTTTTTTAAATGGTCTTAAAGACATTTCCTCAAGTCAATGGGGAGCTGGAGCCTATCTCAGTTGCCTCCACCATGGACTATTTGCCAACCAATCGAAAAGGCACATACACCGTATATACGTACAAACCAGCAGTGACACTTACATTCACAATTTCAGAAAGTTTAAAATTTAATGAAAGGATCATTCCGCTATCAGAAACAACAAACAGTATAGCAACCTAGAGTTAAAGGCACTCTAAATTTCTTTGC
This sequence comes from Corythoichthys intestinalis, assembly GCF_030265065.1. NCBI lineage: Eukaryota > Metazoa > Chordata > Actinopteri > Syngnathiformes > Syngnathidae > Corythoichthys > Corythoichthys intestinalis. The sequence continues at coordinate 46,911,081 of NC_080401.1, read as the reverse complement.
AGTTGAAGTACTATAGGGTTCAAATTACATATGTTCAGAACTTCAGATCACCCCAAAGGTTCCTTTCAGCAGAGTCTTGGCTGAGATTCAAATCCAAACTTCAGATCTGTGATGCAGATGTGCTATGCTAACCACTAGTCCGCTGTAGACCCCTCAGGTACACAGCATGATAAGATCTGCCTATACACAACCAATAATGTTTATTACGGAGTGCTGGGTTTTTAGCATAAATAATCAGAGCTTCACTTTTTAAATAGTCATTAAACATAATTAAAATTTATATAAATCTATTGTATTGTATTTCCTGAGATTATGCAGGTGGTCAACAAAAATATTTCCCATTCACTTATTTTCAGAGGTGGGTAGTAATGCGTTACATTTACTTGAGTAACCTATTAAGAAAAATGTACTTCTGAGAGTCATTTTGCTTTTTACTTTTACTTGAGTAGATTTGTGAAGAAGAAACGCTACTCGTACTCCGCTACTTTGGGCTACACTAGTCGTTTTTCCTCTTTATTCTACATACGTATTAGATTTTACTTTTTTTTTCCCTCCCAGCAATGCCAACAGTAGCTCTACCAGTTTCACCAATGAGATGTCGCAACAATAATCACATGACTCCATTATACCAATTAGACTCAAGCTTGCCGTTCTATGATCAAGCCGGCCTAGTCAATCACGTGGCGTCCTTAAAGTGCTGTAAAAAAAAATGAAGTATTTGACATAAAGCACTGGCCTCAACATGACTTAAAAATGCAGATTTTAACCTCTCTCCCAGTTTTTATTTGGCACTGATTGACCACGGAAAACCAGAGATATGATCCATTTAGTTTCATAATAGGAACTGTGATGGAACCATTCACTATTCAACTATTCAAACTAGGAACTATTTTCCCCACTAAAGGGTACTCATGCTCTTGGGACAAATGATGCTTCCTATGATGCTTCCTGTCTGTAGACTTTCTTTTCACTGGCCAGAATTCAATGAAAGTGTTGTATTTCTTTGGCTTAATGTAGTTATGTTATACAGTGGTACCTCTAAATACAAAGTTAATTCAGTCCAGGACCGTGTTTCTAAGTCGAAATGGTAGCATGTCCAGCAGGATTTTCCCACAAGAATATTTTATAATTCCGTTAATTCGTTCACAGCCTACAAACCTACACCTAATACATATGAATGACTATTGCAATTACACACATAGCAAAATAAATAAATTATTAATAAAAACGAGAATAATAAAATAATGATTATAATAATAATAATAATTCCTATAATAATGTAACGAATCGGGTTCTAATGTGGCTGTACCTGAACGCACCTCGTCGCTGACGTGACAGAGAGTGGGAGAGGTGCAGTTGAGATTTTACTTTCTCTTTTTAATGTTTAGTTGAGAACACCATCAACTGCGGTGGACAGTAGGCGTGTTGTGTTGCAAAAGTTCTGAAATAAATGATAAAAACCTGACAAAACTGGCGATTACAGTATTGGCCCGAATATAAGACGGTGTTTTTTGCCTTGAAATAAGACTGAAAAAGAGGGGGGTCGTCGTCTTATATGCGCGGTCTAGACGTTATACCCATTCACGACACTAGATGGCGCCAGATATCATTGAAGCGATGTTCTGTCATGACAGATCTCAGCAACTCTCAATTATTATTGTGGTAACGTTGCCAAAGTACCGTATTGGCCCGAATATAAGACGGCCCTGATTACAAGACGACACCCTCTTTTTTAAGACTCAAGTTTGAAAAAAGACTTTTTGAACACCAAATTAATTTTTATACAGAAAATAATTACAGTACATTCGAAACAAATGAATATAACAATATATTTGAGAGAAAAAGCATGTTATTTTGCCTTATTCAAATCTTAATATCTGAACATTTAAATATGTAAACTAAAGTGCAATCACATTCCCAAATGTATGGCTTCTGGTTTTTGAAATGTAAATAAACCAATCTATTGTGATAAAACAACAAAATTGCAATAACTGCGTTAACCATCAAAGTGAAGTCTAACTGTAACTGTAGTCTTGAAACAAATCTGAATAAGGAAAAACATTGCAATAAAATAATGCAGACTGGTTAAACTTGAGAGTAGCTGAGATCTGTCATGCGAAAATGTCGCTTCAATGATATCTGGCGCCATCTAGCGTCGTGAATGGGTATAATGTGAAGGAGAAACGATATCGTCATTGCACACACCATATAATTGTTTGCATTAGTCTAACACATATATAGTCTAACACATACATATGGTACAGGTTTTCGTAGGCACCGTCTAACTGTTTGCATTAGGCTAACACACGTAATATAATTAATCAGGAAATAGTATCATTTTCATATTTACGGTAGGACTACACTACTAATATAAAATAAATAGCACACCATAGTTTAATGAGAAGAAATAGAAGAGATACACAATGCCGTCTTACCACAAGAGTGACGCACCAACTCGGGTAATCTGCTCTCCCAGCAAACTCCAAGGACAAAGCGCTTTGTCCTAAAACAAGTACAACCAGCCCGGACAGCAAAATTGATAGCGGGCGTCCCAATCCGCGCACGAACCTAAGCCGCCCAAAACCGGCCACAGCGGGGATGGCCCAAAAGCAACGCCCAGAAACGCCTTCGACAAGACCCGCGTCAGCAAAGACTTAAAAAAGACTGGACACTGAGATAAGACAGATTTCTTCTGCTCGCAAAAAAAGTAGCCTTGTTTTGGATCCAGAATTGTCCCTCCGTTGTCTGTTTTTGCCTTGTTTTTTACCATTGTCGACGAATAAATTGTCAACCTGTTTTCGGCGAGTGTTCTTCAAGCTTTTGAAACATGGAGTCAGTGTGCAAAGGGTTAACACAGGAACGCGCGGAGTTTAGCTTCCTCCTGGCCTGGCTCTTCGGGGGCGTCGAGCGGCGGAGCACATTTCCGTTCTGTTGCCGGCCTCCCCGTGCGGTTTGGGCTGGGAGGACTAAATTCCCTCAAATGTCTAGACCGCCAATATAAGACGACCCCCTCTTTTTCAGTCTTATTTCAATGCAAAAAACACCGTCTTATATTCGGGCCAATTCAGTAGTGGCTATCAAGGAACCTCAATATTCATCATTTACACTATGAAATATTTTCTCCACTAGAGGGCGCTCATGCTCTTTGAACGAATAATGCTTCATTACTGTCTTTTTTTTTTTCTTTCTCGCAGAAATTCAATGTTTTTTGTATTTCTATGGCTGGTTATGTAATGGGTTATTGTACAGTATCATTATAACAACATTTCAAATAGATAAGTTTGTGCTGAGAGGGGAAAAAAAACATTGTTTAAAAAAAAAAAAGTTACTCACAATGTTACTCATTACTTGAGTATTCTTTTCACTAGAGTACATTTTTGGAGGATTACGTTTACTTTTACTTGATTAATATAATTATGAACTAACGCTACTCTTACTCAAGTAAAAATTTTTGGCTTCTCTACCCACCTCTGATTTGATGTAACGCCACTCTTACTTGAGAAAAAGTTTTGGCTACTCTACCTACTTCTGCTTATTTTCTACCAGTAACGGCTACAAACGCCCAAATTCACTTTGACTGAGAGGAATGGCGGTATACTTCCAATCCATTTTTGACAAGGAGGGATTGCATTGATCAGTTGCTGAGAATGACTTCAAGATGATTCAATATTGAATCAGCAGACACTTTCAAAAGATCGGGGTAAAATGACCTCTCGTGATGTCATGAGGATAAATAATGCACAGGCACGCAGCGTGTTTTTGCGGGCTGATTTCCCTTCTGTTTACTCCATCGCGCGTCCCTCCCCTTCGCGATATTTTTAGAGGAAGCTCCCCATGTTTGCAGATATTTAAATGAATGAACGCTCCAGTGCGCGTGGAAGAGACGCAGATAATAGGACGGAGTGAAGCACCTCCCCTTTAAACGCTGTGACTTTCTCTCTCGTTCTCTTTATCTCTGAGCTCCACGCACTCGCTCCCACTCACTTGGACCTTTGCCTTCGCTGGATCCCCGCTGGATGGATCCCCCGGCTCCCTCCACGTCGGATCATTGTTCCTGCTTTGAAAAAGATTTTTTTCTTTCCTTTTGAGTAAAAACGCGTGGAAGTAGTTTCGTGGGCGGACACGAGGGAAGACGGAATGAAGCGTGCAAAGTGGCTGAGGGGCTGAACACAAAAACACACTGGCTGGTGAGTCCATGTGATTTGGGTGTTTTTAACACAATGTTTGTAACATTGTTTGCGATGAAAGTTGAAAACGAAAGTGCTTCTTTTTCAAGCTAAGACCTGTTGGTTTAATATTACAGGTCGCATTCCATGAAACTTAATTGCCTTTGTTATTATTTTTTTTAACTGGAGGTTATCTGTTTTAGCATGTAACTAGTGAAACTTTGATCACAGCCCTGGGCAAAGTTCACCTAGCAGATGATGTTGTTGCCTCAAACAAAAGGCGTGTTTTTGCTCAGCTGCTGTACTTTGTCTTTTGACGGGCTACACTGCCGTTTTAAAGCAACACTAAGTAACTTTTTAACCTTTATAAAATATTTTCATAATATTTGTAATGATACATCGACCGACAACTAGTTGAATGACGCCTCTTTTATATCTCGAGGTGGTCTGTATCGCATTCACTGGCACTAATTAAATTTGAGGAACCCTGCCACACAAATATAACTATAAATGTGCTAACTGCTTTATGGCATACGTCACTTCCCCCTTTTGTTATAAAGACGGAAGTCGATGTGAACGCATTCACGTGAATTCTGCAAAGATGGCAGAGCAACAAAAGAGACAAAAAGTTTTGTCAGAGGAGGGGAAAAAAGGCTGACAGGATAAAAGGATTCTCAAGAATAAAGATTGGCCCGGCTTTCACTCGCTGGCGTTAACCCCTCACCTTGACCGAACTCGTTAACGCTGATGAGTCGGGTGGGATGGGGGAGGGGGTTAGCCACACTAAGGGGGCAATTTACATGGCGACTCTGCGACACCAAGAGGCAATGACTGTCTTGCAGAGTGGCCTCGCATTCATATGGTGTCAGCAAAGACGCAAAACTTGGAATCCTGCCTCCAAAGTGGAAGGATTCCATTACGGGGGCTTGCTCTGCATACATATCAATGGAATGCTCCCGCGCCGATAACGTCAGCACTCGCACACGTCGAATTGGGCGTGCGGACCTGTGCTACTAAACATTAAAAATGGCAAATGCCGGAAGGTCGGCTTTAATTTACTGCTATAATAATATTTTTAATTAAAATATGTTAAATGTTTCTGTTTTTGTGCCTTTTGGAGCAAAAGAAAAATGCCATTGCTTGGAGTGGGCGGGCATGTTGTCTTCTGGGCTGAGGAGGTTGTTGGGGTCAAAGTGGATCATTTGCTGTCGCCTTGTAAATCTGCACTGCCCCCTAGGGCCTGGCATGAATACGATATCGTTTTTATGCGGAATTGGCACATTGGTCGAATGGAGACGGAATCATATAGATGCAAACACGAAATTTTTCGTCTTCTCGGAGCGTCACCATCAGCCCAACGGTGTAGGTTTGCATAGAGACATAAGGGACATATCACTAGCAACTTTTCAGGATGATCAAATTGTCCCCACCAACTTTTAAGCAACCTTATTGCATTATATAAAGTGTTCAGTTATAGACATAATTTAGATTGTCTTCACATATTTTGTAAGGATAGAATTGACCCTACCATTATTAAGTGAATTACTGTCATTCTGTTCAGACTTACACGGACACCATTTTTTTCCTCAAACGCACGTTTGACTGGCTGATGACTAGTTAAATTCCCTTGTTTTCAGTGTAAATCTACTAGAAATAAGTGAAATTATCTGCCAGTGCTTCGAGTAAATTTTACTGAGATTTCTTGAAATAGGATTATTTTCAGATAGTTATTTTTCTTAACACACTTATTTTAAGACAAAAGGGAGTCTATTTAATCTAAAAAAAAAAAAAAAAAAAAGCTTTTTCTTTCGTCAGAAATGTTCTTAATTGAAGAACTGATGTTGTTCAAAACAATATTTGAAAGCATTTTTTCGCTTGATTTTAGTGAAAAATGGCCAACCTTTGGCTGTATGGGCTTAATAAGAACAAATGGTAATATTTACCTAAAGTAAATTGAATAGTCTGACCCATTAATCTGTTAACTAGTATTTCACACTTTAAACAAGATGGAGAAAATTAAAGAAAAAATATCTAATTTAAGAAAATATATCAGATTAAGACGTTATAAATTTGCAGTGTGAAAGTTAGTACTAGTCAATACAGATTTTTTTTGTTTTTGCATTGATCATTTAGCCTATCAATTAATTAGGGTTATATTGATGGGACATGTAGCCTTGATGTCCCGTCGCCAGCAAAAAGTGTAAATGCAGGCTATGCTGTTATATTGTCCATACCATTATTGAGACCAAACCTACAGCCACAGCCATACGGTTGCTAACGGTCATGTGCTATTGTTTAGCACAACTGGATTCATTGCCTTATTACAATTCATCCTTCATACACCAGCTGGAAACAAAAATATCGTTTAATCCATCTGCAGGCGACCGGGAGATCATGATTTCATGACACTGTGCGGGCGTGTGCTATCTTCATGGGAAATCTTCCTTAATGCAAAACACTACCGCTTTTGTCCACCGGTGTTACGTAGTGTTGCTTTAATTGACAGTAGTTAAAGAAATCAATTGAAGTTTGTCACCTTAGGGCTGAGGGCTTAGTTAAAGGTATCACTTATTCAAATTAATTTGCCAGGATTTGCATGTTAAAGACCAAGATAGACGTCCAATTCATTAAAACGTGGAGGACTGGCTGTGAAGCATAGATTTCATTGCCATTGACAATGCTCAACGTCCAATCCGTTTTGACTGGGAGGAGGTGGCAGCGATCATTCCGTCGATGGCAACCGATGAGTAATAAATTGGCTGCCATTGACATCAGTAGATGGCAAATTTATTTTGACTGCGAGGAGTTGACTTCTGTCTGGTGACAAACTAATTGAAAATCACAGCAGAAGGACGAAAACAACCACATGCAGCTTTGGAGCCTCAGCTTGCCGGTCCTTGATTGGACGTCTATCATCGTCCATAGGACTGACTGAGTCAAGCAAGTTTAAAAATTGCAGTGATTTATTGGCATGTGAAAACTTTTTAAACAAGATATGTACTTCCGAGCTGCAAATGCTTTATCGTTTTTGCCTCACCTGTACAACTCTAAATTAAAGCTAAACAACAGGCATGGTGAAAAACTGTTTCAATTATAGTCCGTAGTCTGGTATTCAAAGAAATCAAGCAAATGCCACAAGGAAAAAAAAACAATGTATTTTGCCAGTTTTACTTTGAGTAAGGGGGGGAATTAAAACAAAACACTTTGGAAGGCTATGTCATTGCAAATTAATGTTGCCATTTTAAAAAAAAAACAAAAAAAACCCCAGCCATTTACTGTATTTATGACCCAAGAAATATCTAGCTGATGTTTTTTTTTTCTTCACAGGAAACTGTAATACGATTTAAAGTAAAGTTTAATTGGCACTTTACCTATAACGTAATTAAATCAGTGTTTAATGGCCTTGAAAACTGTTCTTGAATAACCCATTATTCCCCTTAACGAATAAGTTTCTAGAAAATGAATTGTTGTAGATGCCCTCAATTTATACCACAGGATATAGTTTTTTATTATACATTTGATGAGAATGTACCATCAGGTTTTTCTGCTCCAATCATATCGCCATAATAAGTAAACTGCTTTGACTTAAAGGTTAGCGGTAAAAATTCACTGAGGACACTCTCAGTTAAAATGGATTGGACACATATCACCGTCAACTCAATATTATGTTGCATTCCATAGTTCCCTGAAATTTATAGGATTGTATTAGTGTAGTACGTTAATGGTGGGAAGCAAACTGACTACTAATCAGTGTTGTTAATCTTACTGAAAAAAAGTAATTAATTATAGTTACAAATTACTTCTCCCAAAAAGTAATTGTGTTACTAACTCAATTACCTGAATGTAAGAGTAATCAGTTACTTGGCAAAGTAATTGGTGATAATTACTAAAAACATTGGCCACACTATGTGAAGTTTTTTGTGGAGGTTTTTGGTACAATTGGCCCGAGCCCAATTCTTTACCCTAATTTACCCTTTACCCTGAATCAACTGTTAAAAGTTGTTAAAATTGCTCCCATTATTGCATTAGTTCCCTTCTCTCTACTTTCGACATATGAAAGTTTTAAAACTGTTTCATCATTTAAAGATAGATTCAAGTCAAGATTTTGCCGATTTAGAAGTATTCTAGATAAAAAGTTACTTAGGTTCGCGAGGAAGGTTCTCTACAACAGAGCCGTCCTAAAAAGCCTACTGCTTTAAGATGGCGGCTGTCATTTTGCATCTAGTTATATCTATATACAGTACATGGGATATCTACCATGTCTACCATATCTACCATAACATGCGGGCGTAGTTTGTCCGGCTATCGGCTACAACATGTATTATTGGAGCTACCTAGCATCGCGTTTGCTCGGCGTCACAACTTTCTTGCCTCCTCCCCGCTCCTGCTCTGCTCTGTCGTCTCGGTGAGTCCGTCTCCCTCAGACTTTTCGACCAATATAGTAACGCATAGTAACGCATGCCTTTCCGTCCTCAGTAACGGTAACGGCGTTGCCAAGATGAGAAAAGTAATTAATTAGATTACCCACTACTGAAAAAAATAACGCCGTTAGTAACGCCGTTATATTGTAACGCCGTTATTAACAACACTGCTACTAATGTACCCATATTTCTGCCATTAAACACACAAAAAGTGTTAAAAATGCAATAACCTTCTTGTTCTTTATCTATTCTGTTTAGTCTTTAGAACTCCATTGAGGTTAAAAACAAAGCCGCTATGGCCAAGTGGCTCAAAGACTACCTGAGTTTTGGCAGCAGGAAGGTTCCCCCACAGCCTCCCACGCCGGACTACACCGAGAGCGAGATCCTAAAAGCCTACCGCCTCCAGAGGGACCTGGACTTCGAAGATCCGTATGAGGACTCGGAGAATAGGCTCAGGGCTGAATCTGGGACTTCTGAGCCCTCCACCCCAGTGTACGGCTCGCCCATGAAGTCCTTGAGCAACAATGTGAAATCTCCCAAACACAGACTCATCAAAGTGGACTCCCAGGACCTTGGGCGAACCAAGATCCTGCTCAGTGCCATCTCTTTGGATGACCAGCAAGAACCTGTGAGTATATCAGAAATAGTGACGAGACAAGACACTTAATGTAGTGTCTGCACAAAGAAGACAGACAGGGTTCGATCAATAACCTTTTTATTTTCAACAAGTAGTGTTTCGCTGAAGCCTTCATTCTGCAGACATGGCAAGCTGTCGCTTAGACAGACTCACCCATCCAATCACACTCAGACACTGTCGTGGTCCCAAAAAAAACCCCTGATGTTTAAAAACTCTGCAGAGATGCTTACAAATGCAACATTAGTGCAATGCCGTCCGTTCTATTGTATTTTTTACCCTTAACCTACCCTAGTGAGTAGTGTTGCTACAGTTTTGTTAGGACAATTGATGATTAAATTAGTCTCGTTAAACTTGTGACAACTGCGATTACTCCCCAGAATGTGATTGGGTGTGCAAGCGTGTAAGAAGTGTGTAAATCAAAATCAGGGTTCATTTATTGTCATTGGCCAAAAAGTACAATGAAAATCATCAATTTTATGTTGATTCTTTGAACAATGATCCGATATTTGCCTATCTCGCTGTCTGCTACGATTTGATTTGATACGAGATTAATGTACACTTTTTGCATATTTAGATTTCGCCAAAAACAATTAAAAAATGCAAAGCAATTTTGATGTTTTGAAGGGATCCACGGACAGAAAGACTTTTAGTTCTTAAAAGGATAAACGTTTATGAGTCAAAATAATTTGATATTGAAACCCCTCTTGATGTTTTCGTTTTTGTACAATTTGTAAAATTAGTTTACCTAGTAGGTCTCCATTGTTGTTGATGTCGCAGGGCAGTGACGTTACATGGTTACGCTGCCGGGCTTCCAGAGTATGACTCTAGCGACATAAAAATGTCACATGTTCAACTTCAACCCTTTCAATTTGAACCCGAGAGGAACACTAATAAGCATGACTGCATTGTCAATATTTCACAAAACGAGCAGCAAAAGCAAAATGAACTGGAAAGACGGGATGAGACGTGAAGAGAGTAGGTGGGAAAAAAACCTGTATTCTGCCAAAATGTGCTACACTGGTGAAACGTGCTACAAGAGGTGAATTTGACACCCAAAGTACTACCGTGCACTTTCAGCTTTTTTTTCTTTAGATGCATACAGACAGAACATGCTCTTGATGCCTTAAGAAAATACTTAAACGTGTAAATATCAAATAAGGGTGGTATGAATATGCTACCTGACTTATGTGGTCAACATAGCAATAATTTGCATTAACACTACCACAATGAAAACACTATGCTTAAAAATATGAGAGGGAAACACATGCAAAAAGTATTTTGAGGCAATGAATAGGTAATAAAAGACTCAATAAAAGGTTACAAATAGTAAGTACTCACCACTTTTAACCGATGAGCACATGTGTTGGACGTCTCACCGCGTAGAAGGAATTGCAGTAACCCGGTAGTATTCGTCGAGTGACAGTGACAATCTACGTCATCACCCTGAGCGTCCATAAAACATGGCGCCCTCTGTAGGTCATAACATCTACTAAATATTATAGCTTTATAAATCAATGGCAATATTTTATGTGTTTCTAATAACACATTTTAGTGAAAGAGAACAATTGGTGCTTATTAGAGCCTACAAGTCTTTAAGTCCGAGGTTCCCTTTGACAACATTTCAGAAATTAGAATGAAACCATTCATTTTAAAGAAAAAGGCCTATCTAAAAGATCACAATATTGACTGATGTTTTGCATTTTGATTAATCCAAGTTGATGTATCCTTATACCCTTTAGTATCTACTAGAGCCGTGCAAAATTTCCGATTCTTAGATTATTCGCGATTCAGCCGTGGAAGATTCGAGAACGATTCACAAATATCCAAATTCCGATTATTGAATTATACCAGGTAAAGCGGAAGTAAAACAGTCAGCGCGGTCTTTGGGACGCAATGAGGAACGGACCGAGAGTAAATATCATGTTCAACTCATGCCGCTAGATAAAAAAACAATCATACCTGACTGCGTCCGACAGCCGCTACAAGCAACACCCAGTTGCTAGTTGCTGCAAACATACGGCTACAGTAGATATCATATATATGTAGAACTAGATGCAAAATGACAGACGACGTCGGTGTTAAAACATGTATTATTGAACAGAGATGAGAAATGACAGACTTTCCGGCGTAAGTAAACAGCCGCCATCTTAAAGCAGTAGACCTCTCTAGAAGGCTCTGTTGTAGCGTACCTAATTAACTTTTTATCTAAAATACTCCTAAATCGGCAGAATCTTGTCTTGAATCTATCTTTAAATGATGAAATAGTTTTAAAACTTTGACAAAAGTAGACAGAAGGGAAATTATGGAATAACGGGAGTAATTTTAACAACTGTAACAGTTGATTCACAACATTAAATTAATTGAATGTTGTTTAAAGCTGCTGATACAGAATGGGGACTGGAGTTTTTTATTTACTGTTATTTTTGTATATTTGTTTACTTTTATATGTTAACTTGATACTGAAATAGTAGTTTGGTTTAGCCTGGGAGGATTTTTGAACAATTTTGGAACTAATTTACAAAACATTTAAAAAAAAAAAAAAAAAAAAGGAGGGGGATGCATCAATAATCGTTCTATAATCGAATCGGAGCCTCTGAATCGTAATCGTAATCGAATCGTTAGGTGCCCAAAAATTCCCAGCTCTAGTATCTACGTACATTTCGACTGCCGGTAATAGTCCACCCAACTATTATCACCTTAACATCAGTGATTCTCATCTGCTAATTTTGAACAGAAGTTGAGCACAAACTTTATCAAGCGTTTACGCGTTAACATAAAGTTATGTAAAGGGACTTATCTGGCAGGCGGGCCTTGAGTATGTAATCTGCGTTGTAGGTGATGACAAATAAACTTGAGCGCGTGAATGAGGGAGGAGTGAAGGGGGTGAAAGCACACTCCCAATTCTCTCTTCTCTCATTTACTATCAGTCTGACAGCTTTATTGATTGCACTCACAGAGCAAATGTGTGTCAGAAATATGTTTGCATAAATTGTAGACGGAGAGCCACACGGGTATCTTCAAGAGAAAGATGAGAAAATAATTGATGACCGGAGCAGTGTGTTGAATTAGAGTTGGTCGCCTGTCCCCTGAGTTTGAAACCTTCCATAAATAATTAATGGGGTTTGGTTTTGCAAGCTGAGAGACCCCCGAAAGAGCACATGTTGGAAGACTGTATTGTCGACCAGGATACACAAAGATCATACAGAGCAGGAGTAATTATTGTTGTACTGAATAGTAGACAACCTCCCGCGTTATACCTTAACAGCAAGGGGGTTCTGAATATCCTCATATGTTGCTCACACAACATATTTAACTATGTACATTTTTTCATTTATTTATCTTTTGATGCCTTGAGCTTCCCACACTAGGTTGCGATCGACTAGTCGACCGCGATCAACGTGATGGGCACCCCTGATCTAGAGGGATTGTTTACCAACACAGAGGATGTGAGTTTATCAAAGTTGCAGAAAGTGTCGACTCCTTTAAATGCGATTGGATAAATGATGAGAAATGGCCGGAAACTCGGTTATTAAAGTTATTGACAAAATCAATGAAGCCTTTGTCAGTAGGTTGGCTTTTTAATTAAAGCTTAGCTGATATGAAGTGGTCGCTTATCATGTTTGTTCCAGTCGATTTGTTTTAATGCTTACAACTAGGGATGTCCTGATGGCATATTTTTGCACCTGAGTCCGAGTCGCCAGATTTTGAGAATCTGCTGATACTGAGTCCCGATCCAATACCGGGAAAAAAAAAGTGTTTTAAAAAAAAAAAAAAAAGTCATTTTTAAAAATGTTACTGTCCCAGTGATTTTTTAAACAAGAATAACTTGTCTTTATGAAATGCTTTATTGAGTGAGTCCACTCAAATCCTCCCACGCTGCTGAGAAAGCCTCACTTACACAATGACTTGCCACAGCACACTAAGCAGGGTCTTTGGCAAAAAGATCCTTTTCTACAATTTGACACATGATACGATTTTACATCCACACGTACACGCAAATTCAAACAGGGGTTCTTAAAAACTCAGTCCAAAGTGAAGCTGTGCGAATTCTGCGTTTGTAGCACCATCATGTGGACACTGATAGCCGAAGATTTAACTGTGGAAATGTCACTGACTGCGACAAACTTTGTCCCTATGTCACACATAAGACCATTGTTTACATTTGGAGTAAATAAGACAGGTGACTATTGCTTTCATTTATTTACAAGCTATTGCAATGCTTTATATTGAAGAACACATGCAAAGGATGAGTGTATTATGGACAATTATTTTTCGTGCATTGTTCTGAATGTGCTTAAAAATGAATGAACGCGGTTGGCTTTGGAAGGTTTTTTTTTTTTCTACAAACATGCTGGTGTAAACTTATTTTTTCCGGACGTATTTGGGCAGGATCCTCGGTTTAAAAAAAAAAAAAAAACTGCTAGGTGTAGACATTGCCTGAGTGTTGCTAAACGAGGTCATAAATTCTGCAGATTTGAAGACAATGAGTTGACACATATTTAACAAGCGAAACGAATCAGCTCTTTTGAAGCGCAGCGCTACCAAGCTTCTCTGGCAAGATGAAAGCCTCAGAGCTGTCACTCATTGTTAACTTTAATAAGCAAACATCTGCTGCACTGGTGAGCAAGAAAAGCAGCAGGAGGGGTGAGTAAGAGGCTGTGCAAGTATGATGCACAAGAAATATATTTTTTAAAATTAAAAACCCAAACCAGATCCTTTTCACCCGATTCCGATCCTCTGAAAAATTGCGTGATCGGATCGAGAAATCTCTTCTTGCAACCACATAGGCCTTCTCGATGGTGTGCGGTAAAACCTTGTTTTTTGTTGTTTTTATCGGAACAGTTAACGCATCTGACCACAAAGCAAAACATATTGAGGGCTCTTTCTGCAACCAACATGTGCAGCAGCAGAAGCAGTGATGTAATCTGATAATCCCGTTATAGTGATTTCAGGTATAGTTTTTCAAGAATGTTCCTGCTGGTTTATTTTAGGTCAATTTTAGGCAGCAATACTTGTAAATATTTTTTCAGGGAAGAGTCAATTATTTACAATTTTATCACTATTTGCCGCAGAGCCCGTTCGCTATGGAAAGGTTTAACTTTGTTTAAAAAGTAAACTTCTTAAGAAGCTATAAAGCTGATTAACAGTGTGAATTCCAGTCAATAGTTTCTTCCCTCATTAATTTCCCGGGATCTGTGGGAAAATCTGCACCCTCATTTACACAGAGGATTCCTGTACATCGATAGACAACACAATCAATGTTGGTGCTTGAATCAAGTTTTATTTTTAGGCTTTGTTTGTGTTGAAGTGGGAATTGTTAGACAGAAAGCAGCCAAGCAGTTTGCCTAAGAGTGATGGTGTTCGGAGGTGTGCACGCTTCTGTGTATGTGACCATATGTCTACCTCTGTAGCTGTCAGCGAGCCAGTGGACCACCGTTTTTTTTCCCCCTGCATGATGTGGTACCCGATGAATACATTAGTACTATTGTTCCATTCTTAAAATGTGACAAATACACTAAATACTAGAGCCTATGTTCTGTCTTTTATGTGGCGACCGCGAAACTGAATATGGTTAAACATTTTGAACCGGGAGCACATTTGTATTGCTACTAAATATAACATCTGCGGCTCTTGTGACACTGTAAGTGTTGTTGCAAGTGTCACCATATTAACATAAAAACAGCAACACATCATCTGCTTTGCATGCAAGCAAATCAGCAGGGATATCAGTCAGGAAGTCAGTATAATTACAGTTTCATAACCTTTATTGAGTCAAGACAATGTTTATAATAGGAAAAAATCTCATGACAAACTAATGAAGAGAATATAGTATAATAAAGTTATTTTGTACAGTGCCTTGCAAAAGTATTCGGCCCCCTTGAATCTTGCAACCTTTCGCCACATTTCAGGCTTCAAACATAAAGATATGAAATTTAATTTTTTTGTCAAGAATCAACAACAAGTGGGACACAATCGTGAAGTGGAACAACATTTATTGGGTAATTTAAACTTTTTTAACAAATAAAAAACTGAAAAGTGGGGCGTGCAATATTATTCGGTCCCTTTACTTTCAGTGCAGCAAACTCACTCCAGAAGTTCAGTGAGGATCTCTGAATGATCCAATGTTGTCCTAAATGACCGATGATGATAAATAAAATCCACCTGTGTGTAATCAAGTCTCCGCATAAATGCACCTGCTCTGTGATAGTCTCAGGGTTCTGTTTAAAGTGCAGAGAGCATTATGAAAACCAAGGAACACACCAGGCAGGTCCGAGGTACTGTTGTGGAGAGGTTTAAAGCCGGATTTGGATACAAAAAGATTTCCCAAGCTTTAAACATCTCAAGCAGCACTGTGCAAGCCATCATATTGAAATGGAAGGAGCATCAGACCACTGCAAATCTACCAAGACCCGGCCGTCCTTCCAAACTTTCTTCTCAAACAAGGAGAAAACTGATCAGAGATGCAGCCAAGAGGCCCATGATCACTCTGGATGAACTGCAGAGATCTACAGCTGAGGTGGGAGAGTCTGTCCATAGGACAACAATCAGTCGTACACTGCACAAATCTGGCCTTTATGGAAGAGTGGCAAGAAGAAAGCCATTTCTCAAAGATATCCATAAAAAGTCTTGTTTAAAGTTTGCCACAAGCCACCTGGGAGACACACCAAACATGTGGAAGAAGGTGCTCTGGTTAGATGAAACCAAAATGGAACTTTTTGGCCAGAATGCAAAACGATATGTTTGGCGTAAAAGCAACACAGCTCATCACCCTGAACACACCATCCCCACTGTCAAACATGGTGGTGGCAGCATCATGGTTTGGGCCTGCTTTTCTTCATCAGGGACAGGGAAGATGGTTAAAATTGACGGGAAGATGGATGCAGCCAAATACAGGAACATTCTGGAAGAAAACCTGTTGGTATCTGCACAAGACCTGAGACTGGGACGGAGATTTATCTTCCAACAGGACAATGATCCAAAACATAAAGCCAAATCTACAATGGAATGGTTCAAAAATAAACGTATCCAGGTGTTAGAATGGCCAAGTCAAAGTCCAGACCTGAATCCAGTCGAGAATCTGTGGAAAGAGCTGAAGACTGCTGTTCACAAACACTCTCCATCCAACCTCACTGAGCTCGAGCTGTTTTGCAAGGAAGAATGGGCAAGAATGTCAGTCTCTCGATGTGCAAAAGTGATAGAAACATACCCCAAGCGACTTGCAGCTGTAATTGGAGCAAAAGGTGGCGCTACAAAGTATTAACGCAAGGGGGCCGAATAATATTGCACGCCCCACTTTTCAGTTTTTTATTTGTTAAAAAAGTTTAAATTATCCAATAAATTTTGTTCCACTTCACGACTGTGTCCCACTTGTTGTTGATTCTTGACAAAAAATTAAAATTGTATATCTTTATGTTTGAAGCCTGAAATGTGGCGAAAGGTTGCAAGGTTCAAGGGGGCCGAATACTTTTGCAAGGCACTGTATGTGCTAGCAGTAGGGTTGGGCATCGTTTGAAACTGAATGATTCCGATTCTACGTTTCGATTCCGGTTCCGAACGATTCCCAATTCCGATTCTTTTAAGAGGCAGGGTCAAAAAAAAAATGCAGGGTCCAAAAAACTGCATTGTTTATATTAAAGTCTTAACTTCTCGACCTATTTTGAAATTAAATGAACTTCTCACAGGGCTAATTATAACTTGTAAATAAATATCAGTCTTTAAAATCGAGCAATTTTTTTCCGCTCGACGGTCAGGGCATCGAAACAAGGAATCGAAATTTAAAAATTTGAACGATTTCGGACGCATCAGAGTGTTAGAACCCGTCGATGCTCGATGCCCAACCCTAGCTAGCAGCGATTTCAGCATTTTTTAATATTGTATTTTGGTAATTTAATGACATATGTATTGAAAATACTGCAAGTGTATGGATGGATTTTGTTTCTTTTTAGGCCGTGCCATCTGCTCCACTGGCGGGGGACACAGATTATTCGGACCCCTTTGACGTTCGCTTGGACATTCGACCAGAACCAGATATAAGACCGGTTCCCTCAGAGAACAATAGCTACATGGAACCATATGAGGCCCAGCGAGTCATAACAGGTGAGTGGACACAATTGGTATAGGGATAAAGACTCTGAATTGGCAACAGGTTTCAATGTGAGTGTTCATTGTAAAAAAAAAAAAAAAAAAAAAAAAAGTTTCCTTTTACAGTTATCCCTCGTTTTTCGCGGTTAATGGGGGCCAGAACCCGCCGAAATTAGTGAAAAACTGCTAAGTACTGCCCCCCCCCTCCATTTTTGTTGTGTTTTTTTGTGTTCACTGTATTTATTCAGATTTAGCATTGGAAAGAGATAAATATAAGACATGTTTTTCCCCTTTTTTTCCCCAAAGTGTATTGGAAAAAAAGTATGTTTTAATAAATGGTTTCTAAGCACTTCAAATGTAATCATTATGTTTATGATAAGTTTTAAACATGTTACTGTGCTACCAAATTATTTTAAAACAAGAATAAAGTACTGTGTTGCGGCACGGTGGCTGAGTGGTTAGCACGTCTGCCTGACAGTTCTGAGATCAAGGGTTCAATCCCGGGCTTCGGCCTACCTGTGTGGAGTTTGCATGTTCTCCCCGTGCCTGCGTGGGTTTCCTCCGGGAACTCCGGTTTCCTCCCACATCCCAAAAACATGCATGGTAGGCTGATTGACCACTCTAAATTGTCCGTAGGTATGAGTGTGTGCGTTAATGGTTGTATGTCTCCTTGTGCCCTGCGACTGGCTGGCGACCAGTTCATGGTGTCCCCTGCCTACTGCCCGTAGTTGGCTGGGATAGGCTCCAGCACCTCCGTGACCCTCGTGAGGAGAAAGCGGCATGGAAAATGAATGAATGAATGATAAAGTACTGTAGTAGAAAAATGCTTGGCTTTATTAAATGCTTCATTGAGTGAATCCACTCACTCCACTCCACTGCTCACTTACACACAATGAGTTGCCACAGCAACTGTTTAACAGGTTAAACAACGATTGACGCATGCGGCGCGTTTGAAGTTTGGCACTCTGGCAAGATTAGACACAATCATCTGTCAACGTCATTGACTTTGAAAAGCAACTCCATTGCACGGCCTAACGAACAAAGAGCAGGGAGGGAGGGAGCGAGAGTGAGACTACGCGATCAGCTCGGGACAGCTCATCTGTATTTTTATTGTTTTTTTAATTGGAAAAAAAAAATCCACGATGGACTGAAGATGAAGCGCAATGTAGCGAGGGATCACTGTATATGTATGGAGCAGATGAGGGATTCAGAATAAATGTGTAATGCAATTTGAATTTACAGGAGTCAGGACATGGCTAGAAAGTCCATTCTGATTAGCTCTGTGACTTTCAAAAAAATACATCATATCTTCATCAGTAACTAACTAAAATCAGTATTATTTGCTTCCTGTAGGGCCTACCTGGATTACATTCAATATTAAAATACAATGAGGCTTTGAGATACATGTGACCCACCTTACAAGTGTTCATTCGACCCATTTTATTTTTTGTTTTGTGAGCAATATTTTTAGATGCAAGCGCTGTCTAGTAGGAATGACCTCAAATAAGAAGCAACAGTTTCTCAAGATTTTACTTGTATTTTTAAATGTAATATTATAAAGTTTTTTCCAGATTTTTCCGATCAATTCCGCTCGGTACTTTTTTAAGCAGAAAACTGCCCCGTTTTTTAAATTTTATTTTATATTTATTGTTTAAGTAAATTTTTCTGTATTTTGTATGCTGCAATTTCAATTTGTAAAATCATGAATGCGAGCCAGCATTTCTTTTCCCAGGACAATGAATGCTGATTTACATAGTGATTTCCTTTTTGACTATTCATTGCTGTGCGTCCCTTTGGAGTATTTCACTGCTTGCCCTCCCTCTTCCCCTGTGGTTTCCATCATTTCACTCATGTATACCGTTTTCCATTTGTTTCTCCTCCTGTAACATCTCTGTCTGCCTCTTCCCAGCATCCCATCCCTGCCCTGTCCTAGTCATTTAGTGTAAAAGTGCTCCCGCCGCTTGCACCGCTTCCCGCCCTCCTCCTCTCTCTCCTTGTTCGTCTATCTGGCTTCATCTTGAGGGCTCTCCTTAGTCCCTGAGGGGAGTCTGGCCTTCTTGGTAATCTGTCTTTTAGCAAATTATTGTCTTGCTCGCTCTATGATGGCTCTTGCATCTTTGGTGGTCGAAGATGCTGATAAGGATTTAATGATTATGCCCTCCTTTCCTCGGCTGATGGGTAGCAATCTGTTGTTGTAGCAGCTGGATGGAGACAATGGCTAGAGATGAGAATCCCAACAGTGATTGACTGAATGGACAAGCATTGTCTCAGCTTTGATCTATAAGCTTTTGTCTGTCTTTTGACAGCTCTTGTCAGACAGTCACTGACTCTAATACTCACGAGATCAGACTTTATACACAAATTAATTGTCTCACTAGCAGGAGCAAATGATTTATAGTTATTCCACTGCATCAGATTCAGGTTTTATTTGTTAGCTCATTTGTTTGTAAGTTGCCAACATAGGTCAGTGGGGTCAGCAACCTTTAGTGCTCAAATCCTATGTACAAAGAAACTATGATGCATTTATTTAATCAACAAACTGCTGGAAAGAACGGAAGTTTACAGTGATCCCTCGCTACTTCACGCTTCAAACTTAGCGTTGTCAGTCCATCGCCGATATATTTCAATTGAAGAATAAATAAATGGAATATTTTATTTAAAGCAACATTTGGTAACGTTTCAGTTTTGGTCGATTTTAGTGATGCCGGTGGACAACAGCGGTAGTGTTTTGCCCAATGCAAGACTGCGCTGACCGAGGACCAGCGCACACCCGCACAGTGTCGTAAAATCATGATCTCCCTGTCGCCTGCAGATAGATTAAACGACCTTTCTGTTTCCAGCGGCTGTGAAAAGGATGAATAGTCATAAGGTAATGAATCCAGTTGTGGCTAAACAATAGCATATGACGTTTAGCAACTGTGTGGCTAAAAACAGCTTTGATGAGTTCAGTTGAGGGCAGTGGGGGGCGTCACACCAGCGAGTGAACACCGGGCCAATGTTTTTTCATGAGTTTCCTGGTAGCCTCCTTTTTTTTTTCTCCTCCTCGGGCAAACCTTGTAACTCTTCTTTTGCTCTGCCATCATTGCAGAATTTGCGCGAAAGCGTTCGCATCGACTTCTGTCTTTAAAATGAATGAGGAAAGTGGGAAGTGACGTATGCCGTAAAGCAGTCTGCACATTTGTTTTTGTTTGTTTGTGTGTGGCAGGGTTCCTGCCACCCTCCTCAAAGTTAATTAGTGCTGTTGAAGGGATACAGACCCCCTCAAGATATAAAAGAGGTGTCATTCAAGTCGTTGTCAATCGGCAGATCGTCACAAATGTTATGAAAATATTTTATAAAAGTTGAAAAGTTACCTAGTGGTGCTTTAAAAATGTTACGCTATATTCATGTACACATATACAAATCCGTTTTCTTTTGTATATATCTAATTTATATCATAGTTATTACATTTGCAGTAAGTTTATTGAAATATATGGTGGAAAACACTCAGGTGACTTGAAGTTCCGCTCTGAGACCCCCAATTTGGCCAAATTTCAAAATTGTCCTATATGCATGTGTGATACATCATTGGAAAGCTTAAAATCTCAATTTTCTGGCAGAAGAAAACATTTTTAACAGAAGGGCATTTAATTTTTTTTTTTTTTTTTTTAACAGCAAAACCCTAACTGGAGGGGAGAGCACGCTAGAGCATAATTAAAGACGCCATGATTTTAACGGGATATTATCGCGTACTTACTTTTTTTCGATCCAAAAACTCCATGTAGCATGTATCGCTGAATGTAAAGACACAGCTGTGAATGTCCACAGCCTGATTTTTGGGGGATTTTATGGGTGAAACATGGTAATATAACAAGGGTCGCGATGTAGAAATCGCAGACATCAAGAAGTGGTCGAGATTTTAATTTTCATATATTTACCCCTATAAAAGTTTTTTTCTTCTTCAATTTTTCTTTGTTTGGTTCGATTATTTATCATCTAAAATATTGGGGAAAATGTGACAGTAACGAAAAAAATACAATTAAACGATAGTAATGAGGTAGAAATCCGTGACTTATTTACAGACACTAATTTTTTCATTGTGACGTAATTTGTTTAAAAGTTTAAAATATGCGAGTGAATAATTTTTTGTCTTTTTTTTTTTTTAATATTTGACATCATATGATTCTAAGCTGAAAATGACACATTTCGAATAGTAAATACGATTACTTACCTTCTTTATATGGCTAGGTTGAAACAAAAGCGGTTGCGCGACGTCTGTAAACGGGGGTTTCCAGGGTAAAACGGACAAATTGAAAATAGTTCGAGGGGCTTAATGCGCCATGAATCTGCTATGGCAACATATAGACATATTGTTCTATCAAACACAACAGTTCTTTTGGCTTAAAATACAACAGTTTATTTTAAAGAGGGGTGCAACAGCAGAAACTGCTTTTTCAGCCTTGTCTTTGTTTTCCGCCAAATAGAAGTATTTATTTATTTATTTTTCCAAATAAGAACTTTACAAGACTACTCGACCTCAGTAGAGCCAAATACTTTATAGTTTCAGGTGGTATTTTTTGTTGGCGTTTGGGTTAGATTTCCCAATACTTTTCTTCTCTGTTGTGCTTTTTAAACCTCTACAAAAGCAAATGAGACGTTCCAGACATCCCAATTCTTCAGGTCTTCAATCTTGAATTGTTCTTACATGCATCTTACATCTCGGCTTCCCTCGGTTCCCAGCCTTGCTCACCTTTCTGTCAGATTACCATTTTCCCTTTTTCTGTGCGACATCATGGTTCCAATAAATTTCTCATTTTATTCCCCATAAGCCTGTTTTCATCTCCCCGCTTTATTCTTCGCCATCTCCCGGCGGCCCCGCTGACACCTCGGGTTGCCGGCGCAGGTAGAGCAGCTTTCGGCGCTGCCGTGCTTCTGTCGCCATGACTTAACATCAAACGCTGACAGATCCCCCACATGCGTGCTCAACAACCACCCCGCCCTCCTGCTTTCCCTGCTCCTCGCCTGCCTACTCCTCCTCCTCCTCCTCTTACCCTCCTGTTATTGCCTCGCTCCTCTGTGCGCTCCCTCCATTTTCCTTTTTCTTCAGAGCCTTTGGGCCTTTCCCCAGGGCCTCCACATGGTCGCCATGGTGATTACCAGGGAGCGCAATGGTTGTGTCTTGATGTGGTGTGAAGGTTGAAGTTTTTCTCCACCTTTCACCATTAAATGGTTCTCTTGTGGGTGCAACTTTGTTTTTTATTTATTTAACTTAATTTTTTTTCTAAAAAGACGCCACATCTTCAATTTTGTTCCTATCACCTGTTCTTAAGAGGGTACATTTTTGAGCACATCAGATAAAATGTGCAATGAGCACTTCCCGTTTCTGGCTCCTGTTGATGAGATGCAGGAATCTGATTAATTTCTTCTGCTTGCGTCAATAATCCTTTTTATCCCAAGGCCGCATTTGACTCCAAGAAAATATTCCTCAGTAGGGACCTACTGAGAAAGTGATGAGAATTTTCATCGGGGAACAAGAGTGGTGTTGTCAGCGTCGCTCGATTGCTGCAGGGGGTCGTGCAGATGAATGGAAGGGGTGTGCCTCTGTGCATTTATGCTACTCGGCATTGGAGCTCAAAGCCTTTTTAAGCCGCGATATGAGATTCTGAGCCCCGCCGCGAGCTGCACAAACATCATTCGTCCCGCTCTTTTAATTCTAGTCATGTCAGCACTCAACAGGCACTCTTGGTACCACACAATACCAGTGTTAATATTATTGTGACTGTGATCTTCAGCGCACTCCGACAGTGGAATGACTTGAGTGGATTTTGTATCTGCTTTGACAGAGCTGCAGCGTGGCTCAGGTGGAGGACGAGCACGGGGCGGGCTACAGCTGTATGACACCCCTTATGAAGACAAGCGAGGCCAACGTCCAGGCTTCACATTCGGAGAAGCTCAAGAAGAGGGCAAGGAGGTCAGCAGACTCCCGCAAGATGACGAGAGACCCGCAGATGAGTATGACCAACCTTGGGAATGGAAGAAGGATCATATCTCCAAAGCTTTTGCAGGTACACTTCACTTCTGAAAACAGCGAAAGCAAAACACAGATACCAAATTTTTCAGATTGGATTTCATAGCTGCTTGTAGGAGCTGCAAGTTATTCGGGCCGACTCTAGTTTCTTGCCTAAGTGGGTTGTAGAAATAATAAGGACAGAAGAGTTCAATGTCAGTGCAGTTCTATTTCTAAATATCTTACAACTATAATGGTGGACTAACTCGTGTAGCATAGCCTTCATCAGGGTCTTGTGGAGGAATAGAAAATCAAAAGTGATTATTTTTGTTTCTTCGCTTGCCTACCAATTCCTCTTATGTCACGAACTAGTGATGTCTTATACAAGAAAAGTATTTTAGTAATGCACTTTTCCACCAACGCCCAACAACACGAAAGCCCTTAGGGCTGGGACAAGCTGCTTTTGTTACGATCCGATCTGTATCCCGATACCTGTGTAGCGATCCAATACGTATTGCGATACTCAACCTATGGCAAAATATTACCTTTTTAAAATGTATAAAAATACAGAGGTATATACACTGTTCCATTGCAAAATAGAATAAAAACTATTTAGAACACTTCATATTTTATACAGTCCTGATCCGACCCCCCCCCCCCCCAAAAAAAATAGCTTGAAAAAAAAAGTTTTAAAAATGTTACTGTCCCATTAAGTTATTTATAAACAAGAATAACATAGAAAAATAGTTGTCTTAATTAAATGCTTTATTGAGTTAGTCCACTCAAATCCCCTCACGCTGCTCACTTACACACACAGGATGAATTGCCACTCATACTAGTGTTTTAAACAAGCTCAACGTTATATCATCTTTCAAGTATAGCGCTTCCAGGCTTCTCTGGCAACATCAAATCCTCAATCCAAAACAGCTTTCACTCATTGTTAATTCTAACAAGATACTGCAATGCACTGGTGAGCAAGAAAAGCAACAGGAGGGAGATTGTTTGGGACATCTCTAGTTTGTTTGTTTGTGGTCAGCGCTGCGTGGACGGAGCACATTAGAAGTACCTAAAGTATCGATACTTGTAAGAAAGTGGCGATACTCGGACCGTGACATAAAGGATCGCGATATATCGCCAGATGATATTTTTTACCAGCTCTAACAATCCTCCATGTTGGCCTAATTGCTACACTAATGTGGAGTTTTTTTTTCCTATTACCGGTACATCCTTTTGACTCCAGGTATAACCAACCAACTCATGCTTAATTCAACTTTTGCAATAGTGAAACAGTTTGATTGAGTGCAAATTATCATTGATACATTTGTATTACATTCTTCTGTTCCACTCTGCGTCCCTATATTCCATATATTTTTTATATGTATTTTTTTTGGTTCTAAGGCATATTATTTTCGCCAATTAATGTTTTTGACCCCTTTTTTGGCCTGTTTACTTGCCCCTTGTAGTGCTTTGTGGAATAACTTGACAAGTTTGTTGCCCTTTGTGGACGTATAGGTCTGATGAATATGATGCGATTGTATCTGATACATATCCAATCTGTATCCAAATAAAAACAAAACCTGGGTCTGATTTTTTCCCTTTTTTTATGATAAAGTTCTGTATACATTGCATGAAAAAAAAAAAAAAACACACGTCACATTCGGGCAAACAACTCTGAATTGTCCTGTAATGTGAATTTAGTCAGAATCATACTTTTGGACAATTTACTCTGCTGCTTAGAAGAATATTAGAGCTGTGTGTCTTTAAAGGCAAACCGTTTTAATGTGCCACCTGGGTGTTTGGCATACTGTCGTTGTAGTTGTTTATATTTTGTTGTTTGTTCAGTGAAAGTCTTATACTAAAAGTTTATTGTAATAAGGATAAAACTGTCGTGGAGTGAAAATGCCATCCGAAAATGAATGTGTGCTATTGATATGTCAACATAAAAATATATTTTGACTTGATTATTCATTGTTAGGTCATTTATGAAAGAAATGTGTTGCAATGTCCAACCATTGTTGTGACGCTCTTTTATTTGGGAGTCATCCATCATACTGAAGAAGCAAAGCAACAAATCAATAGCTACTCAAGCATGAAGTGCAAGAGTTTTTCAAACCTTTTCATGAGACTATTCCTCAGAATTAGAGATTGTTGAGTGTGTGAGTGGTAAAGCCAACTCTCATAATGAGCACTTTTAAAGGGCTGAAAGCTGCCAGTGGGTTCATAGCGCACTCTGTTATTCTACATGCTGACATTCTTATCAAATTTTCCTGGTCCTATAAAGCTCATTATCCACCACCACCACATATACAAACATTAGATGTAGCAAACAGGGACCAGTGTGACCTTCACTGTCTCAGCCCTCTCAAATGACCCATCTATCTTTCGCTTTATTCCCTTTAAACAACCCTGAATGAATATTGATTCCTTCTCTTTACTCGTAAGGTGGTTCTAAAGTCATAACAACCTTTGGGTTTATAGTGTGTCATGAGGGACGCAAGGTTTATCTTCTTGATGCAGGGCTCTAAAATTTGATACATTTCAAGCTTTTTTTTCATCAACTCACCTCTGTGAGACCAATAAATATTGTAATTTATCTTTTGAAATATTCCTGAATGTTTTCATTGCTGACAAACTACTGCTCCAGATTGAGCCCAGTGTTTGTTGACAATGCAAAAAACAGCTGTAAAAATATAATATAGTAAAAATGAGTGGCAATGTATTTTTTTTTTTTTTTTTTTTTTTTTTTTATAATCCATTTTCATTTTGTGCCCCCAAATATCCTGTTTGGGACCCTAAACTTTTAGGTTAGGTTAATACTACACTTGCAGTATAATAAAAAAAAAAAACTTTAGGCTGGAGTGCTGATCTCATTCCCTCATGTGGTTACGTCAAACAAGAAATGCTTGGCAAACTAAAAATGGCTGTTCAAATACCTGTAAATGCAAACACTGAACAATATTTCTGCTAGGGTTTGTAATTCATTCATCTTCACTTATCCCCGCGGGGTTGCTGGACCTATCGCAGCTAACTATGTACAGTAGGTGAGGTACATCCTGAAATGGTTGACAGCCAATCGCAGGCCACATAGAGACAAACCTTTCACAAACCTAGCCCTAACCTTGGATAATTTGGAGTAGGGCTGCAGCTATTGATTATTTTAGTAGTCAATTAATCTATCAACTTGTTAGCTCGAATAATCGAGTAATCTGATTAGGAACATTTAATGCGTTGCAGAATTAATTTTAGGAGATGTAAAAAAAAAAAAGGCATGCAAAGATTGCACTTTGGGAAAAAAAAGCATTAAATGTGAATACAAAAAAATTTCCGAATGTTTCTTCAAACGACACAGAATTGCACTTTAATTTCAAAATAGATTAAAATACCTTATTTTAGCTGCTAGTTTAAATGCTAAAAAATGTAAACTTTTTTTTACAGTGATCTTAACAAATTGTTAAAACACATATTCCTACAAAAATTCTGCTAGCTCAAATGCTATAAAATGCCATCCATCCATCCATCCATCCATCCATCCATCCATCCATCCATCCATCCATCCATCCATCCATCCATCCATCCATCCATCCATCCATCCATCCATCCATCCATCCATCCATCCATCCATCCATCCATCCATCCATCCATCCATCCATCCATCCATCCATCCATCCATCCGCTTAGTCCGGGGTCGGGTCGCGGGGGCAGCAGCTTTAGCAGGGAAGCCCAGACTTCCCTCTCCCCAGCCACTTCAGCCAGCTCCTCCGGTGGGATTCCAAGGTGTTCCCAGGCCAGCCAAGCGACATAGTCTCTCCAGCATGTCCTAGGTCGACCCCGGGTTCTCCCGCCGGTGGGACATGCCCGGAACACCTCTCCAGGGAGGCGTTCAGGAGGCATCCGAACCAGATGCCCGAGCCACCTCAACTGGCTCCTCTCAATGCGGAGGAGTAGCGGCTCGACACCAAGCCCCTCCTGGATGACCGGGCTTCTCACCCTATCTCTAAGGGACAGCCCAGACACCCTGCGGAGGAAACTCATTTCGGCCGCTTGTATCCGGGATCTTGTTCTTTCGGTCAC
This sequence comes from Corythoichthys intestinalis, assembly GCF_030265065.1. NCBI lineage: Eukaryota > Metazoa > Chordata > Actinopteri > Syngnathiformes > Syngnathidae > Corythoichthys > Corythoichthys intestinalis. The sequence continues at coordinate 46,883,718 of NC_080401.1, read as the reverse complement.
GAGCTGTGGGTCGTGACCATAGGTGAGGGTAGGAACGTAGATCGACCGGTAAATCGAGAGCTTTGCCTTTTGGCTCAGCTCCTTCTTCACCACAACGGACCGGGGCAGAGTCCGCATCACTGCAGACGCTGCAATGATCCGCCTGTCAAACTCCCGCTCCCTCCTACCCTCACTCGTGAACAAGACCCCAAGATACTTGAACTCCTCCACTTGGGGCAGGATCTCATCCCCGACCCGGAAAGGGCATGCCACCCTTTTCCGGCTGAGGACCATGGTCTCGGATTTGGAGGTGCTGATTTTCATCCCAACCGCTTCACACTCGGCTGCGAACCACCCCAGTGAGAGTTGGAGGTCACGGCTTGATGAAGCCAACAGCACCACATCATCTGCAAAAAGCAGCGATGCAATGCTGAGGTCACCAAACTGGACACCCTCAACGCTTCGGCTGCGCCTAGAAAGTCTGTCCATAAAAATTATGAACAGAATCGGTGACAAAGGGCAGCCTTGGCGGAGTCCAATCCTCACTGGGAACGAATTAGACTTACTGCCGGCAATGCGGACCAGACTCTGACACTGGTCGTACAGGGACCGAACAGCCCTTACCAAGGGGCTCGGTATCCCGTACTCCTGGAGCACCCTCCACAGGACTCCCATAGGCACACGGTCGAAGGCCTTCTCCAAATCCACAAAACATATGTAGACTGGTTGGGCGAACTTCCATGCACCCTCAAGGACCCTGCCGAGGGTGTAAAGCTGGTCCACTGTTCCATGGCCGGGACGAAAACCACACTGCTCCTCCTGAATCCGAGATTCAACTTGCCGACAGACCCTCCTCTCCAGCATCCCTGAATAGACTTTACCGGGGAGGCTGAGGAGTGTGATCCTATAAAATGCCAACACTTTTTTTTTACAATGCTCTTAACAAATCTGTCAAACACTTATTCCCACAAAAACTGCTAAATACACCTATAAACTAAATTACGAATGCATAAAAAACATTAGCTCAAACAAAAACTTAGCTTGTGTTGGTCTTAACAGTGAGCAGCTGAATTCAGCCATGTTAAATGAGTTATGTTTAGGGTTGGGCATCGACCATTGAGCATCGATGGGACCCGGTTCTAACACTCCATTGACACAATGCGGCGGCGCTCAAAAGTTTGGCTTAACTTTACAAAAAAAAAAAAGACCAGTCAGCTCGGTGCAACATTTGCATAACAACTATATACCAAGTGCAAAGCTAGCCGAGTGCTACGTAGTTGACACGCTGCGCCGTCAGAAACTGGGAGTAAAACAATACATTACCTCTGTCTTCTGCTGTTCCCGCGATCTGACCCCAGATTAAGCAGTAGATGATGGATGGATGGATGGATGGAAAATAGTACGAGAATTTATTACGTCGGGCTATAGTCGATATCATGTATATAGAATTCACACCATGCCCAACCCTAGTTATGTCATATTCACTGTTGCCACTAGAGGACAATGTATCCACCCATATCAATAAAACTAAATGCAAACACTTTCTAAACAAAGCATTACAACGCGACGCTAATTAAACAAATACTCGAAGCAGCAAAATTTAATTCAAAGCTTTTTTTCTAATCGAATTACTCGAGTTAATCGATTAATCGTTGCATCGCTAATTTGGAGTGTTCAATCAGCCTACCATGCATGTTTTTGGGATATGGGAGGACATTAGAGTACCTAGTAAAGACCCACGCAGGCACCGGGAGAGCAGTCAAACTCCATACAAGAAGGTCGGAGCCCATGATGGAACTCTTGATATCAGAACTGTGAGTAGAGATGCTAACCACTCAATACACCATGCCGCCTTGGTTTGTAATTGTAGAATTAGTTAATGAAATCTTTGGCGGTACATTTTTGTCATTATTTGTGACCCTGTCATAGGGAATACAGTAATGGAATGTAAAAAAGGAATGCAGTCAGTTCAAGTGGATCAGTGCTCGCCACGAGAGGCCAAGCTGGCTTAATTGAGCCGCATCTTTCAAGTCAGCAAGGTCAAGGTGACGGGATAATAAATCAACCGTGCCTCGTCGGCACTCTCCTCCATTCCCACCCCCTTAGCCCACCTCTGAGTGTGTGTGAGCCTCCCACCCCTCAGTTAATTACATGTCTACATGTGCATAACTGATCCAGTGCTAATAAGAATCACGGTGAGAATGACAGTAGCTGTTTATGCCGTTAACAGAAGAAAAAAATGTTCTCCTGCTGTGTATTGCTGTTCTTTGTTTCAGCCCTACTATAGCTCAGATTTTTTTCTTAGCGATGCACTTTTTAGCCATTTATTTAACACTGTGAAGCTAGTAAACCACAAACTCATTGTATACATTCATGGCCGCAGGACGGCCCAGATTTTTGACCCGCCGCGTAACTGGCGGTCACAAGTTGATGTTTGTGACACCAGCCATAAACCTCGAGGTTGACCCATACACATATGCCTATAAAAAAATGCAACCCCTAATATTGACAGTTTTTTGTGATACAGGCCATTGCAATAAACTGGTAGACTGTTTAATAGCAAAAGCAAGTACAGTGGGGCAAATAAGTATTCAGTCAACCACTCATTGTGCACGTTCTCCCACTTGAAAATATTACAGAGGCCTGTAATTGTCAACATGGGTAAACCTCAACCATGAGAGGCAATGTGGAGAAAAAAAAAAAAAGAAAATCACATTGTTTGATTTTTAAAGAATTTATTTGCAAATCATGGTGGAAAATAAGTATTTGGTCAATACCAAAAGTTAATCTCAATCCTTTGTTATGTACCCTTTGTTGGCAATAACAGAGGCCAAACGTTTTCTGTAACTCTTCACAAGCTTTTCACACACTGTTGCTGGTATTTTGGTATTTCTCTAGGGCAGTGATGTTTTGGGGCTGTCGTTGGGCAACACGGGCTTTCAACTCCCTCCACAGATTTTCTATAGGGTTGAGATCTGGAGACTGGCTAGGCCACTCCAGGACCTTGAAATGCTTCTTACGAAGCCACTCCTTTGTTGCCCTGGCTGTGTGTTTGGAATCATTGTCATGCTGAAAGGCCCAGCCACATCTCATCTTCAATGCCCTTGCTGATGGAAGGAGATTTTCACTCAAAATCTCTCGATACATGGCCCCATTCATTCTTTCCTTTACACAGATCAGTCGTCCTGGTCCCTTTGCAGAAAAACAGCACCAAAGCATGATGTTTCCACCCCCATGCTTCACAGTGGGTATGGTGTTCTTTGGATGCAATTCAGTATTCTTTCTCCTCCAAATACGAGAACCTGTGTTTCTACCAAAAAGTTCTATTTTGGTTTCATCTGACCATAACACATTCTCCTAGTCCTCTTCTTGATCATCCAAATGCTCTCTAGCGAACCGCAGAGGGGCCTGGACGTGTACTGGCTTAGGCAGGGGGACACGTCTGGCAGTGCAGAATTTGAATCCCTGGCGGCCCATTGTGTTACTGATAGTAGCCTTTATTACTGTGGTCCCAGCTCTCTGTAGGTCATTCACTAGGTCCCCCCGTGTGGTTCTGGGATTTTTGCTCACTGTTCTTGTTATCATTTTGACGCCACGGGGTGAGATCTTGCAAGGAGCCCCAGATTGAGGGAGATTATCAGTGGTCTTGTATGTCTTCCATTTTCTAATAATTGCTCCCACAGTTGATTTCTTTACATCAAGCGTTTTACCTATTGCAGATTCAGTCTTCACAGGCTGGTGCAGGTCTACAATTTTGTCCTACGACAGCTCTTTGGTCTTGGGCATAGTGGAGTGGACTGACTGAGGTTGTGGATAGGTGTCTTTTATAGCGATAATGAGTAAAAACAGGTGCCATTAAAACAGGTAACGAGTGGAGCCTCGTTAGACTTCGTTAGAAGAAGTTAGACCTCTTTTTTAGCCCGAAATCTTTCTTGTTTGTAGGTGACCAAACACTTATTTTCCACTCTAATTTCGAAATAAATTCTTTAATAATCAAGCAATGGGAGTTTCTTTTTTTTTTTTTTCACATTCTGTTTCTCATGGTTGAGGTTCACCCATGTTGACAATTACAGGCCTCTCTAATCTTTTCAAGTAGGAGAACTTGCGCAATTGGTGGTTGACTAAATACTTATTTGCCCCACTGTATATGGCAGCAAATTATGAAGTTAATATGTCTCCTTCACATAACATGCACTCAAACAACATCGTTACACAGCCCAAAGGAGGAAAATGCTTACTCTACTGGAGTGCTTTGACCTCCTGTCATTGCCATTTAGCGTCCTGAGCGCTCGTGCTGGCACATTGCCTTTCGTAACGCACCAAAGCACGCAAGTCTAAATAAACAAACGATTTTTTCCCCCCGTTCTCGCCCATAATCAATGGACTCAGAGCTATTCTTCTTGAACAGGGAATAGCTGGCAAAGAGCAAAAGAAGATACTTTGAAAAACGTTGGAGGGGGGAATGAAAGGTGTGAAGGAAAAGGACAGTGAGATATCACGTCCAAGGTTAGCTAAAGAGGAGGAGCTTGGAGGCAAATAACGGCCCAGGGCTGTTGGGGGTGGGCAGGGCAATGATGGCTGGTTCCATCAGTCATTTGCCAACACTTGCACACTCTCTGTCTTGTACATGGCGCTGACAAGGCTGTCGCTATTACTCCCTTTCCCAGCAGATGTGACACACTCCCTCAGATAACCTGCTGCAGGGGTTGAAGCAGAGTGTGTTTGTGTGGGTGGGTTTGAAAATAGGTGCAGGTGGGGGTCACCGTGGTCTTTCCTTGTCTCATCAACACCTTCACACAAGGCAAGCATTCATACTGTACTCAAGCAGCTCTTATTATCACCAGGCAGCTAATTGAAGAGTGAGAGAATGTGGCGTGCCAGTGGTGCCTGTGTTGGCACAGCTGAGTGCGTTGGTGTGGATGCTCTTGTAGTGTGGGAGGGAGAGCGCATGCGAGCACTTATGACTTGGTTTTTATCATCTTATCTTTGTTTACCTTTAACTATTGAGTTATTGTGACTACTTCTAGACGAGGGTGGTGTCAAACCTGTTTTCGTTGTACTTCTGGTTGCCCTTTGAAGGACCAGTTAGAAAAATAAAATGTATAATTACTAAGTATAGGGATGCACAGATACCACTTTTTGTGTAGAATATGTAATCGCATTTGATTTGATTTTACGTACCAAACTTGCCAACACTGAACACTGATGCGTGATACCATTGTATCTTGCAATTATGATGAAAAAGTTTATTTTATCTAAGTCTCGTTCAAAAACACACTTAGAATGAACACCGTTTTTGCGAAGCAATTTACGATTGATAACATTTTAACAACGAACTGCAGGGTTTTCCAATCTTAACTGCAGAGTGTAACAAAGAATTTCAGTCATGTGGTATATTTGTCTGACCATTCAATGGGCACTATGCAAAAGAAATTTGTAGATGAGTAGTCTGTAGAGCAGCGGTGTCAAACGTACGGCCATCAAGCCAGAAGCGGCCTGCTACGGGCTACAGTCCGATCCGTGGGGTTGTTCTCCCTGACTTGGACATTGTAGCTCATTCATACTGTACATACAGAATCACATTTTTTTATTTTGACATCGGCACCATAAAACCAGACATTTTTTATTAGCGTGATTGAGTGAATGCACTACTGCACTTCTTAGTGTCCACAGTCACATTTGTTCATTCGCCCCCTGCAGGACAAAATTTCAGCCAATGAGTTAAAAATGGAGTGACTGAAAAAAACCTAACCAACAAGAAGTAACACAAAATCAACAGGAAGAAACCCGGAAATATCCAAAAAGATCTATAGGAAATGTTAAAAATTTTAAAGGAAGTGACCCATAAGTATCCTACAATCAGAAGGAAGTGACGCAAAATTAGCTCCTTTCACATACACCTGAACACCGTTTCATTGTATGTGAAAGCAATTTCCCGGGTCGACTGACACAGAGATTACGCGGACATTTAGCGGTTAGCGTCTTAGTATAATGTCCAGGACTTTCCCGGGACGAGGCGTATATGAAACAAGCGTTAAATTCCCGTGTGACAGCTTGATGGCTGATGCTGTAAATATCATGGTGGGCCAATCGTCACTTCTCTTTCTTCGCAGTAAGACGAAAAGCGATAAACAAACATCGCAATTATGAACACAGCAGGCTGGAAATAGCTAAATTAAACTGAAAACATAACGAAATTAAATTGCTACTGGATCGTAGAGCCTAGGAAGAGAGTCCATCGTCCATCTTTGGAAATGTGTGGTTTATTTTGTTGCCGATTTTAGGGTCCACAACTGCGAAAACAAGGTTGTAACTCAAAGCACAAAACAACGGAGGGATTCGTTCAAGGGTTTATTAAATACAAACAAAAATACACGCGATCACGGAAAAGGGGAAATAACACAACGGGTCCCGTCACAGTAGGTCGACGGGGATCAATAATACTAACCTAAGGGGAGGCAGAGAGCCGATAAGACAACAAAACAAATACACTCAAATACCAGCACAACTTAGGGGATTTCAAAACAAGGGCGGCAGACGAACAAGCTAGTAAATGCACAAAATCTGAGAGTACAAGATGTCGATAGGCGCCCAGCAAGTTAATATCTCGGCACCCTTTTCTTTGATTGCCTGGGCTTAAATACAGTCTTGATGAGCTTGAATTGACAGCAGTTACGACATCTGGAATGCACTCACAACCGGCTCTGTAACAAAACACAATTTTACCAAAATTGTGACATCCGATGCCAACCAAAAATGACGTAATGGCCGGGTTATAAAATCGCGCCAGCAGCGTTACCCGCACAGAGAGTGCCAGAGGGCAACATGGTACAAGTCTGTGAAATTGTCCAACCCACGTCATTCCCGGGATATCTCTACATGCTTGAAAGCTATGCAAGAGTAAATCCCGCGTCACCTTACGCGGGAATTTACTGGGATATGTTTGTCCAATAGAGAAAAACTGAGAGGACTGACTGTGGATGCTCATCTTTCAGTGTCTTTGATGACGCTAAACATCCAATGTTAAATTATTTGTCAAAAATAAACTGGTCCGGCCCACATGAGCTCTAATTACCGTGAATGTATCCCATGAACCAAGCAGTTTGACACCTCTGCTGTAGAGTATGTTATAGATACAGGAAACAAGTAAGAATGTGGATGCCATGTTTAGTGAACCTTGAGAATACTGTACCCCCACTTTCTAATATAAAACTGATACAACAGGTGTTGATGTTAATGAAAATAAAACTGAGCATAAAACTAATAAGGTATTTTATAGTTTGTCGCGCAAATGTTCCTTCAAAGCTTTTTTTTTTCCATTGGCCACGTTGTCCATTTTGGCCATCTGTATGAGTCTGCCTGGGGGCTAAGACGTGACGTGACTCTCTCAGCCTCACTAGCTTTTTACCTTCAGTCTTTGAAATCTGTCACCAGTCTCCCTATACCAGCTCAAATTACAGCACTCATTAATTCACGGACAGCAACAGCCAGCCCGGCAGTGGGAGATAGACCCTGCAGCTGCTCAACACCAATCAGCGAGTTAATGAAAGGCACCATCTCATTAGCCCTCTGATGGCCACACCTAATGAACAGATGAATGTGTTTTTCCTCTATTTTATAATCCTATATAACCGCTTTGAACCGTTTGATACATAGGATGGACATTAACCAGTATATGCAACTCTCATAAAGCTCACCAAATCATCGGTTTTGTCAATCATTTAAATGTATTTCATCCTTTGTGGGGGCTTTTGTAGCTCATAGGAAAACAAGAGCGCGTTTACAAAAGCGCAGTGTTGCGGTATTATTAATTTGGTCACGGATTAGTGACTTTTCTGACCCCTCCATTGATGACTTATTAAAAAAATGCGACTGGTGACTTTAATTCATGCCAAGAAAAATACAGCACGAGAGAAATCATTTTCACATTTTTTTCCCGTATAATAAGAAAGATGGCTGGAGGGCACTATATGAAGTCGGTCATGCTGAAAATTTCTAAAGACGTGGTGATGGTGACCTGTTTAAAGTTGTGAAAGCATTGATTCACACCAACAGTTTGGAAAGATTTAAACCAAGGTATGCGCTGTCTAACAGTAAATATATAGTACAGTGGTATGAAAAAGTATCTGAACCTTTTGGAGTTTCTCACATTTCTGCATAAAATCACCATCAAATGTGATCTGATCTTTGTCAAAATCACCAAATGTAAAACAGGGTCTGCTTTACCTAAAACCACCCAAACATTATAGGTTTTAATATTTTAATGAGGATGGCATGCAAACAATGAAAGAAGGGGCAAAAATAAGTAAGTCCCTCTGCTTAGGAGACTGAAAGAGCAATTGAAATCCATTTTTATCAAACATTGTAAGTCTAGTGTGTGCCCAATCACTGGTGAATGGTTTAAAGCTGCCCTGCCCAATATAAAACATATGCCTGGTAAGAATTGTCTTGATGAGAAGCATTGTCTGATGTGCATTATGGCTCTGTCAAAAGAGCTGTCTGAAGATCTGCGCTTAAGGATTGTTGATTTTTATAAAGCTGGGAAAGGACACAAAACCATCTCTAAAAGTCTGGATGTTCATCAATCGACAGTCCCAGAAGTTGTCTACAAATGGAGAGAGTTTGGCACCGTTTCTTCTCTCCCAAGAAGTGGCCGTTCACCAAAGATGATGCCAAGCGCAGGACACTAAGAGAGGTAAAAAACAACCCTACAGTGTCTGCCAAGACTTAAAGAAATCTCTGGCACAGTCCAATATCTTTGTGTACGCATAAACTATATGTAAAAATATGGCCAAGAATGGTGTTCATGGGAACAGCCACTGCTATGTAAAAAAACATTGTTGCTTGTTTAATGTTCGCAAAAAGTCACTTGGACACTCCACAGAAGTTTTGGCAAAATATTTTGTGGACTGATGTAACCAAAGTTGAATTGTTAGGAAGTAACGCACAACGTCATGTGTTGAGGACAAATGGAAAAGCTCACCATCATCAACACCTCATCCCCACCGTGAAGCATGGTGTAGGGAGCCTCATGATTTGGGGCTGTTTTGCTACCTCAGGGCCTGGACAACTTGCAATCATTTAGGGAAGAATGAATTCAAAAGTTTATCAGGATGTTTTGCAGGAAAGCCTGAGACCGTCTGTCAGAGAGTTGAAGCTAAAAAGAGGATAGATGCTGCCACAAGACAATGATCCAACACAGAAGTAAATCAACTTCAAAATGGCTTTAGTAGAACAAAATACATGTTCTGCAGTGGCCAAGTCAAAGTCCAAACTTTGATAAAGTTTCTACTTGGACGAGAGTGCCACTAAAAGTATGGCTTGGTATACTTAAAAATAAAACTATTGAGAAGGATGCAAAGGTTTTACGGTGGCTGGCGTATGACACTGACTTTACTCCCGCAAAAACTGACGGTGATTTTAAACACTGGTGTAGCATAGGCATTACCGCATATTGGTCATTAACATCAGGAGGTAACCTTTACTCTTTCCAACAACTTGTAAACAAATATGGTCTGGGGAAGACCGACTTTTTTCGATATCTTCAACTACGCCACTATTTTAACACACGCATTTTAAATGAACGTGACAGACACCCAATAACTACTAGAGACACACTCACCAAAAAACTGATCTCTAAAACATACTTAGCACTACACAGGATGAAAAACCTCACCACTACACACATCAAATTCAGATGGGAGAGGGAGGCGGGAATAGAACTTTCCAATGAGGACTGGTCAAACATATGTAAAACAGCGGCTACTACATCTAGCTCTGATTTATGCCGTGAATTCACATGGAAGAATACTATGCGTTTTTTCATTACACCAAACAGAAAGGAACTCCAAAGCAAAAATATGGTATATGGATATGGTAAATGTTGACGGAAATGTGGAAGTTCATCTGTGGGCCACTTCCATATCTTCTGAGAGAGTCCCAAGATCTCCTCTTTCTGGAGACATGTAGCAATGGTTTCTGAGAAGATATTGTGTTTAAAATTAGAAGCAAGTTTTAATGTTTTATTTGGGTAATATCCCAAATGGTTTTACAAAACGAGACACGTACCTCCTACAGATATTGCAAGCTCCAAGCAAGAAAACAATAACTCGAAAGTGGTTAAAAGAAATACCACCTACTGTCACGGAATGGATGGACATAATACACGAGATTTACATTATGGAGCGAATGACTTTTTCCCTTAAGAAACTCAGCCGAAAAATGTGAAAGATACTGGGAGAAATGGAAAATTTTTGTAACTTAAGGATGGGATTCCTATGTTCGCATACCCCTACAGACAAACCCTGGATGGCTCGCTCTTCTTTTTTTTTTTCCTTCCCAATTTATTTTATTTGTATCGGTCTTTTTGTTATGTTTGATGCTCTACACTGTTACTGCTGGAAACAAAAACGCAATAAAATCAAAGTGTTAAAAAAAAAAAAAAAAAAGTTCAAACTTGAACCCCCATTGAGATGCTGAGGCATCACAGGAATCTGACTGAACTACAGCAGTTTTGTAGAGAAAAATGGGCCAAGATCAGTCCTGATCGATATGCCAGACTGATCTGCAGCTACAGGAAGTGTCTGGTTGAAGTTATTGCTGCCAAAGCGGTTCACAAAATATTAAATATGATGGTTCACTTACTTATTTTCCTCCTTCTGTCATTGTTTGCATACTATCCTTTTTAAAATATGAAAACCTACAAATGTTTGGGTGGTTTTAGTTAAAGCAGACAGTTTTTTTTTCACCTGTCTGATTTTGACAAAGATCCGGTCACATTTGGTTGTGATTTTATGGTGAAATAAATACATAAAATGATTAAATAAAAGTTAAGGGCATTCAGTGACTGTGTGGAGTCCTTTTGAACTGAAATTTGCTGCAATACCGCAGTCATCCTTTCACTCCTGAATTTTTTTTGTGTGTTATTCATTTCAGAAGGTTGTGTATGAAATATGATTTCTGAGTGGAATGCAGCGGTACTACTGTATTGTGTTGCTATGGAAATAAGCTAGAGTTGGATGCTACTTGCAATCACATAATGACCATGTCTTTAGAAATTGTGAAGCAGCATTTCTCTCATTGGCCAAGGTTAATTTTGTATGCTCTATTCTAAGTAACCAAACAACGTAGTTTTGTTGGCCATGAGGCAGCTCAGCATTTAGCAGAAGTGTGATGTGGCATTTCTCTCCTTTGTCAGTTAATGAAGGCAGTTTGGTGTTTTGTATAGATAACGGTAACATTCTCACATGGAGGTACATCTAAATTGGAATCGCATTGGATGCCATTTTGCTATAATGTTTTGTTCCCCCAGCGCTCCTCTAAAGGAAATGACTAAACATTGCCTTTAACCTTCCCGATAAGCATGCATATTTGGGTTTAGGATTCAAAAGAGAAAGCTGTCCAAAGTAGCTCAGTTCAAAGCTGCAAAAGTAATAAGAGCTGAAACCGAACACATCTGCGATCTTGCTGCATCTGCTTGTTTTAGGAAGAATTGGGGTCATTAGACATCAGTGAAAAGGTCTAACCCGCTGAAATTCCCCCTTAGTTTTTAGACATTGGATATGTCTACGCTTCCAGCATTGTGAGAACTATTTTGTTGATACTTCTGAATACATTTGGGGTATAAGAACGCAAGAGTTATGGACTAAAACGTTGGCCCTCACAGGTAGAAACGCGGGTCTAAATTTGTCTGTTTTCATTTCCATTGTTCTTTTACTTTTCCCAGTGCAGTGTATTAAATAGAGGTTATCACTCAGCAACAGTGTTGTTAATCTTACTTAAAAAAAGTGATTAATTACAGTTACAAATTACTTCTCCCAAAAAGTAATCGCATTAGTAACTCAGTTACCTGAATGTAAGAGTAATTAGTTACTTGGCAAAGTAACTGGTGGTAATTTTCATGTTTTTTTTTTTTTTTTCTCAAAAAAAAAAACAAAAAACAAAAAAAAAAACAGGTCGTACAATGTGAAGTTTAAAGGGTTTTTTGGGACAATTGGCCCTAGACCAATTCTTACCCTAAACTTAACTAGACACAGGGGTATTGCGCATATTGCGATAACTAGATAGTAACCTTTGCTATGTGTGGAAGTCATTTAATGTTGTGAATCAACCGTTAAAGTTGTTAAAATTGCTCCCGTTATTGCATTAGTTCCCTTTTGTCTACTTTTGACATGTGGAAGTTTTAAAGCCATTTCGTCATTTAAAGATTTAGGAGCGTTTTAGATAAAAAGCTACTTAAGTTCACTAGGAAGGTTCTCTACAACAGAGCCTTCCTGAGAAGTATACTGCTTTAAGATGGCTGCTGTTTACTAACACATCTAGTTCTTTATTATACATGTTGCTAATGCAGCCATGTCTGTCATTTGCATCTAGTTCTGTATATATGTGATATCTACCGAAGCATCATGTGGGCGTAGTTTATAGGCTATCGGCTACAGTCAGGTATTTTTGGAGCCACCTAGCATAGTAGCATTGCGTTTGCAACGGCGTCACCCTCCCTTGCCTCCTCCCCACTCCTGCTCTGCTCTCTCGTCTCCGTGAGTCCATCTCTCTTAGACTTTTCTCGCGTCAGTCAACCAACATAGTAACGCACGCCTTTCCCGCCTCAGTAACGGTAACGGCGTTACCAAGATGAGAAAAGTAATGAATTAGATTACTCACTACTGATGAAAATAACGCCGTTAGTAACGCTGTTATATTCTAACGCCATTATTAATAACACTGCTCAGAAATTTTAGTAATGTTAAAGGTGCACAATGTAAGATTTGAATTTCAATTATTCATGAAAAGGCCATAATATTTCAGTAGACAAGAAACATGTTTTTTGGAAATACTTTCAAACTGGATCTCAATGGTTAAGTGGAGATTTTCCCATTTTAAAAGACATTTTACGCGTCACAATTTTGTTCCTGTTTTGCTTCCGTGTTCATCATCAGGCAATCACGAGTCCAGTTTCCAGTCTTCGTCAGGGTTGCGACAGCTCTGTATGCACCATAAGCCAAGGCTGCGCCAACTTTGACAAACAGTCTGAATTGTCTACCCTCTCAAGCAAAAAAAGTTACGAATCTGCAAGGATTCAAGACAACAAGAGAAGCAAAACAAGGATATGCATTCATTTGGCGTGGTTGCGCGGAGATTTAGCATGCGCATCCATTGACCGGTGTTCTGCCAGTGCTACGTTATTGAACATGTGGATCCATTGACTGGGGCAAAGATAACGTCTTTAAGCTTGAATGTATTTAGTCGGTAATGGAAATTAAAATGGATGGAGCAAAATTAATTGTCTTTGTTGATGCTGTGAATGCATTACCAAATTACATATACACGTAGTCCCCGGGTTATGAACGAGTTCTGTTCCTATGCTGGCGACGTAACCCGAATTTCCGCGTGAATCGGAATTAACCCTTTAAAAGATAACTATCCAAAAAGTCCAAAAGTATTTGATTTTGGTGAATGATGGAGGACACACAGCCGTCTGGTGGCAGCGTTGGGTGTGGCTGGACTGTCGCCTTGGCTTTTATGACTGAGTAGGAGACTCATCTGATATGCATATAGGACAGCTGCCCTCTTGTTTGGCCCACATATAAGGCTGTAAGTTTTTCAGCTAATATATGTTGTGTTTGCATTTGTAATTAAGTTTAGAGCTGCAGTTTGTAGAGTTATATGTGAGTGATTTATGAACATTGTAAACACGTTAGCATTCGTAGCATTTAAGCTAGCAGACTTTTGATAGGGAAATTAAGCTAATTTAATCTACAAATAAATCTAAATTTACATTTTGATCAGACGAGGTGGACGTTTGAACACCAATTGTTTTGCGTCAGGTGTTTTATTGTTAAAATTGTGTCGTTTTGAACATATGTGTACATATGTTCGTATGTGTGCTACAGCTTTACAAATTGTCAAAAATGAAAGAAGCTAAAAGCTTCAAAAAGCACAATCGCCTTGTTTGCTGTCTCTCAAGCTGAACAACTTGTGGTTTAGCGAGGACAGAACCCGTCAAATTAAAAAAGTTCTCAATAAGATACTGTGTGGTACAAGAAGGTACCGTATTGGCCCGAATATAAGACAGGGTTTTCGCATTGAAATAAGACTGAAAAAGAGGGGGTCGTCTTATATTCGCAGTCTAGACATTATACCCGATGTTCTGTCATGACAGATCTCAGTTACTCTCCCCATTCACGACGCTAGATGGCGCCAGATATCATTGAAGCGATGTACTTTCATGAAAGATCTCAGCTACTCTCCCCATTCACGACGCTAGATATCATTGAAGTGATGTTCTGTCATGACAGATCTCAGCTACTCTCAAGTTTAACCAGTTTGCATTACTTTATTGCAATGTTTTTCCTTATTCAGATTTGTTTCAAGACTACATTTACAGTTAGACTTCACTTTGATGGTTAATGCCGTTTTTGCAATTTTGTTGTTTTATCAAAATAGCTTGGTTTATTTACATTTCAAAAACAGGCATGAAAATCTCACCTTTTGGCCAAATTCGACGTTTGAAGTCAAAAAGGATGACCTACGTGAATCGTGTAGATCCGAGGAGAAGATTTTTAAGGGGGGGGGGGGGGGGGTCGAGTGTAGGCATGTGTCGGTTACCTTCACGGTTTACCATGCTATGAAAACGTTGCAGTTACAAAACCACTAAAATTTTCCGTCATACAGTAGTACGTATTCGTTATTTTTCATGTGTCAAAAATGCAGCCAGAAGTGGCTTGGCGGCGGCAGCGCTTGCCCCTTCCCCTGTTTGATGCTGCGTGTGTCAGTGACGCTATTCCAGCAAACCCCAAAACAAACACTCCAAACACAAGGCGTAAATTCTTCAATTTATTGATCTCTCAAATCGTGGTAACTGAAATATACCAAATGAATACATTTAAAACGTTGTACAATCGTATTTTTCCGCGTGTGATTAGCTTCAACAGTTTAGCTTCATGAAAAAGTTCGCCAAAAACAAAACACACATTTTCCTTTCAAATTCAATACACAAAGTTACTAAAAACTTACAAAGACGAATGATAGGCAAGGCTTAGCTAGGAGAGCAACTTCATTGAGGTTAATCACAGCCGCTGAGAGAGAAACAAGTTTGTATGCAGGGAGGAAAAAAAAGAGAGCGTCAAAGATCGCTAATTGCGACAGGTGATCTTGTCCTAAGCACAAATTCACGTTCGCTGGACGAGGGGCGGTCTCACTCCCAATTTCTTTTAGATGAATGCATTTGTCAGCATATTGAATTTGGTGAGTAATGGTTTTAATTGTTTTCATATTTTGCGGTATGACAAAGTTACTGCCGTTCGTTGCAGCTTGCGTTGAACACTGCCAGAGCTATCCAAATCTCCGGTGAAAAACTAGCTCCCGTTAAGTTAAGTGTCAAGCTTGTGTATTTTAACGGTACTATAAAAGTAGTGTTGTCAGTCATGCGTTATGTGAGTAATGTGTAACTGTAATCTGATTACTTTCTTTCAGTAAAGAGCAATCTAACGCGTTCATTTTTCTAAATCAGTTATCTGATTAAAGTTACTTTCCTTTATTCCTGTGCGTTACTATTTTGTTATTGCCCCATAATGTATGTAGAATGAAGAATACTGTAGTCATGGGAGTGACATCACACGTCACATTTTCTAATCGGGGATGGAAAAAAAACTGGTCACATGTATTACCATGATGCGTGAGCCGTGAGCGCTGGTAGTTTGCGGCCAAAACAACATAGCCTTGCTACCTCGCCAGGATGCAATGAAATAGGCAGGCGATATACTACAAACGGCTGCATTTGCACACTGGAAACATAGCCATTACTTCACATTTTTGTCCAGTAAAGATGACAAAAATATCTCCGTGCGCTGCGAACTTTGCGCTGGCTCAAAAAGACTGTCGACCGCTATAAGCATACAATTCAAGCACCACTTGGAATTACAGCACAACAGGGAACATGACAGCCAGGACTTCTTGATACTGCTCGTGCTCAATCCTCGGTTCAGTCTCAGTTGTTGTTGAAGGTTTTGAAAGCTTAGGTTTAAAGAAATTCTAAATATCCATCTTGCCTCTTCAGCTATAGTTTTGGCTAAGCAAAGCAAACGGCTGTCTCTAAGGTGCTATAGTCACATGATCTGTTCGAAAAATAATTTGGACCCATTATGAAATACTTTGAAGGATTCTTGTTCATTTCATTCATTTTTGTTGTTTGTTTTATTGCTCTAAAACTTTTATAGACAACATTTTAATGGCCATATTCAATGGGCTTTATTTTAAAGGGGAAGTTCAGAATTTTTTACATTAGGCTTAATCTTTAAGTTAGCCGGGGTTTAATTAGTCGTTGGAGTTGATTTGAACAAATTCTGTGCAGTTTGCCAGTTATTTGTTAGTTTAAGGGGCTCCGGAGTGGCTAAGCTAGCGTGAATCAATGGTGGTTGAAATCAACTCCTTCAACTAATTAAACCCCCGCTAATTCGAATATTAAGCCTTATGGAAAAATTTAAATTGTCAAATTTGCCTCATGTAGACGTTTCGCCGACGAAGGACATTTTGGCAGAACGCCGGAACATATTTCCGCCACACCCTTCTCACCTTTTTAACCCCTGACCCATTTTCATGCCTGCAAAAACCAGAAGCCATTCATTTACGAATGTGATTGCACTTTTGTTTACATATTTAAATGTTCACATATTAGGATTTAAATCAGGCAAAATAACATGCTTTTTCCCTCAAATATATTGTTATTAGTGTTGCACCGATACCATTTTTTGGCCCCGATACCGATACCTGGCTGTGCAGTATCGACCGATACCATACCGATACCACCCCGTTTATATATATATATATATATATTTTTTTTTTTTCTTATTTATTTATTTTTTTAAAAAAATTTCCCCAAAGAGCTACATAATTGGATGTGAAATCATTGCTATCAAGGCTTTGTCAGGCTGTTGCTTACCTTTGCAAAATAGGAAAAAGTACACTAAACCCTAGTAGACAATAGTTGAATAAACCTTTGGCTCTCAATGGCCAAAATAGTGCTAAATTTGTGAAATTAATAACACATGTATAATACTAGCCTAACAGTTAAAATAAATTCATAATAATAAACTCTGAATGAACTGAATAAGCTTTTTTAAACCTCTCAAAGTCCAGACAGTGCAACTTTCATGAAATTATTGTCACATTCTGCTGCTGGTTAGATTGTGTTTTGTTGCTGGGCGTGGGGGCGTGGCACTTGAATCCAATGCAGGCTCATCAACGCAGCATTTAAGCACGGGTGATCTCAAAGAAGGCTGCCGAGATATTTGCCTTGCTGATCGCTATTTGACATCTGGCACAATAATCTCGCTACATTTGCTTGTTATGCCCCTGCATTGGGTTTTTCTGTTAGTGTGCTGCTCTCGTTTGTAACCGCTGCCTATCGTCTTAGTTTGTCCGTCGACCTGCTGTCACGGACTCCTTTTGTTATTTCTACTATCCCGCGATCGCGTGTTATTTTTTGTTTGCAATCATTAAACCCTTTTATGTATCCCCCGCTTGTTGTCTGCTTCGAGGTTCAACCTTGTTTCCGCATTTGCGGACGCTAACAACGTAATAATAATTGACCACAGCATCCCGTCTCTCCTTTTTTTCGGGAGGTGGGAGTCCCTTATTTCTATTTCTGAAAGGTGGCAACAATACTTTGGAAACACTTCCCAAATTACTGCGGCATTTCTTTCAGTAAAAGACAATAAAAGTAAAGTAGACGAAGTGAACTGACCAGAGATTGTTGCTCCGGTCCAGCGGCCTTCTTCCTCTGGATAGCAGTTCTGCTCTTGCAGGCTCAAACTCGTTGTGTTCGTTCACGTTTCGTCTTCAAATGTTTTATCAAGTTCGAGGTATTGAAACTGGCCGATTTAACTCCACATCTCCAAACTTTCCGGCCGCAAATCTTGCATGCAGCCATTGATTTTAATCGACCGGATTTCTATTTGGAAATATTTCCCGACCGCCCGCCGCCATATTTCCTGGTTTGTTTTTCGTCCATATGAAAAAGCCCCCTTTTGATTGGTCAGGAGTGGCTATTGGCCCGCTCTCATTGGTCTGGAGCAGGCCAATAGCGATAGCTGCTTGGTGTTCACGTGTCATCACACAACACAGAGACAGAGTGTAGTGAGCGCCAGGAGGAGAAAAAGGCTGTGGTCAAATGTTATAATAATGGACCGGTAAAGGGTATCGGCGCCGTCTTTGTTGGTACTCGCCGATACCGATACCACCATTTCGGGCCGGATCGGCGCCCCCTGCCGATACTAGTATCGGTATCGGTTCATCTTTAATTGTTATAATCATTTGTTTCGGATGTACTGTAATTATTTTCTGTATAAAGAATAATTTGGTGTTCAAAAAGTCTTTTTTCAAACTTGAGTCTTGAAAAAGAGGGGGTCGTCTTATCAGGGCCGTCTTATATTCGGGCCAATACGGTACTGTTTACGCAGCTTAAAAAAAAAAAATGAAGTTAAGTACGTCGTAACCCGGGGACTACCTGTATATTTCTTTGCCAGTGTGCTTATATATTGAGAAAAGTAGCCTTCCCTCACTTCGGTCATGGTGACATAAACTAACTTGGACCTTGTCTCGAAACTCTTTTAATTGTCATTACTAAACGTTGGCATTATTACACTGAAAACATCTTGCATGAAAACAAAATAAGATTTATCTTCTGCAGAGGACTCATCGCTTGCAACATGTAATTTATTTTCCTGCTGGTTCTCCAATGAGAAGCGGTATTCTGGCAACCCGAAGGGCGAGGGCATTTTTTGCTAGTCAATAGTTTGATCTAGTTGCAGTAACATTTTTTGCCATCAGTCCTACATTGTGCGCCTTCAATTAGGCATTTCAAGAACAACACAGTACATACAGCAACAGCTTTTATCCCCAAAACTTGTCAGTCACGACTCACCACTGTACTACCTTGACAGATGGTAGGCATGTGTGTGCGCAGACTCGTCTCTGTGTGTAAGCACTGTCTGGATGTGGGATTTCTTGTCTGAGTGTGTGCACGCAGCAGTTGGAGCCTGACTGTGTTTTGTGTGGCTGTGTGCATGGAAACAAACAGGCAGTCAAAGAAAGAAAAACAGAAAATGAGATTTGCAGCGCGCTGCTCTCTGAAGGCCCCACGGGCCATCATCAGAGAGCAGCCTCTTCATCAATTTAGTGGCGCCGCGGAAGGACTTCTCTTTGTCACATTTCCTCATTCTCCCCCATCACTCGCCGCTTTTACTTTTCCCAAGCTGTGACCTTAGCCTGACATTAATGGAAAGACATGTCCTTTGTGAATCATTTGCGGTTAGACCGAGTGAGTTGATGGAAGTAAACTAGAGCACAAAGAGAAGGAGCAGGCGAATACAGTGAATCATCGCCGCTTCTATTCGTGGGATTCAAGGACCAAGCCAATAGCTAAATTTTGGGACTGAGATGGCAAAATTTTGCTCCAAGACCATCCTTGTTTCCCTATTTTGAAAAAATGTATTGAATTTTTTTTTTTTTTGTATTTTTAGATTTACTTACAGTTTATCTACAACTGTGATCAAAAACACATTTTTAATTCTTTAATATACATAAAATGTATGTACAGTATATATTTTACAGTTTTTTGGGGGGGATGCTTTTTCTTCCCGAGACACAGTCTAAGCTTTGGCTAACAGAAAAATAGTAAATTTTGTCAAGAAATTAGGTTCAGGGTGTACATCTGTATAGTTATAGTGTAGCTTTTTGTAGGTTAGGAAGGAGCTTAATTTAGTTCAGGTTGACATCAGAAAAGGTTGCAGACATTCACAGTTTGTTTTTGTTTTCCAAAAATCTCGAGCTAACAAATGTTAGGTCTCGTTCTTGCTGAATCATTGGCTTCCGTTTGACTTGGGAGGGCTGGCAGTGTATGAACATGTTCCAGTGCCATTTACAGCAATATATGTCCAGTCAATTTGAGATAAGAGGGTTGGTAGTGATAGATAGGATGTTGAGCCAAACAAATGCAATTTGAAATAAGAGGGTTGGTTGAGATGGATAGGATCTCTATCCCAACAAATACCGTAATTTGTCGGACTATAAGGCGTACCTGCCTATAAGGCGCCACCCACTGAATTTGACAAGAAAATGGCATTTGTTCATAGGTAAGCCGCATTGGACTATAAGCCACAGCTCTCCTCACTGTATCATGGGATATATACACCAAAAGATATTAACCGGTCACACTTTATTTGACTGCGGCATCATTAGACCAAATGAACATCATTCATTGCTTCTAGAAGCTTCAATTGACAATCACTGCTCCCTTGGGGGAGACAATCAACCTCAGCTGCCACCCTATTTATAGTTGTCGTCCAACGTGCCTCCTACCATGCATTGCTGCCATACAGATGTAAATTACAATCAAAATTCATGTTCTGTGCTATTTGTTTCTTCAGTTACTGTTCTAGTTGTGTCATTAATTGTTAGTCATGGTATTTGGTAATATTTTATATGACAGTGGAGCCATGAGACTCTCATTAGACCATCATAACTTTGACATGACACTGCCATGAACAATAATGAATGCTTTTGACAGATTTCATTTTGTGTCATCCGGCAAATTATCTCACTTTTGAATGGATGTAAAAGATCCCAGCTAGACATAAATGGAGTTGACATCATTTGCCGGATGACACTAAATGACAAACGTCATAAGCATTCATTAATGCTGTCCATGATAGTGTCATGTCATAACTATGACGGTCTTATGGCAGTCTTATGACGCCGCTATAAAATAAAGTGTTGCCTATTAACCCAAATAAATCAACAAATAAGCCACATTGGACTATAAGCCGCAGGATTCAAAATGAGGCGAAAAAGTAGCAGCTTATAGTCCCAAAATTACAGTACATGTCCTTGCTCTTCTTAAGCAAGTCATGTTTAAATAATCAGTAAGCATTTTTTATTTATTTTAAATAATTTTGTTAAATCATTGCTAGCAATTTCTCCAGTTGCATGGCACTTTAGAAGGGGCAACCTCTTGTTATAGTTCGTCTGTCCATCCATTTTTTTTCTCCAGTTGCATGGCACTTTAGAAGGGGCAACCTCTTGTTATAGTTCGTCTGTCCATCCATTTTTTTTCTCCACTATCCGGGGTCAGGTTGCAGTAACTTGAACAAGAAAGACCAGACTTCCATTTCCTAGCCACTTCACCCTGCTCTTCCAAGGGTATTTCAAAGCGTTTCTGGAGCCTCCTACAGGTTGATTGTAACCGGAATACCTCGCCATTTTCTCTAGTAAGCA
Source organism: Corythoichthys intestinalis (assembly GCF_030265065.1). Classification (NCBI taxonomy): domain Eukaryota; kingdom Metazoa; phylum Chordata; class Actinopteri; order Syngnathiformes; family Syngnathidae; genus Corythoichthys; species Corythoichthys intestinalis. The sequence continues at coordinate 46,862,469 of NC_080401.1, read as the reverse complement.
TCCTGGTTACGTTGATGCCCATGTCACCTCATCTGGCTCCTCTGAACGAAGAATAGCGAGGGCAGTTGGCATTCTGTTCGACAGAAAAGTCTGAGTGATTGCATAGAAGGAATAAAGCTTAAGGCATTAATATGATCGGGAATCAATTCAATACATGTCTTAAAATTGATTAGGTGTGACCAATTGTGCTATAAACTTGTGTGAATATTCGTTTTCTGCCTGCACCGACATAAGGTGGTAATTATTTTGTCTTAATGTGGGGTGGGCTGCGGGGTGGGCTGCATGTGCCCAGCAGAAGGTCTTTATGGGCGCATGCATGCCAGCCCCTTTCCAAAAAACAGATGTCTTCATTAGTGGACCCAATGAAGCTGTCTTTGTGCACCCCCTCTTCTCTTTGGAGCGCACACAAAAACAGCAGGTGTGCTTGAAAAGTTACCTGTCACTCAACTGAGGCAACATGTTCCATTAGCCCTGGTTTCTCATTCCTATAATTATGAGGGAATAGATGTTCCGGGCTGATGTGAGGTTCGGCCAAATTACTCGATGCACTGATTTCATAAATTGAGCTCAATTTTGAGATAGAAATGGAGGGAATCTAAGCAGAATCGACAAGGCTGTTAGCACTTAAGTGAGCACCCCGCTTTTGTCTGAGAGTCTTTGTCTTCGTCAAAGTCTTTGTGCTGTATCAGAGGACAAAGCGGAGCACACGCTGCTTTCAGCGCATGGCACATCATCAGGTTTGAATCGTAAACGGCAGCCAGACGTTCCCTGCCAGGGTGCGTGTGTCGTCTGTCTTCTTATCGAGATGCTTTGTGAGGGTGCTGTCAGCAAAAAGATGAATTGGTGTTTAAAGGGTGCCACAGATAGAAAGACATGTAATTCATAAAAGGTAAATGTTAGTATGCGTTTTAATAATTTTAAAACCCCTCTTAATGTTTTCGTATTAATAAAATTTGTAAAATTAGTTTAACTAGTAGATCGCCATTGATGTTGACGAGGCAATGCACTCTGGGCAGTGATGTCACTGGACAACGCTTCCGGGCTTCCACAGTGTCACTCTTTAGCTATGTCGTCGGTTCTGTCCTTCCAATTTGAACCAGAGCGGAAAAGCAATTAGCAGGACAGCACTGTTGATATTTCACAAAACGAGCAGCAAAAACCATTAAATTAAGGTCTTCAGCAGGATTTGAACCCGCGTCTCTCGTGCAACAGACGAGCGCGTAGACCACAGGACTATACTTCAGCGTGACATCAGACTCATAATTTTCATAATTCAGATCTATTCGATCTAATAGCTGCAATCAGTATCAAGCCCTGAGATGAAAACCAACAAATCTGTAATGGTCCGTGAATGCGGAAGCAAGCAGACAACAATGACATAGGGATTGCGTAAAAGGTTTTATTGAACACACAAAAAAACATGAGATCGCGAAAAGGGAGACACAAAAAGGGTCCGTAACAGTAGGTCGGGATCAATTTAAAAACAAAAAATGAGGGAAAACCGCGGTGAGAGGCAAACGAACGGAAAAAGCAAGGCAATGATGCAACTAGCAATGAAGGCATATGGCGGATAACACAGACAAGACTGAAAAAGCAGTTTCTGCTCTTGCACTCCTCTTTAAAAGAAACTGCTGCATTTTAAGCCAAAACAACTGTTGTGTTTGATAGAACAACATGTCTATACGCTGCCATAGCAGATTCATGGCGCTTTAAGCCCCCGAACTATTTTTAATTTGCCCGTTTTACCCTGAAAACCCCCATTTACAGACGTCGCGCAACCGCTTTTGTTTCCACCCAGCCATAAAACTATGGTAATTAATGATATTTATTATTCAAAATGTCGGTCATTTTTAGCTTTGAATCATTAATTGATGTCTAATATTTCGTTAAAAAAAAAAAAACGACTTTAAAAAATTATTCACACATATTTTAAACGTTTAAACAAATTATGTCACAATGAAAAAAATGGTGTCTGTAAAAAAGTCACGGATATTTACCTCATAACTATCGCTTAAATTGTATTTTATTTGTTTCTATCTTATTTTTTCCGTTATCTTAGATGATAATTAATTGATCCAATCAAAGAAATAGTTGGGAAAAAACGTTTAAAAAGGTAAATATATGAAAAAGAAAATCTCGACCTCTCCTTGATGTCTGCGATTTCTGCATCGCGACCCTTGTTATATTACCATGTTTCACCCATACAATCCCCCAAAAATCCTGCTGTGGCCATTCACAGCTGTGTCTTGACACTCAGTGATACATGCTACATGGAGATTTTGGATCGAAACAAGGTAAGTACGCGATAATATGTCGTTAAAGTCATGGTGTCTGTAATGCTGCTCTCGCGTGCTCTCGCTTCCAGATAGGGTTTTGCTGTTTAATTGTTTTTTTTTTTTTTTTTTTAAATGTCCTCCTGTTCAAAATGTTTCTCCCCCCAGAAAATTGAGATTTTATGCTTTCCAATGATGTATCAATGTGCATATCTGACAATTTTGAAAGTTGGCTAAATTGGGGGTCTCAGAGTGGAACTTCAAGTCACCTGAGTGTTTTCCGCCATATACAAACTGTCAAATGGCAGCAAGTCAATATCTCGGCAAGCCACCTAGGATCAGTTTAAAGACACTGCTGATTAGCTGGAATTGGATGCAGGTACGACGTTGGGAACTCATCGCACGGCTCTGTAACAAAACTATCTGACCAGCAGCAGAATGTGACAAAATCATACCACTCGTCATTTTAGCTTCGCTTTCTAGCTAGCACAGCTATTCTCCCAGTCCAGACCAACCACATCATCTCCCACAGCGTGCATTGCGCACGTAAAACATGGTGCCCTCGTAGGTCAAAACATGTACTAAAAATATTATAGATTTTCAAATTAATGGCAATAATATATGTGTTTCTTATAACATATTTTAGTAAAAGAGAACAACTGTGGCTTATTAGAGCCTACAAGTCTTTAAGTCCGAGGTCCCCTTTAAAGAGCATACGACACGAGAAAAAAAGTCTTAAATGGCATTATTATGTGAATTAGAATCATATTTTGAGACGATTCGACTATATACAACAATTTAGCAAAGAACAGATGACGAGAAATAAGTCTTTTAATCTGCTGATTTTCCACGCCTACCATTATAGGGCTTTAGCGTCCCCAACAGGTGGATGACGTCAGCGGTAGACTGGGCTCATCGGTTTTACTATTCAGCCCATTGAGGGGGAATTATTCAGAACGAGGAAAACGCGACGAAGAGAGCCGCAAAATGTCATTGTTTCAGTCTCTCTACTCCAATATTTTTACAGGATATTCTTTTTATCCAAGTATTTTTCCCCAATAGCTATATAAATGGCTTGAGAAGTACCAGTCAGCCCGTCGAGGGGGAACTATTCACAACGAGGAAAACGCGACGAAGAGAGCGGCAAAATGTCATTGTTTCTGTCTCTTTACTTCAATATTTTTACAGGATATTCTTTTTATCCAAGTATTTTCCCCAATTGCTAAATAAATGGCATGGTCATGACAAATAACAGTCTTGTGCTGAATGGAATATGAAATAATAAAAATGCATTTATTCAGGACGACATGGCAAAATTACTCCATAATGGTCGAAAATCTCGACTTCACCTTTACTATCGCACCTCCCAAACAATATTTTATGACACCTAAATCGGACATATGTCATTTCCCTTCCCCGGCTTCGGAGAATGTAAACAAACCAGAAGGCGTGACAGCTAGCCGACATGCTAACCCGAACCGAGTGATGTTTCAAAGTCTTCGAAGCGGAAAATCCCACATAACTAGCCTGGATTATTTGACATGACGACCCGGTTGTCGATTGTCTTTGCGGATCGGCAAACCGCCCGGCTGAAAGGAATTTACAGTTCGTTCCCCGGAGGAGGGTGGTTGGAGTTGTTGTGCAGCTAACGTGCTGCTAATGAGCATTAGGAGAGCTTTTTACAAGCCTATCAATGATCAAACGTAAGTAGTCCTTTATTTAAAGGAAGTTTGTAGTGTTTACTTTGTAATCGCTGCATTCGTATTGGACATAATACAAAACAAGATGTTTACTCACTTCCTCGTAAGTCCAATGGTCCCACAGTAAATATCCACGGTGAATGGGAACCTTTTGAAACTCCAAAAAGGCGCATACGCCTCTCCCTCATACAAAATGATTTTTCTGCAGCCGTTTGGCTGGCGTGATGCGAAAAATAAACATATTAATCCGCAAAATCAGCTGAATTCTTCGTCCTCATACACAACAGTACACTGTAGCGTGAAGAGGACGTCTTCTACCGTACACGTCACAGCGCCCTTTTTCTCAACTCGAGACTGTTGCCGGAAGTCACTCATTTTCATGGCGCGGGATTCAAAAAGCTAAATAAAAATAGCGATCACTTCCACACACATCCAAGCGGTCCATATCATTCAGGGGCATAAAATACCACGTTTATTATGAAATAAACATGCTTTTTCGTGTCACATGTACTTTAAGGTATAACACACTGCAGTTATCATAAGGGCGGTTAATGACAGCTTTTATTATTAAGTACTTGGACGGATGAGCGACTACTTTTCATTCCGATAAATCAAAGATGAAATCAAGAGAAAATACTTATTTGTGGTTGTGAAAGCACATTGAATCATACTGAGAAATGTTTTCAATATCTTGATAAGCCACACAAATTGGCAACGTATGGAAAAATCCTTCTCCGTATGATGCAAACAAATGTGAACATTATTACATTTATTCCTAGCAGAATTTCAAATCACTACTTTATTGAATAAAGTCTTTGAAGAGATTAGAAGAGTTGCAAAGTTGTCAACACTTACTGTACTTTTGTAAACCAATTCCTCTCTGTTTGTAGCCATTTTATAAAGACCTCTTAAAACCAGATTAAAAATAAATCATCCTGAAAATTATTTATCACCCAACCCTACTAAGAATAAATAAAACATCTCAAATATTAAAACTGAGCATTGGTAGCTGTATGATGACACTTTTTTATTCACGAGCTCTTGTTATACAGTACATTTGCCATCAGATTTGCGTGTGTGTAGCTCATGGTTCACAGTTCTTGGTGACCCAAATAACTCCTAATCTGAGTAAATGAGTCTTTTTGGTCTATTTAATTCCACGTGGTAATGTTTTGTTCGTCGATTAGCTGTAGAAAGGGCAAGTGGACTGACCAGTGAGTGTTTTCACAGTGTCAGGTATGTAGATGAGCCTCGTTGAGGGGTGCCAGGCCACACTTTGGTCCTGGCTTTGGTGGCGGTGCGGGCCGCTCCAGATGGGGCCATTGTACCGCTCCACGCATCAATAATTCACAGAGACGGAGAAAGTGGCGGAGTGTGTCTGCCTGCTCAATAATTAACCAGGGAGGAGAGGGAGGCATGTTTGTACAGCCAGGTCCTTCTCCCAACGCCCATTCAAATGGCCTTTGAAGCGGCGGGCCTGGAGGGGAGGAGGAAGAGAGCTGGGTGGTGAGGGTCTTTAGATTTGTCAGCTCATTAAGACATCTCTTTTTCTTGTATTTGTTTTGTAATCTTTTTAGCCAGAGTATTGCATAGAACTGCCACATCCAAATCGCATAATGTGAGCTTGTGTCAGACTACAGAGACGACAGATTATTGCCTGCTATAGTAGATAATGAGCTATTTTCAGCTCTGCCTCACTGTGCACCCTGTCACCCTCATCCCCTCCCTCCACTGTAGGTAGGACAGTGTAAGAAGCATTTTCACAGCCCCTCACATCCTGCAATCACTCTGCCACATGGCACACATAAAGCCTCATTTTGGTCCCGATTGGTTGTGCGGCCATGCAATTTTTCCCCGTCAGATAACAGTAAACAATGCGAACTCTTAGAGTGTATCTTTTAAATTATCTCCTTTCTCTTCCATGATGAATGGCTGTGTCCAGGGGATCTGTTTTATACTGTCCGCACCCATCCTAGTCAAACAGAAATATAGGGTCTGAGATGTGTCTGGTGAAAATGTTGAACATAATGTGCTCTATGATGGACATTAGGTTCAGATTTCAAATGCCCCTTTAAGAAATGAATCAAAGTCATTCTTTCAAGTGGATGTTCAAAGTCTTCAACTGGTTACTGTATCCAATTAATACAGTATATAGGTGGTGTTAACCAGCGTTCTCACTTGATTTCTTCATCTCTTTTCACCAATTGGGTCCTTTTGCACGTCCTCCACATAACACTGGGACCTCCTGCCACTACATCTCACTTCCATTTGCTTCCTCTCATTAAAATCTTGCACTCAGTTCGAATCTCACCAGTTTGTCATCACCACCTCTCTCACATATCTGCTTTTTCTTTTAAGCCATCTGTGCTTTTCTCACTCAGTCGCTCGTTTCTCTCACCTGATACCACTCCCTCTTCCACAACCCCAATCACCCCTTCTTCCTGTATTAGAGATGAGAGAGTTGTCAGAGCTGTCCTGGCCTGCCCCTGCGGGTCAGAGGGGGGAGGAGAGCAAGGTGACCTCTCGACCTGAACACGACCCACCATCTTCCACACATTTGCTCTATCGTCACCACCCCCTTCCCCCAAACTCAAACATCTGCAGTCCCAATGACCTCTTTGACTCATCTGTTGCTTTCCACCTGCTCTATATTTAGCTTCAGATTCCTGGACACAAATTTTATAAAAACGAAAACCTTAAGAGGGGTTTTAAAATCAAATTTTTGTAACTTGTACTAACATTTATCATTTAATAACTACGTCTTTCTATCCGTGAATATATTTTTTTTCATTCAACTTTATTTTCATAAGTTTATCCTTTTCTCAAAAACGTGCCTTTATTCTCAGTAGTGTAATTTATTAAATTTCATTGTAGCACTTCAAATTTTTGTACTTGATATACTGATGTATATACATATATATTAGGGTTGTTCCGATCATTTTTTTTTTTGCTCCCGATCCGATCCCGATCGTTTTAGTTTGAGTATCTGCCGATCCCGATATTTTTCCCGATCATATACATTTTGGCAGTGCATTAAGAAAAAAATGAATAAAACTCGGACGAATATATACATTCAACATACAGTACATAAGTACTGTATTTGTTTATCATGACAATAAATCCTCAAGATGGCATTTAAATTATTAACATTCTTTCTGTGAGAGGGATCCACGGATAGAAAGACTTCTAATTCTTAAAGGATAAATGTGACTGTATATATTGTGACTAAATATTGCCATCTAGTGTATTTGTTGAGCTTTCAGTAAATGATACTGCAGCCATTTAACTTCTGCCCAAATGCATGATGGGAAGTGCAACCATGACTGTGCGTAGAGGCACCAATTGATATATCTTCTCTGCGTTGGAAAAGAACATAGGGTGTTAAGAAAAAGATCAACTACCACCTTTCTTCCCCACATTGCCTCCCACATTATTTCTAATTGCTGAGAGAGGTATTGTAAGGCTTTAGCCACATAAAAAGTGGCTCCAAAGGCTGTAAAAATTCTCTCTACTCATTATATGCTGCCTTGTAGCGCTATCTATAGGTAAAACGGTGTCTTTATAGATTGAACGCGACAATGCGTGAGTGGGTCGTGCAGCGCATGCGTTAATTACTTAACGTGATTAATCAAAAAAAATTCATTGCCGCCGTTAACGCAATAAATTTGATAGCCCTACTTTAAGCTAAAACTACTCTGGGTGAGTATAAGACATTTTGTCTGTAACATTAAATACAATTAGAAAACGATTTAAATAAAAAAATATATATATATATTAAAAAAAGGCATGTCCGATATTTTTTTGCCGATTCCAATACTTTGAAAATGACATGATTGGACCCGATCGATCGGGATCGACATAGAGTTTACAGGGGGGAAAAACGAGGCCTTCAAAGAAAAGAACACTTTCCCCAAAGTCAAACATGGCTGAGGTTCCCTGATGTTTTGGGGTTGCTTTGGTGCCTCTGGGACTGGACTGCTTGACCATGTGCATGGCATTATGAAGTCTGGAGACTACCAACAAATGTTGCAGCATAATGTAGGGCCCAGTGTGAGAAATATGGATCTCCCTCAGAGGCCAAGGACAATGACCGAAAACACACTTCAGAAAGCACTAGAAAATGGTTTGAGAGAAAGCACTGGAGACTTCTAAAGTGGCCAGCAATGAGTCCAGACCTGAATCTCATAGAAAACCTGTGGAGAGATCTGAAAATGGCAGTTTGGAGAAGGCACCCTTCAAATCTCAGAGACCTGGAGCAGTTGGCCAAAGAAGAATGGTCTAAAATTCCAGCAGAGCATTGTAAGAAACATTGATGGATACTGGAAGCAGTTGTTCGCAGTTATTTTGTCTAAAGATTGTGCTACAAAGTACTAGTCCGAGGGTGCCAATACTTTTGTGGGGCCCCTTTTTGGAGTTTTGTGTAAAATGATGATGATTGAATTTTTTTTCATTCTCTTTTGTGTTTTTTCATTGCAAGCAAAATAAATGAAGAGATTACTACCAAAGTGTCAGGGAAGCTCAAATTTGAACTCCAAGACAAGTGTTACCTCGATAGCTCGATTAGAAAAATGAATGACCCCAAGCATGGATAGCTTTGCTTCGAAGGCTTTATGAACAAGAGCTCTCAGGTACAAAATGATGTGATTCAGCCAGGAGCTGTGATCACCCAGAAGTACAAAGAAGTACAATAGAGGCTGGACATTTATACTGTTGAAAGGGCGGTGCCGTAGCCCACTGTGAAACGAAACTTATCATCTCACAAACCTGGGTATTTTTCCATACAAAAACATCTTTGAGCTGAGACCTTGAACACCGGCTCTGGCTAGAAAGATGATGAGCTTAGCCTGATAAGCCACAGTCCTCTCTTGTATTCATTCAGGGCATATTGGAAAACACAGGAACATAACAGTCAATATTTGGGCATATTGTGATACAGTGTACAATAGTCAAGGCTATGCGGAGACACACTCAAACAGATTAATATAACAATTAGGGTTGTTCCGATCATGTTTTTTTGCTCCCGATCCGATCCAGATCGTTTTAGTTTGAGTATCTGCCGATCCCGATATTTCCGGATCCGATTGCTTTTTTTTTTGCTCCCGATTCAATTCCAATCATTCCCGATAATTTTTCCCGATCATATATATTTTGGCAATGCATTAAGAAAAAAATGAATACAACTCGGACGAATATATACATTCAACATACAGTACATAAGTACTGTATTTGTTTATTACGACAATAAATCCTCAAGATGGCATTCACATTATTAACATTCTTTCTGTGAGAGGGATCCACGGATAGAAAGACTTGCGACTTTGTATATTGTGACTAAATATTGCCATCTAGTGTATTTGTTGAGCTTTCAGTAAATTATACTGAAGGCCATGCCCAATGCATGATGGGAAGTGGAACCATGACAAGTGAAAACACGACTGTGCGTAGTGCTACCAATTCATATATCTTCTCTGCGATGGGATATAACTTAAGGTGTTAAGAAAAAGATCAATTGCTACCTTGCTTCCCCACTGCTTCACCACATTTCTTCCCATGATATTTCTAATTGTAGGAAGAGGGATTGTAAGGCTTTAGCCTATTAAAATAAGGTTCCAAAGGCTGCCAAAATACACTCTACTCATTTTACGCTGCCTTATAGCTCTCAATATAGGCAAAACAGCACCATTACAGATGGAGCGCGACAACGCGTGAGTGGGTCGTGCAGCGCATTCATTAAGTGCGTTAAATATTATAACGTGATACATTTTTTAAAAAATTAATTACCGCCATTATTGGGATAAATTTGATAACCCTACCTCAAGCCTAAACTAAAGACTCTGGATAAGTGTAAGATAAGTGTAACATTATGTCTGTAACGTTAATTACAATTAGAAAACGATTTAATAAAATATATACATATATATATATATATATATTTAAAAAAGGCATGGCCGTTTTTTTTTTTTCCCGATTCCGATACTTTGAAAATGACGTGATCGGGTGCCGATCGATCGGGACATCTCTAATAACACTGATGCTCTATGCTGCAATGTTCTCATGCAAGCATAACAAAACATACAAAATATAATGTATAATGGTTGTGTTTTAAGCATGAATAAAATTCTCTCACACAAAGTATTTGTAATTGCAATCATTTTCTGGGAGAATTTGAGCATTTTCTGACAGAATTGCAGCGGTGCCAATACTTTTGGCCAGCAGTGTAGTTAATGGACTTTGAAACGTACATTCATCTTTGCTTCTTTGCACAGTGTTTTCATTATGGTAGGTGGCAAATATTAAGACAATCTTTTTCTATCACTATGCCAACAGTGCAATTCGACGGACCCGAATGGGACCGCTCGTCATCACCGACCGAGCGCTTGCGTCCTCCAGGGCCCAGGTCCAGCCCATTAATGGGTGGCGGAGTGAAGTTTCGAATGCCCCAGGAGGTTCTCACCATGGTGGGGGAGAGAGTGGACCCAACACAGCCCCTGGAGAAGCAAGTGTATGTACTGTATTCCATCCCTTGGAAGCACATATAACTTTCATGTGAAGAATTTGACCAGAGGCCACATTGCAGTTGACATTTCATTAGATTAAGAGGTTTGCATGATAACGTATTCATCGTGCTTGTAGCCATTACTTTATCGCAATCTAATAGATGGCAACATGATAAATGTTTTACAGTAGGAACACTACTTATACATTTAACATTAACTGTCTTCTAAAGATACCCATAATGCCATGCAAAAAGAATATGCGTAATGTGGCATCCTTAGAAAACATGTAATTGTCACAGTTTTATAATGGATTCTGAACCGTTTTTAGCATTTAAAGGACAATTTATGCCATTCACTGACGTCACTTTCATCCATTAATAAGCATGGACGACGAAAAGCATTAATGTGCTTCGGTTAAGTGGCGTCCAGTGGAACTCACAGAGCTGTGAAACATTAGAGTAAAAACTAATTAGGTCTGAACATTAAAAACACACATTTATTTTGGTGTTGTAATTTTAGACATCAGTGCCGTAATTTATGTGGCGCCTCTTTGCACATAAAGGCTTGTTTGACTAATGCAATCCAAACGTACGACATCATTTAAATACGTAAAATATGTGTATACACACACAGTCAGTAGTTTTGTTTTTTGTTTTTTTTTTCCATTACCTCATTTATGCCATGATGATAATGAGGATTATTGTGTTTTATTGCTCCTTTAAAAAAGTTAAACTTGGAATTAATGTCTCAATATACTGTAATTATGGTCCCTTTACATGAGTTCCTTAATCCATGGTACGGATTCAAAAATATTTGCATGTGATATCTGGTGTCATACAACCATACAATGCAATACAATTTGCATAAAAACTGGTAAGTCTATTTTCTGAATTAAACAAAATAGCCTATACTTACTTAAATTAGATTTTTTTTATACTGTCCTTTGCCACATACAGTACATTTAAAGTGAAGCGTGCATGTGTATGTCAGGATGCGTGTGTACGCACATCCCTACAGCCAATATTGTATTAGAGCACATGAATGTGCATGAGTGAGCGTGTATGTTGGGGTATTCGTGAGAGTGTGTTAGAGTGTGCACTCAACCTTGTTTGTTCATGCACGTATGAGTGCCTACATGTGTACGCTATATGATTGTGTGTAGGGCTGCAGCTATCGAATATTTTAGTAATCGAGTATTCTACTGAAAATTCCATCGATTAATTGAGTAATCTGATAAAACATTTTTTTTTTTTTTTTTTAGGTAAAGAGCAATTATAAATATAGGTGAGAAAACAAGACATTTCACCCAATATTGAGCAATTTTTAGAAAATCAATGTCTAATTTCATTTTTTACCTAAAAATGACTTTAGATTAGATTTGATTTATTTCAGATGTTAAGACAAAATTAATTTGCCTCAAAATCCCAACAAAAATTACTGAGATAATAACACTCAAACATCTGAAAATGAGTGAGAAGAAGCGTAACTTATTAGGTCCCACCCCTACACATTCAAAATATAATGAATTTTATACATAAGACGCACCTCCATATAATTCAAAACTATACATATTAGGGGTGTAACGGTACACAAAAATCTCGGTTCGGTACGTACCTCGGTTTTGAGGTCACGGTTCGGTTCATTTTCAGTACAGTAAGAAAACAAAATGCAAAATATAAATGTGCTAGTTGTTTATTACACACTTTTGTGCTTTCAACAATAGGAACATTAGCCTATACAAAGCTAGAATTCTGCTCAAAAAGTAGCGGGTATTTAAAGATAATCCAACGACAATTTGCCTTTCAGAGCCCGCGTATTGGTCAGCTTTCTTTCTGAGCTTTCTTTGTCCTGTGCTAAAGAGAAAAGCAATCCCAATGACAAAGATTTTAAAGGGTATTAAAACACTAAGGGGCTGTGAGATATCAATAGAACCGTTATGTGGCAAGGTAACAAATATTAATAAAGTTAACAAAAAAAAAATCACATTCATGAGCAATTATCAAAAATAGATCGAAAATTACGAACATTTCCGAAAGTATTCCGGAAACAGCCGAATGGGGCGGAGACGTCATGACAAGGAAACAATAGGTCGAGGCAGGTGCCATCGTTGTTTATCGACGAGAGAGTTGCGTTCGTGTTTCATCAAAAAAATCGCTAAAATGGTTCAAACCTGTCATGCTATGTGGTGTACAAATAGCCATCTGTCGCAATGTAGTACCCATGAGTTCCCGAACGCGAGAAAAAGAGCTGGACTACGCAGACAATGAGTAAAGTTCGTCAGTGCTGAGAGGGCTAATTTTGCAGACCCAGCCTCCGGCACGGTTTTGTGTGATGCGCATTTTACTCCTGAAAGCTATACGAACTATGGACAAATTAAATCAGGTTTTGCTAAGAAATTGCTGCTGAAAGCAGATGCGGTACCCACCTACACGCGCAGCCACCTAAATGTCCCGAGATATCAAGAAAGAGGACGATGACTGGCTCTGATGAGACCACCCCACAATCCCCAGGCAAAGCAAAGGAGGAAAATGGCCAGAGTGAGTACTCTTTGATAATAAAAAACATATCACGCATTGAATATAGGACTGGACCCATATATAAATTATCGCTCGTAAAATATATAGAACAACTCCTCTAATCCCATTCATATTTGTGTCGGTTGGCAGAGCGAAAACCGATGATTGCACAATAAATGATAATTATTCTATACATTATTTTGCGGTCACGGTGTATCAGCTTCACAAAAAGAAATGCATCACAAACCATTCGGTGATTCTGTTGCCGCCGGTGTTTCATCAGTGTGATTGCTCCCCTCAATGATCCTTTCATTAGGCTGCATTGGCTTTCGTTTGGGCTCAAATTGATAACCCAAAACACCAAAGAAAGGTTCATAACTCTCCTCGTCACCATTAGAAGAATGTTCGTTACGTCAGATTCGTCGCTGCAACTAGAAACAAAATTGTCCGCCATCATCGCCGCCATTCAGTACTAAGCACTGAGCCGGTTGTTTCCTAGTAGTGACGTCACGCACACAATATGCTAGATTTCTGGTATCTCGGGGGCGGGTCCTTTTAGCTTGACAATCGATCCTCATTTCTATCATTTTCTTGGTGTTGCGATGTGTGTAATTACACGAAGTGGCATGATATGAATCCAAAAGGCATGCGTTTATGGATAAATGATGGCATATTAGCATTTCCCCAGGTGTTGTCATACCCTTTAACATGTATTTTACAAATGAAATGCCTCAATTAATCTTTTTTTTTTTTTCTTATGAACGGTTTTCAAAAGCTTTATTAGTGGATTTTCTCAAGTTAAAGCGCCACACAGAAATTAATAAATTTAATTGTGTAAGCAGGATGTGTGTATTATTATTATTATTTGGTTAAAAGTGTTTTAGCTCATTTCAATTTATTTTATTTTAATGGGCTATTATTTATTTTATTATGTGTTTATATTTTAAAAATGTGATGTAGTATTCATTTATATTGTATATTTTATGTTTTGAGGAACTTTAGTTCCGATGTGAATATTAGTTCCTACTTGTTTTGTTGTGGTAGGAGGGTTTTGTATTGAACACGGGGCCATGTTGGTTCTTATTATAGCAGAGAAGACAGCAGTAAATCAACAAAGACAAGTCAACTGTGCCCCGATCTACCACTCAAGAGATCTGATGGACTCAAAAAGTGGGTTACGAATTCATATTAGTTTGAAAATCGACCGGATCCCCCGTATTTTTACACGAGTGACTTCCGGTCTGCCCGATTCTAGCTACCGGGAGTAGTATTGACGCAGGAGGGTCGCGTCTCGCGTCAAATAATAAACTCTGCCGCTCTTTTCGCGTGCGTCGTGTTGAGCCGCTTCTGGGACGTGTCTAACACGCGGCCGGACTGCGACTGGTGTGCATTGGCTGATTGATTTTAACGCCCGCGTTTCACTGCGTTCTCGCGGCGGCCACGTTGTCGTGCCATTGACGTTTCTGGGTTATACTGTCCTACCGTGTTGGTCCTCATTATAGTAGAGAAGACGGAGTAAATATAATCTACACAAAGAAACTGTAACCCGATCGATTTACAGCCTCGAAAAGTAAGGGTTTCATCACGTCAGAAACTTCTTTGGTATGCCTCCGTTCCGAACCGAGCACTACGTACTGAAACGGTTCAATACAAATACATGTACTGTTACACCCTTAGTAGACATGGTCTAAACTGTAAGTCCTGATAAGATTTGAGTTTTTGCTAGAGATGTCCTGATCGATCGGCATCCCTATCGATCGGGTCCGATCACGTCATTTTCAAAGTATCGGAATCAGCAAAAAAATATCGGACATGCCTTTTTTTGATATATATATATATTTTAAATAAATCGTTTTCTAATTGTATTTAATGGTACAGACATAATATGTTACACTCATCCAGAGTTTTTAAATAAATCATTTTCTAATTGTATTTAATGTTAGACATAATATGTTACACTCATCCAGAGTCTTTAGTTTTGGCTTAAGGAAGGGTTATCAAATTTATCCCGATAATGGCAGTAATTAATTTTTTTAAAATTGTATCACGTTCAAATATTTAATGCAATTAATGCATGCGCTGCATGACCCACTCACATATTGTTGCGCTCAATCTGTAATGGCGCCGTTTTACCTATATAGAGAGCTGAAAGGCCGCGTAAAATGAGTAGACTGAATTTTGGAAGCCTTTGGAGCCTTTTTTTAATTGGCTAAACCCTTACAATCCCTCTCCCTACGATCAGAGCTATCGTGGTAAGCAATGTGGGAAGCAAGGTAGTAATTGATCTTTCTTTTAACACCCTATGCTATTTCCCATCGCAGAGAAGATATATCAATTGGTAGCACTACGCACAGTCACGGTTCCACTTCCCATCATGCATTTGGGCATGGCTACAGTATCATTTACTGAAAGCTTAACAAATACACTAGATGGCAATATTTAGTCACAATATACAAAGTCACATTTGTCCTTTAAGAATTACAAGTCTTTCTATCCGTGGATCCCTCTCACAGAAAGAATGTTAATAATGTAAATGCCATCTTGAGGATTTATTGTCATAATAAACAAATACAGTACTTATGTACTGTATGTTGAATGTATATATTCGTCCAAGTTTTATTCATTTTTTTCTTAATGCATTGCCAAAATGTATATGATCGGGAAAAATTATCGGGAATGATTGGATTTGAATCCGGAGCAAAAAAAAAGCATCGGAACAACCCTAGTTTTTGCAGTGTTCAAAATATATGTATGACACCTGCTGTATTGGAGCACATTAGGCACCAGTGCTACTGGGTGTTTAATCCAATGACTACTGAGCTAAAATTGACAGTTAGCTTTATTATGTTTTCATTTTACACCCTCATCACTCTACAGCGCTGTGTTTTTAAAGATTAAATACAGCCTGTATGAAAGATGCGTTAGCCACGCATCAACAGTAGTCATAATTAATAGAAACTTAGCCCTCCATTGGGCTAACATTACGTTAGCAACGTACAGTAAGGTTAATTTTATTTATTAGCGCTACGTTCGCTTAATTTTGCCTTGTCCCGAGAATCGCTCCTCCGCTCTCGGAGTAAACCGGGTGCCTTCGGTGGAGATTCAGCATTGAAGACGTGCTGTTGTGGCATGCAAGCGCGGTCTTACAGTGAATACATGAAACAGTATTCACTTTGGTTTCCAGCTTGAAATGCTCACACACTTTTGACATTTTCTGCTTTTTCTCAGTGCCTTTCCCTTCGCTTTCATCGGCTTCTTCATCGTTACCTCTAAATTCATGCATGGTTGAAATCAAATATACGTGACGTCAGCGCATTACGCCGCATTAAAAGTATTCCGGGCAAAAACGTCACGCTTAGAGCTGGCGAAATTAAACGATTCCTCGAGGGGGATGAAAGTTCTCGATCAAATCGAGGAAAAATCGAGTGACTTGCATTATTCTAGTCATCATTTCAGCTCAGTGTTATGAGGGAGTGTTATTCAAACTGTTAGTGAATAGACAATATGTGTGTTTGAGGATTGTATTGGCAATGAGTGAGTACTTGGTAGAAAGAGACAGAGTCGGAAAGAAAATGTGTGCATGACCGTTCTATCTTGCTGTGCCTTTCAGGTGGTACCACGGTTCACTGTCTCGGTCTGAGGCCGAGTCGCTGCTCACGTTGAGTAAAGAGTGTAGCTACCTGGTGAGAAACAGCCAGACCAACAGATGTGACTACTCGCTATCCCTAAGGTACACCAATGCAAAAACATGTTAATGGTCACCCAGTTACTTTTTAAACCAAGGGTGGGCAAAGTATGGCCTGAGGGCTTTGGAGGTCCTGCTCCATCCTGTAATCTAGCCCACTGAGGAGTTATAACATCTGTTGTATTACTGTAATTGAGCCAATTTTTCCCTTTGAAATTAGTTGATTAAATCGCATTTATCACAAATTAATGAAAAGTTACAGGTAATTTGAATTATTTTATAATACATTGATATAATTTTATAAACATGCATTTTTGATGAAAATAAAAAGAAAATATTTGTGAAGTGTAAACTTTTATTTGAAAAAATATGGCTAATTCGAATGACATTACAAATAGTAAAGTTCACATGAACATGATATTGATAATGTTAAAGAATACCTTTTCATTAATTTATTGGTCAGTTAATTGTAATCAAATTAATTCAGTGTAATTCTAATATTACATTGCTGTGAAATATTTTATTCAATAAAATTAATGATATAAAATAAATAGGGCTGTCAAAATTATCGCGTTAACGGGCTTTAATTAATTTTTTTAATTAATCACGCTAAAATATTTGACGCAATTAACGCAGATGACCCGCTCAGACAGATTTAAATGACAGTACAGTGAAACGCTCACTTGTTGTGTTTTATGGAGTGTTGCCGCCCTCTGCTGGCGCTTGGGTGCGACTGATTTTATAGGCTTCAGCACCCATGAGCATTGTGTAAGTAATTATTGACATCAACAATGGCGGGCTACTAGTATATTTTTTGATTGAAAATTTTACAAATTTTATTAAAACGAAAACATTAAGAGGGGTTTTAATATAAAATTTCTATAACTTGTACTAACATTTTTCTTTTAAGAACTACAAGTCTTTCTATCCATGGATCGCTTTAACAGAATGTTAATAATGTTAATGCCATCTTGTTGATTTATTGTTATAATAAACAAATACAGTCCTTATGTACCGTATGTTGAAAGGATATATCCATCTTGTGTCTTATCTTTCCATTCCAACAATAATTTACAGAAAAATATGGCATATTTTATAGATGGTTTGAATTGCGATTAATTGCGATTAATTACGATTAATTAATTTTTAAGCTGTAATTAACTCGATTAAAAAATTTAATCGTTTGACAGTCCTAAAAATAAATAAACATTCATCTAATTTATAATAATTTTTTTTTTATTTTTTTTTATTTTTTAAATAATTCAGTTAATTGTAAAAAAAAAAAAAAAAAAAAAACATAATAAAAACAAGTAGGAATTCCTAAAATATTTTACATGCACATTTTGTTTTGTGTTATATTTATACCTCATCTACAAATGATCTGGCCCATTTAAAGGTCAAACGTGGCCTTCAAGCAGTAAAGTTTGTTCTAAACCAAGCATACTAATCGCATGCTCCTCCTTCCTGCAAAAATGTGTGTGAAGATAACTGAACTACTTTGCGCAGGCGATTGTATACGTGCACGCAATAGGGCAAACACACCTCCATCTGCCTCTACCCTCCTCCCTTCATCCATCACCCAAACTTAGGATCACTGCCACACTGCTTCCTCCTCCGCTACTCATTTGCAGGCTGCAATAATGCTTATCTGGTCAAATCTCTCTCTTGTAATTACGACCATGATCCATCGCTACTGCCTCCCATCACGGCTCTGTCCTTGCCTCCCCCACCTCGCCTTCTCTTCTCACGGGAACCCCCTTCTGTGGTCTCAAAGGGCCCCCCCTTAAGTGGTAATCAGGCAGGTAGAGCACACTTCAGTGCACACATCATCCTCTCCGTAATCACTAATGAATATGAATCGCCTTCTGTGGGCCACACAAGGAGGGAGTAAACTCGCAAGAGAGACGGGAGTAAGTGTGTGCTTTGAGAATTACTTACACATTTTTGCACACATCCTGTCGGTCAAGCCGCAAGGTTGCAACTCTGGTTCCAAGTTTGACTCGCATGAAGTCAAGAGAAACTAATTTGAGCGGATATGGTGTCTCAGGACACTGTGACGCTTTCATTAATCTCAACCTCCAGCATCACTTTTGATTTTCTTAGTGAGTGACAATGACTTGAACACATTTTGATTATATGTGGTAGGATTTCACTTTGATGTGACTTTTAAATATTTTTTCTAAAATCACTGATTTGGCTGACATCAACACAGTTAAAAAGTCTCAACAAAAGTTTAAAAGGTTACATCATCTTTTGAAGTTTTTTTTCTTTCCGTAGAGGTCTTGAGCTATATAATCATGCTATAGATTATATAATACGCTGACTAAGCTGCGTAATAGACGGGAAATGAATATGGAAGCAAACATAAGTTTCTGGCTTACGAGTCCCTTCTGTACCGATTATTACAGTTATCCATTTTTAAAAAGCTTGACTCAAAGCAACACTTGGTAACTTTTCAGTTTTGGTTGATTTTAGCGACGCCGATGGACAAAACCGGTAGTGTTTTGACTTAAAGAAGACTGCGTTTCCCATGAGGACCAGCGCACACCCGCATAGTGTCGTAAAATCGTGCTGGTCGCCTGCAAATGGATTGAACATTTCTGTTTCCAGCGGCTGTGTGAAGAATGAAAAATAAAAAGGTAATGAATCCAGTTGTGGATTAGGGGTGTGACAAAATATCGAAATGGTGATAAATCGTGATAATTTGTGTCCCAAAAGGTTATCGATATGTTCCTGCAAGAATCGAGATATAATTTTAAAAAGGTGTCAATGTCTAAAAAAATAAATAAGAATTAACCAACAAGTTGCTACCAAAATCTTCCACCATAATAGTGTCTCAGTTAACTCTAAGGCTGCATTGACGGTACTCGACACCCAATCCATTTAGACTGGGAACGTTCATTCATTCGAAACCAGAGCATTCACAGTCATTCTGTCAGATTTTCAGGGCATTTATAGGTTAGTTGCTGTTCATTTTAGGGCATTTCCAGGTCATTTCCTGTTGAGTTTGAGTCACTGCCTATTCATTTGGGTGATGTCCAGGTCTGTAACACAAAATGAACAGGAAGTGACCCATAAAATAACCCCAAAATCAACAGGAAGTAACTGAAAATCAACAGGTAAATGGCCCAAAATTACCTTATTGCCTGGCATTGGCTGCTACTGACGGCCATAGACGTTCAATCCGTTTGAAGTGGGAGGGATGGCAGCCACCCTCACGGTTCAAATGGATTGAACGTCTACTAGTGATAAACTCATTCCAATTAACAGCAGAAGCTTGTTTTTCTGTTTATTAGTTGTTTTTAAGAATATCCTAGAATGATTTCCTGACCGATGTATCGATAATCGTTGTATCGCCATATCGTCAGATCATCTTTATCGTGAGCTTTTTATCGCAAACCGTATCTTGAGGTACCAAGAGGTTCCCGCCCCTATTGTGGATAAACAATAGCATATGACGGTTAGCAACTGTGTGGCTTGGGGTCAGTTTACATGATGACTCTGCGACACCAAGACGCAGTGACTGTGTTGTGGAATGGCCTTGCCTTTGTAAGGTGTCGGCAAAAACGGAAAGCAAAGACGCAAACCATTGAATCTAGGCTCCAAAATGGAATGATTCGATTGCGGGGGCTTGCTCTGCATCCATATCAGTGGAAAGCTCCCGTGCCCATAACGTCAGCACTCACACATTGGGCGTGCGCAGTGGTGCTACAAAACATTAAAAACAGCGAATATGGTGGACCGTCGGCTTTATTTTACTGTTTTAGTCATATTTTTAATTTAAATATGTGGAATGTTTCCGTTTTTGTAACTTTTGGATCAAAAGAAAAATGTCATTGCTTGGAGTGGGCGGGTATGTTGTCTTCCGGCCTGAGGAGGTTGTTGGGGTCATACTGCATCATTGGCTGTCACCTTGTAAATCTGCACTGTCCCCTTGGGCCTGGCATGAATACTACATCGTTTTCACGCGGAATTGCGACATTGTTCGAATGGAGACAGAACCATATAAATGTAAAATTTGAAATGTTTCGTATTCTCGGAAAGTCACCATGTAAACGGCCCCTTAGTGTGGATAACCCCACCCACACCCTACCCAAACTCATCAGCGCTGACAAGTTCGGTTGGGGGGAAAGCTGGGCCAATGTTTGTTCTATATATCATAGTAGCCTCCTTTTATTCCTCCTGAATCAAAGCTTTTTGTCTCTTTTGTTGATCTGTCACCTTTGCAGAATTCGCGCGAAAGCGTTAGCATCGACTTCTGTCTTTATAATGAATGGCGAGAGAGGGAAGTGACGTATGCCGTAAGCAATAAGCACATTGGTAGTTTTTTTTTTTTGTGTGTGTGGCAGCATCCTGCCATCCTCCTCAAAGTTTGTGAAAGCGATGCAGACCCCCTCAAGATATAAAAGAGGTGTCAGTTGACATATCACAAATGCTATGAAAGTATTTTATAAAGGTTGAAAAGTTACCTAGTGTTGCTTTAAGAAATGTGTCTAACTTTAGTATTTTCACTTATTGTCTTAAAAACATCCATCCAAAAGAGTAAAATTTGATCATTTTCAAGAATAATGGGAAGGAGTCACAGTTGTCATTGCATGACAGCCCCTTTCAATTCTGCAAAAGCAGTACAAAAATACTCACAGTGTTTAATCAAAGACATTCATTCATTTTGATCACTGGTTTAACCTTCAGAATTGGACATTTGGCTTCTAAAAACAAATAGTGTACCATCACATCAGATCTGTTTAGTCTTCATCAGGCTTGCTGTCTACTTGCTGAGTTTCACCCTTTACGCAAGCATTCCCTCTGTGAAACGACACTTTTTCTATTGACAGTGATGAAATGTGGCATCCATCTGGCATTTTTTTTGTCCACCAATGTAGTTTCTCACCCCCTGGGAGGGCCGACAACAGAATCGACACAAGCACGGAACGATTGCCGAAATAATGTCAGGGTTTGAGTAGGTAATCGACAGTAAAGCTCTAATTTCGCTGACCCAAGCCTTCTTGGTGCATTCAGGTGATCTTTTGATTTGCAGGTGATTAGCACATCAATTATGGTAATTTCATTGTGAAAAACCAATTCTTTGATGATATGCTCTTGGTGCGAATGTGTGATTTACTAACTTCAGTAGAAGAACTACCTGATCCTCACAGGAGGACATTATTGATGTCACTCAGTAGAGCGTATATCTCCACCAAGGCCGAACCAATATAAACATGTCGAACTGCCTCGCCTGTCACAGTGTTCCACTCCAGGCCACAAAATGGCTGCCAGCTGAAACCACTTCTAACCACAGATACAAATACAGAATATGCTAGGGCACTGAACAGGGTTGTCTAGGCTAGGGCTGCAGTTATCGATTATTTTCGATTAATCGATGAGCTTGTTAGTTCGAATAAGCCAGTAATTGGATAAGGAACATAAAAAAATTAAAATACCTGAGCTGAGTTTCAAACGGAAAAAGAACTAAATTTGGCTCCAAGTACGACAAAAGAACAATGGCGTACCGCAAGCAACACGTCACTTCCGCTCATTAATATTCATGACATTAGCTACTGTTGCTAAGTAGGGACAAGCCACCGTTTGTCCCTAATGGGAAATGAATGGAAATGGCGTACGAAGGAGATGTTTACAGAGCTAAACCTACCAATTCTCTCCGAAAATGATGTCCCCAGTGCCAAATTCACTGGCAAAGATGTGGAAGAACATAAAAATGTTCAGTTAAATAGATGGCTTGAGTGTCGAAGGCTGAAAAAGACGAAAAAAAACGAGCCGACCTAAGCATAGCCTTAGCTTTTTTATCGACCCGACTGACAATGACATTCTCCTGTTTCAACAAGCTATCCTTTACCATCGGCCCTGTCTTTCTTATATATCCTCTGGTTGTCCTACGTCTCTGACCGTTCTAGGGGGTAATTTAGTTAACTTTGTGTAGCGATCGCAAATGCTATTCAGTGACAGGCAACGAGCACTTTTAATTTTTTCATTGATAATAAATCTTAATTCTATAATTTATTTACACTTCCCCCTTACTAAAGTTGTTGTGTATATATATATATATATATATATGTATATATATATATATATATATAACAGAAACGGTAACAGTGGCAGTCAGATACCATTGTAATTCTTTTCAGGTCATTCATTGTCAGACAGAAGCAGTAGGTCACAATGTTACGCTAAAAAATAAGTTAAAAATATAAAAATGGCTAACCTCTTTGTCCTCTGAAAGACCATGCCAACCCAACAAAATGTTTTCTGCATATGAAATGTGAAAGGATTCACCGAGCTGGTGTTAAAGTCCGCGCAAGTTGATTCGGTCTTCACATTTTTTCCTCCCGAGTTTTTGGTTTTCGGAAACGTATGAAGAAAACATCCTTCATGTGTCGTAATGTCTAGAGTCGTTTCTACAAGTTCCAAAAAAGCAATGTGTGATCGGCATGTTCGTTTTTGAAAGATTACCGGAGAAAAGTTGCACAAATTACGTTGTTTCTATGCGAGGGCGGGTCTATAATGTCCCACTTCGGCTATACTTCCGGTTTACGATGCGACGTCACGGTCTAAAAATAGCATGCGTGCGGTACGCCATTGGCTAACCTGCATAGCAAAAGTCCGTTAGCTTAAATGCTATAAAATGCTAACTTTTGACAATAACCCAACAAATGATTCGAACACATATTCCCACAAAAACAGCTACATTTACCGAGGAACTAAATTACGAATGCATTAAAAAAAACATTAGCTCAAACAAAAACTTAGCTTATGTTGGTTTTAACAGGGAGCAGCTGGATTAACCCATGTGAAACGAGTTATGTCATATTCACTGTTGCCACTAGAGGGCAGTGTATCCACCCAAATCAAGAAAACTAAATGCAAACACTTTCAAAACAAACCTTACATTGCCACTTTAATTAAACGAATACTCGAAGCAGCAAAGTTTAATTTGAATCTTTTTTCTAACCGAATTACTCGAGTTAATCGATTAATTGTTGCTGCATTAGTTTAGACATTTTGTATCCACTTTCAATCACATCAGTCATCACTACTCATTCTAAAGGTCCTGGGCAGATTAGATTAACCTGGCAGAAAATAGAAACTAAACTCTGATTGAATTAAATAAAAATCTTTAAATGTATTGGATAGGGCTGTCAAAATTATCGCGTTAACGGGCAGTAATTAATTTTTTAAATTAATCACATTAAAATATTTGACATATTTAATGCACATGCCCCGCGCAAACAGATTAAAATGACACCACAGTGTCATGGCCACTTGTTACTTGTGTTTTTGGGTGTTTTGTCACCCTCTGCTGGCGCTTGGGTGCGACTGATTTTATGGGTTTCAGCACAATGAGCATTGTGTAATTATTGACATCAACAATGGCGAGCTACTAGTTTATTTTTTGATTACAAATTTTATTAAAACGAAAACATTAAGAGGGGTTTTAATACAAAATTACTATAACTTGTACTAACATTTATCTTTTAAGAACTACAAGTCTTTCTATCCATGGATCGCTTTAACGGAATGGTAATAATGTTAATGCCATCTTGTTCATTTATTGTTATAATAAACAAATACAGTACTTATGTACAGTATGTTGAATGTATATATCCGTCTTGTCTTTCCATTCCAACAATAATTTACAGAAAAATATGGCATATTTTAGAGATGGTTTGAATTGCGATTAATCACGATTAATTAATTTTTAAACTGTGATTAACTTGATTAAAAATGTTAATCGTTTGACAGCCCTAGTGTTAGACTGTTGGGAAGAATGTCAAAACATTCTTGAAACAAATTACAGAATGAAGTTTGTAAATGTCGTTACAACAGTAATAACGGTATTCTCTCAAGGACCAAAGAATGGAAGTGAATGTCGACCACAGCCGCATGGGACTTGCATATTTCTCATCCACCTTCACAGTCCAACGCGCTTCCCTTTCTCATGTTACTTCCGCATGTACTAATCCTCATCCATCATCCTTCATAATAATCCCTATCTCCCTAAAGCAGCGGAGGGTGCACGACTCCCAACTTCCTCCTTTAAGCGTGACTCCACCGTCGTAATTTGAGCTTGTTGTTTTGGTCCCAGGAGCTGCCAGGGTTTCATGCACATCAAGTTCACGCAGTGCAAGGATGGCAAGTACGTGCTGGGACACAACAGCCCGCCGTTCGACTCCATCCCTGAGCTGGTGCACTTCTACACGACGCACAAACTCCCCATCCGTGGCGCCGAGCACCTGTCGCTGCTCTTTCCTGTGCTGGTGCAGACGCTCTGACTCTGAAAAAGTTTTTGTTGAGAAACTTCAAACTCATTCATCTGGGTTATTTTTGGACTGGACCTTTCACTGCTGTTCTGCCTGTGCCAAGCATTGCTAACATCCAAGGAGATGGATTCACCGAGAAGCCAGTACCTGAACTCTTCTTTCCCTCTCTTGCTCTTTGTCATCTCCATGGTAAACCAGGGGTGACGGACTTCAGGACATCAGAAATTTTCATTTTCTTTTTTTTTTGGAGGGGGGCACATCTGTCACAGATTAAAAAGTCAGTGGCACCTTGGAAGAAGTAGGTCGAGGTTCAGTTTGCAGAGGAGAGCCTGCCGAAGAATGAGATTCAATTACTGCTGTTCCACCAAAAATAGCCACCCCATTAACACTGGTTGAATATTCTTATTGTCATATTTTTCACATTTATACTAGGATCAATAAATGGAACTATAGAGATGATGGGTGCGTTTTTTTCATTATTGAGCAATAGAAATCACATTTTTAAGTTTCACACAAGACATTGACATACGGTGGAAAACTCAGACAAGACTGAAAAAGCAGTTTCTCCTCTTTAAATGAAGCTGCTGTATTTTAAGCCAAAACAGCTGTTGTGTTTGATAGAACAATATCTCTATATGCTGCAATAGCAGATTCATGGCGCATGAAGCCCCCAAACTATTTTTAATTTGTCCGTCTTACCCTGGAAACCCCCGTTTACAGACGTCGCGCAACCGCTTTTGTTTCAACCCAGCCATAAAACAAAGGTAATTAATTATATTTTTTTATTCAAAATGTCTGTGATTTTTAGTTTAGAATCATTCATTGATGTCTAATATTTCGTTTAAAAAAAAAAGACTTAAAAAAAATTATTCACACATATTTTAAACTTTTAAACAAATTACGTAAATGAAAAGAATGATGTCTGTAAAAAAGTCACGGATATCTACCTCATAGCTATCGCCTAATTGTTTTTTTTTTTTTTTTTTTGTTACTGTCCCATTTTCTCCGAAATGTTAGATGATAAATAATGGATCCAAACAAAGAAAAATTGGAAAAAAAAAATGTTTACCCATAAATAGGCCTTTCGCGATAACAAATTTTAGTGTGCGATAATTTATCTCATAAATTATTGCGATATGCAATATTATTGCGCCCCCTCAATTTTTTTTTTTAAACCAATTTACGATAACACATTGAGAATACAGTATATATTAATTGATCAAGTACCCCCATTTAACCGCGATAAATATTTACTCTTAAATTCAAAAATACTTTTTAAGAAATCACAACTAAAAAAACAATGGACCATGTCTCTTAAGTAAAAGACAACAATATTAATACCGCAAGGAAACACAGAATGAATTAAATGTGTTTTTCAAGAAAAATAAATAAAATTGCACTTAATAACTTAAGCATTTAGGCAAATGAAAACTTTTCCCCTCATAGCTTCTGCTATGGTGTTCCATACGGATGCAACGATAAGATTTTCGATACGGACACGATTTTCGATTCAAAACATTTAATGCTCTGAAAAGAAAATAACAATTGAATTTTTCTTTTGGTTTTTTTTTTTTTTTTTTTTTGCCAACGAGCAAAAATTAAATTGCCATCATATAAACATGCGTTTTAGTGCGTTATATTTATGTGCTTACTTCTTACTGATCTGAAGAAATTTTGTATAAAAGTGCTGAGAACAATCTTTACTGTTTGTAAAGTGAGGCGGGGCACACTGTTGATTGCTACAGCTCTCTTAGCAGGTGACTAGAGGTCTTACCACATGTGAAAAACCTTCTATTATTGGTCTAAGTCCATCTGTGTTACGTAGTGAATTAATAATATTTGCAGCATTATCTACAGTCACTGGTATAGATTGATTTGGCCTTCTTGACTTCCATTCAGTCATAGCGGTTTATAATTCATGGATGTAGTATATGGACTGCGTGTCCCATCCCTCTGGGCTCACGTAGTCAATGCCATGGGACGTATCTAGTGTGTGCGCGCGCATTAAAAAAAAAGTTAGCAAACGCCACAGAACAGTCACGTCTGCTCATTACTGCACATTACAACACCAGCGACTTTCATAAACAGGACAGGTTTGAAGCACAGCGCTCTTAATTTGCCACTCAATGTTCATCATGTCCTTTGTCAAAGCGAGGTTGTTTGTAGCAGCCAAGTCGGTAACAATGTTTTGGCAGACTTCTTTGTAAATATCCGGTGGTGTGCCGAAAAATAGCCGCCCCGCGTGAAATGTCACGCCTGACGGGAGCGCACGCACGTCAACAACACCGGCACGCCGGAGATGGTCCGCAGTCAATCCGGAGCACTGACGCGCCGGTATACGTTGAACAATAGGATATAATGGGAACGATTGGCTCCGGCGCTATTTTTTGCCGGACCTGGAACGAAAATGCATGTTGCGCAGTTGGTAACAAGGAATCCGAACTTTTAACAGCACGTCTGCTGCACGCGCGCACGCATGTGCACGCAAGGCGATAAATCGCAGCGGAAAAATTACCGCCTCCATTTTTATTTATCGTGCGATAAATGGAATTATTGCATATTGCGACAGGCTTACCCATAAAATCCCCCCCCCAAAATCCAGTTGTGGCCATTCACAGCTGTGTCTTGACACTCAATGATATATGCTACACGGAGTAATTTGGATCGAAAACAGGTAAGTGCGCGAGAATATCTTGTTAAAGTCATGGCGTCTGTCATTCTAATCTCGCGTGCTCTCGCCTCCAGATAGGGTTTTGCTGTTAAAGATTTTTTTTTTTTTTTTAATGCCCTCCTGTTCAAAATTTTTCTTACCCCAGAAAATTTAGATTTTAAGCTTTCCAATGATGTATCACGCATGCATATCGGACAATTTTGAAAGTTGGCCAAGTTAGGGGTCTCAGAGCGGAGGAACGCTTGAATATGGATCTTCAGCTCATCAACATTGAACAACAAATGTTGATCATACTGTAATGTCCGTAACTAAGCGCGGGGAGACTGGGGAGTGGTGACATAGCGGGAAGCGAGTGGAAAGAACGGGAGCAAGCGAACGTTAGCGGTAGCATGTAGCGGCAGCCCGCTATTATTTTGTTATTAGTTTATTGTTGCCACAATAAAGTGGAGAAAGCCATTTTTGACTCCTCTCCTTCTTTCCCACCCATCCAGGGTTATTACAGTACAAATGTTGAGGCGCAGGCGTCGGTGAAGACGGTTGCAGTAGAAGCCAGCAAGCTGCGTTGTCCAGCATTTTGTCCGATTTCTTTGCCATGTCCTACTTCCCAAACTGCATTGGAAGCTTAGATGGTAAATACGTTATGATAAAAGCACCGAGGCACTCTCAATCAATGATGATGTATCAAGTGTGTGAACTGTCTTATTGAAAATTAAACAACAAAACAACTCTTTTGACACCAAACCTGTGCTTTATTCTTCATGTACTTGAAGTGTGACATGTAAGCACATATGTACACAATGAATAATGAAGTGCACTAACCAAAAATACGACATAAAGTGATAAAAAGCTGGCAGTTTTTGGCTGACTGGGCCACCGCATCGGGGGGCCCATTCGCTTCCGTACACGCACATACTTGTCTCGGTGGTTCATTTTTTTAATCAATCGCTTACCTTGCCATTTGGCAATCTTTATAATGTCTTGACGAGACTTGCTCTTGGATGATACTCCTGTTGGCCTGGTCCATTTTTGCGTGTAGCAAAACAATGTTTGAACATGGCCAGGGGTGCACATATTTTTTTTGCCCAGGTTCTCAGAGCAGGACCTGGAGATGTGACTTGGTCCTCATTGAGTTTGAGAGCCGACCCGCCTGATGCGATAAAATTATGACAAGCTTTACTTAGAGCCAGTTACCTTTAATTAATTAACAATTAATGCTTGATTATCAACTGGCACAACAAAATTGCCATTACTTCAAAGCTAAATGTAAAGAAATAAACAGGGGTGCGTATATTTTTTTTGCCTCCACATTAACTCCAAGCCTTTGTAAAAGTGGGATGTCCTCCTCATAGGAGCTCATTGAACGTGCGTGTTTAGCTTTGTGAAATGCGAGCAAAAACACGTTTGTCAGTGCATGGCGCTGTTCTTGATTAACTTTATTCGACCACTTGTCCATAGGGCGAGTGGGATCCTGTCTGACATCGATAGTTTGCTTAATTGCCACATGCTCTCTGTTTTTTTCGTGCTTTTCAATGTTTGGATGGCTGGAGTTCTTTGACACTACATAAAATGCGCTGCTCTTATCAGCGACATTGGGATTCTCACGTACCACATTTCCGTGCGAGCATCATTTGCTTCTAGCCATGGTACCTCCTGCAGCCACTTTTCAGCAAAAGTCCTTTTTTTTCGTTAGCTCCGCTGACGTCTCTGTCGTCAGTCTGTCTTCTGATGGGGGTGGGGGAACACGGAAATAATTACTCAGTGGGGCCTGCCTCTTTGACATTTTGAGAAGTGATTTTCCTCGTGTCCCTCGCAAATACAGTGTTCAGCCATCGGTACGCAAAAGCGTATGGAAGCTGTTGAGGGCCAGCGTGTTTGTCTACGTCCAGTACGCATGCGCGCATGCAGACCACTTATGTGCACCCCTGAACATGGCGGTGATTTTGCGCTGAACTGGAAACAACACTCTGAGCGGACCAATCACAGTCCATTTGCGCCACGTCACCATGCGTTGACACCGCACAAGTCAAGATTTTCTTGAAGTACACGAAAGGCTACGGCGGAGGGTCGTAACTTGGGTCTGCCTTGATGGCGCAGGTCTGCCGCAGAAGCATTACTCGGCCTTTAGTCTCAGTCAAAATGCAGTACATACCGTATTGGCCCGAATATAAGACAGTGTTTTTTGCATTGAAATAAGACTGAAAAAGTGGGAGTCGTCTTATATTCGGGGTCTAGACATTATACCCATTCACGACGCTGGATGGCGCCAGATATCATTGAAGCGAATGCTGAACTTGAGTAATCTTCTGTCATGACAGATCTCAGCTGCTCTCAAGTTTAACCAGTTTGCATTATTTTATTGCAATATTTTTCCTGATTCAGATTTGTTTCAAGACTACAGTTACAGTTAGACCTCACTTTGATGGTTAATGCAGTTATTGCAATTTTGTTGTTTTATCAAAATAGATTGGTTTATTTACATTTCAAAAACCAGAAGCCATTCATTTACGATTGCACTTTAGTTTACATATTTAAATGTTCAGATATTAAGATTTGAATGAGGCAAAATAACATGGTTTTTCTCTCAAATATATTGTTATAATCATTTGCTTCAGATGTACTGTAATTATTATCTGTATAGAAATTAATTTGGTGTTCAAAAAGTCTTTTTTTTTTTTTTTTTTTTTTTTTTTTCTCAAACTTTTTTCAAACTAACCTTAAAAAGAGGGGGTCGACTTATAATCAGGGCCGTCTTATATTACGACCAATACGATACTTCCTTGACATTCATGACTACTTTCCTATTTGTCAGGTCTTTGGCACCATCTTGTGGCGTATTCCAGTACCCATACACACACACACACACACAAAATTCACTTTGCGCGAATAACCAAAGATATGGACTACCAAAAAAATAACATGAATAGATGCATTTGCTGAAGTTCCCTGAACATTAGTTCATCTAAAGCAGGGGTGTCCAAACTTTTCGCAAAGGGGGCCAGATTTGGTGTGGTAAAAATGTGGGGGGCCGACCTTGGCTGACGTCCTATGTAGAATATATTTAAGCAAATTTTAGCAACCCATTCTGTGTGTCACATTTGCTCTATTTTTTTTTTGTTTTTATTAGTAATTTCAACAATCTCGAAACTAGCCTTTGTGGCGTTCTCTTTCGACTCTCAGCCTATTGCAAAATGCTAATGCTGTGAAATTAAACTAGCTTCAAATTGCTTCAATTTCTCGCTTCGTATCTTCCTTGTAATCTTGTCGTACATGTCAGTGTGTCTTGTTTGGTAATGTCACCTCACATTGAACTCTTTTAAAACAGCGACTGTTTCTTTGCAAATGAGGCTGACTCAGTTGTTGCGTATTTTAGTGAAGAAATAGTCCAATTTCCACCTATCCTTGAAGCGTCGGCCGTCGCAGTCAACTTTTTTTTTGTTGATTGTCGCCATTTTAGAAAATCGGGAGTAAAGGGTCAAACAGGGTAATTTTGCTTAGAGTGCTGCTGCCTTTTAGCGGGTAAATGTGGAGCAGCATTTAGTGTGTAAACTACTTCATATGCTGGTAGCAGTACTGCGGACCAACTTATGAAGTCTGTGTGCGGGCCAGACGTTATTGATTTTATGACAGAGGCTGGGGGCCGGATGAAATTTGACCACGGGCCGCATTTGGCTCCCGGACCGGACTTTGGACATGTCTGATCTAAAGTCATGTGATATGATGTGCTGGACCGGTTCTTATTCTCACACATAAATTTAGTACAAACCAAACCCAGAGATTTGAGTGTGAATCACCCACATGCTGTACTGTTCCACCTACACTAAAAGACGAGTTAAGTTTATCCTAATTACAGGGCCTTTTCCTTTTCATGCAAAATCCCACTCAGCTCTTTGTTGACAATTTTGGCTTAGCTGGAAAGAACAGTCTCTCTCCACTGACTTTAAACACCATGTTTGCAGGCTGCTGGCTAATCAGGAAACACTTGAAAGCGCCGTCCCTTTCTCACACTCCTTCCCCCCACGAGTTTGATTGCCGATTGTCCTCCCGCCAAGTGATTTAGAAGCTGATTGGTGTGAGTCGTATTTGAGTAAATTCTTGCCATCTGGAGTTTTTTTTTTTTTTCTTCTGTAAGCTCACATTTCAGATTCTTGGGTGATGCTTTGCGTGGCAAAAACTGTCTCAGATGGCTTTGCACCAGCTCCAACAAATGAGAGTAAGTATTCATGATTTCATCTAGCAATGTCACCTCTAAGGGAAGCGTTATTTCCTATATTGGGTTAAATATTGTAGTACACTTAAAAAAAACTGACATGAAAGTCTGACATCATATATAGAAAAAATAATAATAAAAAATTGTAACTAATTTGAACCGATTCAGGCCGTTTCCATTTAATTTAAAGTCACAATTTTAATGCCAAACACTTTGTTCCTGAGGAAAAAAAATGTAAAAACTAATACAATTTCAGAACAGTAACATTTTTATTTGGAGTCCAAGACAATAACTTATGAACATACATACATACGTATATTTAGATAACCGAGACAAAAAATAAATAGCAGCTGTTGTAAAAGAATTTGGATTTAAGCGCCAAAGTTGCGACAAGAACATTCTTGATTTAAACAAGCCTAGAGCTGCAAATGTGATGCCTCTTGTGGTTACTATTTTTGACCAAAAGATAGCAGACATATGCCATATGTAACAAAATTTTCACATACTGTATTTGCTGGTTTTAGATGTAGTGCACGCATCAATAGTGATTGCCACTCTCTGCTAGGGTAAGTGCTTGTTTAACCTCGTTCCATAACTAGTTATATAGTTCAGAAACCCACTTTACAGCAAAATACACTTTACAGCAAAAATGCTGCCTGGAAAGGCCCGAGAATAAGACAGTGTTTTTCGCATTGAAATAAGACTAAAAAAGTGGGGGTAATCTTATATTCGCGGTCTAGACATTATACCCATTCAGGACGCTAGATGGCGCCAGATATCATTGAAGCGATGTTCTGTCATGACATATCTCAGCTCTCAAGTTTAACCAGTTTGCATTATTTTATTGCAATGTTTTTCATTATTCAGATATGTTTCAAGACTACAATTACAGTTAGACTTTGATGGTTAATGCAGTTATTGCAATTTTGTTTTTTTATCACAATAGATTGGTTTATTTACATTTCAAAAACCAGAAGCCATTCATTTACGAATGTGATTGCACTTTAGTTTACACATTTAAATGTTCAGATATGAGGCAATGAGGCAAAATAACATGCTTTTTCTCTCAAATATATTGTTATAAGCATGTTTCAGATGATTTTCTGTATAAAAATTAATTTGTTCAAAAAGTCTTTTTTTCAAACTCGAGTCTTGAAAAGGAGGGGGTTGTCTTATAATCAGGGCCGTCTTATATTCGGGCCAATATGGTAATTAAGGTTATATTAGGGAACGACTTTGAATTTTTTTATGCCATTGCTCACGGAGACTCATATATGCCTAAGGGAGGTGGGACCACAGTAACAAAGGCTACTATCAATAACACAATGTGTCGCCAGGGACTGAAATCCTGCACTGCCAGACGTGTCCCCCTGCTGAAGCCAGTACACGTCCAGGCCCGTCTGCGGTTCGCTAGAGAGCATTTGGATGATCCAGAAGAGGACTGGGAGAATGTGTATTGGTCAGATGAAACCAAAATAGAACTTTTTGGTAGAAACACAGGTTCTCGTGTTTGGAGGAGAAAGAATACTGAATTGCATCCGAAGAACACCATACCCACTGTGAGGAATGGGGGTGGAAACATCATGCTTTGGGGCTGTTTTTCTGCAAAGGGACCAGGACGACTGATCTGTGTAAAGGAAAGAATGAATGGGGCCATGTATCGAGAGATTTTGAGTGAAAATCTCCTTCCATCAGCAAGGGCATTGAAGATGAGACGTGGCTGGGTCTTTCAGCATGACAATGATCCCAAACACACAGCCAGGGCAACAAAGGAGTGGCTTCGTAAGAAGCATTTCATGGTCCTGGAGTGGCCTAGCCAGTCTCTAGATCTCAACCCCGTAGAAAATCTGTGGAGAGAGTTGAAAGTCCGTTTTGCCCAACGACAGCCCCAAAACATCACTGCTCTAGAGGAGATCTGCATGGAGGAATGGGCCAAAATACCAGCAACAGTGTGTGAAAAACTTGTGAAGAGTTACAGAAAACGTTTAGCCTCCGTTATTGCCAACAAAGGGTAAATAACAAAGTATTGAGATGAACTTTTGGTATTGACCAAATACTTATTTTCCACCATGATTTGCAAATAAATTCTTTTAAAAAATCAAACAATGTGATTGTCTGTTTTTTTTTCCACATTCTGTCAAGTGGGAGAACTTGCACAAATAGTGGTTGACTAAATACTTATTTGCCCCACTGTAAATGACCTTTCAGACCACTGTGCTGTCAGACTGATTAGAAAAAAATGTTTGAGGAAAAAAAAACAAATTACTTTGCTCGTGCTTCATTTATTTTAGAATGGATCCCAGCAAATTGGAGGACCATGTAACACATATGAACAGTGATGTACAGGGGACGCATTATACTGTACTGTACACGCGAGTGCATTGAAGCCAAGAAATTTCAGTTGGAACAGTTATTAATTTGCAAGACCGGTAACACACAACCACTGAGTTAATTGAAGAAATCAATCACGACGACGTAGAAGTGCCGATTACATTTTTTTTTCTTCAATAAAACGTTCACAGGATAGAAAAGAGAGTGAAGCACTTGGAGGGATTTTGCGCTTGAGTCACACACACACATTTGCTCTCTTCCATCCATTAACAGCATGATTTGGGTAGAAAAGGGTGCGAGATGGTGTGGGTGGGGGGCAGCTCTCATTATTTGGGCTGCGCTGCAGAGTGAAAAGCACTGGGATTGCTTTCATTACAGAGCCAAATGAAATAGCGGAGGCTGATTACCCGCGTGACGGAGAGATGAGGCGAGCCAGATCACTCTGTTGGGAAGGGGGGGGGGGGGAACTGAGGTGGGGGTACTGTAAAAAGAAAGTCTTAATACGTGAGTGTGTATGTGAAAGAGACATTGACATTGAAGATGGCAGGGGGTGCTGCTATGGTCCCATTTTCACAACCGCTTCCCCGGGGAAGGATGTGAAATGTAACAACGGTAGCAGCACAGCATGCTGGAATCCAATAAATATCTTCGCCGCATGGTTCTCGTGTCATTCGTCCCTCCATTTTCAGTTGGCGGAAATCTAAATTGTAATGTAGCTCTTTAGTTGTTAGTCTTTTGTTTTTCAACAGTGACAGAATTTTCATATTTCAATTTCGGCTCAGATTGAATCAATATGAAATTGCAAAACAGGCTATGTGACTGAGTTTGATTTGGATATTTTTTTGTTCAGGTTTTCCTGTTTTTGTTTTAATTAAGATAGATTAAAGTGCGTACGACAGGAGAAAAAAGTCAAATAGCATTATTATGTAAATTACAATCATATTTTGAGACAATTCGACTATATACAACAATTTAGCAAACCGCAGATGACGAGAAATTAGTCTTTTAATCTGCCGGTTAGCCACGCCTACCATTATAGGGCTCTAGCGTCCCCAACAGGTGGATGACGTCAGCAAGAGAATGGGCTCATCGGTTTTACTATTCAGCCTATTGAGGGGGAATTATTCAGAACGAGGAAAACGCGATGAAGAGAGCCGCAAAATGTCATTGTTTCAGGCTGGCTACTTTAAAATTTTTACAGGATATTCTTTCCAAGTATTTTTCCCCAATAGCTAAATAAATGGCAAGGTCATGACAAATAACAGTCTTGTGCTAAATGGAATATGAAATACTAAAAATGCATTTATTCAGGACGACATGGCAAAATTATAATAATGGTCAAAACTGTCGACTTCACCTTTACTGTCGCACCTCCAGAATGATATTTTATGCCACCTAAGTCGGGCTCATGTCATTTCCCTTCCCCGCCTTTGGAGAACGTAAACAAACCAGCAGTCATGCTAACCCGAACCGAGTGATGTTTCAAAGTTTTTGAAGCGGAAAATCATACATAACTAGCCCGGATCATTTCACATGATGACTGGGTTGTCGGTTGTCTTTGCTGTTAAAGCTCATTGTTCCCCTGATGAGGGCAGAGGGCTCGTTTGCGGGGAAGCAGCTGGACAATGACTGCCAGACAAACCGGCCGATGTCGGATGAGTGTGTAGCTGCCAAATGGTTAACACGAATATGGCAAAATAATGCTTTGCTACACGGCGAAGTCGTAAACAGCGAGAGACTCATAAGAGGGTGGTTGCAGTTGTTATGCAGCTAACATGACAATACGTGTATGAGGAGAGCTTTTTACATGCCCATCCATGATCAAACGTAAGTAGTCCTTTATTTAAATAAAGTTTGTAGTGTTTTTACTTTGTAATCGCTGTATTTGCGGCTATTTCCCCCGGCGGGGGGATGTGCGACAAGCCGCCGGTTGGCGGCCGAGGGGACAAGAAGCATGTCAGCCACAAAATGCAAGCCTCCTACATATTAAAATGATCCCAGTATTTGACATAATACAAAACACGTTGTATACTCACTTCCTCGTAAGTCCCATGGTCCCACAGTAGTAGGGCTTGTTTTGGCCAATATCCACCGGTGAATGGGAACCTTTTGAAACCCCAAAAAGGCGCACACGCCTCTCCTTCGTACAGCAAGATTTTTCTGCAGCCGTTTGGCTGGCGTGATCCAAAAAATAAACGTATCCTCCGTACACGTCACAGCACCCTATTCCTCAATGCAAGACCGAAGCCGGAAGCCTGTCATTTTCATAGCGCGGGATTCCTGAAAATTGAATAAATATATCGATCGCTTCTTCACACATCCAAGTGGTTCATTTCATTCAGGAGCATAAAATACCGCGTGTATTATGAAATAAACATGTTTTTTCGTGTCACAGCCACTTTAAGTTAGCTTGTTTGTTAACACAATCTCACATTTTAGTGTTCTATAACACATTTGTAATTGACTTATTAGCTGATTCAAGTCGTCACATTTATTTACAGTAAGTCTCCTTTAATTTTAACTCACTCTCGATTGTTAAAAATTTTACGTACAGTGGTGCCGGAGATATGAGTGACACGATTTTGAGATTTTTGACATATGAGCTGTAGGCATGTGCCTGTATGAGATTCTAATGGTATTAAGCCAAAATATCATGGTATTGCAATTACAGCTCTAAAATGTGTTACTTTCAGATATCTGAGTTACGGAAAAAAAACGAACTTTTTTCCATTTCAAAACATATTAGCAAATCGGAACATAAGTGTATTGTTAAAATAAATAAAGAAAATAACAAAAAATAACCGAAAAATTATAAATAAAATTAAAATAAAGGGTTGTTCCGATCATGTTTTTTTGCTCCCGAGCCGATCCCGATCGTTTTAGTTTGAGTATCTGCCGATCCCAATATTTCCCGATCTGATTGCTTTTTTTTGCTCCCGATTCAATTCCAATCATTCTCGATAATTTTTCCCGATCATATATTTTGGCAATGCATTAAGAAAAAAATGAATAAAACTCGGACGAATATATACATTCAACATACAGTACATAAGTACTGTATTTGTTTATTATGACAATAAATCCTAAAGATGGCATTTACATTATTAACATTCTTTCTGTGAGAGGGATCAACGAATAGAAAGCCTTGTGACTTTGTATATTGTGACTAAATATTGCCATCTAGTGTATTTGTTGAGCTTTCAGTAAATGATACTGCAGCCATTCAACCCAAATGCATGATGGGAAGTGGAACCATGACTGTGCGTAATGCTACCAATTGATATATCTTCTCTGCGTTGGGAAATAACACAAGGGGTTAAGAAAAAGATCAATTGCTACCTTGCTTCCCCACATTGTCTCCCATGATATTTCTAATCGTTGGGAGAGGGAGTGTAAGGCTTTAGCCTATTAAAAAAAGGCTCCAAAAGCTGCCAAAATTCACTCTACTCATTTTACGCTGCCTTTTATCTCTTTATATAGTTAAAATGGCGCCATTACAGATTGAGCGCGACAATGCGTGAGTGGGTCGTGCAATGCATGCATTAATTGCGTTAAATATTTTAACGTGATACATTTTCAAAAAAATTAATTACCGCCGTTATCGGGATAAATTTGATAACCCTACCTTAAGCCTGAACTAAAGACTCTGGATGAGTGTAACATATTATGTCTGTAACGTTAAATACAATTAGAAAACGATTTAATTAAAATATATATATATATATATTAAAAAAAGGCATGGCCGATATTTTTTGCCGATTCTGATACTTTGAAAATGACGTGATCGGACCCGATC
The DNA here is from genome assembly GCF_030265065.1 of Corythoichthys intestinalis. NCBI lineage: Eukaryota > Metazoa > Chordata > Actinopteri > Syngnathiformes > Syngnathidae > Corythoichthys > Corythoichthys intestinalis. The sequence goes on along the minus strand of NC_080401.1, from coordinate 46,824,517 downwards.
GATCGGGACATCTCTAATGCAGTCCATTAGGTGAGCCTAAACCCACAGCAGTAGCGTCAGGGGTTAATTTGTGCCGGATCATGCCGGAACATGTTCCCGTACCTCTTGATTTTGGACTCCACGTGTTCCAGGACTTATTTAGTCCTATTATTGAGTACCAATATTAATGATAATATTATGCCGGGCGACGTGGAGGAGATTGTGAGGCGATGAACTCATCATCGTCACATGCTACACTAGCGCCCTCTTCAATAAATAATGCCACGAATCACTGCGCTTTGCCAAACGGAGCACACGTTACATAACACTGGAAACCACCACTCTAAAGCCATGCTTGCCCAAATTTTCATCAAGCATTTGGGCTGAACAGAAAACAGTCGCTCTAAATTGTAACGCTTGCTAAGTGAAAGCTTGGCAGCAAAATAACACAGGAACATTGACGCTTTTTACCCCTCATTATATTCCTATTTCCGCCACCCTAATGCAAAACAAACAACAAGTCACTGGCGGGCGGCTATGCAGTCCACCAATCGGAGCGTCGCGCTGGCGCACCAATAGGAGCCCCGCGTTGACACATAAATTACCGTGCCGATGACAGCCCCGGTGATGCTACAATATAAAAACTTTTTAAAAAAATGTCCAGCCATCCATCCATCATCTTCCGCTTGCTCCGGGGTTGGGTCGCGGGGACCCTTGGAGATGCTGGTAACAATGTTGTTTAAAATGTTACGTGTTATGGTAAATGGTAAATGGTGTTATACTTATATAGCGCTTATAAAATGTTATATAATGTTACGTCATTTGAAAGAGTCAGAGATTTGTTGATAAGCTCAAAAGCCGCACCAACAAATCAGCCCCTGACATAAATTAGAAAAAACTTTTGGATCAAACGGTATTTCAACATGCCTAAAAGACAGACAAACGAGTCAGAAAATCAACAATGACAACAAGGAATGTTTTGGACAACTAAATATGGTAAGCTAAATAGCCCGCCGTGCCAATCTTTTTTTAATGTTTTACAAGTTAGACCTGTTGAGAAACTAATTGCTGACTGTAAGTCCCACTTGTGGTTATGTGGAAAATTGCCCGTGCTGTGCAGAGTATAGCCTAAATAATTTTAAATTGTTGTCATAACATTCATACCATGGATATTATGCTTTTCATTTTTTTATGATTGTTCTGCTGGTACTATGATTCCATCTCTCTTGGGAAGCGTCTTTGTGTGGCTTGAAAAGCGCTCTAGAAATACTATGTATTATTATTATTATTATTATTATCTGAAATTGAGGCCCATAAGTCCCACAGCATGGCAAGTGGGCATTTGCATGTTGTTTCAGCACCATTTCTGCTTATATTCCGGGACCTGTGTCCGTTTCGTCAACCCTGCGCTGTCATATGTACTTTGCGTTCCAGCACCTTATGATTTACAAATTAAGCACTGCGCAGCGCAACATTATTACCATCAGATCAAAGATAATTGAATTATTTTCCATAAAAAGCACGTGTGTATGACTCGTATCATGTTTACATTTTACACACACTCAACACAGAGATTTGCCAGAGATGATTAAAAAAAAAACAAACACGTTTTACCACCGCTAGACACACTTAAACACGCTGGAGTTAACTCTCATAGCTGGTGAGAAACGTGTATACGAGAGATGTCCCGATCGATCGGGTCCGATCACGTCATTTTCAAAGTATCGGAATCGGCAAAAAATATCGGACATGCCTTTTTTTAACATATATATACAGTGGTACCTCTACATACGAAGTTAATCCGTTCCAGGACCTTGTTTGTAAGTCGAAATGGTCATATGTCGAGCAGGATTTTCCCATAGGAATACATTATAATTCCATTAATTCGTTCCACAGCCCAAAAACCTTCACTAAATCCTGAAAAAATACTGCTGGTACTATTACAAATTGCAATTACACATAGCAAAACAAATAATTATAAATCAGAATCGGAATAATAATAATAATAATAATTCCTGTATTAATGTAAGGAATCGGGTTCTAATGTGGCGGACGTTTTTTGCTGACCCTGAACGCACCGCGGGGCTGACGTGCCAGAGACAGACCGGTGAGCTTGAGTTTCACTTTCACTTTGAATGTTTTCTTGAGAACACCGTCATTTGCGGCAGACAGAAGGTGTTTTTGTTTTGAATAAGTTGTGAAATAAATGATAAAAATGTGGCGAAGTTGGCGATTTCTCTGGAGATGTTACCACAATAAGAATTGTCAGCTTAACTTATAAAGACTGGCGAACGATGGTCGGAGGAGGACCGTGGAGATGTATTGTTGAGCCATTTCACGGATGCCCACCCTACGCTCATATTTTTCTGTCATTTGCATCTTCATTTAGAAGGTAAGCGTCAACTTTTTCCTTGTTTCACCACCTGTACCAACCTTTTCTGAAACCAGTGTTGATTTGTCACACAAGAAAATCCGCCGTGCATTCGTCTACGGTGCTGCCATTGTCGTCGTATTTCGAGCATGTCGTCGGATGTAGAAACAAATGGCGAGTCAAATTTTACGTCGGATGTCGAAAAGTTCGCGTGTCGAAGCGATCGTATGTAGAGGTACCACTGTATATATATATATATATATATATATATTTTTTTTTTTTTTTAAATTAAATTGTTTTCTAATCGTATTTAACGTTACAGACAAAATGTCTTACACTCATCCAGAGTAGTTTTGGCTTAAAGTAGGGCTATCAAATTAATTGTGTTAACGGCGGTAATATTCACGCATTGTCCCGATCAATCTATAAAAACGCCGTTTTACCTATATATAGCGCTAAAAGGCAGCGTATAATGAGTAGAGAGAATATTGACAGCCTATGGAGCCATTTTTAATGTGGCTAAAGCCTTACAATACCTCTCTCAGCAAATAAAAATAACGTGGGAGGCAATGTGGGGAAGAAAGGTCGTAGTTGATCATTTTCTTAACACCCTATGTTCTTTCCCAACGCAGAGAAGATATATCAATTGGTGCCCCTACGCACAGTCATGGTTGCACTTCCCATCATGCATTTTGGCAGAAGTTAAATGGCTGCAGTATCATTTACTGAAAGCTCAACAAATACACTAGATGGCAATATTTAAATCAAATCAAATTTATTTATATAGCCCTTTACAAAACCCGAAAGGTCCCCAAAGTGCTTTACAACAAAGACAAACATGGCACATAGTAAATAAAAGGCAGGAAAGTGTTATAAAATGACATTAGGAAGAAAAGAAAAGAAAAAAAACGAACCATCGCATCACGATTAGTCAGACACCAAACAAAACAATAAAACAGATAAAATCCGAAAACATTAAAAACCCTAAAGAAATAAAACCAGGCTAAACTAATCTTGGGGAAAGGCGAGTCTAAAAAGGTGTGTCTTTAAACGAGATTTAAAAAGGCCCAAATTTGTAGTGGTGCGGATTTCCGGGGGAAGACTATTCCATAACCTGGGTGCAGCAACCGCAAAAGATCGGTCCACTGTTTGAGTTTGGACCTTGGGACTTGCAAATGAAGTTGGCCGGTAGAGCGAAGACTCCTGCCAGAGTTACGGATGGTTAAAATTTCTGATAAGTAAGAAGGAGCCTGGCCATTAATAGAATTAAAAACAAACAGTAAAAGTTTGAAATCAATTCTAAAATGGACTGGAAGCCAGTGGAGCGATGATAGCACGGGGGTAATATGTTCACGTCTAGGTGTATCTGTAAAAAATCGAGCAGCAGCATTTTGAACAAGTTGGAGACGAGAAACTGAGGATTTGGGAAGACCAACATAAAGAGCGTTGCAGTAATCCAGCCTTGAGCTTATAAAAGCGTGAATTGCTTTTTCCAAGTCGTGGCGAGTAAGAAAAGGCTTCACTTTGGCCAGGAGACGGAGCTGGAAAAAACTTGCTCTTACAACAGAACTAATCTGTTTTTCAAAGTTGAGCCTGCAATCGAATATCACTCCGAGATTTTTAACATGTGTTTTAAAAAAGGGAGCCAGAGTGCCAGGGTTGGGCTCAAGGGCATTTAACATAGAAGGTGTGCCAAAAGTAATATATTCAGTTTTGCTTTCGTTAAGATGTAAAAAGTTTTGCGCTAGCCACTGCTTCACATCGGATATGCACTCCATTAATTTAGTGAGAGCAGTTTGTTCGTTGGGTCTCAGGGGGAGATTTAGTCACAATATACAAAGTCACATTTATCCCTTAAGAATTACAAGTCTTTCTATCAGTGGATCCCTCTCACAGAAAGAATGTTAATAATGTAAATGCCATCTTGAGGATTTATTGTCATAATAAACAAATACAGTACTTATGTACTGTATGTTGAATGTATATATTTGTCCGAGTTTTATTCATTTTTTTCTTAATGCATTGCTAAAATGTATATGATCGGGAAAAATTATCGGGAATGATTGAATCGGGAGCAAAAAAAAAAGCAATTGGATCGGGAAATATCGGGATCGGCAGATACTCAAACTAAAACGATCGGGATCGGATCGGGAGCAAAAAAAACATGATCGGAACAACCCTAGTGTATACTAACCTTTAATTTTGTATAAATGCAAAATCATATTGGAGGAATTGCCTCCTCGGCAGCCACCCTCCACAAACATGTTTTACATGTCGGTTGGCCCACCGCCTCTAAGCCGCGGCTGTCTGTACAGTAGCCAAAGTATTCCCGTACCAGCAATTTTGTTTTCTTTGATAGGGGAAAAAAGTTCAGCAGTTTCACCTCCTCCAGCCATCATGTAGCACAACTGACTTACTGATACTGAGCAACAACGGGTGAGGGATGGTTGAGACTTGCAGCTGCAAGCAATGGAAAAAATAGCGAATACCGTACGGACAGTACGACGAAAAATTTTTGCGGTTTTGAAGCCGTGAAGTTTTCATACCACAGTATACCATAAAACCGGTAATTGGCACATGTCTAATGAGCTGACATTCAGACAATTTTCTGTTTTGAAATTAGATAAAAACTTTGATATATGAGTGGTGTGTAGTGGCAAAATAATTCGACTCACTAAAAAATTCATCAAAAAGTAGCTTTCCAATTGTTTAATTTTGTGAAACAGGAATTCCTGCTTCATGAGTGGTGATCTTCCTGGGGATATTAATGAGACATTGGTTGCAGATGGATGGACAAATCCTTATGGACATTTTCAACCAAATCTCCATTTTGTCACGTACGCCGCCGCCAGTATCGCCTTTCTCTCGAAATGAAAGCTAGACTGTTCATGCAGCTGTCGTGACTTCGAGCGTGCGTGTGTGCATATTGTCAGGTGCGGAGGTGGGTGTCAATCATAAAGCGCTGGTGGCAGCTGTTCATCCATCACAGTTGGTGTGGTGGAATAAGCACCAACCATAATATTCAAATGTGCTTGTGAATAATGCAAGTGGAGATTGTGAGTAGAGATGACTTGGTTATCTGAAGGTGCTTCATGAAAAGAAATTTTGGTTGTACTGTAGATCAGGGCTGTCAAAGTTGTTTCCATCACAGTTCCACATTGTAGTTATTCACCCACTGGGGGTTCAGTTTTAATGGTGAAAATGTGTTAATGTAGAAACTCTAGGGCCTAGAGTCTAGGGTTTCATGTGGGGCAGGGTGTCACATTGCGGTATGTACCTTTGTTTTACCCAGTGTCTTTTTTTGGCAGCCTTTTTATATTTTGTCTTTGTCTTTTGGACAAAAATACTTATTAGTCTTAGTTACCTTATATTTTAGTCATTTCAAATGTGTTCATTTTCATCTACTTTTAGTCGACGAAATCTCATACAAATTTTGTCTGGTTTTAGTCGATACTTAAAATGTTTTAGTCCAAAAATAAAGGATTCCAACAATTTTGAATGAACATAGACAAACAGGCGTTTATTGTAGCTTCTACAAGGACAATGCTACCTTTGTGATAATAATACACACTCAGTAGGAAAAACAGTACATTATTTTCATTTAAACCCACTAGAAGCTATTAGCTGTATGTGGGAAAAAAAAAAAAAAGTTGTTTGAGTGTTTAAGAGGATGTCAGCCACACTAAAGATGATGCTAATGCTAACGCGACGAGTAACATTTAGCGTGTGATGATCACTCAGCACATACCTTTAAAGGGAACCACGGACAGAAAAACTTGTAGTTCTTAAAAGATAAATGTTAGTATGAGTTATAATAATTTGACATTCAAACCAATCTCATTGTTTTCGGTTTTATAAAATGTGAAAAATTAGTTTAACCAGTGGGTCGCCATAGTTGTTGATGACGCAATGCACTCTGGGCAGTGAATTCACTGGGCAGCACTGCCATACTTGCACAGTGTCACTCGTTAGCTACATAAAATGTCGTCGGTTATTCCCTTCCAATTTGAATCCGAGCGGAAATGTGATGAGCAGGACAGCACTGTCGATATTTCACAAAACAAGCAGCAAAAGCAATAATGTCTCGAGCGGGATTCGAACCCGTATGTCCCGTGCGACAGATGAGCGCGTCGACCACAGGACTATACTTTCGCATGATGTTAGAGCCATGATTTTCATTATAAAGCAATCGCATCCCACATGCGTTGTCTTTGTATGCGGTAAAACCTGAAAGGGAAACGCACCTGAAAAGAAAGTGCTGCTGGCTTGACCACGGAATTAGAAAACGCGGCTCTCTTCAGACAGCAAGCAGACAACAATAACATAGCAATTGCGTAAAAGGGTCCGTGATAGTAGGTCTGGGTCAATAAAAAAATACCTGAGGGAAATCCGAGGTGAGAGGCAGACAAACAAAAAAAAACAAGGCGATTATTCAACTAGTAACGAAGGGATACACAGACTGTCAAATGGCAGCAATTCAATGTCTTGGCACGCCTCCTAGGATCGGTTTAAATACACTGCTGACGAGCTGGAATTGGATGCTGGTACGACGTTGGGAACTCGTCCCACATCTTTGTAACAAAACAATCTGACCAGCAGCAGAATGTGATCAAAATCATGCTGTTCGTCATACTAGCTTCGCTTGCTAACTAGAACAGCTATTCTCCCAGTCCAGCCCAAACGCGTCAACACCCTTGGCGTACATTGCGCGTGTAAAACATGGCACCCTCCAGAGGTCAAAACATTTACTAAATATTAAAGATTTTTAAATCAATGGCAATAATATGTGTTTCTAATAACATTTTTAGTAAAAGAGAACAATTGTGGCTTATTAGAGCCTACAAGTTAAACTTAACAGGCTAAAGCAACATTGCATATTCTGTCTGGCCAAGATAAGAAAACAAATATTACCATGTGTATCCAAACAAGCAAGATGGAGCACAGCCTAGCTTGAAACACATCCTACTCTGGTGAAGAGAGCGAGGGAACGGCGCAGCACATCTCTCATGGGTGACACGACCTAAACACTGCTACGATGCAAGCTGACGCACTCCAGGTACAATAGACTCAGGCATTGTGAACATATGACAGAAACTATAGCCCCTTTCACATACGCCTAATCACAGTTAAAATCCCAGGATTTAAACGGGCAGCCCTTGTATGTGAAAGCAATTTCCCGGGTCGACTGACATTTCATGGGTCGCGTCTTAGTATAATGCCCGGGACTTTCCAGGGACAAGGCGTATGTGAAAGCTAGCGTTAAATTCCAGGGGCACAGATCAATGGCTGGTGACTTAAATATTATGGCGGGCCGATCGTCACTTCCTCTTTAGTAAGATGTAAGATGAAAAGCGGTAAACAAACATTGCAATTATCAACATAGCAAGCTTGAAATAGCTAAATTAAACTGAAATCATAATGAAATCAACTAACTACTGGATCGTAATGCCGAGGAAGAGCGTCCATCATTCATCTTTGGAAAAGAGTACCTGTAGTTTATTTTGTTGTCGATGTTATGGTCCGCAACTGCGAAAACAAGGTTGTACCTAAAACAGAAAACAATGGAGGGATGCGTTCATTAGTTTATTAAACAGAAACAAAAATACACTCGATTGCTGATAAGGGGAAATAAACACATTGGGTCCGTGACAGTAGGTCGACGGGGATCAATAATACTAATCTAAGTGGTAGGCTGAGAGCCGATAAGACAATAAATACACTCAAATACCAGCACAACGTAAGGAATTTCAAAACATGGTGATGAATGCCGCCCAGCAAGTTAATATCTCAGCACCCCTCTCTTAGATCACCAGGGCGTAAATACAGTCTTGATGAGCTTGAATTGGCTGCAGTTACAACGTTGGGAATGATTCCACAACCGGTTCTGTAAAAAAACACGATTTGAGCAACATTGTGGCAACCGATGCCGACCAAAAATGATGTAATGTCCAGGTTATATAATCGAACCAGCACAGCCCACACAGAGAGTGCCAGTGGGCAACACGGGTCTGTGAAAGTGTCCAGCCAGCGTCATTCTCAGGACATCTCTACATGCGTGAAAGGAATGACGAGAGTAAATTCCGCGTCACCTTACACGGGAATTTGCCATGATAGTTTTGTGAAAGGGGCTTACGTCCCATTTTTGTGTTGTCGTCGTCTCGTCAGACAAGAAATGGCATTGGTCTTGTTATGTTCTAGTCTGCTAAAGGAATCTGACCTTTTAGCCAAACTTCCGGAACCACGGCAGTCGAATCGCCGGACCCGCCCTGGCGCGGCTCCAACGACCCGGGCTGTCGGGATAACAGCAGCCCGGGTCGTTGGAGCTGCACCTTAGTCTTAACCCCTTATACTGTCTCCATTTTGAAAGCTGGAAGAAGGCTTCGAAACACAAGCTGACAATTTATTCAGGTCGACAGTGATCAAACGGCAAGGCAAAACAGTGACAGACCCAGACGAGGAGGAGACTCAGGGTCACCATATCACAAGTCAACAAAAGGTTCCCGAAAAAAAATGACAACGATTAGTTAAACATTGTCTTTTTGAAGGCTCTCGCGGGGCGGGCTGTGAGCAGGAAGAGGGGTGTGTTTGGGTCTTCTTCTGTTGCAAATTTGGGCGGTCAAATTCGTGTCTCACCGTTGTTGAGTCATGGTTAATGAGGCAACTGAGGTGGGAGGTTGGACGCGTCTCACCGTCTGAGAGGCGCCAAGCTATCAAATTTAGAGCTGTTTTTGTTATCGGGTGTTGTGGTAGTACAGGGCCATTTGTTCTGGACTGTCCTGAAGAGCTGATTGCGGGATTTGGTGTTGCAAATGTGGGCTTGTAGATGTGTTGCCTATCCCCTGGTAGTCAGCGTCAATCTTGCTCAGTCAGCTGCATGACGCATGCACTGGGCTTCCGTGGTCAGAAGGCGTCCTTATCTGCACTTTGTCTTGGCGTTGCAAGTTCTAACCATTCCAAGTGCAACTGTTCATAATATCAAATATATTCTGATTGTTTTCATTAAACTATTATATAAATGCTATTTATATTGGGTATGTTACAATAATAATAAAAGTCTAACATTAAATAAGAGAAAAGATACAATTTCCTGGTTGAATAAAATAAGTGTGTTAGAGTAATACAAACAGTCAAACGGTAAATATGAGAAAAGATACTATTCCCTTCATTCCCCCTCAACCGCCCGCCCCCGAGAGCCTTCAAAAAGACTGAATGTTTAACTAATCGTTTTCATTTTTTCTCGGGAACCTTTTGTTGACTTGTGATATGGTGACCCTGAGTCGCCTCCTCGCCTTGGTCTGTTGCTGTTTTACCTTGCCGTTTGATCGCTATCGACCTGAATAAATTGTCAACTTGTGTTTCGAAGCCTTCTTCCAGCTTTCAAAATGGAGTCCGTAAAAGGGGTTAAGACTAAAGTGAATGCGCGGAGTTTGGCCTTTTGGCCGGGTTGTCGGTTTACTGCTGGCCCAGATCGTTGGAGCTGCGCCAGCGCGGGTCCGGCGGTTCGGCTGCGTGGTTCCGACAGTCTGGCTAAGAGGTCAGATTTCATTGCTGCTAAGCCACATTTTTAGCTCGTCATCGACACAAAAAAAAAATGTTTGTCGACGAAATATTTTCGTTATCGTCATTACTGACGAAAACAACAATGGTTTTAACTCATTCGCTGCGATGAATGGCGATAGACATCCAATCCATTTGAACTAGCAGATCATGTTTGTCTTTTATGGCTGAGATCAGATCATTTAATGACCAATTTATGGGGAAAAAAGTCTTTCAAAAGGATTCAAATAGTTTTTCTTGCAACTGTGTATATATACACACACAGACAAAAGAAGGTGTTCCGTATCACAAGTGAAAGACTGCACACGCAAGTCGAGCTAAAAGCCCGTCGCGCTCCACCTCACATATCCCTGTCTGAGACACTAAACCCTGCACTTGTGGCAGGGAGGCTTGGTGGACAAAGCGTGGAGGTCACACTTAGTGTGTGTATGCAGTGTGCGTCTGTGTTTTTTCATGTGTTAGACTATCTCTTTGTCTGTGCTTGGAGTTCTGTGTTTGTGTGTGTGTGTCAATATATGGTGGACTGTTTCTTTGAATGCACATGTGTAGTCTGTCTGTCTCTCCATGTGTCTGTGTTTGACTATGTGTGCGCATTGCTGGAAGATTGCAATCAGAGATGGTTTGCAGAGAAAGCAGCTGCTGTTTTGAGGGATTTGGAGGGGTCTGAGGTTATTTTAAGGAAGAATTTGTTAGAGTTTCACTTCAGCGTAAGGCGTTCTGCCAGAGGCACGCTGCGAATAGAGTTACTCGAGAATTACTTTCCAGTGTGTAGGAATCATTCAAGGCAAACAGTTGGATTTCTATTTTGTTAGTTTAAAAGGATTTGTCAAAAAGCGGTTAACACGTCTACCTCGCAAGCAAACTGTTTGAATCGTAGCTTCCTGTGTCTACAGTAGCTTAATCTCCTGGTGTTTGCATTGGTTTTCTCAGTGTACTATTTCAGTATAACCAGGGGTGATAGTGGGTCAGAACGGTCAGGAACGCAGTTCCGGTATAAGATTCAGGGCCGGAATGCTGTTCCGGTACACGGTGCTTTGATTCCGAAAATAGGACAGCAACTGTCAAAACGCTACGTTAAAAAAAAAAAAAGAAAAAAAATGCTAAGCTGCCACACATGCATTTCAGCTCCAAGAAAAAAAACAATCTACCAACATCAGATTTGCATACACAAGTGTTAACAACCAGCATAATAAAGTGGTTATCTAGCGTAATCCATTTCCACCAATATTTATTATTGATTTTATTCCACGGACGGCATGGAGGTTTTCCCAGCTGCTGCAGTTATCTGGGTCTGACGATGATGAGTCACGTCAATGTGCGAACGCACGCAGCAAAGCAAAACGCCTGGACTCATTTATCCGTTCAATTGTCTGACATATTGACATGTGATCAGGAGAGACGGTTAGCTCTGATTGGTTCAAATGTGCATGTTTTCTGGAAGAGCAACAAAAAAAAAGCTTGTTGAATTGATGCGACAAAAAAAGGGCAATGCTACATAAAATGGATCAAATCTTTAACAGCAACGAAAGAGTTGAGGAGGCTTATTCATCATATTTAGCTGTATTTGCTCTGATGGGGAGGTTCAGAACATCTTAGCTGTCAATGTGCACTTTGGACTTATATTTGTTCATTTATGTTAGGCTACTTATTCATTTCCTTATGATTTTAAATAGTCAATGTTTGCGCGATGATCAAAATATTTTCCATTTCACTCTGCATAATATAAAATATAAAGTCATTTGTACTTATTTTTCTGAATGTATGTAAGTTACTTATATCTTTATTATTTAAAAAAAAGTAAATGTTTACATCAATTTTAATATATATCTTATGTTCTTAAGTAGTTAAAATTGAGATTTGGAATTTAGTATGTGAGGAAATGAGGGAAAATAAAAATTAGGAGATGGAGGTTGGAGTTATTGCTGTTTTTGTTCTTGTATTTTGCAAATTATTAAAAAAAAAATTATTTTTTTGAATAAAAAATAAATAAATAAAATTTCTGGCTCCGTGGCGACCTTCACGTCGGGGAGTTCCAGCAAGAAATTCTAGCCACTTTCATCCCTGAGTATAACATTATAGATATGTAAAAAATGTTGGACTTGTCAGTTTTTGAACAAAATTTTCAATGGATGTACCGTCCCTTATTAGCCCCTTATTTGGTTAATGTAAACTAAAAAAAAAAAAAAAAAAAAATTTATTCAATTCGTTAAAAAAAAATGGGTATGTCTTCTTTTGCATTTTTTCTATACACTCTACCATCACTCACATTTATCATTGTTTTCTGACAATTTCGACTCATCAGCATAATCTATGTGTAACACAAATCATGCAAATCGTCCACAGAGCCGGATCACGATGACAAGGGGGCCGGGCTGATCCTCTTGTCCTCTTGTCGTGTTCACATTAGTCATATGCAAATGTCATTTGCACACGGAGAACGACACAAATCCGCCATGTCTAAACCCTCAAAGAGACTGGTGACGGTTATTTAGTTAACATGATTTATAAGGTGATTGACCCACTTACAAAAAAGGACATTTGTGAGTGTTCAGTTTCTTGATAGAAGGGAAATTGCTGTTTGTTTCATTTAACAGGGAAAGAGCAGCACAGTGGCTTATTGATTATTATGTCTGTTACAGCTATAAGGTTCTTTGTTTGAATCTGAACTCTTTGGAGTTTTGCATTTTCTCTCCATTTTAGAATTGAAGACTACAGTTTCCATTGCTATGACTTTGAATATGATACAGTGGTACCTCTACTTATGAAATTAATTGGTTCTGGAAGTAGCCTCGTAACCTGAAAATTCCATAAGCAGAGACAGTAGGAAAACGATTTCCATGTAAATGCCCTAATCCGTCCCAAGAACTACTGACACGCCACATTAAATTTTATAATCAGGGTAAAACAGGAATAAAACAACTGACAAACACATTTGAATCATTCCATACACCCATGGGTGGATAGTGACGCTTTACATTTACTTAGTTACCTTTACTTGAGTAACTTTTTGGGGAAATTTTTCTTCTAAGAGTAGTTTTATTAAGCCATACTTTTTACTATTACTTGAGTAGATTTGTGAAGACGAAACACTACTCTTACTCTGCTACTTTGGGCTTTTTTTTTTTTTGCCAGCAGTAGCTCTACTAGTTTCACCAATGAGAAGTTGCAACAATAATCGCATGACTCCATTATACCAATCAGACTCAAGATTGCTATTCTATGATCACGCTGGCCTGTTAAATCACGTGGTGTCTTTAAAGCACCATGAAAATGAAGTATTTGACATAGCGCGCTGCCCTCAACATGACTGGAAAGCATAGATTTTAACCTCTCTCCCAGTTTTTATTTGCCACTGATTGACCACGGAAAACCCGAGATAGGATCCATTTAATTTTATGATAGGAACTATAAATGAACGATTCACTATTCAACTGTTCAAACGAGGAAGTATTTTCTCCATTAGAGGGCCCTCATGCTCTTTCAATGAATAATGCTTCATTTCTGTATTTTTTTTTATTTTATTCTTGCCGGAAAGAAATTATTTAAAAAATACGATATTTGTGTTAATGCGGTTATGTAACTGTTTATTGTACAATATAATAATAGCTCATATTAATAACTTTGTGCGGAGAAAAAAAACCACCATTGTTTCAAAGAAAGAAAAAAAACGTCGTAAGCAGTTACTCACCATGTTACTCATTACTTGAGTATTCTTTTCACTAAATACTTCTTTACTGTACTTGTACTTGAGTACATTTTTTGGATGACTACTTTTATTTTTACTTGAGTAATATTATTTTAAAGTAACTCTTTTCTTACTTGAGTAAACTTTTTGGCTACTGTACCCCCTTTGCATACACCTAACCCAGTGGTTCTTAAGCTGGGAACCCCATGAGTTTCACACGTGCATTAACCGACACCTTGGAATTTTTTTATTTATTTTTTTTTAATTCAAAATTTATATAGCTAAGCTATAACCCAAGTGAATTTCTTTTCAAATTTCTACTCATTTAGACAGCATGTTTTTAAATAGCCCAAAATGTATGTTTTTATCTTTATGCCTACAGCATCATCAGACCACTAAACCAAGACTGGCCTAATGCGCATATCTTAGAATATTTCATTTAAATTTGGAGGAATATATTTTATATTATTCAAAATTAAACCTGCTTGACTGCATTAACCTTGACTGTGCAGTTTGTCATGTTTACCTCTCAAATGATATCAAATTTAATGAAAAACCCTGCACAAAATGATCGCCAAGTTTGTACGCAAATCCAAATAAACAGTGAATTCACAACAAATAATTTTGCCTTCTGATTTGCTTTTCACATTGGAAAATGAAATTAAACTTGATTCATTTCAAGCTGTTTCTATTTTTGTTTTCATGTCGACATTCTCATTCTATCGCATCCTTGCCTCACATACTATTTTCATTGCGTAAAATGAGACGCAAATGTTTTTTAATGTAGACGCAGTGCACGTTACCCATAGGTCTGTTGTACTTCCTCATACCAAGTGAGAGTCAACCTTCCACTGAGCAAAGCAGTTTCTCCTCCCATCAGATGGAGGACTAGCAGCTGAAAGAATTGGGATGAAGCCTGTAAATTTGGGACTAACCAGTCCAGAACCTGGTCTAAAATGCCGCTTTGCCTAAATTTAGTCAGCGTCCAAAAAATGGGCCGTGCGTCTTAACCTTCACCGAACACCTTAGACGTATTCACCGAACCCCTGGGGTTCAATTGAATCCAGGTTAAGAACCACGGACCTGACCTAACCGGTAATGAAGTAGATAACTGAACATAATGGAAAGGGAAAATAGAAATATAAAATATCTTACGTTCCTTCTCTTTTAAGATGGTGCCGATCGCCTATCTTACTCCTCGTGACGCAATAACACGAGGAGACCTGTGCTCTTTTGGCGAAGACATCGAGCCTGCAATACCAACAAAAACACAGTCGTGCCTGTGCATGTCATCATACTGCGACACCCAAATTGAAACGTCATCAACGATAGGCCAATTGGAGAGCAGAATCATGTTGCAGAAGCATGATGGGAAAGATTATGCCTAATAAGGCAGCAGGATCTTAAGGCGCAACATTTAAATTTTTGCCGCTCGTATCCTGAAATTTCTTTCGTAACAAATGGCATTACTTTCCTGTTGAGGCATGTTGTAACCTGACTATTCCGTTTGTAGAGATGTTCGTAAGTAGAGGTACCACTGTGTCTTCAAATGAAGAACTACAGGTGTACTATACATACGTAGTTCTACAGGGCTCAGAGAGTTCCAAAAAATCGATTATTACATGCATCGCGATTCAACACGTGACGATTCGATTACGATTCATAAAGGTTCAAAAACGATGATTTTCCCACATAACTCTATGATAGCCGCTCGTAGCGGAACGAAATTCAAGACACGTCTGCCGTCCGGACACCTTTAACGGATGGACGCACGTTATAATGGATGCTGCCTGTAACTGAGTGAGAGATTTATTCCGTTTCAAAAGACTGGAAAATAAATTTGTGTATGAGACAGGCAGTCAAAGAAGAGCGACCACACAGTTATTTTTTAGAGCGAGAGGGGAGGAGAGATAGTTCGTTGCTCATTGTCTTTCAGATGTCCAGCTGTAGTTTCAAGTCATGTCAATTGAAAAATGTCCTCAGGGTGTTGCTAAGGCCTGTGTGCGTCTATAAGAGGTGAGTACACGAGCCCTCTTCTACTGTTTAGCCTTTATTGTTGTTGTTTTTGAGGTGTTAATAGTTAGCGCTAAGCTAATTAGCCAATTTGCTCACGTGAATTTCATATGCAAATAATTAAAGATGTCGGACCCAATCGATCGGCATCACGTCATTTTCAAAGTATCGTAATCGGCCAAAAAATATTGGACATGCCTTTTTTAATACATATACAGTATATATATATATTTTTTAATTAAATCGTTTTCTAATTGTATATAACGTTACAGACTAAATGTCTTACATTCATCCAGAGTCTTTAGTTTTGGCTTAAAGTAGGGCTGTCAAATTTATCGCGTCAACGGGAGTAATAACATTAAAATATTTAACGCAATTAACGTATGCGGTGCACTACCCACTCACGCATTGTCGCGTTCAATCTATAATGGCACCGTCTTACGTATACATAGAGCTAAAAGGAAGCGTCAAATGAATAGAGAGAATTTTGGCAGCCTTTGAAGCCTTTTTTTAATTGGCGAAAGCCTTACAATCCCTCTCTCAGCGATTAGAAATATCGTGAGGATGTGGGGAAGAAAGGTAGTAGTTGATCTTTTTCTTAACACCCTATTTTATTTCCCACCGCTGAGAACATATATCAATTGATACCATTGCGCACAGTCATAGTTGCACTTCCCATCATGCATTTGGGCAGAAGTTAAATGGCTGCAGTATAATTTACTGAACGCTCATAAAAATCCACTAGATGGCAAATTTAGTCACAATATACAAAGTCACATTTATCCTTTAAGAATTATATTTCTTTCTATCCGTGGATCCCTCTCACAGAAAGAATGTTGATCATGTAAATGCCATCTTGAGGATTTATTGTCATAATAAACAAACACAGTACTTATGTACTGTATGTTGAATGTATATATTCGTCCAAGTTTTATTCATTTTTTTCTTAATGCATTGCCAAAATGTATATGATCGGGAAAAATTATCGGGAATAATTGGAATTGAATCGGGAGCAAAAAAAAAAAAAAGCAATCGGATCGGGAAATATCGGGTTCGGCAGATACTCAAACTAAAACAATCGGGATCGGATCGGGAGCAAAAAAACATGATCGGAACAACCCTACAAATAATGCAAAACCATGATTAAGTACAGCGTGAACACTACAAACATGCGAAATAGTACAGAAATCTGTGAAAACAAAGTATATTGGTTAAAAGTGTTATTTCTAAAGACACTTTGTTTCCAGAAAATGTGGAATTCATTCCACCTATGTAAATTTTATTGTATTGTTAAGTGAAATAAATACTCCCTTTAAAATGGTTAATGTTTTTGCACTTTCTTGTAAAAATAAATAAACAAAACAGCAGCTTAAAGGGCAGGTTTTTCTTGTAAGGGCATGTTTCCATTGTTTCTGTTGAATCATTAGGATATTTTAAATAAAAAATGGACGAAAAATTATTTGTCTACTTTATTGATTCGTAATGTACGATGGATCGATAATCGTGATAACCGCGATCATTGTCAATATCATCGTTCAAGAATCGAATCGTAGCTTCCTGAATCGTAATCGAATTGAATCGTGGGGTGCCTAAGATGGCAAGTCAAAAAAGTCAGGAAAAGCCCACTGGAACAGCAGAACTTTGTTTTGGGTAATTACGGCCACTTTATGGTAGGTGTGCACAATATTGAGAGACATTTAACATAAAATGTACAGGGGTAAATTCTGAATACAGGCATATCCCAGTTGTAATTGGGTGTGTGCACTTGTGCAACCATAATACCTCAGTTATGTCCACTTTCTGTTTTTGAAAATATTACTTCAATCAATTGAGCTATACAGATTCTAGATCACATTATTACTGGGAAAATTCAAGAAATCATTTGGGTAAACCTAGTCTGTTTAACAGTGGCGTGTAGACTTGGTATATCCACTGTGCATGTCAACACAAAAACCCCCAAAGTGATATCCTGTTGTATCCGTGACTCTCCCACGGGATTACTGAGCACCAATGCTTTATCTTTACGCATTAACGTTTCTTCATATTCCAAATGGCAATAGGCCAACATGGAGGA
This sequence comes from Corythoichthys intestinalis, assembly GCF_030265065.1. Classification (NCBI taxonomy): domain Eukaryota; kingdom Metazoa; phylum Chordata; class Actinopteri; order Syngnathiformes; family Syngnathidae; genus Corythoichthys; species Corythoichthys intestinalis. Next base: position 46,806,838 of record NC_080401.1, on the reverse strand, counting down.
AGGAATGCTCAAGCCTTTGTGAAGGAAAACGAGCAGGCAGTGACCTTTTATGCTGGAGATGGTTGAGCTTTTTGTATCCCCGCTGTCTTTCTACATCACAATTTAAGGTGCGGAACGAGCACTAATCTCGCAGTGAGGTGAGCGTGAAATGCCACTTTGGCAGCTCCTGTCTGCTCTATGGAGTACGATGTACTCCAATAGGTGAATATGGATAACCAATCCTTTGCAAAATATTTAGATTAATACCACATTTAGAAAATGTACAAATGCAAAAACAGGCAGCTTTAATTTTTCTGCGAATTCAGTATTTTTATCTGGATCCTGGTTTAAACTAGTTATTTTTAAGTTAATAAAAGATTCTTTCAATGTGAAACCAGACAATTCCTAGAAAAAGTCTAAAAAGGACAAAAATTACGCTGTACAATTTGTATTTATATAGGAACAAAAGATGACTACTGGAACTAGAATCTTTATCCTTAATCGCTTTCAAATATCAAAGATGGCAGCATTTTATGTGAGTGCTGCTAATTTTCCCCTTAAATTATTTTTTTCTCACAGTTTTTCTATTATTTAATGGTCATTGTTCATCGTGTGGACATAAATGATGCATACATGAATGTTAGCCTTGGCAATTTATATTGTAAGCTTGCGTGTTGCCACACCACGACATTGATGCTAATTAGCATTAAGCTAACATAGTGAAAGTGCTTGTGCAATGCTTTTCGGAAATAGATATGTTGTAAATGTCTTTGTTATTGCTATATGTTGAGTGAGAATTTCAAAATGGAGTTTTATTAAAGAAACGCTCAAGTCATTTTCCAATATTTTGAGATGTTTCATGCAGAAGATGGGTCGAATGTGAGTGTGTGTGTGGGTGTGTGTTGAAGTGTGTTCCCTGTGTAGTTTTATTTGATTGCAATAGCGTTTGAAAGTTAAATCAATCTGCAAACGGTAGGATTTGACATTTGTCAAAATATGACGTCACATCGCGCCTTGTAATGCAAGTACGTGCCCTCTTCGTTCTTCCTCCATGCCCACTACAATGGTATGAAAAAGTATCTGAACCTTTTGGAATTTCTCACATTTCTGCATAAAATCACCATCAAATGTGATCTGATATTTGTCAAAAACACACAGATGAAAAAAGTTTCTGCTTGAACTAAAACCACCCAAACATTTATAGGTTTTCATATTTTACTGAGGATAGTATGCAAACAATGACAGAAGGGGGAAAAATAAGTTTGTGAACCATCACGTTTAATATTTTGTGGGGCCCCCCCGTGGCTGCAGATCAATCTGGCACATCAATCAGGACTAATCTTGGCCCATTCTTCTCTACAAAACTGCTGTAGTTCCGTCAGATTCCTGGGATGTCTGGCATGAATCACTGTCTTTAGGTTATGCCACAGGAACTCAATAGGGTTCAAGTCTGGACTTTGACTTGGCCACCCCAGAATGTGTATTTTGTTCTTCTGAAACCATTCTGAAGTTGACTTACTTCTGTTTCAGATCATTGTCTTGTTACAGCATCCATCCTGTTTTTAGCTTTAACTATCTAATAGAAGGCCTCAGATTTTCCTGCGGAACATCCTGATAAACGCTTGAATTCATTCTTCCACTAATGATTGCAAGTTGTCCAGGCCCCGAAGAAGAAAAACAGCCCCAATTCATGATGCTCCCTCCACCATGCTTCACGGTGGGGATGAGGTGTTGATATTGGTGTGGTGAGCTGTTCCATTTTTTCCTCCACACATGACGTTGTGTGTTACTCCCAACCAATATAACTTTGGTTTCATCGGTCCACAAAATATTTGTTGAAACCTCTGTGGAGTGTCCGAGTGCCTTTTTGCGAACATTAAACGGGCAACAATGTTTTATCAGATGGCAAGAGCTTCCTCAGTGGAGTCCTCCCATGAACACCGTTCTTGGCCATAGTTTTACATTTAGTTGGTGTGTGCATATAGTTGATGTGTGCACAGAGATATTGGACTGTGCCAGTGATTTCTGTCTTTAGCAGACACTCTAGGGTTCTTTTTTTTTTTTTTTTTAGCTCTGAGTATTCTGCGCGGAACTCTTGGCGTCATCTGTGGTGGACGGCCACTCCTTGTGAGAGAAGAAACAGTGCCAAACTCTCTCCATTTGTAGACAACTTCTCTGACTGTCGATTGATGAACATCCAGACTTTTAGAGATGGTTTTGTATCCTTTACCAGCTTTATACAAATCAACAATCCTTGATCGCAGGTCTTCAGACAGCTCTTTTGACCGAGCCATGATGCACATCAGACAATGCTTCTCATCAAGACAATTCTTACCAGGTGTGTGTTTTATAGTGGGCAGGGCAGCTTTAAACCACTCATCACCTGACTTAAATTGTTTGTTAAAAAATTGGTTTCAATTGCTCTTTAAGTCTCCTTAGGCAGAGGGTTCACTTACTTATTTTTCCCCCGTCTGTCAATGTTTGCATGCTATCCTGACACAAATATTTTTTGTTCAAGAGATAATTTAAAGAAATTACAGAGAGATATTATGAATGAAATGGTTAAATTGAAAATTTGGTTTGATTATAACAAATTATCATTAAACTTAGGAATAACAAAATTTATGTTGTTTGGTAATAATAAAAGTAATTCACAGGCATTTATTTCTATTGAAGGTGTGGACATTGAGAGAGTTTCTGAAATCAAATTTCTTGGAGTCGTCGTTGATGAAAAATTCAATTGGAAACCACATATTAAATATTTGCAAAATAAAATATCAAGGAGTATTTCAGTAATAAATAAAGCAAAAATTTTTTTAGATTTTGATTCTCTCTATATTTTGTACTGTTCTTTAGTTCTTCCTTATTTAACTTACTGTGTGGAAGTCTGGGGAAATACTAACAAAACCTCACTGTAATCTCTAACCATTCTTCAAAAAATAGTATTCATAAGAAAGGATATGTGGACCATACTCATTCACTTTTTTTTTGATTCAAAGATTTAAAAATTTGCTGATTTGGTTGATTACTGAACAGGACAAGTTATGTTCAAGGCAAAAAAATAATAAATTGCCTGGTAATATTCAACAATTGTTTAATTTTGAAGATGCGCATTATAATCTAAGAAGGACATTTAATTTTAAAAGGATTAAGAACAACAACAATGAGAGGTTTCAGCATATCAGTTTGTGGAGTAAGGCTATGGAATGCTCTGAATGTAGAGTTAAAACAATGTCAAAATATTGATCAATTCAAGAGAATGTTTAAACAGTCAATATTTCAGTGTTACATGTGTGAACCTGTGCAATGATGGTTTTGAAGTTTGTATTTATCTTTTTGTGTTTATTTTAGGGCTGTCAAACGATTAAAATTTTTAATCGAGTTAATTACAGCTTAAAAATTAATCGTAATTAATCGCAATTCAAACCATCTATAAAATATGCCATATTTTTCTGTAAATTATATATATATTCTGTAAAATAAATTGTTGGAATGGAAAGATAAGACACAAGATGGATATATACATTCAACATACGGTACATAAGGACTGTAGTGGGCATTTCACTCGACTGTCATTTAAATCTGTCAGCCGTCCTCACTCCGAAGCGTCTACTTTTTCCAAAGCTAGACAGCTAGTGAACGACGCCTTAATAATCAGACTTCTTCCTTTTTCATCTGATTTATTAATAAAATGGCCTCAAACCATTGTCCTCTATAGACCGTCGTAAAACTACAAAAAAAAGTACACAAGCATTGCATTAGCAACAACGTTAGCTTAGCACGCTATACAGGTTCACTAAATATAAACAAAAGGCGTCTCATACAAAAAATATAACATTTCGCTTACTAACATAATATGTACATTCTTTACAACAACCATACTTACGGACAAATCTTGTCCAAGGATCGTATAAGCACAACATTACAACGTAGGCGTCAGCCCGAGACGTCGGGCAGCCATATTGAACTGGCAAGAAAACAATAAACCATGTCGCAAAGCGACCGCAAGAGTTCGCTGTTAGACAGCACAAAAAGCCTTGCTGTAAAACTTACCAAAAGGCAGAATACTGTCTGAGCGGGACATGTGCGTTAATTGCGTCAAATATTTTAACGTGATTAATTTAAAAAATTAATTACCGCCCGTTAACGCGATAATTTTGACAGCCCTAGTTTATTTACTTATTGATTATTTTGTTATATTGATATGCATTTACAGTTTTGAATTATATGGAGGTACGTCTTATGTATAAAATTCATTGTATTTTGAATGTGTAGGGGTGGGGACCTTATAAGCTATGCTTCTTCTCACTCCTTTTCAGATGTTTGTTATTTCAAATAATTTTGTGTGGATTATTTTGTTTTAACACCTGAAATCAATCAATCAATCAATCCTCATTAAAATATGAAAACCTATAAATGTTTGGCTGGTTTTAGTTAAAGCAGACACTGCCAGTCGGGAACCTGGCAGCCACAGTAATAGGGTGGTAGGTGGGTCCCACACTTTTTTATATGGCGTGGCTCCTGGGGTGTGGCCTCCCCTCTGCCTCGGCTGCCGGCCGCGGGAGTAGGTTGGGGGGTCGGGTCCCCGATCTTGCATCGCCCCGTGGCAGTTCCTGGGCGTTCTCCTGCCTCCGCCTTCCCCTCTCTTCTCTGGCTGGGCATCCGCCCTGCGCTCCGTCGCGGGTCGCTGACTGGGCGCCGGTGTATCAGCGGGGTGTCGCCTGCACCGGCGGGGGACCCTGCCTTGCCTGGGGCTTGGTGGGCCGCTGGGGGTCCCGTGGCGTGCCGTGCCGGTTGGGGGGCTGTGGCTCGTGGCCCGGGTGGGCGGGCGGGAGTGGGTGTAGGCGTGGGGTTGGTGGTGCGTCCCCTCCTGCCATCCCTGAAGGCCGGTTGATGGGTGCGCGGGTGGCCCGGGGGACCACCCTGGGTCCCGGGGGGGGGGACGATGGCTCCTTTGCTGGGCTGCGGGAGGAGGGATGGGCTGCGCATGGCCCCCCGCCCCCGCGCCCGCCCTCCCTCCCTCCCTCCCCGGGCTGGCTGGGTGGGGGCTGTGGCCCTGGGTTGGCGCCCGCGCGGCTTCTCCGCCCGTCTGCGTGGCTGTCGCGCGCCCGGTGGGGCCTGCGTGCTGCTGGATGTGGTAGGGCATTCTCGGGTCGGGGGTCCCGGTGCCGGGATTGGCGATGCGGCGGCGTAGGGTTGGTCGCCAACGGGCTTACTCGTAAGAGATTCACACGATTACTGGGTTCTAGATCACAGAACTGATTTGTGCACACTCTACCCCTTTCAATCACTTAGCTTATAGGCTTATAGACACCCCCACCCCCATTCTCCTCTTTCACTGGCCAATAGGCCCCCACATGGTGTAAACCGGAAATACATCTCGCTGACGATAGCACCAGCATATTAGTAACTAGTTTAGATGTTCAATGTATATCTAGTTGTTGTTTGTGTATGTGTTTCTTTTCCTTCTTCTCTTGTATTTCTTTTCTTCTGTCCCCCCATAATCCCTTCCTGTTCGCTGCTTTGTCATAATAAAAAGGTATTTTGAATGATCACAATGGGAGTATGTCAGACTCTCAATGTGAAACATTAAAACTGTTCAGAATCTGGGCACTTAGACTTCCATTCTCTGTGTCAAACAGCTGAACAGGACAGGTTTAAAAAATAAAAAATAAAAAATAAAAAAAAAATAAAGCAGACACTGTTTTTACATCTGTGTGATTTTGACAGATCCGATCACATTTGATTTTGATTATATGCAGAAATGTGAGAAATTCCAAAAGGTTCAGATATATTTTCATACCACTGTCGTAATTTAATCTATGTGTGTGCATTTGCTGTGTCGTGTCTTTGTTACTCCCCGTTAAATACACTTCTCTGCACACACTCGAAGCTTGGTGTCTTTGAAGAACTTTGTAGTCCGACTCTCCTTGATGTGTCAAATTCACCACTTGCATTGCTAATGATCTATGACCTTCCCACTTGAAACACCCACTCCACCGACGGCCAATCATAGCAAAGATTATTCAATTTAGATCCAGTCAGAAGACTATTAATGTGAAACAGGAAAGAAAAAGACCAACTAAAATGTTTTATTTTAAAAATTATATTCTGGGCATTTTCAAAGCAAGTCATTGTACTAACCTAGGAAAAGTGGCGTGAAATATATGATGCATAAAAATAAAACTAGTTAAAAACAAATTAACCTCTTGTTTACTATTCATTTATTACTGCGTATCGAAAATGAGTGCAGTTGAGTTCATTCCAGTGCTCGTATCTAAAATATCATTTGAAAGTTGACTCGTATGTTCAAAAACTTTTAAATTGATTCACTAATGTATCAAGTCACTAGGGTTTTGTGGGTTAGGAAATGTTTCATGAAACAATTCTTCTTGGCCATCTGCGAGTAGATGTGGCTCTGTTTTTGTCTAAATAACATTTTTTTTTTTTTTTTTAGTGATGTAAGTTATCGTCTATTCATCACACAGACACACATGCAACACATTAAAATCTGACAAACACCAAATGGGATTTTTAAAAATTTTATTGACTATATAATAGAATCAGACTACCACTATGAAATCATTTCCATCTATAACACTGCTCATCACTACTAGTGGTTAGTTGATGTCTGAGTGGTTTCTAGATATGCTGATGAGGAAACACATTGTCAAAAAGTAGCTGGCAAAGCCTACACTTATGTGACTATTAAGAGATGGAGCTCTGTCGCCACCAACAGGACAAATGGGTTTTTGCACCAGTAGTGGTAAAGCTTCAAGAGCAGCAACCGTCTTCTCCTCTTAAAAATAAAAACATTGCTTTCATCCCTTTAGTTTCTCTAATCCTACATCATACAGTCGTTGTACCGTGGCGGCTTTTATGCACATAGAGCACAAAATCTACCTTAGGTGAATACATCAGGCAAAAAATGTTTTCACAGAAAATAAATACTAGACAAGTTGGGGTTGGGGGTGCAGGTGTTTCAAACAGCACATGCAAAAGAAAAGTGCCAAATAGGTTCTACATGTATTAAAAAAAAAACAGCCACAACACAAATTTAAAGCCCTAACACTCATATGAATGTTTTTAGCTCATGAATATGAACTTTTAATACAAACATGTTAGTTAAGTTTACACTTTTTTCGCATAGTAGTAATAGTAGTGCCCCCCTTTTTTTGTGCATTGTGATCCTTGACTGCATCCTGCAGTGACCACATTAGAACATCATTTTTCTTTTCATATTCTCATTATTTTGATAAGACAGTTCATTATTTTTGTTTTTTGAACTTTGAAATGAATATTTATGATTTCATGCTCCTGTAGATTGGGTCCTACTTTCATTTTCATAGGCACATAAAACAAGTGGAAAAAAGGGGTTTTGCATGTGGCTGCCCTCTCTTTGCTAAACTGGACAGTTGCAGTATTGTGTTGTCTGTCCATTTAATTTTTGTGTCTTTAAGCAAGTAACTACTACATTTATGTAAAATGGGAACATATTATTCCCCAAAAGTGTGAAAGTTCACACTGCAGATTCAGTCTTCACCAGAGGTGGGTAGTAACGTGTTACATGTACTCCGTTACATTTACTTTTTGAGAAAAATGTACTTCTAAGAGTAGTTTTACTAAGCCATACTTTTTGCTTGAGTAGATTTGTGAAGAAAAAACCGCTACTCTTACTCCGCTACTTTGGGCTACACAAAAGTCGTTACATTTTTCCTCATTATGCCATGCCAAGAGTAGCGCTACCAATTTCACAAATGACACGTCGCGACAATAATCACATGACTCCATTACACCAATCAGACGCAACCTTGCCGTTCTATGATCACGCCAGCCTGTTCAATCACGTAGCGTCTTTAAAGCACCGTAAAAAATTAAGTATTGAACATAGAGCGTCGCCCTCAACCTGACTCGAAAGCACGGATTAAAACCTCCCAGTTTTTATTTGGCACCGATTGACCACGGAAAACCGGAGATATTATCCTTGTAATTCCGTAATTGTAATTATCTGGGCTTTTGCAAGGCAGAGCCCCATATAACTATGAAGAAAGTACAGTGATCCCTCGTTTTTCACGGTTGATGGGGACCAGAACCCACCGCGATTAGTGAAAAACCGCGAAGTAGCCCACCCTAATGTATTTATTTAGATCTATCATATAAGACATTTTTTAAAAGCTTTTTCCCCAAAGTATAATTTAAAATGTTTTTAATGTATATATTAGGGCTGTCAAAATTATCACGTTAACGAGCGGTAATATTTTTTAAAATTAATCCCGTTAAAATATTTGACGCAATTAACGCACAAATGCCCTGCTCAAACTGATCAAAATGACAGCACAGTGAAGGGTGTACTTGTTGTGTTTTTCGGAGTTTTGTCGCCCTCTGCTGGCGCTTGGGTGAGACTGATTTTAAAGGCTTCAGCACCCATGAGCATTGTGTGAGTAATTATTGACATCAACAATGGCGGGCTACTAGTTTATTTTTTGATTGAAAATTTTACAAATTTTATTAAAACGAAAACATGAAGAGGGGTTTTAATATAAAATTTCTATAACTTGTACTATCATTTATCTTTTAAGAACTACAAGTCTTTCTATCCATGGATCGCTTTTAACAGAATGTTAATAATGGTAATGCCATCTTGTTGATTGACCATTATAATAAAGAAATACAGTACTTATGTACCGTATATTGAATGAATATATCCATCTTGTGTCTTATCTTTCCATTCCAACAATAATTTACAGAAAAATATGGCATATTTTATAGATGGTTTGAATTGCGATTAAATTATGATTAATTAATTTTTAAGCTGTAATTAACTCGATTAAAAATTTTAATCGTTTGACACCCCTAGTATATACTGTAAATATTTTAATAAATGTTTTTAAGCACTTTAAATGTCATAATTATGCTAAGTTTTAAACGTTTCAGTCCCACAGAATTATTTTTAAACAACAAAAAAAGTAGAGGCCTAATCCATTTAAAAAAAAAGTTTAAAAAAAACAACAACAAAAAAAAAACACTTGTCTTTATTAAATGCTTCATTGAGTCTCCACTCCAACACGCTGCAGCTGCTCACTTTCACACAATGAGTTGCCACAGCAACATTTTAACAAGTTAAATGATGATTGACGCATGCGGTCCTTTGAAGGTCGAGTCCCTGGTAAGATCAAAGGCTTAACCGTCTGTCAATCATCGTTTACTTTAATAAGCAACTCCAGTTCAATCTCTGATGAACAAAGAGCAAGGAGAGAGAGTGGAGGGATTGAGTGTGAGACTATGCGATCGGCTCGGGACAGCTCATCTGAATGTTTTTTTTTTTTTAATTGGAAAAAAAATCCACGATGGACTGAGGGCGCGAAGTTTGAAGCGCGAAGTAGCAAGGGATCACTGTACAGCAGGGGTCCCCAAACTTTTTCCTGTGAAGGCCACTTTTCCCTTCTCTGATGAGGGGCCGGGGTTAGTTTGTAACAGAAAAAGTGTGACGATTGCAGGAGTGCCTAAATGTAAAAAATGATTGTTTTTCAGAAAGCCACAATCAAATAACCCTTTCTGGATTCTTCACGGAACAAAAGTACATAATATAATATAATATAATAAATAATAATAACACGATTAATTAACTAGATAATAACCAAATAACCCTCTCTGGTTTCTTCACAGAAAAAAAGCCAGGAAATAAATAACACTATTGGAGAAAAAAAAAAAAAAAGTCAAAATGCTCTCTGGTAATGTTCAGGGGGCCACACCAAATGTGGAGTCGGGCCGTAGTTTGGGGACCCCTGCTGTACAGTATTCACTATTCAAGCTAGGAGCCATTTTCTCCACTAGAGGGCAGTAATGCTCTTTGGACGATTAATGCTTTATTTATGTCTTTTTTTCCTGTCCTCCGGAATTCAGTGTTTTTTTTTTGTTTTTGGTATTTCTTTGGCTTAGTATTGTTATGTAATGGGTTTTTGTACAGTATCATTATAACAACAGTTCATATCGATAAGTTTATGCTGAGAAGAAAAAAAAACCTTGTTACTCATTACTTGAGGTATCTTTTCACTGAATACTTTTTTTACTTGAGTACATTTTTTGGATGACTACTTTTACTTGAGTAATATTATTTTGAAGTAACGCTACTCTTACTTGAGTAAAAAAGTTTGGCTACTCTACCCACCTCTGGTCTTAACACATCTTGTGAAACGGAAGCAATTGCCGCTCTCGTGCCGAAATTTCCACGCGTTTCATTACGCTAGCAGGCAACAATACTGAATTTATGGAAAGTTGGGTAAGATGAATATTTTAACACTGTTAATATCGAGTCCAATTGATTTAAAAAAATACTTATTGTAATCGAGCTGTTCAAAGACCAAGCCGTCCTTTATTGTTTTGTAATGCTGTAATATACCACAGGATGGCGCTAAAGACGTGTCTAAATATGAATTAGTCTCTAAATAGTGTGTTTAAGTGTGTTTTGTGTGTACGGGAATAGCTAAATTTAGCCTTGGTTGCTAGTAGAATTTGGTAAATGTGCAATTTAGTGACTTTTTTCGATCTTGTCTTTTGTGTGTTATAGTCTGTGGTATATTTTTGTTTTAAATGAATAAAACCGGCAATGGATAAACCATTGAGGGCATCAATTACTTGATGTTTTTATCATTTTTGGAGGGGATTACTGTATACTTTTTGTGACATTTTTGTTTTTCGTCTTGTGAAATATGTGCCCCAAATCGACAACACCGTATTAGACGGTGCAGATGTAGCTAATATTCTGGCCATTGTGCGTGCGGCCTCTTTCAAGGTGCTTCCTGTCAGAACTTGCTGAGGGCCCCCGCCTTCACCAGTACTGCCGACAGTAGCTCGGCAGGTCCTGCCGGGTGAGGCAGTGCGGTGGCGGAGGGATCCCCGTGCTTCACGTCCACGTTCACACCTCTGTTCAAGTTGGTCTTTCCCATTCCTCCCCCGCCCCCCATGCTGCTCTTGCTGTTCTCTGCGGTGGGCCCCGCGGTCCCCAGGTTGGGGTTACCCGCTGCGGGTGTCCCAGTGGACTCTATGGCGCTCTGGCAGCAGCAGAGCAGGCGGAAGAAGGCGGCCCTCATCTCCCTGCTGGACAGCGTATAGATGAGAGGGTTGAGGGCCGAGTTGAGCACGGCCAAGGCGATGAACCAGTCCACCTCGTAGAGAACCGGGCACCCATCGGGAGTGCAGCCCACGTCCAGGAGCAAGAGCAAGAAGAGGGGCGACCAGCACACCACGAACACCCCGAGAACAATCACCACGGTCCTCAACAGGGCCAGGGAACACTCCGAAGGCCTGCTGCTGACCCTGCGCCCGCTTGATGTCACCAGACGATAAATCCGGATGTAGAGGATGATGATGGCCACCAGCAAGGCGCTGAAGATGCTGATGCAAAATGCCACGTAGCTCTTGGCGTATAGCGGCAGCACGGTTGAGCAGGAGCCAAAGTTGTCCAAGCAGTTCCAACCCAGGCTGGGCAAGGCGCTGAGCAGCACTGACACCAGCCAACAAGCCGCCAGGAGGCCTAAGAGGCGGCCGCGGCTCGCCGTCTCACACGGGCGCAGTCGCACCATGGTCATGTGCCGCTCAATCCCAATGGCTAAGAGGCTGAAAGTGGATGCGCTTAGGGCCACGAACATACTCCCCTCTCGTGCCAACCACTGGGCTGGCGTCAGAAAATAGGTCCGGCTCCCTGAGGTGAAGATGTTCACCACGTAGGCCACGCCGGCGAGAAGGTCAGATAGCGCCAAGTTGCCGATGAGGAAGTACATGCGGCTGTGGAAGCGCTTGTTCCTCCACAGCGCCAGCAGGACAGTCAGGTTCTCCAAGACAATGAGAACGCAGATGAGGAGCAGCACGGCAGTCTTGCATGCGTTCCCACCGCGGGATCGCTCCCACTTGCCCGAGTTGTTGTAGTGGGCAACAATCACCATGTTCATGCCGTCTTCTGGCGCGTTTCCCATGGTGTCTCGTCCCCAGCCCCTCCAGCCTTGTTGTTGTATCCCTCGCTCACACGGCAGGGGGCGCCAAATCACCTGACTCACAGGGGACAGGCATCCTACTACAGTCTCCTCTTGGAGGTCTGCCAATCAAACGCAAAGGTAGGATTAAAAAAAAAATCAAATGATGAAAGCAGTTTTTTGTTTTTTTATTATTATTATTATCATTATTCTCTATACTTCGTTCTGTCTGATAGCACTTACAGTATATTGAATATCCCAATAAGTACAAATGCATACATACACTGCACAAAAATGCAGACAGGTTCAATACTAAATGACCAAGTACCCGAACTAGACAAGCTGAAAATGTAAATAAAGTAAAAGAATGGTCAGGTGATCCGATTCAGGTTTAAGGGTTAGGTTTAGGGTTAAGATACAAACCCCTAATTATAATTAACCTGTCAATGTACGATGTCATAAATATTCTATTTATTTTGGTTCATGTTTGTTTACTTATTTTTTTCTGCATATTTACAAATTTGGTTTTTGGTTGACTTCATAATCTGCCTGGAAGCTAAAGAATAAAAATAGCCTTTAAACTAACACTAGTGCATTTTACCAATGTTTACTATGTGCTGAATAATAAACAAGATGACTTGATTAGCTTTACATACAATTAAGCAGAATTGGTAGTAGTTCAAACCCAGTATTAATTAAATAGCCTCATTAGATTTTTTTAAATGCCAATTATATATGGCAGCTTTTTATTCTGTGCCACCAATTTTTAGAAAACCAAAACTTTAGTGTTGCAAGTTGTGCATAGCATGTAGTATGCAGGTTGTTTTAGTTAAGTTTTAAATACTTATATTTCTCAGATTTAACCCACAAAACTATATTAAGACAAGTACAATATAGAAATAGTGATCAATGTTATGTGTGTTTTTAAGGTAAAAAAATGAAAAACAGAAAAAACTCACCCAATTTGAATGTGTCATTGGCCCATTAATCTCTCCATGAATTTATCCTTGTTTCAACATATCCCTCCGTTTTATAGATGAGGGAAAAAGAGTGGAGTGTAATGGTCAGAAGTGCTCTGACAAAAGTTGTGTGAAGTTTTTGGGGGAATGCTCGAGTTCTGCTTCTTGCCCAAACAGCCACAAACAGTGGTGTGCTCTCAGACTAACGCTGGGCGGTTCTCTTCCCTTCTGCTCCTCCCTGACTGTTAACTTTGAACACATCCAGGAACTCTGCAAAGATCACAACTTGCTCCTACGCAGGATGTTTCACTTTTATCAATTGCTCAGCCAGCAAATAACCAGTTATGAAATACTGTTGATATCATTTTTTTAATTGTTTGTTTGGAGGGGAGGCAAACAAACTTGAGAGCCGTGTCTATCAACACTCACTGCAAAAATAAACATGGAAATTGTCATAAATAATATATTAGTTTAACTGCACTGACCATTGCCTTAAGAGATCAACAAAGTGTAATAAAAAAAATCTGCATTATTAAAAAATTCCGACCAGAGGCGGGTATTAATGTATTACATTTACATTTACTTGAGGGTCTTTACGAGAAAAACATGCTTTTAAGAATAGTTTTATCTTGGTATAATTTTTAGTTTTCTTTGGATAGATTTGTGTGGAAGACACTACTGTAGCCCAAAGTGGTGGCGTAAGAGTAGAGTCGTTAAAATGTTCCTCTTTATTGTACATAGTAGATTTTACTTTATTTTTGCCTGAGAGAGATGCCACAGTAACAGACGTAACAACAGAGGTGGGTAGTAACGCGTTACATGTACTCCGTCACATTTACTAGAGTAATTTTTTGAGAAAAATGTACTTCTATCAGTAGTTTTACCAAGCCATACCATTAACTTCAGAATGTAACTAGAAATGAATAGGAAATTTGGACGTCCATGGCCGTCAATGGCAGCACCCTTCATAAGCATCAATGGAATCAGGGAAGTTTGGGGGACATGTCCCATTGATATCTGGTCCTTTGTTGATCTGGGGACATTGTTTTTTTTTTCCCCATTGAAAATGAATTGGAAAGTTTTTGGACGTCCTTGGCCGTCAATGGCATCGAGTTACATAGGCGTCAATGGAATCCAGGTACATTACCATCAATAGATTCGACATGCATGGCCGTCAATGGCATCAATGCAATGTAAATTCCATTGGAAATCCCATTGGAAGTGAATGGGAAATTTTCCCATTAGAAATGAATGGGAAAGTGTTGGGTAAATTACCTGGGAACCGTATTTTTTTTTTCCAAATTCTGTATTCAACTTTTATGCCCCTCACTGTCCAGGAATTTTTTATGTCCAAATTATGTGATTTTGTCAAAAATTGCAGGACTAGATACATTTTGGAAAAAAAATGTTGTTTTTTCAAAAATTCAGCATTTACAGGCAAATGGAAAAATTTTTCGGGGTTGTTCGAAAAATTCCCTGCCTCGCGTGAAAATTCCGGTCGTTACGATATTAGAACGGTGCCGATCGGTCAAACGGTTGGCTGTGCAATCCGCCGAAGAAATCCCATTTTTTTAAAAAATAGAATAACACTAGATATTTGACGGGACATGGGGTGCGGCGCCAATAAATGGGAGGCCTGCATTGTTCGCGAGGCTATCAAAGCTGACAGAGTGGAATCACAGACAAGGAGCTTTTTTTGTTGAAAATTCTTGTGAATAAATGCTTAAATCCCTGAATTCTTTATGGATATGGACGTAAACAGTCTCAAGTCATGTTTAAAAGCAACAACAACAAAAAAACGTGCCTGTAGCATTTATTTTACGTAAACATGTCAAATGTGCAGCTCGTCTTTAAGTTCACTGTGCCGCCGCCTTAACACAACAGAGTTTTTTACGTTGAAATTCTTGTGAATAAATGCTTAAATCCTTGAATTCTTTATAGATATGGATGTAAAGCAGTCTCGATTCTTGGTTAAAAGCAAAAAAAAAAAAAAAAAAAAAAACGTGCAGGTAGCAGTTATTTTACGAAAATATTGGGAACAATAATGCCAATGCCTAAGCGGCTAATCTCGCCATTTTTTTCACATCGTTTCAAAATGCATGCATGGTACGAAAAATATAATAATTACCTTGAATCCTTGAACAAATCACTCCTGAGACAATCCTTCATGTTTGTATGTTGTACAGCTTTCGTATTTTTTTAACCGAAATCCACCGTTAGTTCGCTGCGTGCGTGTATGTGAATAGCTCCTCTTGATGTGGGGTGCCCCCTGCTTGAAGGAGTTGTGCAGTGCATGGCCGAGCTAACCCATCAATAATGATGTCTATGGCCATACTTTTTACTTTTACTTGAGTAGATTTGTGAAGAAAAAACGCTACGCTTACTCCACTACTTTGGGCAAAACAAAAGTCATTACATTTTTCCTCTTTATTCTACGTTTTAGATTTTTTTGCCAGCGATTCCAAGAGTGAATGTACCAACAACAACGCAACAATAATCACGTGACTCCATTACACCAATCTGACGCAAGTTTGCCATCCTGTTCAATCACATGGCGTCTTTAAAACACTGTAAAAAATGAAGTATTTGACATAGAGCGCTGCCCCCAACATGAATCGAAAGCGCGGATTCAAACCTCTCTCTCCCTTTTTATTTGGCACCGATTGACCACGAAAAACTGGAAATGTGATCCTTTTAATTTCATAATTGTAAATATGAAGGAACTATTTACTTTTCAAACTAATGTAGTTTTTTGAAAATACTGAAGTATTTTTAACTATGTTACACTAAGAACTATTTTCACCACTAGAGGGCACTCATGCTCTTTGGACGAATAATGTTTTATCTCTGTCTTTTTTTCTGTCTTGCCAGAATTCAATGATTTAAAAAAAAAATGTATTTCTGTAATGGGACATTATACAGTATCATTATGAAAACATTTCATATAGATTGCAGTGCCAGAAAAAAATACCATTGTTTAAAAAAATACAAATAAATAAATAAAAAAGCAGTTATTCACAATGTTACTCATTACTTGAGTGTTCTTTTCACTGGATACTTTTGATTGCTATTCCTGTCTTAGCAAGTATGTTTACCACATGAGAAAAACATCCTATTTGTGATCCGAGTCCATCTTTGTTAGTACTGAATTAACAATATTTGCAGCATTATCTATAGTCACTGGTATGGATTGATTTGGCCTGCTTAACTGCCATTCAGTCATGGCTGTTTTTAATTCATCGATGTAGTATATGGACTACGCGTCCCATGATCACTCTGGGCTCGCGCAGCCAATGGCATGGGACTTGGGGGGATCTAACGTAGCACATCTAGGTTGCTATTTGATGATACCTAGTGTGTGTGCGCCAGGGGTCGCGTTAACCGAATATTTTCCGTCGTTGACCGGTTTTTTACAACGGTAACGGAAAAAACTGAAGTCCATCTGTCATTTTGACAGGTTGCAATTAACACCCCAGACCACAGGGTGGCGAGTGAGCATATTAATTAGCTATTGTCTCTCTTGATGCATAACGTCGTTGGCCTTACTCGGAAAAATGTCAAGACAACTGAATGTCCGAAGTTTCTTCAAAAAGCCCCAAAACGACGATGGTGTTGATAAAAGAGGTGAAAAAAGAGGGACTGATGCAGTGAAGGATGACAACGAATCAAGTGAATCGCCGGTTCACTCCTCACTGCGGCGAGCAGTTGAAAACGCCGCCAATTACCAAGAAGGGCAGAATTGGTAACACGGTGAAAGCGGCATAAAGCCAAAAAAGCGTACCAGACTAGCCAGAGCCTGAAATTATTTCAAGGAAAATATAGAGGGTGCCACCACTGTGTGTACTCTTTTTGCTAAGCTGAGCTCGCATACCACGGTAGCACGTCGGCTATGAACGAACACTTGACGCGCCGTCACCCAGGTGTATTTCGGAAGATAACAGGAAACAACAAGCTAGCGGATTGTAAGTCCATACAACTTTCTAACGATTTTTTTAAAAATTGGAAGTAGCCTTTATGTGCGTCATATCAACATGCATTTTTATTTAATAATAATAATAAATAAATAAATAAATAAATATATATATATATTTCTATATTTATATATTAGGGCTGTCAAAATTATAGCGTTAACGCGCGGTAATTAATTTTTTTAATTAATCACGTTAAAATATTTGACGCAATTAACGCACATGTCCCGCTCAGACAGTATTCTGCCTTTTGGTAAGTTTTACAGCAAGGCTTTTTTTGCTGTCTAACAGCGAACTCTTGTGGTCGCTTTGCGACATGGTTTATTGTGTTCTTGCCAGTTCAATATGGCTGCACGACGTCTCGGGCTGACGCCTACGTTGTAATATTGTGCTTATATGATCCTTGGACAAGATTTGTCCGTAAGTATGGTTGTTGTAAAGAATGTACATATTATGTTAGTAAGTGAAATGTTATATTTTTTGTATGAGACGCTTTTTGTTTATGTTTAGTGAACCTGTATAGCGTGCTAAGCTAACGCTGTTGCTAATGCAATGCTTGTGTACTTTTTTTTGTAGTTTTACAACGGTCTAAAGAGGACAATGGTTTGAGGCCATTTTATTAATAAATCAGATGAAAAAGGAAGAAGTCTGATTATTAAGGCGTCGTTCACTAGCTGTCTAGCTTTGGAAAAAGTAGACGCTTCGGAGTGAGGACAGCATAGACAGATTTGTGTCTTATCTTTCCATTCCAACAATTTATTTTACAGAATATATATATAATTTACAGAAAAATATGGCATATTTTATAGATGGTTTGAATTGCGATTAATTGCGATTAATTACAGTTAGTTAATTTTTAAGATGTAATTAACTCGATTAAAAATTTTAATCGTTTGACAGCCCTAAAATTAACGCTTAACGACACGGCGAAGTCGTTAAGTGAGAGGGCTACATGCAGTTGTTGTGTGCGCCAAACATGGCAAACGTAAGTTAATATTCCTTTCTTTAAAGAAAGTTTGTAGTGTGTACTTAGGAATCGCTGCATTCGCAGTCCTTTTTAAAGTTACGCGCATGCCAACTTTGTCAGAACACCGGCAATGTGCGGCAGAAAAATACAGTAAATATAAAATAGCATTTGTTTTTAGCCCCGTCGTGTTAAGTGCAGGGAAAAAATACAACTCACCCGCTGAATCAGTGGGAGGGCTGAGTTTGTTTCGTTGAGACGAGATGGTCCTGAGATGGGAGAGTGAGAGAAGCTAGCATCACAAATACACGATGTTGGAAATTGTAGCACAGTTTTCAGCTCGCTCCTAGCGATGTCGGGATATTCCGAAATGACTTTAATCCAGAACTTCGATAGAGTTGTTGTCTCAAATGTACGTTTAAGTCGCCGTGATTTGCGATCTCTACAAGCTGATATTCCTGTTCCACAGACATGCTCGAATCACTCGATTTATTCACATACGGGTCACAAATTCACTCCTTCGCAGTTCGTGGGTCTTTAGTGATTGGGAAGTAGCATAAATTTTGTTTTCTTTGAGGTTGTAGGCACATCTTCTGGCTCGTCAGGTTCCCGTTTCCCTGTAAAATTGCAAAATTAGCCCTCCTAGCACTGACGAACTTTACTCATTGTCTGCGTAGTCCAGCTCTTTTTCTCGCGTTCGGGAACTCATGGGTACTACATTGCGACAAATGGCTATTTGTAAACCACATAGCATGACAGGTTTGAACCATTTTAGCGATTTTTCGATAAAACACGAACGCAACTCTCTCGTCGATAAATAACGATGGCACCTGCCTCGACCTTTTGTTTCCTTGTTATGACGTCTCCGCCCCATTCGGCTGTTTCCGGAACACTTTCGGAAATGTTCGTCATTTTCGATCTATTTTCGATAATTGCTCATTAATGTGATTGATTTTTTTTTTGTTAACTTTATCAATATTTGTTATCTTGGCACATAACGGTTCTATTGATGTCTCACACCCCCTTTGCGCATACCCTTTAAGTTGCTGTCTTTCCTCACAAGCAATGATCCTTAAGCACCACACCTCCCACCTTTCATGCAGTTAGGGGGAGGAATGGAGGAGGGGGCTGCTAGCGGCAGAGTTTGTTTTTTCAAGGCAAAGCTACGCAGCACATTTAAGCGAGAGAGACGACAAAAATAAATTTGAAAAAAACATTTTGGGAGCTTTTCATTTGGATCGAATGTTTTTGCGTATTGAATCGAAGAGGGCGAATAGAAGGGTTCAATATAAAACCGAGTATTGTTGCATCCTAAGTAACAACACAGTCACATGACCACACACAAGCTTGCAGTTTATCATCACGCCGGCCTTTTCCATCACGTGGCGTCTTTAAAGTTCCGTAAAAAATAACCTATTTCATATACAGCTCTGCCGTCAACATTACTTCAAAGCGCGGATTTCAACTTCTTGTTACCTTTTAGGTAGACCACAACAAACTGGAAATATTATCGTTTTAAATTCATGATAGAAAATGGAATTTCTCTACTAGAGGGCAGCATGGGCGTCGCCAGACATATTTCACTGGGGCACGTGCCCCAGTATTGACTGCAGTGCCTACAAAGTAGGGCAGCCTATTTTAATGTTCTAACGATACATCGAAATTTGAGTGTCTTTTCTTCACTTTTTATAGGCACCATGTAATGGAGAATCATTTTTTTCTATTACTCCAACAGCATGTGAATGCAGCATCAATATTACGGTGTGTGTGGCAAACTGCCAATCATACAGTCAACGGTTACATCTTCCCACCTGCTTTACAGGTTAGTGCCAGTTAAACAGCCCATCCTTTTTGCTCGTTTTTTTACCTCTGTGTTGATGTTTGTTGAACTGATGAATCGTGAATTTAAATGGTTTACTTTACTCTTTACGTATCTGGCAGTTAACTGCGGTAAACTACTCTGGTAGCAAAAGGAAGTAGCAGATTAGCTGCTGTCTTTTAGCTTACTGTCTATGAATGCAATGACAATTAAATACGATTTGAGTGAGAGGCTCTATAATATTGTGGTAAAATCATATGTGGTATTTGAACTGTATCAATACTGATGCTATTTATTGCTATTTCTTTACAGTATATGACCCAAATGAATAGAATCAATTTGTATGTATTAATTGCCTCTTTTTGTGATATAACCTCTAACAATTTTGTATGTGTGCTCATCATAATTTCCAGCTGTTTTACAAGCATTTTGCTACTGTAGTCTCTGTAATCTGTAATAAGATGTCTTTTTTTTCTCTATTTGACTCAAACAGCATTCGTCTTGCAAATGGATATTGTTATTTTCCCGCAGCAAGGATAAATAAGCAAGGAGGGATGAGAGAGGTAAGCTAAGTAACCCACTTCAGCAGCATAAATCATTAAATCCAACCTACCAGTTGAGAAACACTGATAAATTGCATAACAATTACAGTGATACAGTGGTATGAAAAAGTATCTGAACTTTTTGAAATTTCTCACATTTCGGCATGAAATCACCATCAGATGTAATCTGATCTTTGTCAAAATCACACAGACAAAAAAACAATGTCCGCTTTAACTAAAACCACCCACGCGTTTACAGTGGGGCAAATAAGTATTTCGTCAACCACTAATTGTGCATGGGTAAACCTTAACTATGAGAGACAGAATGTGGAAAAAAAAAAACAAACAGAAAATCACATTATTTGATTTTTAAAGAATTTATTTGCAAATCATGGTGGAAAATAAGTATTTGGTCAATACCAAAAGTTCATCTCAATACTTTGTTATGTACCCTTTGTTGGCAATTGCGGAGGCCAAACGTTTTCTGTAACTCTTCACAAGATTTTCACACACTGTTGCTGGTATTTTGCCCCATTCCTCCATGCAGATCTACTCTAGAGGAGTGATATTTTGGGACTGTCGTTGGGCAAAACGGACTTTCAACTCCCTCCGCAGATTTTCAATGGGGTTGAGATCTGGAGACTGGCTAGGCCACTCCAGGACCTTGAAATGCTTGTTATGAAGCCACTCCTTTGTTGCCCTGGCTGTGTGTTTGGGATCATTGTCATGCTGAAAGACCCAACCACATCTCATCTTCAATGCCCTTGCTGATGGAAGGAGATTTTCACTCAAAATCTCTCGATACATGGCCCCATTCATTCTTTCCATTACAGATCAGTCGTCCTGGTCCCTTGCAGAAAAATAGCCCCAAAGCATGATGTTTCCACCCCCATGCTTCACAGTGGGTATGGTGTTTTTGGATGCAATTCAGTATTCTTTCTCTTCCAAACACGAGAACCTGTGTTTCTACCAAAAAGTTCTATTTTGGTTTCATCTGACCATAACACCTGTGTGGTTGTGATTTTTGACCAAAAACTTACTATAAGAGCCCATTGAGAGTCACCTCGGACCCAAGTAAATCGATGTCATTGACAACCATGCAACCGAACGTGTCCAGGAAATGTCCCCAGATCAAAAGGAAGTGACCTGGTATCAACAGGACATGTCCCCAAAATGTCCTCAAATCAATAGGAAAGCGCCATTGTAATTTCTCCAGAAATTTCAATTTTTAGTACAGTATAATAATTAGGGCTGTCAAAATTATCATGTTAACGGGCGGTAATTAATTTTTTTTAATTAATCACGTTAAAATCTATGACGCAATTAACACACATGCCCCGCTCAAACAGATTAAAATGACAGCACAGTGCAAATGTGCAATGTCCACTTGTTACTTGTGTTTTTTGGAGTTTTGTCGCCCTCTGCTGGCGCTTGGGTGCGACTGATTTTATGGGTTTAAGCACCCATGAGCATTGTGTAATTACTGACATCAACAATGGCGGGCTACTAGTTTATTTTTTGATTGAAAATTTTATTAAAACAAAAACATTAAGAGGGGTTTCAATATAAGATTTCTATAACTTGTACTAACATTTATCTTTTAAGAACTACAAGTCTTTCTATCCATGGATCGCTTTAACAGAATGTTAATAATGTCAATGCCATCTTGTTGATTTATTGTTATAATAAATAAATACAGTACTTATTTACCGTATGTTGAATGTATATATCCATCTTGTCTTATCTTTCCATTCCAACAATAATTTACAGGAAAAAAATGGCATATTTTGTAGATGGTTTGAATTGCGATTAGCTACGATTAATTCATTTTTAAGCTGTCATTAACTCGATTAAAAATTTTAATCGTTTGACAGCCCTAATAATAATACCAGTTCTATAGATGACGTTGTGCTGAGAAAGAAATATACCATTGTTAAAAAAGAAAAGACATTATAAGCAGTTACTCATTGCCTGAGTGTTCTTTTACCGAATATTTTTTTGCTTGAGTGTATTTTTTGCATTACTTTTACTTGAGTAATATTATTTTGCAGTAACGTTACCCTTACTTGAGTAAAGTGTTTGGCCACTCTACCCACCTCTGATTCTGACTCAATGCATTCTAACCAGGAGTCGAAATGAAACTGATGTCTATTGCCGTCAGAAACGGTGAATGAGTTCATATCTGCCTAATTCACAATCAAAAGATCTAATGATGTGGCATTTTGGACTGGATTTCTAGTATTTGGTTGCTAAGGTAACCAAACTATTAGAAACAACTTGGTGTTTTTCAGTGGAGCTTGACACCACCGCAAATTACCACTGTAATAAACTTGTTGCAGATGTAGATACATCACAGAATCCTTGCAGGGTCAGCATCAAAGAAATAAATGGATTTCATTTTACGATGCAAAATTTCAGTTTATCTCAGTATAAACATTTTTTTTAAAAAAGCATGTGTGTTTATTATCCATGGTCTCTCTGCAAGCCAACAAACTTCGAACAACAGGGATGTTTCTTCTATTGACACGCCACTGTTTTTTTTTTCCAAAGTGACTAATGACTATGCGAATTTGCTCACTCCAGTGTATGAGATAGGTCAGACCTCTCCCATTGGGCAAGACCAAAACGAACATGGGATTGTAGATGAAATGTCATGCCTTTATTCATTTTTTTTTAAGAATGGAAAAGTGGAAAACTAAATGTGGCTATGGGAATTTCCCTGTATTTAATGATGTGATTTAACCGATAACACAACACTTCTACCTATTTCCAGCCGAGGCAAATATTACACTTGCTGTGAAATTCCCGGTTTTGTGTCGTGTGTCTTTCAGTGACCCGTCTGCTTTGGTTGGACGTGTGGCCTTCCTTGCTCACGTCAGGCCGTGTTGGAACAACACGAATGAACATTAGATCTGTTGACTTTACCCTGGCAATGCGGCGACAGATGTGCAGATACTCTGACAGGCCATTTACAATCTCAGCAGGACACTCCCACCGGCCTTGACTTGCTGTTATGCCATTTTCAAAAACCTGTACGTGTCCTGAAACACTAAGCAACACTGACTCCCCAACATCATACCCTAACCCAGTGGCCGACTTGGCAATTTTGGGGCCTAAGGCGAACATATCCAGGGGCCCTCTTCATGGGTCAGGGGTTAAAAAGGTGAGAAGGGTGTGGAGGAAATATGTTCTGGTACACTAGGGCTGTCCTAAACGACAAATTTTCTCCTGATTAGTCAGCCGACTAGTTTTACGATTAATTGACTAATCTAATCATTTTTAATAATAATTCATAATAATAATTAATAATAAATTTTTTTTTTTTAGTAATTTATAGGGTTGTTCCGATCATGTTTTTTTTTGCTCCCGATCCGATCGTTTTAGTTTGAGTATCTGCCGATCCCGATATTTCCCGATCCGATTGCTTTTTTTTTTTTTTTTTGGCTCCCGATTCAATTCCAGTCATTCCCGATAATTTTTCCCGATCATATACATTTCGGCAATGCATTAAGAAAAAAATGAATAAAACTCAGACGAATATATACATTCAACATACAGTACATAAGTACTGTATTTGTTTATTATGACAATAAATCCTCAACATGGCATTTACATTATTAACATTCTTTCTGTGAGAGGGATCCACGGATAGAAAGACTTGTAATTCTTAAAGGATAAATCTGACTTTGTATATTGTGACTAAATATTGCCATCTAGTGTATTTGTTGAGCTTTCAGTAAATGATACTGCAGCCATTTAACTTCTGCCCAAATGCATGATGGGAAGTGCAACCATGACTGTGCGTAGGGGCACCAATTGATATATCTTCTCTGCGTTGAGAAAGACCATAGGATGTTAAGAAAATGATCAACTACTACCATTCTTCCCCACATTGCCTCCCATGTTATTTTTAATTGCTGAGAGAGGTATTGTAAGGCTTTAGCCACATAAAAATGGCTCCAAAGGCTGTCAAAATTCTCTCTACTCATTATACAATGCCTTTTAACGCTATCTATAGGTAAAAAAGTGTCTTTAAAGATTGAACGTGACAATGCGTGAGTGGGTCGTGCAGCGCATGCATTAATTATTTAACGTGATTAATTAAAAAAAAAAAAAAATTACCGCCATTAACGCAATAAATTTGATAGCCCTACTTTAAGCCAAAACTGCTCTGGATGAGTGTAAGACATTTTATCTGTAACGTTAAATACAATTAGAAAACGATTTAAATAAAAAAATATATATATATTAAAAATAGGCATGTCCAATATTTTTTTGCCGATTCCGATACTTTGAAAATGACGTGATCGTTACTAATTAAGCTATGAAATTTTTGTTGACGCTTATTAATTCACAAAACTATTTTGGAACACTTAAATTCTTTATTAAAGTACAAATAATCATGTAAATAACAATAATTAATTGCAAATAAACAATGAGGTTAAATGCTGATCGCATTTACGAGTGCAAAAGAATGGAAAGTAAACAGATTCAGAACACTGACTTTGCCTTTCCAACATTATTCAAAACAATTCTTAAAAAAAATTCTAGCAATATTATTATAGTATACTACTATATATAATAGTAGTATAATAATTATAATAATTATTCATTGCCAATCATATTTGTCATGAAGTGTCATTTGAAAGCTATTCTTAGTGTAGAATCTGTATCATGTTGTATATACTCAACATATTATAATATTAATTCTGAAGTATGTGGGATTAACTCCAGGAATCATTATTTATATGACGAACATGACATGCTTTTGCTGTTAACCAGCTGTTGAGTGTTATTGTATGACTGATTGGAACTGTTCTACATTGTTTCGCCACAGGGTGTGCTGTCGTGTATTTTATGTTCGGTGTGAAGAAGACGAAGAAAGTTAAAAGAGGCATTAAAGGCCTGTTCTCAACTTCTCCCTCACTGCACTTTAGCTCTCACGGAGAGCACGTTCGCTCATGTGTTCGAAATAAACGATAGCTGACGCGCAAAGCAGCAAGTGAGCTGTAAAAATAGCGAGCTAAGTGGCGTGAAAACCGCGGGAGAGCTAAGTGAAGCTAACGAACAGCTAAGCGGAGCTAAGCGATGCTAAACGCCGCTAAATGAAGCTAAGCGACTGATACTCAGTCCGTTGTTGTGGAACAGTCCATTGTAGTGCTTGTGTGGTGGGAGAGATAATATAAATGCAGCATTCAAATGGCTTTTTTGTTTTGTTATTTGTTCGTTTGGTATGCTGACATTATTATACATGACGAATAGTTGGGGGTGCTGCTGGCTCCGGTGCCCCAAGCCGTTGCTCGTTGGGGCAAGGGCAGCTGGTTGGGGGCCTAAGGCGATCGTCTACTTCGCCTGAATAGTAGATCCGCCTATGCCCTAACCTCAACACTTCTGAAAGCCAAAAACCGCTCAAGATTTTAAAAAACCTTATCTTAACATTCACCCTTAAATACCACTTTTTTGAAAACCATAACTCAACTTAAACCCTAATTCCGATCTCTAAACCTAATTTTACACCCTAACGATTCCTAAACTTAACCTAAGCATGGCGACGGCTGTTTGGATCTCACATTGTACCCTGGAAATGTGATTTATGTTGTGAAAGCTCATGTGATACCACATTAGTGATGTAAAGCTACTTTGATCAGATCAATATATCGATTGGTACACCACGCTCTACCTATTCATGTTTCTTTTCGACTTGCCTTCCGTCCTCTTTTCCCTCGGTGACCAGCCCCACCGCACCACCACATGGTGTCCACAGGTAAATAAATAATTAAACAATCATAAACAATATGTTCATAGGTGTTTAATGATGCATTTTGTTGTTGTTGTTTGTCCTTTTTCTCTTCTGTCTGCTTCTTTTCTCTCCATCCCTCCAAGATCCCTTCCCGTCCGCTGCCTTCTCCTAATAAGTAAAACAAATTGAACAATCAAAATGGGAGTACATCAAATTCCCATGTGGCATATTAAAACTGATCAGTCTACAGTCAATAACAAAATTCTTGTCGCTTATCCATTTTGTAGAAACAATTGCTAATAACCTGACTTTTAATTATTCAATTGGTTTCAGAAATGGCTCGTATGAAAGCTAAGACCTGTTTTCTGAGTGAATCTCGGATCCATGCGGGCGCCAGTAGGTCTCCTGCGATATTTGCGGCGACTGTGGTGTAATTCAATGGAAGATTCATCTGAAAAATCCACCTTTTGCCACAAAACAGTAAAGTTTGGTGGTGGCAAAATCATGGTCTGGGGTTACATGCAGTATGGGGGTGTGCGAGAGATCTGCAGGGTGGGAGGCAACATAAATAGTCTGAAATATCAACAAATCTTAGCTGCCTCTTACATTCCTAACCATAAAAAGGGACAAATTCTGCAGCAGGATGGTGCTCTATTGCATACTTCACTCTCTACCTCAAAGTTCCTCAAGGCAAAGAAGATCAAGATCCTCCAGGACTGGCCAGCCCAGTCACTAGACATGAACAGGATGAAAGAGGAAGCATGGAAGACGAAACCCAAGAATGTTGATGAAATCTGGGAGGTATGCAAGACTGCTTTCTTTGATGTTCCTGATGACTTGTATGAATCCTTGCCGAACCGCATGGATGCCGTCCTTCAAGCCCATGGAAGTCATACAAAATATTAAATTTGGATTTCACAGCACCACTACTTAATTCGCTTATGTTATGTAACATATTTTTGTATTTGAAGTACATTTTTTTTTCAACTTTCACACTCTTTCTGTGGGCGACAAAACTTTTGTCTTGCCAAAATTTGACCTAAATGTATTCATTAGATGATAAATCTTTTTTTTCAGTGAAACAAATATATTTTTGTACATTCAACATCACTCGGGAGGGTCTTAGCTTTCATATGAGCCATTTCTGAAACCAAGTGAATAATTAAAAGTCAGGTTATTAGCAATTGTTTCTACAAAATGGATAAGCAACAAGACTTTTGTCAGGAACTGTATATATGTATATATATTTAAAGATATTGATTTTTCTTTTTTAGAGACAAATCAAAATCGATCAACATCTTAAATTTTTTAAAGCAACACTTGTTAGCTTATCAGTTTTGATAAATTTTAGCGACGCCGGTGAACAAACGCGGTACTGTTTTGCATAAAGGAAGACTGCGTTTCCCATGAAGACCAGCGCTGCGTTTCCCATGAGGACCAGCGCACACCCTCAGTGTCGTAAAATCATCAATCAATAAAAAAATCAATCTCCTGGTCCCCTGCAGATGGATTGAACCACATTTCTGTTTCCAGCGGTTGTGTGAAGGATGAATAGTAATAAGGTAATGAATCCAGTTGTGGCTAAACAATAGCATATGACTGTTCGCATCCGTTTAGCTTAGACTACGTCTACACTAGAACAGATCATTTTCTTCAGGGTATTTTGCCGACTATTTTTATACCTGTCCACACTTACATTTAAAGTTCGTTTAAGCCCCCCTAGACTGTCATTATTTTGTGATCACTGTTTGCGCATCATGCAGGAACGAGAGTGAAGGGAGAGCACACTCGGCCTTTACGAGCAGTCGCCGAGTTGTGATTGAAATAAATCTTTAGACAACAATGAAAGCCTGACATCGTTACTTGGGATGTTACAATCGATGCTCAGTTGCGCTCTCACCACTTGGAAAATAACAAATAGAAGCATATGGTGTGGCGCTGCATATATTTCCTGGAAGCCGCAACCAGGAGTGCTTGTTCATAACAGTGGCGATCCTGGAAGTGGCAACAATTTTGACAGGCAGAAATGTCATGGAAAAAAACTAATCGCACGCCTCTTTGACTGGGGGTACTACGCAGGTCACTTTTCGAGGGGCCCAGCAGCTGGCTGATCGGAGACAACGCAGGAGATGAGCTCTGTAAAAAAAACGCTTATCTCCGCGTCATCCGCGATGGGAGGACCACAAATGGGTACTGAATTGAAGCATATTTTTCAGACGTAGTTTGACGGTTCAAGAAGAATCTGTGGAAAAGAAAAGAGAAGCAAGAATGCCACGTAGTGATCGTCCGCCTCCATTGTTTACGATGCCGTCATGCTGCACTAAAAATGGTGTCGGCATGACGTCACTACCTTAGTATCCGATTGTTGTATGGAGATAACAGTCCATAAGCAGTGGGTAATATCACCCATCTACATTGTCCGTCTAACAACTAATCCGGATAATAGGTATACTGGTGTAGCCGACATGCCATATAGTCCAACTAATTACACGTTTAAGGCCATTATCCGTTCTAGTGTAGACGTAGCCTTGGTGTGGCTAAACCCCCATCCCCCCGAACTCTGACGAGTTCAGTTGAGTGGAGGGGTGACGTGATGCCAGCGAGTGAAAGCCAGGCTAATGTTTATCTGTATATACTGGTAGCCTCTTTTATCCCTACTCAGACAAAACTTTTTGTCTCTTTTGTTGCTCTGCCATCTTTGCAGAATTTGCACGATAGCGTTCGCATAGACTTACGTCTTTATAATGAAAGGGGGAAGTGACGTATGCCGTAAAGCAGTCAGTACATTTGTTTTTTGTTTTTTTTTTGTGCGGCAGGGTTCCTACCACCCTCCTCGAAGTTAATAATGCAGTTGAAAGCAATACAGACCCCGTCAAGATACTGTATAAAAAAGGTATCATTCAACTAGTTGTCAGTCAACATATTATCACAAATGTTAGGAAAATAGTTTTATAAAGGTTGAAAAGTTATTTAGTGTTGCTTTAAATGTGCTATTTTGTCTAAAAGAAGTTTTTTTTTTCAAATGTCTGAAATGTTTCTGCAAAAAAATTGTCAAAAACATCAAAAGTGCTTTATTGAATTAGGTTAACTATATGTTAAATGTGTACACAATATCCTATTAAAATTAATGGAAGATCCTTGAATTCAATTGAATTTAATTGAATCTTGGCAGACTTGGTAATATTGCCAAATATCACATCGTTGTCCAAAGAATCGATATTGTATCGTCATAAAATTGTTGATTGACCCTTATACAACATGGCATTTTTTCATTGGCTGTCTGTGACTTGTCGCTGTTAAGGTACGATTCAAATTTCAAATGCATCACAACTAATTGCTAGGCACTCTTGAAATCTAGTTGCAGAACCCTCACCGAAGACAGTCAATTTGATCCGCATTCTTTGTATCGAGCCTAAGCTTATTAAAAAATCTAACCCGCATTTCAAACCGCAATTGAAAGGCCAGACCTGATTCAAAATTATAACCTCTTCTGTTTTGTTGGAAATACATGATTGGTAAACTGTGGGAAAATCACAGCTTGTTTATTTGTGTGTGAGTCATGAAGCCGTGACGTAAGCCAGTTCGACGTTCGGGAATGTGAAGTGAGGTGGGAACAATGGAGTAGCTGAATGCCACTGGTGAAAAAGGCAGGCTCTGGAGGACCTTTTACCACCACTGCTACTCTAAATTTAACAGAGTTCAATGCAAAGTTCCCATCTTATAATCAGCCTCATGGTTCGTGGCCTCCATTACATCCATGAATTTAAATGTGGAACGTATTAACCATCTGTCATAGTCATGGAAATCTTTGCTGTATATCACAATGTATGATGATGACGTATCCAGATTGCTCAGAACATTCCGAACTTTGTACATACATTGACGCTACATATTTTCCATGAAGGAAATTTGGACTATCGGGTGTCTGTGAGATGATACTGAGGCCAGATAGTGTATCAGATGTGTTAGAACCTTCTGGTGGTTTATCAGCGGTGCTTCCGGGGTCTTTGAGGGCACCAGGTGACCGCTTGTCTGGGAAACAGCTTTGCTGCTGCTTTCTGATAACCTTTTTTTATCTGCACTGGCTTCAAATAAGGCCATCAAAGTGTGCTCACATGGAAGGAAGGAAGGCTGGATGACAGGACATATGGTGTTTTGCATTTCAACCCTTGTAAATAGTTTTGCTTAGGGTTGTTCCGATCATATTTTTTTGCTCCTGATCCGATCCCGATCGTTTTAGTTTGAGTATCTGCCGATCCCGATATTTCCCCATCCGATTGCTTTTTTTTTTTGCTCCCGATTCAATTCCAATCATTCCCGATAATTTTTCCCGATCATATACAATTTGGCAATGCATTAAGAAAAAAATGAATAAAACTCGGACGAATATATACATTGAACATACAGTACATAAGTACTGTATTTGTTTATTATGACAATAAATCCTCAAGATGGCATTTACATTATTAACATTCTTTCTATGAGAGGGATCCACGGATAGAAAGACTTGTGACTTTGTATATTGCGACTAAATATTGCCATCTAGTGTATTTGTTGAGCTTTCAGTAAATGATACTGTAGCCATGCCCAAATGCATGATGGGAAGTGGAACCATGACTGTGCGTAGTGCTACCAATTGATATATCTTCTCTGCGTTGGGAAATAACATAGGGTGTTAAGAAAAAGGTCAATTGCTACCTTGCTTCCCCACATTGCTTCCCACGATATTTCTAATCGTAGGGAGAGGGATTGTAAGGCTTTAGCCAATTAAAAAAAGGCTCTAAAGGCTGCCAAAATTCAGTCTACTCATTTTACGCTGCCTTTTAGCTCTCTATATAGGTAAAACGGCGCCATTACAGATTGTGCGCGACAATGTTTGAGTGGGTCGTGCAGCACATGCATTAATTGCATTAAATATTTTAACGTGATACATTGTATAAAAAATTAATTACCGCCGTTATCGGGATAAATTTGATAACCCTATCTTAAGCCTAAACTAAAGACTCTGGATGAGTGTAACACATTATGTCTGTAACGTTAAATACAATTGAAAAACGATTTAATTAAAATTAGGGCTGTCAAACGATTAAAATTTTTAATCGAGTTAATTACAGCTTAAAAATTAATTAATCATAATTAATCGCAATTAATCGCAATTCAAACCATCTTTAAAATATGCCATATTTTTCTGTAAATTGTTGTTGGAATGGAAAGATAAGACAAGATGGATATATACATTCAACATACGGTACATAAGGACTGTATTTGTTTATTATAACGATAAATCAACAAGATGGCATTAACATTATTAACATTCTGTTAAAGTGATCCATGGATAGAAAGACTTGCAGTTCTTAAAAGATGAATATTGGTACAAGTTATAGAAATGTTATATTAAAACGCCTCTTAATGTTTTCATTTTAATAAAATTTGTAAAATTTTCAATCAAAAAATAAACTAGTAGCCCTATTCTGTCCTCAATGTGTGTGAGTACACAAATTGACAGATAGCGAACATAAGTTCCAAAATGAAATCAGACGGTGTGGCAAAGTTGCATGGGCTTTACTGAAGTCATCTCTTTTTGACAGGAGCACGTTTGTTGTATTTTTGTAAAACTGAAAATAACAAGGCAATGTAACTTGCATAAATCACAACATAACATAAAATGTACACACACGTGTCCATTTAAGCAGTAGCACTAGCCAATTAGCTCACAAGCATCTAACAATGTAACTGCATTTCACCATATATGTGAACAAATTCAAATACACATCATCAATAACTATCTAATGCTCATGAATATAAACAAAGGAGGAATATAACTCACAAGCGATGCATGTATTAGACACAAACAGTTTGATGGGGCTATGAGAACTGCCACTGAATACTGGATGCGGACGTTAGCTGGTCTGAATAGCACTGTCTATTAGTGTGAGTTCGCGTTGACATATAATCACGTCAGAAAAGCGCGCCGAAACCCAAATAATCGGCTGCACTGAATCGCCAGCAGAGGGCGACATTACGCCACATAACATATTCAAGTCACACCCAAGCGCCAGCAGAGGGCGGAAAAACTCCATAAAACACAATTAACAAGTTGGCCTTTCACTGTACTGACATTTAAATCTGTCTGAGCGGGCCTAGTGCGTTAATTGCGTCAAATATTTCAACGTGATTAATTTAAAAAATTAAATAACGCCCGTTAACGCGATAATTTTGACAGCCCTAATTAAAATATATATATATATATATATATATTTAAAAAAGGCATGTCCGATATTTTTTTGCCGATTCCGATACTTTGAAAATGACGTGATCGGACCCGATCGATCGGGATGCCATCTCTAGCTTTGCTGTTTCGATATGAGCAAAATGATAGAGCGGTACGCCAATTTCTGTTCGCATAACCAACAGTGACTTAACACACCTTACCAACTTCTTTGCTTGAATCATCAACAATGGTTTAACATACCCTAAAAGCATGGATTCTCAACATTTTACCAGGTAGATACCTAGGAGAGGATCTGGCATGATTATTTTCTTGCAAGTGACCACCAAAATACCGTAATTTTTGGACTATTAAGCCGCTACTTTCCACATACGCTTTGCGGTTTATAGTCCAGTGCGTCTTGTATAGGAGTGGGAACCTCTTGGTACCTCACGATACGATACGATTTGTGATACAAAGCTCACGATAACGATGATCTGACAATATGGCGATACAACGATTATCGATACATTGGTCAGGAAATCATTCTATTCTGCAAATGACTAATAAACAGAAAAACAAGCTTCTGCTGTGAATTGTGAATGAGTTTAGCACTAGTAGACGTCCAATCCATTTGAACTGGGAGGGTGGCAGCGAATTCGTTCATTCTTTGCCATCCCTCCCACTTCAAATGGATTGAACGTCTATGGCCGTCAGTGGCAGCCAATGCCAGGCAATGAGGTAATTTTGGGCCATTTTAGGTCATTTACCTGTTGATTTTCAGTTATTTCCTGTTGAATTTGGGGTATTTTATGGGTCACTTCCTGTTTATTTGGTGTTACATAACAGGAAGTGACCTGGGAATCACCCAAATGAATAGGCAGTGACTCAAACTCAACAGGAAATGACCTGTAAATGCCCTAAAACGAACAGCAAGTGACCTGTAAATGCCCTGAAAATCGGACAAAATGACTGTGAATGCTCTGGTTTCGAATGAACGAACGTTTCTAGTCCAAATGGATTGGGCGTCGAGCACCGTCAATGCAGCCGAAGAGTTAACTGAGACACTATTATGGTGGAAGATTTTGGTAACAACTTCTTGGTTCCTTTTTTTGTATTTTTTAGACATTGACACCTTTTTAAAACGATATCTCGATTCTTGGCAGAAACATATCGATAACCTTTGGGGATACAAAGTATCACGATATATCACCATTTCGATATTTTGTCACACCCCTCGTCTTATATGTGGGTTTTTCAGGCCGATTAGGTGTACAGTATGTCTTTAGTAGTGTTGTTAAAAGTATTGGATTGTATTAGTACTGAAATGCATCGAGATATGACATTTGATTACTCAGTTACAGTGGGGCAAACACGTATTTAGTCAACCACAAATTGTGCAAGTTCTCCTACTTGAAAAGATTAGAGAGGCCTGTAATTGTCAACATGGGTTAACCTCAACCATGAGAGACAGAATGTGGAGAAAAAAACAGAAAATCACATTGTTTGATTTTTAAAGAATTTATTTCCAAATTAGAGTGGAAAATAAGTATTTGGTCACCTACAAACAAGCAAGATTTCTGGCTGTCAAAGAGGGTAACCTCTTCTAACGAGGCTCCACTCGTTACCTGTATTAATGGCACCTGTTTTAACTTATTATCGGTATAAAAGACACCTGTCCACAACTCAGTCAGTCACAATCCAAACTCCACTCTGGCCAAGACCAAAGAGCTGTCGAAGGATACCAGAGACAAAATTATAGACCTGCACTAGGCTGGGAAGACTGAATCTGCAATAGGTAAAACGCTTGGTGTAAAGAAATCAACTGTGGGAGCAATTATTAGAAAATGGAAGACATACAAGACCACTGATAATCTCCCTCGATCTGGGGCTCCATGCAAGATCTCACCCCGTGGCGTCAAAATGATAACAAGAAAGGTGAGCAAAAATCCCAGAAACACACGGGGGGACCTAGTGAATGACCTACAGAGAGGTAGGACCACAGTAACAAAGGTTACTATCAGTAACACAATGCGCCGCCAGGGACTCAAATCCTGCACTGCCAGACGTGTCCCCCTGCTGAAGCCAGTACACGTCCAGGCCCGTCTGCGGTTCGCTAGAGAGCATTTGGATGAACCAGAAGAGGAGTGGGAGAATGTGTTATGTTCAGATGAAACCAAAATAGAACTTTTTGGTAGAAACACAGGTTCTCGTGTTTGGAGGAGAAAGAATACTGAATTGCATCCGAAGAACACCATACCCACTGTGAAGCATGGGGTGGAAGCATCATTCTTTGGGGCTGTTTTTCTACAAAGGGACCAGGACGACTGATCTGTGAGGAAAGAATGAATGGGGCCATGTATCGAGAGATTTTGAGTGAAAATCTCCTTCCATCAGCAAGGGCATTGAAGATGAGAGATGGCTAGGTCTTTCAGCATGACAATGATCCCAAACACACAGCCAGGGCAACAAAGGAGTGGCTTCGTAAGAAGCATTTCAAGGTCCTGGAGTGGCCTAGCCAGTCTCCAGATCTCAACCCCATAGAAAATCTATTGGTTTTTGGGCTACCACAGGTTAAGAAAATTTTGTTGTCATAGGGTGAATTTTATTCTGCTCGACTCTTGACCGTAATGGAGGATATTTTTGCTTTTTTTTTTTGTTAACTCATTGACTGCTGTTGACTGCGATTTGAATGTTGAATGAATGTTCATTTGCTTGCAACCCTCCCACTTCCATTGGATTGGACTTTGGCAAGGGGTTCTTCTTTTAAAGATTTTTAATTTTTCATGAGCCACAAGACTGGACATCTATCATAATCCAATGGCAATGAAAGAGTTCCGGGGGTGGATGAGATCCGCCCGGAGTTTCTAAAGGCTGTGGATGTTGTGGGGTTGTCTTGGTTGGCACGCCTCTGCAACATCGCATGGACATCGGGGACAGTGCCTCTGGATTGGCAGACCAGATTTGGTGGTCCCTCTTTTTAAAAAGGGGGACCGGAGGGTGTGTTCCAACTATAGGGGGATCACACTCCTCAGCCTCCCTAGAAAGGTCTACTCAGGGGTATTGGAAAGGAGGGTCCGTCGGGAAGTCGAATCTCAGATCCATGAGGAGCAGTGTGGTTTTTGTCGGGGTCGCGGAGAGGTGGATCAGCTCTATACCCTCAGCAGGGTTCTCAGGAGGTCATGGGAGTTCGCCCAGCCAGTCTATATGTGTTTTGTGGAGAAGGCGGTTGACTGTGTTCCCCGGGGAGTCCTGTGGGATGGATCTGAATTCCTGATCTGGGGATTCCGGTCCCTGTATGACCGGTGTCAGAGTTTGGTCCATGTAGCTGGTTATAAGTCTGATCCGTTTCCAGTTGGACTCTGCCAAGGCAGCCCTTTGTCACCGGTTGTGTTCATCACCTTTAAGGACAGAATAACTATGCGCAGCCGAGGCACTGAGGGGATTCGGTTTGGTGGCCTCAATATTGCATCGCTGCTTTTTGCAGATGATGTGGTGTTGTTGGCTTCATCGGGCCGTGACCTTCAGCTCTCACTGGAGCGGTTCGCAGCCGAGTGTGACGCGATCGGGATGAGAATCATCATCTCTAAATCCGAAACTATCATCCTCAGTCGGGAAAAGGTGGACGCCCTCTCCGGGTCAAGGATGAGGTCCTTCCCCCAAGTGGAGGAGTTCATGTATCTTCAAGTGTCTCACTTTATTTATCTATTCTTGTCTTACTTTATTTCTCTTTTCCAATTTTAATATCTAGTTGACTAGTCTCTTCATTACTAGTCACCCGGTGTCCCCTTTCCCCCCTCCTGACTATCTGACTTTCCTGGATGGAAGTCCTCATTGCCCAAGTCTTATCTGGCTAGATGGACCTCCTCTTGTTTCTTCATTCCACTGCATCTCTACAAACTGGACCTCCTGCTGCTAATACCCACCATCAGTCATGGTGCATCTATAGCCTGTCCGTACTGGGAGTGGATCTCTCCTGACTGTGGGTCTCCCCCAAGGTTTGTCATTCTAAGGACGAGGGATGCCCAGGACTTGGACTTCATTTGATTCATCTACTGTTTCTGACTGTGTATCATATTGCCTCTGCAAAGCCCTTTGAGACAACCTTGTTGTGATATAGGGCTATACAAATAAAATTGAATTGAAGTATCAAGGGGACTTGTTCATGAGTGTCGGAAAAATGGAATGAGAGATCAACAGGCGGATTGGTGCTGCATCTGCAGTGATGTGGACTCTGCATCGGTCCGTCTTCGTTTGGAGGGAGCTGAGTCGAAAGGCGAAGCTCTCTGTTTACCGGTCGATCGACAGTCCTTCCCTCACCTATGGTCACGAGCTGTGGGTCGTGACTAAAAGAACAGGATCCCGGATATAAGTGGCCAAAATAAGTTTCCTCCGTTGGGTGTCCGGGCTTGGTTATCTGGGAGGCGCTCGGAGTAGAGCTGCTGCTCCTCCACATAGAGAAGAGCCAGATGAGGTGGCTCGGGCATCTAAATTACGATGCCTCCGGGG
Organism: Corythoichthys intestinalis; assembly: GCF_030265065.1. Taxonomy (NCBI): domain Eukaryota; kingdom Metazoa; phylum Chordata; class Actinopteri; order Syngnathiformes; family Syngnathidae; genus Corythoichthys; species Corythoichthys intestinalis. The sequence goes on along the minus strand of NC_080401.1, from coordinate 46,770,181 downwards.
TGCCTCCCGGGTTGGGTGTTTCGGACACATCCCACAGGGAGGAGGCCGCGGGGCTGACCCAGGACACACTGAGGAGACTCTATGGATCCCTCAAGAAGAGCTGGCTGAAGTGGCTTGGGAGAGGGAAGTCTGGGCTTCCCTTCTGAAGCTGCTGCCCCCGCGACCTGACCTTGGATAAGCGGGAGAAAATGGATGGCTGGATATCAAGTTGAAAATATTATACTATCACGACAATAGTAGTCTTTAGGTGTGACTATCCGAGTGGCTTATCGTCCAGTGTGGCTTATACATGAACAAATTACGGTGCGACTTACCTATGAACAAATGCCGTTTCCGCGTCAAATTTGTGGGGTGCGGCTTATAGCAAGGTGCGCCTTATAGTCCGAAAATTATGGTACATGGAATCCAAATGTCCATGGGAAAGCAGTGGAGAACTTTTTCTCCCAAATGAGTAAGGTTTTGTTTCTCCGTTTCAGAAATTTGAAGCAGCATTTACTGTAACAACTGCAGGGGAAAAAGTCAGATCACTCATAATGTGAAATTGATGTTGATTGTCATGGTTGGTGACTTTTGGACACCAAGATTTAGGGCTTGGGAAGAAAAAACTGACTATGCTCTGTGCTTTGTAAACGCTTTATCATAGCTCATTCGGGTCCCAAGGAAGCAGTCGCTGTGGAACTCAAGTCCCCATGCTCACTGTGTCGTTTATTTTTTTTTATGATAGGAAAGTTAAATTTGTCGAAAGAATATGATGGAAATAGATCGGATAAGGAAAAACAGTCATCACTCATGTTCTCACAACTGCTTTTGTAACCTCTGGGAACGCTTGTAAAAAATTGCATGTGTGCGTGCGTGTTTTTATGTTCATGTAAGGAGCAGTCAGAATAAAAAAAGTTTAGAATGAGGACAATTTTTAGAAAGTGCGGACATTTAAGGCTTTAATGTTACATTGGGCCTGCTTGGTTTCTTTGAAGGGTGGAAGTTGGCATTGGCATTTACGGTTATGGCAATAGACTCGCCCTGGTCACTGAATAAGGAAAGACATTATTTTGGTCTAGTAGGAAGTTATGTATTACTATTTCCTGTCATGCAGTATGGTGGGATAGCATGTCATAGATTTTGAAGTTGAGGTTTTGCATAGCGTAGGTAAAATAAAATAAGGGTGGTTTAAATATGCTACGTGACTAATGTGGTCAACACATCAACAACCTGCTTTAGAGCTACCACAAGAAAACATAAGTCTCAAAAGTATGAGAGGGAAACGCATGCAAAAAGTATTTTGAGGCAATGAAAAGGTAATAAAAGACTCAATAAAAACACAAATAGTAAGTACTCGCCACTTTTAACCAATGTGAGCATGTGTTGGTGATCTCGCCGCGTAGAAAGGAATTGCAGAACACCGGTAGTGTTCCTCTAGGCACAGTGACAGCTGTGGATTCTGCACTGTCTCTGGATGCAGGAAGAAAAAGGGGAAAAAAAAGGAAGCGTTCAAGAGCACACTATTTGTAACATTAAGTAACACCGCACGGACCATGTTACTTTTTTCTACTTCGATAGTATGTGTATTGTTTATCGATCTATTAGCTGCAATCAGTAACTCAAGTCCTCAGATGAAAACCAACAAACGGTCTGCAAATGCAGAAGCAAGGTAGGACCCCAAATAGCAGACAAAAATAACAGAGGGATTGCGGACAAGGGTTTATTGAACACACACAAAAAACACGCGATCGCGAAAGGGAGAACAAAAATGGGATCAATTAAAAACAAAAACAAGGGAAAACTGCAGTGAGAGGCAGACAAACGCAAAGCACAAGGCAATGAACAACTAGCAACTAAGGGATATACAAACTGTCAAATGGCAGCAAGTCAATATCTCGGCAACCTGCCTAGGATTGGTTTAAAGACACTGCTGATTAGCTGGAATTGAATGCAGGTACGACGTCAGGAACTCATCCCACAGCTCCGTAACAAAACAATCTGACCAGCAGCAGAATATGACAAAATCAGGCTAGTCGTCATATTAGCTTCGCTTGCTAGCAGACCAACTACGTCATCACCCTGAGCGTCCATTGCACCCATTAAAACATGGCGCCCTCCGTAGGTCAAAATATGTACTAAATATTATAATATTTTTAAATCAATGGCAATATTTTATTTGTTTCTAATAACATATTTTAGTAAAAGAGAACAATTGTGGCTTATTAGTCTCTACAAGTCTTTAAGTCAGAGGTTCCCTTTAATAAACATAACAAATCCCAAGCATCCTTGTTTGGAGACATCTAATGGTCAATAAGCATAACTGCTGTGCTAAGCTGTGACCAGCCAATGTACAAATGCAGAAGGCTTCTACATTCACTTTGAGGGCAGCATGCATATTGGGCCAAAACTGTTAATGTAAAACCAATGTCAATATTATCTGAAATCATTTTAAAATGCTTTTATCGGCTGATATTATCGTCTACCAGATAATATTGGACAACTCTAATTGAAACTCAATATGTTTGGCGGAAAACACTCAGGGGACTTGAAGTTCTGCTCTGAGACCCCCGATTTGACCAAATTTCAAAATTGTCCGATATGCATGTGTGATACATCATTGGAAAGCTTAAAATCTCCATTTTCTGGGGGAAGAAAAAATTTGAACAGGAGGGCATTTAAAAAAAAAAAAAATTAAACAGCAAATCCCTATCTGGAGATAAGAGCACATAAGAACAGAATTACAGACGCTATGACTTTAATGAGCTATTATGGTGTACTAACCTTGTTTCGATCCAAAAACTCCATGTAGCATGTATCACTGAGTGTCAAGATGCAGCTGTAAAATGGCCACAGCTGGATTTTTTAGGGATTTTATGGTAAAACATGGTAATATAACAAGGGTCGCGATGCAGAAATCGCAGACATCAAGGAATGGTCGAAATGTTATTTTCCATATATTTATATATATATAAATATATATATTTTAAACGTGTTTTTTCAATTTTTCTTTGTTTGGATCGATTATTTATCATCTAACATCGGAGAAAATGCGACAGTAACAAAAAAATTACAATGAAGCAATAGTTATGAGGTAGGTATCCGCGACTTTTTTACAGACACCATTTGTTTCATTGTGACTTAATTTGTTTAAAAGTTTAAAATATGCGAGTGAATAATTTTTTATTTTATTTATTTATTTTTTTAAACAAAATATTAGACACCAAAGACACCATTTTGAATAATAAATATAATGAATTACCTTCATATTATGGCTGGGTTGAAAAAAAAAGCAGTTGCGCGATGTCTGTAAACGGGGGTTTCCAGGGTAAAACGGACAAATTAAAAATAGTCCGGGGGCTTAATGCACCATGAATCTGCTATGGCAGCATATAAACATATTGTTCTATCAAACACAACAATTGTTTTGTCTTAAAATACAGCAGTTTCTTTTAAAGAGGAGTGCAAGAGCGAAAATTGCTTTTTCAGTCTTGTCTGTGTTTTCCGCCATATATATTTTAACACAGTAGTTGTATAGGTTCACAAAAAATGTACACAGAATTACGTGTATGTTTTTGGAATGGGGACGATAACTACAGCACCCAGTTCAAAGCCGTAAAAGCACTGGGAGAACAGAGAGGCCTTAGTCAAGAGTCATATTCATAGCCCCTTTGCCATGTTACCCATAAAATCTACCAATGTATCTCCCGAACATGCAATCCCTAACTGTAATCCGTTTGTACTTTAAAGTGGACGACTTGTGGGGTTTTTTTTGTTTTTTTTTTGCTACCCTTTTAATAATCCTGCTTTTTAGAATGTCTGGGCCTTCCATTTCCGAACATTTGTGAATCATTGCAACCACAGAGGAAAGACATGCACATGTTTTGGAATAAGACACATCATCAGCAGATCATTCTTTCATGTCGACACCTATTACGTCACACAGATGGTACCGTTTATGTCCTGACCATTTACGAATGGTCTATTCACGGCAGACTTTTCCCATGCATCAACTTGTGAAGGAAATGTTGCTCATTTCTGCAATTTCGTATGAAAACAGTTGGAGTGTTTGCGTAAACCATTAGCTTCTCTCCCTCACTGTAGCTCAGCTGCACCGCAGCATGCTAAACATGCTCGTCAGTTTACTACAGTACACCAGTAGTTCTCCAACTAGGGTCCATGAACTGAAACTTTTGTGTTCTATGAAGTAAATTGCAAAAAATTATTGCATTATTTTTAAAACGTGCATATGTATAGTGCCTATCATAAGTATTCACCCCCTTGGATGTTTTCCCTTTTGTTGCATTCATAAATCAGTCATGGTAAAAAAAAATTAGCATTTTTCACACAAATTTTTAGGGAAAAAAAGCTTTTAATGTCAAAGTGAAAACAGATTACTACAGAGTTACACTGCTGGCCAAAAATAGCGGCACCCCTGAACTTCTGTCAGGTAATGCTTAATTTCTCCCAGAAAATGATTGCGATTACAAATGCTTTGGTAGTAATATCTTCTTTTATTTTGCTTGCAGTGAAAAAACACAAAAGAGAATGGAAACAAATAAATCATTATCATTTTACACAAAACTCTAAAAATTGTAAGGACAAAAGTTTTGGTACCCTTTGAAAAATCGTGTGATGCTTCTCTAATTTGTGTAATTAATAGCACCTGTTACTTACCTGTGGCACATAACAGGTGGTGGCAATCACTCATAACTAAATCACACGTGCAGCCAATTAAAATGGATTAAAGTTGACTCAACCTCTGTCCTGTGTCCTTGTGTGTACCACATTGAGCATGGAGAACAGAAAGAAGACCAGAGAACTGTCTGAGGACTTGAGAAGCAAAATTGTAAGGAAGCATGGGCAATCTCAAGGCTACAAGTCCATCTCCAAAGACCTGAATGTTCCTGTGTCTACCGTGCGCAGTGTCATCAATAAGTGTAATCAATAAGTGACACCACATCTGGCATTGTGGACAGGAGCCCATGGCACTGGCTAACCTCCCTAGATGTGGACGGAAAAGAAAAATTGACGAGAGATTTCAACGAAAGATTGTGTGGATGGTGGATGAACAACCTCGACTAACATCAGAACAAGTTCAAGCTGTCCTGCAGTCCGAGGGTACAACAGTGTAGGGCTGCAGCTAACGATTATTTTAGTAGTCGATTAATTGATGAACTAGTTAGTTCGAATAATCGAGTAATCGGATAAGGAACATGAAAAATACCTTAACTGGGCCTCAAACGGTATATATATATATATTTTTTTATTTTATTTATTTATTTATTTATTTGTTTTTTTTTTAATGAGGATCTATGTACAACAAAAGAACAATTGGCTAACTTACATAGCAAAAGTCCGCTAACTTAAATGCTATAAAATGCATTCTTTTTTTTTTTTTTTTTTTTTTTTTTTTTTTTTACAATGTTCTTAACAAATGGTTCAGATACACATTCCCACAAAAAAACAGGTAAATATACCCATATCCCTATATACACTAAATTACGAATGCATTGTAAAAAAAAACATTAGCTCAAACAAAAATTTAGCTTATGTTGGTCTTAACAGGGAGCAGCTGGATTCAGCCATGTGAAGTGAGGCAGACTAGAGAGCAGTGTATCCACCCAAATTAATAAAACTAAATGCAAACACTTTCAAAATAAACCATTACAACGCCACTTTAATGAAACGAATACTCGAAGCAGCAAAATTGAATTCGAATCTTTTTTTCATATCGAATACTCGAGTTCATCAATTAATCGTTGTAGCACTACAACAGTGTCAACCTGTACTGTCCGTCAGCGTCTGAGTGAAAAGGGACTCTATAGTAGGATACCCAGGAAGATCCACTTCTGACACAGAGACATAAAAAAGCCAGGCTGGAGTTTGCCAAAACTTACCTGAGAAAGCCAAAAAATGTTTTGGAAGAATGTTCTCTGGTCAGATGAGACAAAAGTAGAGCGTTTTGGGGAAAAGGCATCAACATTGAGTGTACACGGGGGGAAAAAACGAGGCCTTCCAAGAAAAGAACACGGTCCCCACGGTCAAACATGGCGGAGGTTCCCTGATGTTTTTGGTTTGCTTTGCTGCCTCTGGCACTGGACTGCTTGACCGGGTGCATGGCATTATGAAGTCTGAAGACGACCAACAGATTTTGCAGCATATTGTAGGGCCCAGTGTGAGAAAGCTGGGTCTGCCTCAGAGGTCATGGGTCTTCCAGCAGGACAATGAGCCAAAACACACTTGAAAAATCACTAGAAAATTGCTTGAGAGAAAGCACTGGAGACTTTTAAAGTGGCCAGCAATGAGTTGAGGTTGCTCTGGTGTCATGCATGAACAGCTCTTTTCAAGTCCCGCCACAAATTGTCCTTGAGGTCTGGGCTTTTACTCGGCCACTACAGAACATTTGACCTACTTCCTTTTTAATCATTCCTGTGTAATTTTTGTAGTATGCTTTGGATCATTGTGTTGCTGGAAAATATTCTCCTAAGCCGTAGTTCTCTGGCAGACTGAAGAAGATTGTCCCCCAGGATTTCGGTGAATTTTACAGCATTCATTGTGCCGTCTATCTTTACAAGCCATCCAGGTCCAGCTGCTGAGAAGCATACCCACAGCATGATGCTGCCACCACTGTGCTCCACAGTAGGGATGGTGTGTTTTTGGTAATGTGCAGTGTTTGGGTTCCCCCAAACATAACGTCATGTCTAATGGTCAAAAAGCTTAATTTTGATCTCATCAGACCAAATAATTTCCTTCCACTTGACCATGGAGTCTTCCATAAGCTTTGTGGCGAACTGTAGTCAAGATCTAATCAGTTTTGTTTTCGCCAATGATGACGATAACGAAAATATTTCGCCAACGAACATTTTTTCATGATGATAATGTGACGATGACGAGCTTAAAACGTGTCCTGGGAGACTAAAACATAACTGGATGAATGCTAGTTGTCATCTGATGAGACGAGAACGAGATGAAAATTCGCCATAGTTTCTGTCATAAGTTCACAATGTGTGACATTTTTTTATCGCATGTGTAGATAGCACGCATCTTAGCAGTGTTTGGTTGAGTCACTCATGTGATGTGCTGCGCCTTCCCCTGCCCCTGCCCCACTCACACTTCCAGGCTCTCTATGTGAAACACGTCAGGTGCTGCTTGGTAAGTTTATCTAGGCTAGATATGCCACGTTGCTTTAGCCTTTAAAGGTCTTTGTTGAGTGATCATCACCCACTATGAAACTTGTAGCGTTAGCATTGCGTTCGCGTTAGCATAGCGCTAGCATTAGCATTTAGCGTGGTGAGTGTCGTCTTATACTCTTGGAAAACATTTTACATACAGTTTGTGGCGTCAAGGTGAGTTTGTTTCATTGAAAATAATGTGCTTTTTTCCTACTAAGTGTGTATTATCATCCTGAAGACTGTGATGTCTTTGTAGACTCTGCAATTATGTGCTCGTCTGTCAATGTTCATTTCAAATTGTTGGAAAAGCTTTATTTACTCTTGGACTAAAACTTTGAATTTTATAGACTAAAACATTTTGAGTAGCTGTCGACTGAAACTAGACGAAAACGAACACATTTTGAATTGACTAAAATATGACTAAGACTAATACAGTGGGGCAAATAAGTATTTAATCAACCACTAATTGTGCAAGTTCTCCCACTTAAAAATATTAGAGAGGCCTGTAATTGTCAACATGGGTAAACCTCAACCATGAGAGACAGAATGTGGGAAGAAAAAAAACAGAAAATCACATTGTTTGATTTTTAAAGAATTTATTTACAAATCATGGTGGAAAATAAGTATTTGGTCAATACCATAAGTTCACCTCAATACTTTGTTATGTACCCTTTGTTGGCAATAACGGAGGCCAAACGTTTTCTGCAACTCTTCACAAGCTTTTCACATACTGTTGCTGATATTTTGGCCCATTCCTCCATGCAGATCTCCTCTAGAGCAGTAATGTTTTGGGGCTGTCGTTAGGCAACACGGACTTTCAACTCCCTCCACAGATTTTCTGCGGGGTTGAGATCTGGAGACTTGCTAGGCCACTCCAGGACCTTGAAATGCTTCTTACGAAGCCACTCCTTTGTTGCCCTGGCTGTGTGTTTGGGATCATTGTCATCCTGAAAGACCCAGCCATGTCTCATCTTCAATGCGCTTGGTGATGGAAGGAGATTTTCACTCAAAATCTCTCGATACATGGCCACATTCATTCTTTCCTTTACACAGATCAGTCGTCCTGGTCCCTTTGCAGATAAACAGCCCCAAAGCATGATGTTTTCACCACCATGCTTCACAGTGGGTATGGTGCCCTTCGGATTCAATTCAGTATTCTTTCTCCTCCAAAAACGAGAACCGGTGTTTCTACCAAAAAGTTCTATTTTCTATCTGACCATAACACATTCTCCCAGTCCTCTTCTGGATCATCCAAATGCTCTCTAGCGAACCACAGACCAGCCTAGACGTTTACTGGCTTCAGCAGGACACGTCTGGCAGTGCAGGATTTGACTCCCTGGCGGCGCATTTTGTTACCGATAGTAGCCTTTGTTACTTTGGTCCCAGCTCTCTGTAGGTCATTCACTAGGTCCCCCCGTGAGGTTCTGGAATTTTTGCTCACCGTTCTTGTTATCATTTTGACACCACAGGGTGAGATCTTGCATTCAGCCCCAGATCGAGGGAGATTATCAGCGGTCCTGTATGTCTTCCATTTTCTAATAATTGCTCCCACAGTTGATTTCTTTACACCAAGTGTTTTACCTATTGCAGATTCAGTCTTCCCAGCCTAGTGTAGGTCTACAATTTTGTCTCTGGGGTCCTTCGACAGCTCTTTGGTTTTGGCCATAGTGGAGTTTGGAGTGTGACTGACTGAGTTGTGGACAGGTGTCTTTTATACCGATAATGAGTTAAAACAGGTGCCATTAATACAGGTAACGAGTGGAGCCTCGTTAGACCTCGTTAGAAGAAGTTAGACCTCTTTGACAGCCAGAAATCTTGCTTGTTTGTAGGGGACCAAATACTTATTTTCCACTGTAATTTGGAAATAAATTATTTAAAAATGAAACAATGTGATTTTCTGTTTTTTTCCACATTCTGTCTCTCATGGTTGAGGTTTAGCCATGTTGACAATTACAGGCCTCTCTAATCTTTTCAAGTAGGAGAACTTGCACAATTAGTGGTTGACTAAATACTTATTTGCCCCACTGTAAGTATTCTCGTCCAAAAGACTAAGACGACGGCGTTCAACAGTGACATGATGAAATGTTTTTTCAAATACATCTTGTGTTAAAAATGCCAAATTGTTTGGACCATAGTTGATTTATGAATGCAAAAAAAGGGGAAAACATCCAAGGCGTGAATATGAAAGGCACAGTATGTAAAGTACATGGGGATTGGGACAAAAATCAACAAACATACTCATCCAACGAGTGAACCATTACGGCGTCAGTGACTTACACAAATTATTCCTCTCTTGTGATTCATGGTTTTTTGGGAAGCTTGTGTGTCACATCCTGCTGCGTCACTTCGTATGGAACCCCGACTGCGTCACCCCGAACACCCTGGGTCAAGTACTAACGGTCTCTAGGGGTGCATAAGACAACCACATTGGCACAACTTTGTTTTGTTAATTCCCAATTACAAGGAGCTGCAAATGACTGGAAACTGCTGTAGGAACACAAAGAAAATAGTCAATATGTGCAATTAAAGGCAGTAGTCAACATATTAGTTTAACATTTAATGTACAGTACAGTAATCAAAAATTCATAGCACCCATCATGGTACGTTTATATCCCAGATTTTAATGTTTAACATTTGCAAAATGTGTGTTGAAATACATTTCCAATCAGTTTAAAGGTGCTTTTAGCATCTGGGAAGGGTTTCACTACATCCGCCTTCTAATGCATACTGTACTATGGAACACAGGCCTTCTTCTGAAGGAGACATGATTGTCCTTATGAATAGTTGGATATTTTTTTGCAAATAGTGTACCTAAGTTGACTGATTGGTCCCACATTAAAACAAACGAAAGCTCGTCTGCCCGGCCAAGACCGCGGCCAAAAAGTACTTTTGTTCAGATTGAGAATACAAGATAGAGCCAGCTAATGCTGTTTCATGCGCACAGAGCCACTTCATTCCGGTCTTTGTGCCAAGCTAAGCTAACCAGCGGCTGGCATTGGTAAGGGAGCAAACATAAAGTACAGTATGCCAGACATGGACGTGGGAAGTGATCAAAGACTGATTTTTCATCTATCTGTACAGGAGTATTCACATTTATAATGACCTTTTACATTTATTCCCAATGTTTCAAAATGTCTGTACCTGCTACTCCTTACTGTGACAATAAACTTGTTGCTTAGTGAAATAATAAACACGTAGTCCCCAGGTTACGACGTACCCGACTTGCGTGATTTCAACTTTATGACGTCGGAGTCTCGTCCCACTTCCTTGTCGTCATGCTGCCGCTGCTTCTTCTACCCCGGTGTCGACTCCTGTTGTGAGTCCCAATCCGGTTTCTTGAGTTCAGATAGCGGGACGAAATGTCCTCTTTTGCCCGGACATGTCCACTTTTTACATCCTGTACGAGGCGTCCGACAGGATTTTATAAGTTCGTGAAAATGTCCGTTTTGTACCGAATACTACGGTACTGTCAGGCCTGTGAAGTGTTTCCAAAGAGCCTGCCTGTTGTTAAGACTTCTGTTCAATATGTATATAGTGATGAACTCGTCTAAGTGTCCTTGAGCAAGACACTGAACCCCACGTTGCTCCTGGTGCTGCGTCACCAGTAGGTGGATGGCGAGATAGTGTGAAGCGCCTTGAGCGCCTTGAAAGGTGGAAAAGCGCTATACAAGTATAACACCATTACCATTACCAATGAAATGCTCATATACTTAAAAGTGTAGTTAAGTCAAAAATACCTTTATCCTACTTTGGATACAAATATGCGCATGCTTGCGCAGTCACAGACTGGTTTTATCATGGCGTCTACTGTCAATTCTCATTCATAAACAAACGTTCGTGAGCCGTAACGACAGGAGTTCACAGGCTATCAGTATTTACACTTGCTAAACTTACCTTTTGGCAACTTTTGACTCCTGTCAGAGCTTTGTAAAGGTGTGACCTGTAAAATCCCTTTTGGTGTCGCATTGTTACGCTGCCGTTGATTGTTAACTTATATAGCAATGTTTGATTTTTGCCTCGGCTACCTGTGCTAGCTGTCAGTGAGGTAAGCCGCGCTAGCCGCTAGGCATTACGGGATATGTACAGTGGGGAGAACAAGTATTTGATACACTGCCAATTTTGCTGGTTTTCCCACTTGCAAGCCATGTAGAGGTCTGTAATTTGTAACATAAGATCTCTTCAACTGTGAGGGACGGAATCTAATCTCGTTTAGCCTTCCGTCTGGGCGACTAGAGCCTCGTTTTCGTCCACTTACCTCCGCCCCCATTCTGTTCCTGCGTGAGCCGACTAGCCCGGATGTTGTAGGTCTGTTGTGTAGCACTGTGCAACTCGACCTGTATTACTGACTCAGGTAGTTGTGTACTTGTGGTAACATAACTTCACTTTTTATCATCGATCCCCTCCCCACACATATGCAAACGCGCACACACACTTTAAGTCGCAGACGATCTTCAGGCGTGTTTTAAGGCATTTTAAAACCACCATTTCCTCTTCTTTTTTCAAACATTTTACGTCTGCTAGCTTCCCCTCTCTGTGGAGTTAGATACAGAAATTATTTCCCATAATAGCCTACACTACTGTAAAGAAAATTGAAATAATTACCGTTGAACATTGTGTGTAGGGGTGATTTCTGGCTATTGATGTCTCAATATTAACATGATATTAGCAAAGTAATCATGTTTTTTAGATCTCAAGTGGGGTTGCAACGATACACCGATCTTAGGATTCGATTTACAAACTGCTGTTCAATACATATTTGGATTTGATTATACTATTATACGCATAGCTGTTTTATATTTGTTATACAGTGGGGAGAACAAGTATTTGATACACTGCCGATTTTGCTGGTTTTCCCACTTGCAAAGCATGTAGAGGTCTGTAATTTGTATCATAAATTCTCTTTAACTGTGAGGGACGGAATCTAATACAAAAAAAAAAAACTGAAAATCACGTAGTATGATTTTTAAATAATAAATTTGCATTTAATTGCATGAAATAAGTATTTGATACATCACAAAAATCGAACTTAATATTTGGTACAGAAACCTTTGTTTGCTATTACAGATACCAAAAGTTTCCTGTAGTCCTTGACAAGGTTTGCACACACTGCAGCAGGGATTTTGGCCCACTCCTCCATGCAGATCTTCTCCAGAGCCTTCAGGTTTCGGGGCTGCTGCCGGGCAACACGGACTTTCAGCTCCCTCCATAGATTTTCTATCGGGTTCAGATCTGGTGACTGGCTAGGCCACTCCAGGACCTTAAGATGCTTCTTACGAAGCCACTCTTTAGTTGCCTTTGCTGTGTGCTTTGGGTCGTTGTCATGCTGGAAGACCCAGCCACGACCCATCTTCAGGGCTCTCATTGAATGAAGGAGGTTGTCAGCCAAGATCTGGCGATACATAGCCCCATCCATCCTCCCCTCTATACGGTGCAGTCGTCCTGTACCCTTGGCAGAGAAGCAGCCCCAAAAAAATGATGTTTCCTCCTCCATGTTTCACGGTTGGGATGGTGTTCTTGGGGTTGTACTCATCCCTCTTTTTCCTCCAAACACGACGAGCCGAATTTAGACCAAAAAGTTCCATTTTGGTCTCATCCGACCACATGACCTTCTCCCATAGCTCCTCTGGATCATCCAAATGGTCAGTGGCAAACTTCAGACATGTCTGGACATGCACTGGCTTCAGCAGCGGGACCTTGTGTACGCTGTAGGATTTTAATCCATGACGGCGTAATGTGTTTCCGATGGTTTTCTTCGAGACTGTGGTTCCAGCTCTCTTCAGGTCATTGACCAGGCCCTGCCGTGTAGTTCTGGGCTGATCCCTCACCTTCCTCTTGATCAGTGATGCCCCACGAGGTGAGATCTTGCATGGAGTCCCAGAACGAGGCAGATTGACCGTGAACTTGAACTTCTTCCATTTTCTAATAATTGCTCCAACAGTTGTTACCTTCTCACCAAGCTGCTTGCTTATTTTCCTGTAGCCCATCCCAGCCTTGTGCAGGTCTATTATTTTATCCCTGATGCCCTTACACAGCTCTTTGGTCTTGGCCATTGTGGAGAGAGAGAGAGAGAGAGAGAGGTTGGAGTTTGTTTGTTTGAGCATGTGAACAGGTGTCTTTTATACAGGTAACAAGTTCAAACAGGTGCAGTTACTTCCGGTAATGAGTGGAGAACAGGAGGGGTTCTTAAAAAAGAACTAAGAGCCGAAATATTTACTAGTTGGTAATGTATCAAATATTTATTTCATGCAGTTAAATACAAATTTATTATTTAAAAATTATACAATGTGATTTTCTGGATTTATTTTATTAGATTCCGTCCCTCACAGTTGAAGAGAATTTATGATACAAATTACAGACCTCTACATGGCTTGCAAGTGGGAAAACCAGCAAATTTGGCAGTGTATCAAATACTTGTTTTCCCCACTGTAGTTTTAAAGTGTTGCGTTGGGAAACATGCGCTTGAATTGTTCATTTTGGCTATTGTTTGCGCGCAATCTAGAGCATCGAATGAGAATAATAATTGAGTGGGAATAACAACTTGTCAACAACAATTGTAGTAATAGTCTTGAGGCTACGGTTTAATTTACGTTATTTCACTGGAAAGAGAAATTAGCTTTTTGTTAAAATTGGATTTCCTACAGAAAATTTATTATTTAGAACATTGTTTCTGATTATTTATCCGTACAGTAAGAACTGAAAAGACAGCTATTATTTTGTTCAAGGTTTTGCCAATACAGAAGAAGCTTTTTATTTTTTTTAAATCACCGTTTAATTCCAATGTTTTTTGCGTTATTATTTTAGGAATAACATTGCCTGTTAGGTAACCTCTGCGAATTTGAATTTGTGTCTTTGGTTATATAGCCATTATTTATTTATTTTTTTATAAAAATGAATTTTTCTATCCAGACGGAGGAGGCACACTTTAAATATATTAAAGTGATCAGGCATCTTTGAGTGAACTTCAAGTAAAATTTAAGTATCTCGAGGCCGGGCCGAGTGTCCTCTTTTTTGGAAATATGGTCACCCTAGCGTAATATGTTATAAAAAGGTACGTAACAACAAGGCTCCAAAGAATGGGACAATTTATGCGTTTCGCTGTTTCTATTTCACTTGTGCTGTTATTGTATTGGAAGATAGACTTCCACTGTGAGTACTTTTCCCACTCTTGGATCTCACCATTGTGTTGCAAAAGTGCCTCTAAACTCGGTAAAACTTTATAAAAGTTCTTTTGCTGACCTCCGCATGATCCAAGGCCAACATCTAACCCTGCAAGGGAGTCTGTGGTCAAAAGTAATGTGTGCTTGTGAATGAAAATGACTGCTGAATGTGCATTAGTGGCCTAACAGCGTCTAGCTACCCACACCATATGATGTGATGCCGCACAAAAAGAAACGGCTTGATAGAGATCTGCAGCGCTGTGGTGAGCATTGAACTAGCGACAACAGTAAGACAGGGAGACTATCCTAAAAGCCGCCGGCTCTACACACAAGTGGGCCCAAATAAAAGCTAAAAACACACACTTCACATTACATTAGGCGTGCACCATTTGAAACTGGGCAAAACATGTCCACCCCTAAAAGGAGTGACTGGTTGCTTTAGAAATACATGTGACCCTTAACAACAGCTAGCATGTATAGTTTTGGTTACCTATATACACATTAATTACCACGTTGTACTTTTTTCGACATAGAGTTCTAAACAATTATTTTCGAACCAACATTAAACAGAGACCTATGTTGTGTTAATAGCCCGCAGTGTGAACAACAACAACTGCATAATTGAACATGCCATTGACGTGCAAATCATGCTAATGGTTAGCATCAATAGTCGCTGCTTTAAAACCCTTTAAGCAAATGAACATTGGAGCAGCACGTTGACCAGTGGTGGAATGTAACGAAGTAAAAGTACTTCATTACTGTACTTATATTTTTGTGTATCTGTACTTTACTTGAGTTACACGTTGTGTTTTTTTCCCTCATTGTGGATTGATAGTTTCATTTTCATGCCTCCGGCGCAATCGATAAGCCCCGTGCAACTGAGCACTAGAGGCAACAACACAAGTACACGGTAGGTAGGTGAACAAGATATTGACCAATAAAAACCACCACACTCTTTGACAGTAGGTGGTAGTATGCACCTGGTAGTTGCTTGCAATCTGCCACTAAGCTAAGGTTCGGAGTTTTTTTTAGCTTGTTAAGCTTCTGTTTACAGTGCGATCAATTTTATTGCTTGTTTTTTTCCATTCTGCACAGTTTTGAATAAAACTGAGCATCCGTCCATCCATCCATCCATCCATTCCGCATAGTCCGGGGTCGGGTCGCGGGGGCAGCAGCTTTAGCAGGGAAGCCCAGACTTCCCTCTCCCCAGCCACTTCAGCCAGCTCCTCCAGCGGGATTCCAAGGTGTTCCCAGGCCAGCCGAGCGACATAGTCTCTACAGCGTGTCCTGGGTCGACCCCGTGGCCTCCCGCTGGTGGGACATGCCCGGAACACCTCTCCAGGGAGGCGTCCAGAAGGCATCCGAACCAGATGCCCGAGCCACCTCAACTGGCTCCTCTCAACGCAGAGGAGTGGTGGCTTGACACCAAGCCCCTCCCGGATGACCGAGCTTCTTACCCTATCTCTAAGGGAGAGCCCGGACACCCTGCGGAGGAAACTCATTTCGGCCGCTTGTATCCGCAGCTCGTGACCATAGGTGAGGGTAGGAACGTAGATCGACCGGTAAATCGAGAGCTTCGCCTTTTGGCTCAGCTCCTTCTTCACCACAACGGACCGGTGCAGAGTCCGCATTACTGCAGACACTGCACCGATCCGCCTGTCAATCTCCCGCTCCCTCCTACCCTCACTCGTGAACAAGACCCCAAGATACTTGAACTCCTCCACTTGGGGCAGGATCTCATCCCCGACCTGGAGAGGGCATGCCACCCTTTTCCGGCTGAGGTCCATGGTCTCGGATTTGGAGGTGCTGATCTTCATCCCAACCGCTTCACACTCGGCTGCGAACCGCCCCAGTAAGAGTTGGAGGTCACGGCTTGATGAAGCCAACAGCACCACATCATCTGCAAAAAGCAGAGATGCAATGCTGAGGCCACCAAACCAGACACCCTCAATGCTTCGGCTGCGCCTAGAAATTCTGTCCATAAAAATTATGAACAGAATCGGTGACAAAGGGCAGCCTTGGCGGAGTCCAATTCTCACTGGGAACAAATTTGACTTACTGCCGGCAATGTGGACCAGACTCTGACACCGGTCATACAGGGACCGAACAGCCCTTACCAAGGGGCTCGGTACCCCGTACTCCCGGATCACCCTCCACAGGACTCCCCTCGGCACACGGTCGAACGCCTTCTCCAAATCCACAAAACACACGTAGACTGGTTGGGCGAACTCCCATTCACCCTCGAGGACCCTGCCGAGGATGTAGAGCTGGTCCACTGTTCCACGGCCGGGACGAAAACCACACTGCTCCTCCTGAATCCGAGATTCGACTTCCCGACGGACCCTCCTCTCCAGCACCCCTGAATAGACTTTACCGGGGAGGCTGAGGAGTGTGATCCCTCTATAATTGGAACACACCCTCCGGTCCCCCCTTTTTAAAAAGGGGGACCACCACCCCGGTCTGCCAATCCAGAGGCACTGTCCCCGATGTCCACGCGATGTTGTAGAGGCGTGTCAGCCATGACAGCCCTACAACATCCAGAGCCTTTAGGAACTCCGGGCGGATCTCATCTACCCCCGGGGCCTTGCCACCGAGGAGCTTACCAACCGCCTGAGTGACTTCAACCCCAGAGATCGAAGAGCTCACCTCAGAGTCCCCAGACTCTGCTTCCTCAAAGGAAGGCTTGTCGGTGGAATCGAGGAGGGCTTCAAAGTATTCTCCCCACCGACTCAAGACGTCCCGAGTCGAGGTCGGCAGTACACCATCTTCACTATACACAGTGTTAATGGTGCACTGCTTTCCTCTCCTAAGACGCTGGATGGTGGACCAGAATTTCCTCGAAGCCACCCGGAAGTCATTTTCCATGGCCTCGCCGAACTCCTCCCATGTCAGAGTTTTTGCCTCGGCGACCGCCAAAGCCACAGTCCGCTTGGCCAGACGGTACCTGTCAGCTGCCTCCCGAGTCCCACAGGCCAAAAAGGCCTGATAGGCCTCCTTCTTCAGCTTGACGGCATCCCTTACCACTGGTGTCCACCAGCGGGTTCGGGGATTGCCGCCACGACAGGCACCAACCACCTTAAGGCCACAGCTCCGATCGGCCGCCTCAACAATGGATGTGCGGAACATGGCCCACTCGGACTCAATGTCCCCCACCTCACCCGGGACAAGGGAGAAGTTCTGCCGGAGGTGGGTGTTGAAACTCTTTCTGACAGGGGATTCCGCCAGACGTTCCCAGCAGACCCTCACAATACGTTTGGGCCAGATCACACCGCCAGGTGGTGATCAGTTGACAGCTCCGCCCCTCTCTTCACCCGAGTGTCCAAAACATGTGGTCG
Source organism: Corythoichthys intestinalis (assembly GCF_030265065.1). Taxonomy (NCBI): domain Eukaryota; kingdom Metazoa; phylum Chordata; class Actinopteri; order Syngnathiformes; family Syngnathidae; genus Corythoichthys; species Corythoichthys intestinalis. The sequence goes on along the minus strand of NC_080401.1, from coordinate 46,752,538 downwards.
CAAGTCCGATGACACGATTATAAAGTCGATCATTGAACTGCGGCCTAGGGTGTCCTGGTGCCATGTGCACATATGGACACCCCTATGTTTGAACATGGTGTTCGTTATGGACAAACTGTGATGAGCACAGAAGTCCAATAACAGAACACCACTCGGGTTCTGATCGGGGGGCCGCCGTTCCTCCCAATCACGCCCCTCCAGGTCTCACTGTCATTGCCCACGTGAGCATTAAAACTGATCAGTCAGTGAATTTTCTGGTTCTTTCTTTGAATATTGACTCAGATCTCTGTAAATGCTAATGTGCATTGCAGTGGCGGAGCTAATGTGAACAGGGCCCGGGTGCGATGAGTATCAACGAGCCCCTTGAGTCGCCTGACAGAGAGCGTGATGAGGATGGAGGGGTGATAGTGGTTCATGTCTCGTGGGCCCCTCCACAGGACCGGCCGAGTGGGGCAGGGGACTTGCAATATTTTAACACTTAAACACTAGATAATCACCCAACCTTTTACGCCAAAAAAACGGGCCCCCTTGAGTCCAGCCCGCACACGCACCCCACTAAGCTCCGCCCCTGGTGCATTGTACAGTCCCTGACAAGAGTCTTGTCGCTTATCCATTTTGTAGAAACAGTTGCTAATAACCTGACTTTTAGTTATTCAATTGGTTTCAGAAATGGCTCATATGAAAGCTAAGACCCTCCCAAATGATGTTGAATGTACAAAAATATAGTTGTTTCACTGAAAGATTTTTTATAATTTAATGAAGACCTAAAGGTCAAATTTTGGCAAGAGTTTTGTCGCCTACAGAAAATAGTGTGAAAATTGAACAAAAAATGTACTTAAAATACAAAAATATGTTATATAACATAAGTGAATTAAGTAGTGGTGCCGTGAGATTCTAATTTAATATTTTGTATGACTTCCATGGGCTTGAAGGACTGCATCCATGCATTTCGGCAAGGATTCATACAATTTATTGATGAAGTCATCAGGAACATCAAAGAAAGCAGTCTTGCATGCCTCCCAGAGTTAAGCAACATTCTTGGGTTTCGTCTTCCATGCTTCCTCTTTCATCCTACCCCAGACATGCTCAATGATGTTTATGTCTGGTGACTGGGCTGGCCAGTCCTGGAGGATCTTGATCTTCTTTGCCTTGAGGTACTTTCAGGTAGAGATTGAAGTATGCGATGGAGCATGCTGCAGAATTTGTCCCTTTTTATGGTTAGGAATGTAAGAGGCATCTAAGATTTGTTGATATTTCAGACTATTTATGTTGCCTTCCAGCCTGCAGATCTCTCGCACACCCCCATACTGGATATAACCCCAGACCATGATTTTGCCACCACCAAACTTCACTGTTTTCTGAAGGAATCACGGATCCTTGCGGGCTCCAGTAGGTCTCCTGCAATATTTGCGGCGACTGTGGTGTAATTCAATGGAGGATTCATTTGAAAAATCCACCTTTTGCCACTTTTCCAGCGTCCGTTCTTTTGACTGTCTGTGGGCCTTGGCAAATGCCACACGGGTTTTTAATTGTCTGCACCCTGAGAGATCTGTAGGGTGAAATATTTATAATTTATTACATTTGTCAGCCACAAAATGCAAGCCACCTCCTTATTAAAACGTGTGCCTTGATCCCAGTATTTGGCATAATACAAAATACGATGTTTACTCACTTTCTGGTCCCTCAGTTGTCGGACTTGTTTTGGCCAATCTCCGCTGTGAACGGGAACTTTTTGAAACCCAAAAAGGCTCACACGCCTCTCGCTGGTGCAGCAACAAAACCCTGCAGCACATTTAGCTGGCATGATGCGAAAAATAAACAAATTAATCCGCAATATCAGCTGAATCCGCAGTCCATCTGCATGATACCTGACCCGGGTGACGTCACATTCACATTCCTCATCAATACAGGAAGTTATTCATTTTCATAGCGCGGGATTAAAAAATTTGAATGTATAAATCAACTGCTTCCACACACATCCAAGCGGTCCATTTCATTCAGGAGCATTAAATACCGCGTGAAATATGAAATAAAACATGCTTTTTGCTGTCGTTGTCACTTTAAATCATGATGCGCTATGTGTCGAGTTGTTTACCTGATTTTTTTTTGGTACCTTACTTATGCAATGAAGAAATGGAAAGAAATTGATACCCAGTGTGCACCCAGGTCTCCTTTAAACAAACATAATGGACATGTGTGTTGAAAAAGGTTTACCGGTGCTCCCAGATTTAAAAAGTGTTTTTGGAGAAACTACGATGCTGCGTTTCTGTAGACAGAGGTGTAGCAAGGGTCCCCGGGGGCCCCAGGCAACATGGGGCCCTTTGAGCATGTGCAAGTAAGGGGGACAGTTGGACTTGGAGCAATAGCATATTTAATAAAAGTCTAATAACGCCTCGCTCTCATAGAGCGCTTTTTAGGACACTCAAAGTGGCCCCCCCATTGCATTATTCATTCACTTCACACTATCCTTAATTATTTACTCACATTTGCCCTAATAAACAAAATGTACTTGTGCTTAGTACACATACCTTTACAAATACCGTATTCTACTGACTAGCTGGTAAGTTATATTGCTTTTACTTAATAAGGATAACATTCTGGCACAGAAGTGAATCATGTAACATCTTATCAGTTTGGCCGTTCAGTGTGTATGGTGATTCTAAACACTGATTTAATGTTCTAGGTAACATCTTTATGTATGAAGAAACGCTAGCATGCTGCAATGCTGTTAGCAAACGCTAACAAGCTAGTTACAACAAGTCAAGGCAGTTAATTGGTTTAGGACATAAAAATACTACTACTACTACTACTAGTCTGCAGTGCTTCGACTACATTAGGACATAAAACTACAGTAACATAGTACACTCACCGCTGTCTTGCTTCCTTTTCTCCTCTTCTGCTTTTTTTTTCTCTTTTTCATTTCCCGACGGATAACTTCTCTTCATTTTGCCAATTAAAAAAAGGCCCGATCGCCGCCCACTGTCACTCTGAGCCACGTGACACACATACATATTTGCGCAGTAAAATGAACACGAAGGTAGGGGGTCCGAGTGCGCGCTGCGTGCGGTCATCTTGGCCATAAAAGTGGTGAAAACTAAGCACTTTACACTTATATGGATGTGCAACATCATTTTAAGATGCTAAACTAACACCTCCCCTCTTAAAGCAAATGTGCAATGCGAATATAATGTAAAGAATGCTCGCCTCGATGCAGCAAGAACGAGTGGGATCAACCAGCCGACGTAACAGGAAAAACACGAAACGGTCGCGCTGATAACGGCTCTAACTTATCATAAGAACTTTATGGCATGAAGAGAAAATACTTACATTTACATACACTACTTACATTACTTACATAATCCCCTAACAGGGTGGCCGTCCTCAGCTCGAAATGCGCACCTTACGCTTACGCCTATTCTCGTTCTCAGAATATGCAGCGCTTGTGACGTAGGACAATAACAGGACGGTTGCTATGGGAACCTACGCAGCGGCATACCGCATACCCAAAGAACCTTGCTAAAAGCAGTATTAAAATTGCTAATAAAATTGTTTAGGATTATTATAGATGCATATATGTTATATTTTTCTTATAGAGTATTCAACGAGGAATACGATAGACCCATTAATAGACTTTCTTGGAAAAAAATCACCATTTCTTTAAGTAGTCACATGAATAATGAGGTGGCCTGTGAAAGCCAACATAAGATATTACAGCTAAGGCTTTTCATAAAGTTTATAATGATTCACTCTTTGCACATACATGCAGTGTTTAAACTGATTAGACTTGTTTAAACATGTATGTTAATTGGGACTGATCACAGAATTGTTAGATAATCTGCCAAATGATTCCATGGTATTGAATCACTCCCAATACTTGTAGCAACGACAGTGCGGTGAAGGTGAGTGTGCTAAATCTTTGTCTGCCAAATCTGTTGGCCCTCTGGGGGCCCCTGCTGGCTGGGGGCCCTAGGCAATTGCCTGCGTATGCCTAATGGGACGCTACGCCTCTGTCTGTAGAACAGAATCACAACTCATTGCCTACTGTACTTTGTACATTTGCAGAGGGTTCCAGGATCCCCAGTTTGAAAACCGCTGGCCTTGCAAAGTTTTCTTTTGACGGACATCTGTGGGACATATGCTGCGGTGGAAAGCGCACATCCTCTCAACAAAGGAGCTAGCGACTTGTGCGTGTCCTGGCTGTGCTGAGGTCCACCAGTTTTTACGAGACCGCCACATGACTGTGCGGTCCACGGTCCATTACTAAGATCACAGCGGCCCTCCTTCACCTCCCACCTTGCCCAGCCGCTCCTCCTGCCACATGTGTCCTCCTGGCAGTGTACAGAAGCGAAAGCTCTTGGAAGCCACACGGTTGGGCGTGAGTGTTTATAAAGAGAGAAGTGAACAAGGGCGAGGAAAGAGGTGGTATCACACGTGGGAATGTGGCAGGAAAATAAATGGAGCCCACAACATCGCGGCAGGTTCCAGGTCTCGTCAAGGTTTTTGTGCCTTCGGTATAAACACTGAGCTATTGTCTTAACTCTGACGTCACTCTTTCCGACGAGAATGATTAAAACAGACACAAGGTGGCAAAGGGTCTCGCTACAGTAAAAGTACAGGGGTCTCGTGTTGGAAAAAATATAAAACAAAGTCCAGAATTTAAAATGTACTCAAGTGCAAACAGTGGTGGATGAAGTAGGCTACTTACTTTTTTTTTACTTAAAGCAGCAATAGGAAACTTTTCAGCCTTTATAAAATGTTTTAATGTCGACTGTCAACTAGTTAGATGGCACCTCTTTCATATCTTAATGGGTCTGTATCGCTTTCACCGGCACTAATTAACTTTGAGGAGGGTGGCCACAACTGGATTCATGACCTATTTACTATTCATCCTTCACACAGCTGCTGGAAACAGAAAGGTTTTTAACCCATCTGCAGGCGTCCAGGAGGTTGATTTTTGATTGAATGATGATTTTCTTTCGGTCTTTGAGATCGCCTGCCCTTTTTGTTGGCTCAGTGTTCACCCATGAGCGCAGGTATGCGTTTGTGGGTTACAGACGTGCATAGGCTGGGCGCACCGCCGCCAACCCCTCCCCAACACTGGAGCCACGGGTCGTGCGGGGTCGCCCCATGGGACAATTGTGTATTACGGAATAAACTGCGTTCCGTATTGGTTCGATATGGAAATTTCCTAATTACGGAACGATTCCGTATTTCAAGGGACGGGTGGCAAGCCTAGCGGGTATGCACTGGTTCTCATAGGGAACGCAGCGCTGGTCCTCACGGAAAACACAGTCTTCCTTAACGCAAAATAGTACCGCTTTTGTCCACCGGCGTCGCTATAAACGACCAAAACAGAATGTCCTATATGCATGTGTGATACACCATTGGAAAGCTTAAAATCTCAATTTTCCGGGGGAAGAAAATTTTTGAACAAGAGGGAATTAAAAAAAAAAAAAAAAAATTAAAACCCTAACTCGAGGTGAGAGCATGAGAGAGCATAATTAAAGACACCATAATTTTTGATATTATCGTGTACTTACCTTGTTTAAATCAAAAACTCCATGTAGCAGGTATCACCGAGTGTCAAGACACAGCTGTGAATGGCCACAGCTGGACTTTTGGGGGATTTTATGGTTGAAACGTGGTAATATAACAAGGGTCGCAATGCAGAAATGGCAGAAATCAAGGAGTGATTGAGATTTTCTTTTTTAAATATTTACCCTTTTAAAAACTTTTTTTTTCTATTTTTCTTTGTTTGGATCGATTATCATCTAAAATATCAGGGAAAATGCGACAGTAATGAAAAAAATACAATTAAGCGATTGTTATGTGGTAGATATCCGTGACCTATTTATAGACACTATTTTTTTCATTTAAAATATGCAAGTGAATAATTTTATAAAGGCGTTTCTTTTTTTTTTTTTAAGCTAAATATTAGACAATGATTCTAAGCTAAAAATGAGAAATTTCAAATAATGAATATAATTACTTACCTTCTTTTTATGGCTGGTTGAAACAAAAGCGGTTTGCGCGTTGTCTGTAAACTGGTGTCTTCAGGGTAAAACGAACAAATTAAAAATAGTTTGGGGCTTAATGCGACATTACACTGCTATGGCGGCATATAGACATATTGTTCTAAAAAAACACAACAGTTCTTTTGGCTTAAAATACAGCAGTTTATTTAAAGAGGGGTGCAAGAGCAGAAGCTATATATAATTTATACAGAGATCTGAGCCAATATTCAAAGAAAGAACCAGAAAATTACAAGACTGCTCAATTTTATTTAAAACTATACAGAGTGGGAAAAAATGGAATAAAATTGACTGTACTGTAAACAGAAGTTTTAACAAGCTCAAAAAACTCCATAATTTTGCTTAATAGCGGTTTGCAAGCAACTATCAAGTGCATACCGACACCTACTGGACAAGAGTGTGCTTCACCTATCTGTTGGCGTGCTGCTGTCACTGTTGTTTTTTATTGGTTAATATCTTGTTCACCTGCCTAATCTTGCTTGTACTTGTGTTGCTGCCTCTAGTGCTTATATATAGTTGTAAGGGGCTTATTGATTGCACTGGAGGCATGAAAATAAAACTATCGATTCACAATGAGAAAACAAACAAAAAAAAGTAACGTGTAACGAATGCGACAATTTTTTAAGTAGTGGAGTAAAAAGTATAGATGTGAGCTATAAAATGTAGTGAGATAAAAGTAAAAAGTACCACTCATATTTGCACTTATACAGATACACACAAAATGTACTTAAGTACAGCAATGAAGTACTTAGTTACATTCCACCAACGAGTGCAAAAGTAAGTTTTTCTTATAGTGATATATTCAATACTAAAGATGGTAAATGTACTCAGACTATGCAACTAATTAGAAATACAGATATTTATGTCAGAAAAACAAAGACTAACCATAGTAGTACAGATCATAACGGTGGTTGGCTCCACCTCTCTATTTAACAAGACGACTTTGCAAACTAAATCATACAAAGTACCAAGTGTCGTCAGTTCAAACCTCAGTAAAGTACAATTTCCAGAAAAAAAAAGAACAGTAACAATGTATTGTTGCTTTGTTACTTCCAAACACTGAGCAGACCTAACACACTGCTGCAACCTTGCCCTCGCCTTGCACCTTGGAGGCTTTTTCCCTGGTGTCTAAACCAAGCCGTCTAACAGGAAGCTGAGCACATGTCTAAAATCCATTACGTTTAACTGCCACTGCCAGCGCCTAGACACATGGTTCTAAAACAGAGTTATAACCTCTGTATAGTCTGAGCAAAAACTGGGAAATGAGTTGGGCATTGTGCCGTTTTATGTGTGTTTTGGCTTGAGTCTACATTATTTCAACCCAACTCCATCTAGGGTGGCACGAAGGAAAATACCGTAGATTATAAATGTCCAAAAAGCTTTACGGGCTTTAGTGACTTCATGTTTGCAGCTGTAGCCCAAATTGAGATGTTTGAAATGAAAGAAGTCCAAAAGATAAAAGACATGGCCTCATAGTGGGCTGGAAATAGTCAACCACAAAGACACACACTATGTTCATGTTCTGCTTTGGATTCAGGTTTGACAAGATAGTGCTGTCAGGTGTTTTTTTAATGGGGAAAAAGGAAAATACGCACCAGATATTTGTCCAGGTACTGCAAAGTTATGTGTGGAGAAATTCAATGTCTAGGTGGTATTACAGTGGGTTTAAAAGGTTTATACAATTCTATTCAGAAGTTACCCACTAAACCTCCCAAACCTGGCAAAAATATGTTATTGACTGATGATTTCCCCCCATCATTGCTAAAGGAGTGAAGTGCAGTACTGACAGTATTGCACTCTGTTGTTTTGTGCTTTGAGGTACAACCTTGTTTCCGCAGTTGCCGACCCTAACATCGGCAAAAAAATCTACCACACATTTCCAAACTTGGACGATGGACTTGCTTACTCAGCTCTACAATCCAGTAGCAATTTAAATTCGTTATGTTTTCAGTTTAACTCATTTGCTCCCAAAAATGTATAAATATGTTCTATTTTTTATTGTTTCAGTGTCCCGAAGACGTATTTATATGTCTTTTACGTTTTTTTTTAACAAGAGACATCTCTGGGTTCGGATTCAAATTAGCTCCAAAGCACTAAGCTGAAAATCAATTTTAAAGCAATTAAACTGCCCACTGAAGGGCAGTAGCGCATTTGGTAAGACCCCAAACCCGATTCAACGGAACTAACGGCCGGCCGCACGGCCGGGTCGCCGGCGGAAGACGACCGAATGGACATCCAGGATGCCAGGCGGCGAACGACCGAGCAGAACAACCGGGACCACCAGTGCAGCGGACGATGCCGTTGAGTCCGTGCTGGAAAGACTCAATGAAATCCATCTTTATGAGACAGGCGGCGATGAGGGAAAAGTTTACCCCGGAGGTCGCAGCCACAACAGCGTCATCTCTGTTAGTTATGTGTAAATAAATTGTTACTTTGCTATCAAAAGCTCTATTTGTCTTGTTGTTTATGTTATTTTGTAAAAGGAAAACATTATTCAGATGCTGTGTTAAAGTCAAAGTTATGTTTGAAATGTATGTGTTTACAAATAGCTAAATTTCTCACTTTTTTCATCAGAAATTGGAAAATTGCTCAAACTAAGCTATTTTCTAATGCTGATTTCTAAAGAATGGAAAATATGAACTAACTTAAAGCAACTCTAGAGAACTTTTCAACCTTTACAAAATATTTTCATAACATCTGTGATGATATGTTGACTGACAACTAGTTGAATGACACCACTGAGGGGGTCTGTATCACTTTCACCGCCACTAGCTAACTCATTTGTGCCCAAAAACATATAAATACGTTCTATTTTTGATTGTTTCAGAGTCTCAAAGACATATTTATACGTCTTATACGTTTTTTTTTTTTCACAAGAGACATCTCTAGGTTCTGATTCAAATTAGCTCCAAAGCACAATGCTGAAAACCCATTTTAAAGAAATAAAACTGGCCACTGGAGGGCAGTAGCGCATTTGGTAAGACCCGCAACCCGATTCAACGGAACGAACGGCCGGGTCGCAAGGCCGGGGTGTCGGCGGAAGACGACCACATGGACGATCAGAATGCCAGGCGGCGGACGACCGAGCAGAACAACCGGGAGAACGCCCGAGATGCCAGGCAGTGGATGACCGAGCAGAACGACTGGGACCACCAGTGCAGCAGACGATGCCGTTGAGTCCGTGCTGTTCGCAGAGCAGAGCCCGCGCTGCCGTGCTCGGCCGCTCACGCACCCTGCAGTGTCCCGCGACTCAGCCGGATACGTGCACGGCCAAACCAGTTCCCCACTAGAAACACAACATGCCCCACACAAGTTCACCAGACGAACTCCACCACGAGGCAGTGGTCTCCACAAAAGAAAACTCAAAAAGACTAAAAAAAAAAATCCATCTTGATGAAAAAGGCGGCAATGAGGGAAAAGTTTACCCCGGCTGTCGCGGCCACAACAGCGTCATCTCTCAGTTCAATAGTTTAGTTATGTGTAAATAAATTGTTACTTTGCTATCAGTGACACAACCAGACACTGCTACGATGCAGGCCAATTACACATAAAATGTCACACATTGTGGAGATGTGACGGAAACTATTGCGCATTTTCGTCTCGTCAGTTATAGTCACTCAAAACACATTTTTAGCTCGTTATCATCTCTCGTCGTCATGAAAAAACTGTTCTTTGACGAAATATTTTCATTCTCGCCATCGTTTACGAAAACAACACTGCTATAAGAGCACTTAGATTTCCATTCCCTGTGTCTAAGAAGCTGAACAGGACAGGTAAAAGGAAAAAAATGTGGGCTGCCTGCCATTTGACATGTGGTTGAACAAGATTGGTTCAGTTAGAGTGTGCATACCTGAGCAACTACATTTTGTTATTACTCACCCTCTCAGGAAACATTTAATTGAGTATTACATATTGGATCACATTTAACACTTCAGTGTTTAAAAGCAAATTACAGTGCTGGGCCAAAGTATTGAAACCCCTGCAATTCTGTCAGACAATGCTCAATTTCTCCCACAAAATGATTGCAAGAACAAATGCTTTGGTAGTAATATCTTCATTTATTTTTCTTGCAATGAAAAAACACAGAAGAGAATGGGGGAAAAAAAATAAATCATTATCATTTTAGTTACACAAAACTCCAAAAATGGGACAGACAAAAGTATTGGAACCCTTTGAAAAATCATGTGATGCTTCTCTACTTTGTGTAATTAACAGCACCTGTTACTTAACAGGTGGTGGCAATAACTAAATCACACTTGCAGCCAGTTAAAATGGATTAAAGTTGACTCAACCTCTGTCCTGAGTCCTTGTGTGTACCACATTGAGCATGGAGAAAAGAAGGAAGACCAAAGAACTGTCTGAGGACTTGAGATGCAAAATTGTGAGGAAACATGGGTAATCCCAAGGCTACAAGTCCATCTCCAAAGACCTGAATGTTTTTGTGTCCACCGTACGCAGTGTCATCAATAAGTGTAAAGGCCATGGATGGCACTGTGGCTTAACTCCCTCGATGTGGATGGAAATGAAAAATTGACGAGAAATTTCCATGAAAGATTGTGAGGATGGTGGAAAAAGAACCTTGACTAACATCCAAACAAGTTCAAAGCTGTCCTGCAGTCCAAGGGTACAACAGTGTCAACCCGTACTATCTGTCATCGTCTCAATGAAAAGGGACTCTATTGTAGGATACCCAGAAAGACCCCACTTCTGACCCAGAGACATAAAAAAGCCAGGCTGGAGTTTGCCTAAACTTACCTGAGAAAGCCAAAAATGTTTTGGACTCTGATCAGATGAGACAAAAGTAGAGCTTTTTGGGAAAAGGCATCAACAAAGTTTACAGGAAAAAAAACACGAGGCTGTTTTCCGAAATTTCCAGGTTCGCGGTGAGTCAGCAACCAGCACACTTTTGCTCAATAGACGATGTTTATTGATTGGAAAATGCAGAATAAATGAGATTTATTGATCATAATCCCACAAGAGCAAGCAAACACACATCAAAAACAAGAACAAGTAGTAACGATGACGTTAGATCTAGTTTGTCAATCCCAGAATCCCCGCGTTACCGTTACAGCACAACAAACTGTTCCTTAACAATGAAAATCGCTTACCGTGACAAATGAGCGGGGAGCCAACACTCCGGCAAAGCGGCAAAGGAACAAAGCCAAGCGACCCGTACGTAATCCTCTGGCAGACTTACGGGGAGTTGGGGGAATCTCCCGACTCTTATAGATACGTTTGACGCGGGGACACGGGTGGCCACTCCCTGTCCCCACGAAAACGCACCACCTGAACTCGTGAGACTCCCCCCCGCAAGGGTATGAGATTCCCCCCCACTTGAGGCTCCCAGCGGTTAAAGTAGAATGTTTATTTAAGTTATTTCGTGAGATTCCCTCCTAAATATGGAACTCAAGCGCGCACTATGGTGAATAACAAGTTATCTCATGAGATTCCCTCCTAACTATGGTACTCAAGCGCGTACTATGGTGCAAAACAAGTTCTCTTGTGAGATTCCCTCCTAACTATGGGACCCAAGGTGAAAAACAATAGAAATTGTTACAATCTAGGTCTAATTTTTATTTTAAATTGCCTTTCAAAATGACATATCTGTTCTATGTATTGAATTTTATCAGGTAAATTTCCCCCAAAATGCGACTTATATATGTTTTTTTCCTCTTCGTTGGGCATTTTATGGCTGGTGCGACATATACTCAGGTGCGACTTATAGTCCGAAAAATACGGTAAGCAGGGTGTTTAGATTTTTTTATTCCATGTCAGCACCTGAAAAAAAGTACTTGGTTTTATAACCTTACACTTGTTGGGTGGGCAAGCAAATGTGTTTATGCAAACAATTTAAAAGTCACTCTTCAATTTTAACACTGTTGCTAACCAAAACAGCAACATATAACTAGCCTCTCAGATGAATTTAAGTTTTGTGCCTGCCTGACTGCATGTTACAACTTCCCTAATCATGGTCTCAACAATTAAGACATGTTTGAGCCTTTAGTAACAAACCTCACAATTGTACAAAAGCATATGAAGATGTTAACTAGGTGTTAAGATCGTAAAACGATTAACGACAGTTTTGAAAGTTGAGCGACCGTTGAGAGAAGTGATGTAATGTCACACAGCCGGCCTCCACTTGGGGGTCATATGATCGTAAGGATGGGGGTCGTGACGGTGGATTCAAACAGACGTAGGCTTGTGCGCGGTATCTATGGCGCATGTGTGCACGCGTGGCAGCTGAAAGGCCCGAGTGTCTGGGGCGTCAATGACTTAATGACACCACTTACTGACCTGATTCATGCACAGGTTTCTTGCGCCTTTTTTCAAAAACAACACGCTAGGAAATCCGAGCAAACAGAGAATCAGTTGTGTTGCCGCGATCGGGGGCCAACAGTTTTGCCGTTCACATTTTGGCCCGCTTTGATCCAAAATAGAATTCTGCCATACAGGATTGACTCCTTTCAGAAAAAAAAAACGGAACACTTTTAAGCCAACACAGCTGTGTTTGGAGAGATTTAAGGCCAAAAATGGCAAATGTAACCCAGGAAAGAAGCGGTTGGGCCAGAGAACCACAGCCAACAGAGTGATACATGGGTTGGAGGGTGGGGAGAGCCTAAAATGGGATAAGGCAATGCTACATTATAACTTTCCACCCTTGTACTTTTATGTGAGGGTCTCACGGGAAGTGCCCTCTGCTGTTTCTAAGAAGTCGTCTTGTTCTTCTAGGACCAAAGCCAAAATGACTATTAATAAATCAAGAGATTAGAGAGTGACATGAAATCCTGACAATAAAGATGAGCTTTGCGAACGCTTTATTTTTAATTTTTAAACATTCCTACTAAAAATGAACCAATATTATACATATGTACAAACTGTAAATCCTGAGTTGCTCTGAGAATTGATTGACCCTAATTAAATATTTAGCAATATGAGCTGTCATTTCACAGATTTTTTTTTCTTCTACCAGCAAGCAGACATTTGAGGTGCTAGGCAACTCATGTAATTAGTGAACTCAACCAACTTTTGAACTAGCAGAAGTTTGTCAGATGGTCAGACATTCTTCAAAATAGAGTAGTTGACGCAAGGGCGTAGGTTTGCATAGGGACGGTAGGGACATAACACTAGTGACTTTTTAGGATGCTGAAATTGTCCCCACCAACTTTTAAGCAACATTATTTGCATTATATCATGACTTCAGGTATATAGGATGATATGTTGTAAGGATGGAATTGACCCTAGCATTATTAGGTGAATTACAGTACTGTCATTATGTTCAGACTTACATTGACCTCTTTTCACTTGTTGAATGTTTTCCCCTTTAATGCATGTTTGATTGGCACACACACACACATTCACAGCCCCGACAGAAATGCAACATGCCGCCTCCTCCGCTCCCTTCGAAGACAACGGATATTAGTTTTTTTCCGCCAGCAGCACCCACAGTAAATAATGTAAAAAGACGTCAATGTTGTGGATGTGGGGAACACACCACTAATTTTGCTACTGAAAGTCCGACCTGCGTCAGAGTTTCATTAAAAATAGCTTGACACAAATGGAAATTAAATTGAAACACGTGGGGAAAACACCTAACTTTTAAGTGATATGGTAACAAAGAGGTAACAAAGAAGATCTACTGTGTATCACAAAAGTGAGTACACCCCTCGCATTTCTGCAGATATTTAAGTATATCTTTTCATGACATTTTGACACAATGAAAAGTAGTCTGTGTGCAGCTTACATAATAGAGATCATTTATTTTCCCCTCAAAATAACTCAAAATATATCCATTAATATCTCAACCCCTGGCAACAAAAGTGAGTACACCCCTTTGAAAAAACATACATCCCTCATTGTCCAAGTTGAGTACTGTTTGTCATTTTCCCTCCAAAATGTCACGTGACTGATTACAGGAGTGCTGTCAGCATTGCTGCAGAGATTGAAGAGGTGGGGGGTCAGCCTGTTAGTGCTCAAACCATACGCCGCACTCTACATCAAATCGGTGTGCATGGCTGTCACCCCAGGATGAAGCCTCTTCTGAAGATGGTAGACAAGAAAGCCCGCAAACAGTTTGCTGAAGACATGTCAACAAAGCACATGGATTACTGGACGTATGTCCTATGGTCTGATGAGACAGGCGAGCTTTCTTGTGTACCGTCTTCACAAGAGACTTCCTCCTGGGGTGACAGCCATGCACACTCAGAGATTTTACATCGAGCCTCAGTCCGAGGTAGATTATCAGTCATGTTTAGCCTTTTCCATTTTCTAACAATTGCTGCAACTGTTGATTTATTCTCACCTAGTTGCCTTCCAATTGTCCCATAGCCTTTTCCAGCTTAGTGGAGCTCAACGATTTTTTTCTCTGGTGTCTTTCGAAAGCTCTCTGGTCTTCACTCAAAACCACACCAAGACATACAGTTGGTGCACAATGTTATATAGTTATTGTGATGGCTCCTCTCAACAGTTTTTCAAGACAACAAAATGGAAAGAATCAAATCCAGTGAATCTTAAAGGAATTCAAGGCTCTTTATGACCCTTGTTTGGCAGCAGTAACCATTTGTGCTTTATTTGGCTCCAGCGCAACATTGGTATGCTGTGGAACAATCTCCTCTCATGATTCAGATCCTGTGTTCCACAAACCACGGCCCAGGCATCTGATATTAAGTGTGGTGAGTTCAGACACTTGATGCAGTACAATACATGGAAACACAAGTCTCCTGAGTCCTATCATGTGGCCTTTCAATCCCACTGTTGGCTTATTATTGCAGCAGAAACCTCAATTCTGGCCAGGCCTGCTTCAGTGGTGATCGGAAAGTCTGCTGCTACCTTGTTTGTATTTTTTTTATGTACATTGTGCATTTGTTTTTATTAGAGTGAGCCAATTAACTGAAACCAAACCCAAATTCAATATCATGAAATCCTAGAAACGTCAAACTAAATCAACCTCTTGCCTTATACAAGTGCTTGTCCAATAAGAACCCAGCTCATTTAAAGTGTTGCTTATAAGCAAGGGGCTAACAATGCATTAATGCTGCTTGTTATTTTGATAGATTAAACATAATTGAATCCATCCAAATGCAAAACATCAATCCACGTTGTCATCTTTTACATATGTAGTTTTGTTTTTTGTTTTTTATTCCAATTTCTGAAATATTTTAGCAGCAAAATTGTCAAAAACACTTAAATGACTTCGTTTTTTATTGCTTTACATGAAATTATAACTACAGTTGTTCGATAATTACTTTTTACTAGAGCATTTTGAAATGATATCAAATAATATCAACTAGGGCAGCAGCTATCCAACATTTTAGCAATCGAGTAATAGACTGAAAATTCTATCAATTAATCGAGTAATCGGATAAAACTTTTTTTTTTTTTAGGTAAAGAGCAATTATAAATATACTAGGGCTGTCAAAATTATCGCGTTAACGGGCATTAATTAATTTTTTAAATTAATCACGTTAAAATATTTGATGAAATTAACGCACATGCCCCGCTCAAACAGATTAAAATGACAGCAGTGTCATGTTCAGTTGCTTTTTGTCGCCCTCTGCTGGCGCTTGGGTGCGACTGATTTAATGCACCATGAGAACTGTGTAATTATTGACATCAACAATGGCGAGCTACTAGTTTATTTTTTGATTGAAAATTTTACAAATTTTATTAAAACGAAAACATTAAGAGGGGTTTTTAATATAAAATTTCTATAACTTGTACTAACGTTTATCTTTTAAGAACTACAAGTCTTTCTATTCATGGATCGCTTTAACAGAATGTTAATGTTAATGCCATCTTGTTGATTTATTGTTATAATAAACAAATACAGTACTTATGTAAAGTATGTTGAATGTATATATCTATCTTGTGTCTTATCTTTCCATTCCAACAATAATTTACAGAAAAATATGGCATATTTTATAGATGCTTTGAATTGCGATTAATTACGATTAATTCGTTTTTAAACTGTAATTAACGCGATTAAAAATTTTAATCGTTTGACAGCCCTAAAATATACATGAGAAAAAAAGACATTTAATCCAATATTGAACCATTTTCAGTCAATCATTGTCTTTTTTTTTCGATGTACATTGTTGAAAACAGCCAACAATTGCATCTCAGATTTTACTAGAAAAAAAATTCACTGCTTCCACTCAAAAAACTTCTTGATCTTAATAAAAAAACCAACATATTTCTTACCTAAAAATGTAATTACGCATGATAACACACTTCACTTGAAAGCTACGTGTTTTTCCCATGTGTTTCAATTTAATTTCCATTTGTGTCAAGCTATTTTTAAGTTCTAGTTACGTTTTAAGTTAGTCTAAACTGTAAGTACTGATGGGATTTTGAGTTTTTGCAGTGTTCATAATAAATGTATGATACCTGCTGTATTGGAGCACATTAGGGACCAGTGCTACTTGGTGTTTTATTCAGCAATGACTACTGAGCTAAAACTGACAGTTAGCTTTATTATGTTTTAATTTGACACCCTCATCACTCTACAGCGCTGTGTTTTTACAAATTAAATAAAGCCTGCATGTAAGACACGTTGGTCATAATCAATAGAAACCT
Source organism: Corythoichthys intestinalis (assembly GCF_030265065.1). Classification (NCBI taxonomy): domain Eukaryota; kingdom Metazoa; phylum Chordata; class Actinopteri; order Syngnathiformes; family Syngnathidae; genus Corythoichthys; species Corythoichthys intestinalis. The sequence continues at coordinate 46,735,934 of NC_080401.1, read as the reverse complement.
AGCCCTCCAACGGGCTAACGTTATTTGAGCGAGTGACAGTAACGTTATATTTATTAGCGCTAAGAAGTCTACTGTTTAAAGATGGCGGCTGTTTACTAACGCTGCCCAGACGGGGCCGAGTCTGTTATTTCGCATCTAGTCCTAAATGCATGCGATATCTGTGAGACGCATCGGACACTACCTGCTACCACACTAGCATCAGGCGGGCGTAGTTTTTAGCAATGTTGGCGTAGTTTGTAGCGCCTGTCAGCTGCAGTATGTTTTTTTTCTTTAAAAACATTTTTTTTTTATTGCTTCTTCCTGTACGCACGTGACGTCAGCGCGTTGTCCCACATTAAAAGTAGTCCTGGCAAAACGTGATGCTTAGAGCTGGCAAAATTAAACGATTCCTTGAGGTGAATAAAATTACTCGGATCAGTTTTTAAACTCGTGTTACTAGAGTTGCTCGAGTATTCGTTTCAGCTCTAATATCGACATTAGTTTTTCATTACGGTTTTGGGCCAATATGGGGCATGGAAAATGAATGAATGAATGTTGCCATCAAAGTGAATTTAGAAGCCTTCTGCCTTTGTACAAGGGCTAGTCACAGCTTAGCACTGCAGTTGTGCTTATTTACCATTAGATGCCTTCAAACTTAGATGCTTGGGATTTGTTATCTAATTGACAAATCGGGATATCAGTTACTCTACTGATGGACAATATCGGTTATCGGTAGAGTTGTCTGCTAATGACTTTTTAACGGATATATGTACTCTATACCGATATATGTTAAACCAACATTAGGGAACTTTCAGTTTTGGTCGATTTGAGCGGCGCAGGTGGACAAAAGCAGTAGTATTTTGCCTTAAGGAAGATTGCATTTCCCTTAAGGACTAGCGCACTGTATCATAAAATCCTGTGCTCCTGGTCGCCTGCAGTTGGATTGAACGACATTTCTATTTCCAGCTGCTGTGTGAAGGATGAATAGTGATCTGGTAATGAATCCAGTTGTGGCTAAACAATTTCATATATGACGATGTTGAATATAAGAAACGTTTGATTATGTACCGTATTCCTCCACCGGCCCTCCGCCCCCCCTCACCCGAACTCGTCAACTGACCAATGTTTATTCTTGAGTGTCCTTTTATCCTGGTACCCTCTTTTTTTGTCTCTTTGGACAAAATTTTTCATTTCTTTTGTTGATCTGCCATCTTTGCAGAACTTGCGCGAAAGCGTTGACATCGACTTCCATCTTTATATCGAATGTGGAAAGGTGGAAATGACTTATGCCATAAAGCAGTCAGCACATTTGTAGTTTTTTTGTGTGGCAGGGTTCCTGCCACCTTCGTCAAAGTTAATTAGTGGCGGTGGAAGTGATACAGACCCCCTCAGTGGTGTCATTCAACTAGTTGTCAGTCAACATAACATCACAGGTGTTATGAATAATATTTTGTAAAGGTTGAAAAGTTTCCTAGTGTTGCTTTAAGTCCACGACCGCATAGTATATTGGTATCGGTTTGATATCGGTGTCTGATTTTTGGAGTTGGACAATATCAGGATATCGGTTATCGGTAGAGTTTTCCGATAATGACTTTTTAACCGATACCCGATATTGTCTAACGCCAAAAATCCGACACCGATCTCAAACCGATACCAATTCGGTTGTGGCCTTAACATATTATGGCTAATTGTATTGTGATGCCCCACTGGACGCTTTAATAATGATAAATGTAACAACTTCCTGGTTTTCCAAATAAACGTTTTATGAAAAATAAGAGAACAACTTCAGCTGAAGTTATGGAAAAAGTGCCGATATTGTACCACTACATTTATTGTTAAAATCAAAATAGTGCACACATCAGTTTTTATGATCGAGTGCAAAGTGCAGAGCCGATAATGAAAAAAACGGATGCCGATATTATCCGATGTCATTTTAAAATGCTTTTATCGGCCAATATTATTGGCTACCCGATAGTATCAGACAACTCTAATTATAACTTAATATTGTATTACATCAATTGAAGGCCCTTGTACTAAATCAAATCATGACATACTTTGTAATGTTAGCAAATATCGTATTGTCATCCAAAGTATCGATATCGTTTGATATCCTCATATGAGTTACAATTTCTAGTTATAAGTGTGGTGACTTACACCCTCCCTCCCAAAATATGAGGCATCATTGACTGGGTTCTTTTTTTTGCCTTGACTTACAACCAATATTTTGATATTATAGCGCCCAAACTAAAATCACCATTACAAACAGCGATTTTACAGATAGTCAGCAATAATTCAAGATGTTTGATGCTCACTTATTATTTACTTTCCTACTAAAACCTAATTCAAATTAGTGAAGCTAGAGTTCATACACTTTACTGTGTTACGTTGCATCGGGACAATTCTGCGTGATATCCTTCGCGTTTCGCCATTTTCCTGCGTTGATGTAGCAGAATCTGAGTATGCGCCCCTCTAAATCCCTGTTAATCTGCCACAGCGTTGGGAGCCACACTATCTGATGATCAGCTTTGTATTGGTGCGCTGCCCCCGCCGAGACACAAACATCCTGTTTGCAGAGGGAGTGGGCAACCGAGAAAGAGCAGTGGAAATGCTCAGTTAATGGACCAGACTAGGAAGAGCGGGTGGAATGTCAGAGCAAATAGGCAGTGAAAGCCTTAAAAGGGGTTGCAAATGTCACTTTCAGACAGGGATATACAGTAAATTTACATTGGTTTAACATAATAATAACCATAGTTTGTACAGTACTGTATGCAAACACACAACCTTTGCTAGGTAGTGGGAAGGATCCCAAATTTATTTACCAGAGCAATATTATTGATCCTGTTCCCCACTTGGAATTTTGTGGAGAAAAAGTAAATTCTTTTACATACAGTAATATATAGAAATTTTCATGGATAATGTTTGAAGATGGAAACCAAAGAGAAACTTCTTGTACAGTACTGCCTTGTAGAAAAATAGCAGCATTGCCCCCTGGTGGAAAGTGGCGAAGGCGTCTTTTGACGGCATTGGTATTACCTGATGAAAATAATGATGTAATCTGAAGAAAATAATATTATGTCAGGATAGCTATTTTTATATTGTCATTCATTTAAGATATATGTTTGAAAAAGGTTTTATGTCCTTACTTAAGAAATTAACATTTTGTTAAATTCTTATTACCCCAAGGTTAGATTTTAACTTTATTTTGTTCTTAAACTAAGGATTGCAAAATTACAACTGTTTTTCATTTGACTTTTTATACCAACACTTCAAAAATTCTCAAAAGGTTATGTTATTCTCTTTATTTTTTAGTATACTTATAAGTTGTAACTTACATTGCTTTCATTTGTTAAAAAAACGAGACCAAAAAAAAATCGAATAACCTGTCTATCACTGTGGTATTACTGTTTTTATCAAAAATTGTGTGGTGTAGCGTATACAGCAGAGTCATGATGTCACAATTCTGGTTACCCTGTTGATGATCATGTGAAGTGGCATACTGTTGACCACAATGCACAAACTGGAAGACAAATGAGGAAATATTCTCCAATGTACAGATACAGTGGGGCAAAAAAGTATTTAGTCAACCACTAATTGTGCAAGTTCTCCCACTTGAAAATATTAGAGAGGCCTGTAATTGTCAACATGGGTAAACCTCAACCATGAGAGACAGAATGTGGGGGGAAAAAAACAGAAAATCACATTGTTTGATTTTTAAATAATTTATATGCAAATCATAGTGGAAAATAAGTATTTAGTCTATACCAAAAGTTCATCTCAATACTTGGTTAAGTACCCTTTGTTGGCAATAATGGAGGACAAACGTTTTCTGTAACTCTTCACAAGCTTTTCACACACTGTTGCTGGTATTTTGGCCCACTCCTAAATGCAGATCTCCTCTAGAGCAGTGATGTTTTGGGGCTGTCGTTGGGCAACACGGACTTTCAACTCCCACCTCACCCCGTGGTGTCAAAATGACAACAAGAACGGTGAGCAAATATCCCAGAGCCACACGGGGGGACCTAGTGAATGACCTACAGAGAGCTGGGACCACAGTAACAAAGGCTACTATCAGTAACACAATGCGCCGCCAGGGACTCCAATCCTGCACTGCCAGATGTGTCCCCCTGCTGAAGAAAGTACACGTCCAGGCCCGTCTGCAGTTTGCTAGAGAGCATTTGGATGATCCAGAAGAGGACTGGTAGAATGTGTTATGGTCAGATTAAACCAAAATAGAACTTTTTGGTAGAAACACAGGTTCTCATATTTGGAGGAAAAAGAATACTGAATTGCACCATAGCCACTGTGAAGTATGGGGGTCGAAACATGATGCTTTGGGCTGTTTTTCTGCAAAGGGACCAGGACGACTGATCTGTGTAAAGGGAAGAATGAATGGGGCCATGTATCGAGAGATTTTGAGTGAAAACCTTCCATCGGCAAGGGCATTGAAGATGAGACGTGGCTGGGTCTTTCAGCATGACAATGATCCCAAACAAGCAGCCAGGGCAACAAAGGAGTGGCTTCGTAAGAAGCATTTCAAGATCCTGGAGTGGCCTAGCCAGTCTCCAGGTCTCAACCCCATAGAAAATCTGCGGAGAGAGTTGAAAGTCCGTGTTTCCCAACGACAGCACCAAAACATTACTGCTCTAGAGGAGATCTGCATGGAGGAATAGGCCAAAATACCAGCAACAATGTGTGAAAAGCTTGTTAAGAGTTACAGAAAACGTTTGGCCTCCGTTATTGCCAACAAAGGGTATATAAAAAAGTACAGAGATGAAATTTTGGTATTGACCAAATACTTAATTTCGACCATGATTTGCAAATAAATTCTTTAAAAATCAAACAATGTGATTTTCTGTTTTTTTTTCCCCCACATTCTGTCTCTCATGGTTGAGGTTTACCCATGTTGACAATTACAGGCCTCGCTAATATTTTCAAGTGGGAGAACTTGCACAATTAGTGGTTTACTAAATACTTATTTGCCCCACTGAAACTTCTGTTTAACTTGTATAACTATCGTTGGCATTTGAACATGTCGTTTAGGGCCACTTTTATCTTCGAATTAATTTGATAGTTAAGTTGAGATTCATGAAAAATATTTTTTAAATGGATAAGCGCCTCGGAAAATGAATGAAAGAATAAATATAATACGGTGTCGTTTACTGGAAACAAAGCCACATTTTTATCTCTTTGTGGTCAATTGGTGTGATATATCAGCGTTTGTGACGTCATAAATTCAGTCTAGAAAAACCCCACATCTCACAAGTGATGGTGGATGGAGCTGTCCTGAAAGCCCCACCACCACCAGACCATTTTTAAACGTAGCATATTATACTTTTTTTCCTTGCAAAGAAGTTATTTAGAAAATTCACAGACAGATGAGAGGTTTGAATCACAGTGAAGTTTATAGGTTCTCACTGCGCTTGGGTGTGTGGGTTGTCTCTGGCTTCCTTCCACTCGAAAACACATTTAAAACTTTTTTCCCCCCCATCTAGTATTTAGAAACTATGAAGCAAATAAATAAATAAATAAAAATAAAGTGCCCAAAAAAATCCCCAACAAATGTGGTTTTTGTGTATGTGTTTAGGAAGAAAATAAAATAAATAAATATTTTCCTATGTTTGTTGAAGCGGGTGCTGCGCATTTCCAATGTGATTTCATGAGTTGTGTTTGGACTCCCTCTACTGGTGTGCAAAAAAATTTGTGCCCAAGTACAGTTCAATGTTTATGTTTCAAGGAACTTTCCCATGCCATCACACATTTCCACATGATATTACACATTAGTTGACACAAAAGGTCCAAAGTAGTCCGGTAATTCCTGAGTGAGAGATTCCTATACTGTACCTGTTATGATCACAATACAGTGCATCACAAAAGTGAGTACACCTCTTGGATTTTTGCAGATATTTAAGTATATCTTTTCATGGGACAACACTGACAAAATGACACTTTGACACAATGAAAAGTAGTCTGTGTGCAGCTTATTTAATAGAGTTAATTTATTTTCCCCTCAAAATAACTCAAATTATTGCCATTAATATCTAAACCCCTGGCAACAAAAGTGAGTGCACCCCTTAGAAAGTACATCCCTAAATGTCCAAATTGAGTACTGCTAGTCATTTTCCCTCCAAAATGTCATGTGACTCGTTACAGGAGTTCTGTCAGCATTGGTGCAGAGATTGAAGAGGTGTGTGTGTGGGGGGGGTCAGCCTGTTAGTGCTCAGACCATACGCCGTACTCTACATCAAATTGGTGTGCATGGCTGTCACCCCAGGAGGAAGCCTCTTCTGAAGACGGTACACAAGAAAGCCCGCCCGTCTCATCAGACCATAGGACATGGTTCCAGTGATCCATGCGCTTTGTTGACATGTCTTCAGCAAACTGTTTGCAGGCTTTCTTGTATTTAAAAAAAGCTGCATTTTTTTCTCTTCACAATCTTAAACTTTCAGAACAAATGAAAAGATAGTCTGCGTCATGTGATTTGGTGGAAAGCTGGGAAACGGTGAAAGTGCATGTGCTGTGCAGCATGCCAAAAAAGTGGAGAGAAAAAAATTACCAATATGTAAGGAGCTTTGCTTTGCAAAGCACCCTCACAAATAGGAGTATAGCTCAAGGTTTGAATCCATATACAGTGGGGCAAATAGGTATTTAGTCAACCACCAATTGTGCAAGTTCTCCTACTTAAAGTGATTAGAGAGGCCTGTAATTGTCAACATGGGTAAACCTCAACCATGAGAGACAGAATGTGAAAAAAAAAATCACATTGTTTGATTTTTAAAGAATTTATTTCCAAATTACAGTGGAATGTAAGTATTTGGTCACCTACAAACAAGCAAACTTTCTGGCTGTCAAAGAGGTCTAACTTCTTCTAACGAGGATACACTCGTTAACTGTAATAATGGCACCTGTTATAACTCATTATCGGTACAAAAGACACCTGTCCACAATCTCAGTCAGTCACACTCCAAACTCCACTATGGCCAAGACCAAAGAGCTGTCGAAGGACCCCAGAGACAAAATTGTAGTCCTGCACCAGGCTGGGAAGACTGAATCTGCAATAGGTAAAACGCTTGGTGTAAAGAAATCAACTGTGGGAGCAATTATTAGAAAATGGAAGACATACAAGACCACTGGTAATCTCCCTCGATCTGGAGCTCCATGCAAGATCTCACCATGTGACGTCAAAATGATAACAAGAACGGTGAGCAAAAATCCCAGAACCACACGGGGGGACCTAGTGAATGACCTACAGAGAGCTGGGACCACAGTAACAAAGGCTACTATCAGTAACACAATGCGCCGCCAGGGACTCAAATCTTGCACTGCCGGACGTGTCCCCTTCCTGAAGAAAGTACACGTCCAGGCCCGTCTGCGGTTCGCTAGAGAGCATTTGGATGATCCAGAAGTGTTAGGGTCCGCGAACGCAGAAACAAGGTTGGACCTGTCAACAGACACAAACGACTGAGGGAAGCGTACAAGGGTTTATTAAATACAAAACAAAAACACGCAATTGCGGCCAAAAGGGGAAATAACAAAACGAGTCCGTGACAGGAGGTCGACGGGGATCAATATACAAACGCGAAGGTAAACCAAGGTGGTAGGCAGAGAGCCAATAAAACAACTAAAATACACTCACGTACCTGCACAAGGTAGAGGCATACAAAACTAAAGCGACAGGCGACCAAAACCGAAGGGGCGAAATTACCAAAATAGCAAGTTATTCGAAATACAAGGATGTCGAATGGCGACCAGCAAGGAAAATATCTCGGCAGCCTTCTCTGAGATCACCCGCGCTTAAATGCCATGTTGATGAGCCTGCATTGGATTCAGGTGAGACGTCGGACACGCCCACCACTACCAGGTCTGCAACAAAAACACAATCCAACCAGCAGCAGAATGTGACAAGAAGAGGACTGGGAGAATGTTTTATGGTCAGATGAAACCAAAATAGAACTTTTTGGTAGAAACACAGGTTCTCGTGTTTGGAGGAGAAAGAATACTGAATTGCATCCGAAGAACACCATACCCACTGTGAAGCATGGGGGTGGAAACATCATGCTTTGTGGCTGTTTTTCTGCAAAGGGACCAGGATGACTGATCTGTGTAAAGGAAAGAATGAATGGGGGCCATGTATCGAGAGATTTTGAGTGAAAATCTCCTTCCATCGGCAAGGGCATTGAAGATGAGACGTGGCTGGGTATTTCAGCATGACAATGAAACAAAACACACAGCCAGGGCAACAAAGGGGTGGCTTCGTAAGAAGCATTTCAAGGTCCTGAAGTGGCTTAGCCAGTCTCCAGATCTCAACCCCATAGAAAATCTGTGGAGGGAGTTGAAAGTCCGTGTTGCCCAACGACAGCCCCAAAACATCACTGCTCTAGAGGAGATCTGCGAGGAGGAATGGGCCAAAATACCAGCAACAGTGTGTGAAAAGCTTTTGAAGAGTTACAGAAAACGTTTGGCCTCCGTTATTGCAAACCAAGGGTACATAACCAAGTATTGAGATGAACTTTTGGTATTGACCAAATACTTATTTTCCACCATGATTTGCAAATAAGTTCTTTAAAAATCAAACAATGTGATTTTCTGTTTTTTTCCCCACATTTTCTCTCATGGTTGAGGTTTACCCATGTTGACAATTACAGGCCTCTCTAATATTTTCAAGTGGGAGAACTTGCACAATTAGTGGTTGACTAAATACTTATTTGCCCCACTGTATATCCACGCACCCCCAGAGGGACCTGCCCACCCCCTCCAACGCAACGCACTCAATCAATGTTTGAAGCTGCTATTCATGTAGCTGCTTGTCTGATAATGATAAAAAAAATGTTTTACTTGCAGTGAAATGTATTCTGTGGTAACGCTTTGATTGGACGTGCATTTTTGTTTTACATTTAAGATTACTCCTAAAATTGGCCATCAGTAATGGCGTTCAAAGCTGATTAAAAATGACTGATGCTAAATTGTCGTAAAACATATCATCGGAGCAATTTCGGTCGCTCAGGACAGTTGGAAGTGACAGCAGTCGCTCATGCTGGCTGCTTATTGGCCAATCGAATGATGGAACTCTCATGTCTCAACGCTAAAGTCCCAACTTAATGAATCGCTACATAGGGTAATTTTTTGGGTGTCGTTCCTCAAAAAGAATTCTTTCTGAACTAATTGTTTGCGACTGACACATCAGTGTGTATGAGACTGTTCATGTCTGTGGGGCAGAGATGACTGAGGTGCCCAATTCAGGGTGTTGTATGACTTATGGCCTTTTTTCAGCTGACTTTATACGATTCCACATCTGAAAATGAAGGCTTGTACTTCCTACAACACCTGTTTTGAGCTAATTTATCAACATTTTTGTGTTTAAAAGTACAGTAATTTCAAGTTTTTTTCCAATTTGGATTTAGTTATTTATTTTTCACGTGTTTCCAAAAGTTGTACTCTGTACTAGCCCAGTATTGTACAAGAAAATATTGTGAGGACTTTTGGCACCTCCAGCAAGCATGCATATGTGAAGAGCAGCTTCTATCTTTATCTGCTTTGGCCATATACTGTGAGCATGCCCCCTCCCTTCTACATATATAACTGACCACATTATACAGTATTTTATGTTCAGTGGCGCTCATTTAGGCAGCTTGTGGGTCATTCCAAATGGCATACCATTCAAGCACAAATATTTTGTTTTAGTTATCCAGTCCAGCTATGTTACTTTTCATGCCAAATTTTGTGTGTCACATATTTTGAAGAGTTAAGCACAACATTGTTACAGATATTAACTCAGGCACCTGAAAAACAAATATTTAAAAACTACTGCTGTATAAATCCTTTTTTAATTTTTGTAACATTTTCTTTAGTCATTCAATTACAGGATAACAGTAACAGTTACGATACAAATTAATGCTGTAGGAGCTGTAGTTCAAGAGTAGACTAGCCCTGTTGGTAGTAAAACTGGGCAATATTGTCGATTTATTGGTATATTGCGATATGATGTTCAGTTTCTGATACATTATACATTTATATACTACTATATGACTATATATACACAATACATTTATTTTTGTCTATTTTTCTTTCTATATTTGATGTCACAAGCAGAGATGGGTAGTGTAGCCAAAACTTTTACTCAAATAAGAGTAGTGTCACTTCTAAGTAATATTACTCAAGTAAAAGTAGTTATCCAAGGATTTACTCAAGTACAAGTAAAAAAGTATTCGTTGAAAAGAATACTCAAGTAATGAGTAACATTGTGAGTAACTGCTTACAATGTCTGATTTATTTTCAATCATGGTATATTTTTTTCTCAGCACAACTTCATCAGTATAAACTGTTATGATTAATCTGTACTATGACCTATTACATTACGATAATAGGCCAAAAAAGACAAAACAAAAAAAAACACAAATATCACAGAATTCTACGGACACCTCCCAGATACCAGGGTAGCAAAAAGCATTTTTCATAGCTAATCTGTACCCATAGTTTAGTAAGCTGTACCCACGATAGGCCTATACTAAACTGTGCCCACACATGGACTTCATAATGTATTGACGGGGGCGGGGCCGATAGATAGGGGGCCTGCATTGTTGGTGAGGCCGTCAAAGCGGACCAAGTGGAAACACAGAAAAAGACATTTTCTGGTGAAAATTCTTGTGAATAAATTCTTAAATCCCAGAATTCTTTATAGATATAGATGTAAAACAGTCTTGATTCTTCGTTAAAAGCAAAAAAAACAACAACAACAACAAAAAAAACGTGCAGTTAGCATTAATTATACGTAAATATGTCGAAGTACAATGCTAGTCTGTTAGTGAATGTAGCTAGCGGGTGCCTTTTGTAAACAGAGCTTTTCCGGTGAAAATTCATGTGAATAAATGCTTAAATCCCCAAATTCCTAATAGATATGGATGTAAAACAGTCTCGATTCTTGGTTAAAAGAAAAAAAAACATGCAGTTAACATTTATGTCACGTAAATATGTCAAAGTACAAAGCTAGTCTGTTAGTGAATGTAGCTAGCGGCCGACGTATGTAAACAGAGCTTTTCCGGTGAAAGTTCTTGTGAATAAATGTTTAAATCCCCGAATTCTTTGTAGGTATGGACGTGCTTAAAAGCAAAAACAAACAAACAAACGTGCAGTTAGCATTTGTTTTACATAAAAATTGCAAACTATGATGCCATTGCAGTAGTGCCTAATTTCTTCCATTGATTTTTTTCACGTTTCAAAATGCCTGCACAGTACGAAAAATACAATAATTACCTTGAATCCTCGAACAAATCAATCCTGAGACAATCCTTCCTGTTTGTATGCGGTACCGCTTTCGTACTTTTTCAACAGAAATCCGTGAATAGCTCCACTTGATGTGGGCAGGCCCCCTACTTGAATGCAAAGCACAGTGCATGACCGATCTGACTCGTCGTCAATACCATTATGAGGTCTTTGGCCCACAGTTTAGTAATCTGTGGCTCCGTCGAATTCAGACAAAATAAATGAAACATCACCGATCTAAAGTTCATGAGTGCCCTCTCGTGGAGAAAAAACATTATTACATCTGATTGGTATAACGGAGTCATGTGGTTATTCTTGTGACGTCTCATTGTTTAAACTGAGACAGCCACTGTTGGCATGTCTGGCAAAAATGTGTAGAATAAAGAGGAAAAATGTTAACGACTCTGTATAGCCCAAAGTAGCGAAGAAGGAGTAGTATTTCTTCTTCACAAATCTACACAAAAGTAAAAAGTACGGTGTGGTAAAACTACTCTAAGAAGTATATTTTTCTCACAACGTGACTCAAGTAAATGTATCGGAGTTAATGTAACGCAACACTACCCACCTCTGGTCACAGGTCAGGGTCACGTGTGTGCGTGTTTCTTGTTTGAAGCGAGCCGCAACTATTAAGCGATGGATACTAGACGCCTCATTTAACTGGATGTACCATACGCAGCTATGATTATCCTTCATTCATTCATATTCTACACCGTTTATCTTCACAAGGACCGTGGTGGTGCTGGAGCCTGTTCAAGCTAACTATTGGTTGAAGGCGGGGTACACCCTAAACTATTTCTTCACACGACTGATCTTCACACTGTTGTTACAAACGTCAAATACATAGGCCAAGCGAATATGGCTGTCGATGTAATCGCTGAAAATTGTTTGTAATAGCATGTAATAAATAGAATAAGTTAATTGTTTTCTGTTTTTCACTGTAAACATAATAAAAAAAACAAGTATTGCCTCATATTTTGAGACATGCCTTTCCTGTATTGGATCATATCACAATCAATGTTACAAACTGTAATACCTAGCCCTAGTGGCATAAGCGGAGTTTAAGGGGGGCCAAGCCCCCCTGGTTGCCGAAAAGTGTCATTGCATGTAATTGACTTTCCTAAATATATTCCTGTAATATATATTCCTGTAATTGACTTTATAAAACTTATAAAGCATTAAAGGAAACAACAAAAATGAATGAAAAGAACAAAAAAGATATTTTTATAAAGGGTCAAAATAATTTTTCGAACAGATCATGTGACTAGCACCTTAGACGGTCATTTGCTTTGCATATTATAAATTTTTTTTTTTTTTAATTCGGGGAGGGCAATTTTATTTTTCAAATGTTGAAAATATTTTTTGGATTGAAGTTACTTTTGGGGGGGATTTAATGATTTAGACACGAATGCCCTCCTCATAATATGCCCCCTACACAAAAAGGATTGCTAAAATCAAAGAAAACTTTTTTAATTAAAAATTGAATGTGTTCAAATGCAAATATTTGAGTCTGAAATATTTTTACTTCACTCAAAAAAGTTACTTCAAAAAAAAAAGAAGAAAAAAAAAGACTTCAATCCCCCCCAAAAAATCAAAGAAAAATAGCTTTCAAATTTATTTTTGCATTCAAACATTTTTTTTTTTAATCGAATAATGAAGACACAAATCTACCTCTTTATGGCTCCGCCCAGGGGATACAATTTTTGACTGGGGTAACTACATTGGCATGACGCCGGCGGGCGTACCATACACCAGGGGTTCCCAACCTATTCCACTAAGGCACACTGTGGGTGCAGGATTTCATTCTTACCAAACAAGATGACAACACTTTTTCCCCAATCTGGTGTTTTACAAGTGCAATCAGTTGATTGCAGTCAGGTGTGGCTTGTTTTAGCAGAAGCCTCATTGGTTCAACTGTCTCTGCTGGATCGGCTGGAACAAAAACCAGGACCCACAGTGTGCCTTGAGGACTGGGTTGAAAACCCCTGCCATACACAATGGATGACGATATTGGCGAAAAGTATAGCTGTCCTAAGCTGCCTGATTTAGAATTCCCCTCAAGAATGATGGGAAACAAAAAACGCTCATGTTCAAGGTATTATTATTAATATTCTTCTAAGTTAATTTTATTATAATTAATTGGTCAAGAACAAACTTATCTATGATAAAATAGATAATGTTTTTATTAGGGCTGTCAAAATTATCGCGTTAACGGGCGGTAATTAATTTTTTAAATTAATCACGTTAAAATATTTGACGCAATTAACGCATATGGCCCGCTCAGATTAAAATGACAGAAGTGTAATGTCCGCTTGTTACTTGTTTTTTGTTATTTGGCGCCCTCTGCTGGCGCTTGGGTCCAAATGATTTTATGGGTTTGGGGAGTGAGCATGGTGTAATGACATCAACAATGGCGAGCTACTAGTTTATTTTTTGATTGAAAATTTTACAAATTTTAATAAAACGAAAACATTAAAGAGGGGTTTTGATATAAAATTTCTATATAACTTGTACTAACATTTATCCTTTAAGAACTACAAGTCTTTCTACTCATGGATCGCTTTAAGAGAATGTTAATAATGTTAATGCCATCTTGTTGATTTATGGTTATAATAAACAAATACAGTACTTATGTACCGTATGTTTAATGTCTTGTGTCTTATCTTTTCATTCCAACAATAATTAACAGAAAAATATGGCATATTTTATAGATGGTTTGAATTGCGATTAATTGCGATGAATTACGATTAATTAATTTTTAAGCTGTAATTAACTCGTTTAAAATTTTAATCGTTTGACAGCCCTAGTTTTTATATTAAACTGTTTTTGTATGGTGATGGTTGCGTTTGTTGAAGTGGCACACCCCATTAAAGTTAAAGGCGTTGAGAAGATCAAGTGAGGTCCGCCCTTGTTCGGAGCAGTTAGCTTTATGATGTCATTTCTGCTTAGCCACTCAGCTCAGCAGTGTAAAATGATTTTGTAGTAGGGCTGCATTTATGATGAGACAGATCCGCAGAGCATAATTAGTTATTCGAAATTCGAGCTGTCATCCGATTGATTGTTTTGCTTTCATTTGTCTTCCCAAACTTGTGATATAATATGAGTGATGTATTGTTGCAGTGGAGTGAACTCAATTCTGTACAATTAGCAAAAACCAAGGAACTGGGACCGAATAATCAAAAAAGGAGGCTACAAGATTTTTAATGACATTCACATAATTAACATTATGATTATTATTATTATAATCGAAAAAAGAGGAAACTTAGATTGAAGATTAATTTTAAAATTGTGTAGTCAACCAGATCTAGACTACCGTATATTTTGGACTATAAGTCGACGCTGAGTATAAGTAGCACCAGCCATAAAATGCCCAACGAAGAGGAAAAAAACATATTAGTCGCACCGGAGAATAAGTCGCATTTTTGGGGGAAATTTACTTGATAAAATCCAACACGATATCTCATCTTGAAAGGCAATTTAAAATAGAAATACAATAGAAAAACACATGCTGAATAAGTGTGCAGTATGATAATGTTACATGATGCATGAACAACGAAATGCGAACGTTGCTTGTATGTTAACGTAACGTAGCTATTAAGAGTTATTCAGATAATTATACCATAAAGAACATGCTAACAAGTTTACCAAACCATCAGTGTCACTCCAAAGCACCAAAAAACATGTGAAATGATGTGTTAATAATTTCACACATAAGTCGCTCCAGAGTATAAGTCGCACCCCCAGCCAAAATATGAAAAAAACTGAGCCTTCCCCAAATGATTGATGATAGGTCATGCTGTCTGTGTCCGGTTGTTCTTCCTCAGGTGTAGTGTTTTTTTTTTTTTTTTTTTAAACAAAACAAAAAAAAAAGCAATACAGTAGGGCTGAATGATATTGGAAAAAACTGAAATTGCGATATTTTGGGGCTTTGCCGTATATTGCAATACACAGTGCCCTCCATAATTATTGGCGCCCCTGAAAAAGATGTGTTTTTTAGCTTCTAATAATTTTTTAAAATTCAAATAATATTGGACCTTAATGGAAAAAAAGAGAAAAATCCAACCTTCAATAAAAGTGCATTCATTCAATGGGGGGAAAATCCCACATAAAGAAAACAATATTTGACATCAAATAATGTGTGTCACAATTATTAGCACCCCTGGTGTTAATACTATGTAGGACCCCCTTTTGCCAACAAAACAAGGTCCGGGGACTGAGATGGCCATGGGAGG
Source organism: Corythoichthys intestinalis (assembly GCF_030265065.1). Classification (NCBI taxonomy): domain Eukaryota; kingdom Metazoa; phylum Chordata; class Actinopteri; order Syngnathiformes; family Syngnathidae; genus Corythoichthys; species Corythoichthys intestinalis. Next base: position 46,720,470 of record NC_080401.1, on the reverse strand, counting down.
AGCTTGATTTTGTGTCTGGTGAACCATTTCTGTGTAGATTTGGCCATATGTTTAGGGTCATTGTTTGGGAAGACTTTGGTTGATTCACTATGACCACATTGTATTCATGAGAAATGTCTCGATTTGATCACATGATCGGAAATCATTTCAGAGGATTGGAACCGGGTGAAAAGGATCGAGTTTTTAGTTAAAAAATACAGTGGTACCTCTACAGACGAAGTGAATTCGTTGCAGGACCTTGTCTGTAAGTCGAAATGGTCGTATGTCGAGCAGGATTTTCCCATTAGAATACATTGTAATTCAATTAATTCGTTCCACAGCCCGAAAACCTACAGTAAATCCTTAATAAATATTGCTGTTACTATTGCAAATAGCAAACACAAAGAGCAAAACAAATGCATTATGAATAAAAATCGTAATAATAATATAATAATCGTAATAATAATAATATTACCTGTAATAATTTAACAAATCGGGTTCTAATGCGGCAGTCGTATTTTGTGTGGTATACCTGAATGCACCGCGAGGCTGACGGCAGAGTGAGAGAGTGCAGTTGAGATATTCCTTTCACTTTTAACGTCCTATTGTTGCGGGCTGTTGGCAGATTTTTTTGCACAAGTTCTGAAATAATGATTAACTCATTCACTCCCAGCCATTTTCACCGGTGCAACCCCCTTCGCTCCCGGCCGTTTTACTGGATTTTGACTGATTTGGAAGGCCCACAGAAAATTCTGTTCTATTGCTATGTAAACATGGAACCCACCAAAAGAAAGAATAGACTTTCTTCTTTCAGCAGGAAAAAAATAGTTGATATCTTTTTCCATTCTTTAGAAATCAGCTTTAGAAAATAGCTTAGTTTGAGCAATTTTCCAATTTCTGATGAAAAAACAAGAGAAATTGAGCTTTTTGTAAAAGCATACATTTCAAACATAACTTTAACACAGTTATTTTTTGCTTTCGTGACAACTCAAACATCTGAATAATGTTTTCCTTCTGCAAAATAATATAAATAACAAGACAAATAGAGATTTTGATGGCAAAATAACAATTTTTTTGCACATGGCTGGACTGTTGGGCTGGGAGATGGAGCTGCTTTGGCCGCCGCGGCTGTCTCGGCGGACGGGGTGGGCTTTTCCCTCGTCACCGCCAGTACTGTCTCATCAAGATGGATTTTTTTGAGTCTTTCTTTTGTGGTGACCACTGCCTCGTGACGGAGTTCGCAAGGGAAACTTGTGTGGGGCATGTGTGTTCCTGGGGGGGAACTGGTTTGGCCATCCGCGTTTCCGGCTGAGTTGCGGGACACTGGAGGATGTGGGGGACACGAGTGGCTGAGCACGGCGGTGCGGGCTCTGCTCGGCGAGCAGCACGGACTCAACGGCATCATCCGCTGCACTGGTGGTCCCGGTCGTTCTACTTTGTCGTCCAGTGCCTGGTATCCCGGGCGTCCTCCCGGTTGTTCTGCTCGGTCGTCCGCCGCCTGGCATCCTGGACGTCCTCCTGGTCGTCGCACTGGGTCATTCATCGCCTGGCATCCCGGATATCCTCCCGATCGTCCTGCACGGACTTTCCGCGCCTGGCGTCCTGGACCTCCATTCGGTTGTCTTCTGCTGGCGCCAAGCCGTTCGTTCCGTTGAATCGGGTTGCGGGTTTTACCAAACGCACTACTGCCCTCCAGTGACCAGTTTTATTGCTTTAAAATGGATTTTCAGCATTGTGCTTTGGAGCTAAGTTGCATCAGAACCTAGAGATGTCTCTTGAGAAAAAAAAACGTAAAAGTCGTATAAATACGTCTTTGGGACACTGAAACAATTAAAAATAGAATGTATTTATACATTTTTGGGAGCAAATGAGTCAAAAACCTGACGAAGCTGGCGATCTCTTTTGCGATGGTTGTCACCTTTACTTATAAAGACTGGCAAACGGAAGTCGGAGGAGTATTGTCAAGCAGTTCACGGACGCGCACCCCACGCTCATATTTTTCCATTGGTAAGCCTCACGTTTTTTCTTTTTTCACCACCTGCTTTAACATTATTGGAACCCATGTTGATTTCCCTCACAACAAAATCTATCTAACACAAAAAATATATACCGCAAGATATCGCAACCCCCCCCAAAAAATCGCAATGATATTTTTTTCCAATATTGTTCAGGCCTACCGTTCACAGATGGTAACTGGTAAATGAAGGAGTCATTCATCAACATATCAGAACACCTATTTGCAGACTTCAAAAACCAAACCGAGATGATACAGAAAATCAAATACAGAGTGTTCCAAAATGTTTGACCCCATTTCGTAGGCAAATAATTTTGGCAATTTTCATTGGAATGACCTCAATTTTTCACAGCTTGTGTAGAAATGTTTCAAGTTTTTGTGTGTAACGTTTGGCATTTATATCTTCAAGTTAACAAATGCCGTTCACTTTAAAAGAAAAGGCATTTTGCGTGTTAGAGTATGCTCGGACTCAGTCACCGGAGACAGTGCAGTGTGTCTTCTCCATGTGGATCTCTTCTAGAGCAGTGACGTTTTGGTTGCCTGGCACAGCCAGACTATTCTCCCTGTATTTTTCAACCACTGTCAGAAATAGTCTGGGACCCAGCCCATTAACGGCCTCTCGAGCAAGGTACAAAATCAATCGTCCAATCAGATTCGTTTATTTGCGTGACGTGTTCTTAACGAGTAACGTCACTCTTGCGCGCTGAAAGTCGTGTCTACAACAACACAGATGGTGAACGGGAGAGCCGCGAATATGTTCCAATCTGCGGTAAAACCAGTTTTAAATTACCAAAAAACACATCGAAACAAGTCATTGAAAACAGTCAACATGGCTCGCGCTAGCCATGTTGAATAAACTTCTCCATTCTCTGCTCACGCTAATTACTTGTCACTTTAGCAACGTCACGTCTGCCCGTTGATGATTGGTCCACTCCGCTGTCTGTTTGCTGTGGCTTGCTCCGCCCTCGGAATTGATCCACCAGACGCCAGACTCAATCGCTGGAACAGCGGTGAGTCTGGTATACCAGGCAAATGTTTTGGGGCTGTCGTTGGGCAACACGGACTTTCAACTCCCGCCGCAGATTTTCTATGGGGTTGAGACCTGGAGACTGGCTAGGCCACTCCAGGACCTTGAAATGCTTCTTACGAAGCCACTCCTTTGTTGCCCTGGCTGTGTGTTTGGGATTATTGTCATACTGAAAGACCCAGCCACGTCTCATCTTCAATGCCCATGCTGACGGAAGGAGATTTTCACTCAAAATCTTTTGATACATGGCCCCATTCATTCTTTCCTTTACACAGATCAGTCATCCTGGTCCCTTTGCAGAAAAACAGCCCCAAAGCATGATGTTTCCACCCCCATGCTTCACAGTGGGTATGGTGCAATTCAGTATTCTTTTTCTTCCAAACAAGAGAACCTGTGTTTCAACCAAAAAGTTCTATTTTGGTTTCATCTGACCATAACACATTCTCCCAGTCCTCTTCTGGATCATCCAAAAGCTCTGTAGCGAACCGCGGATGGGCCTGGACGTGTACTTTCTTCAGCAGGGGGACACGTCTGGCAGTGCAGGATTTGAGTCCCTGGCGGCGCATTGTGTTACTGATAGTAGCCTTTGTTACTGTGGTCCCAGCTCTCTGTAGGTCATTCACTCGGTCCCCCCGTGTGGTTCTGGGATTTTTGCTCCCCGTTCTTGTTATCATTTTGACGCCACAGGGTGAGGAGGAAGTTGAAAGTACGTGTTGCCCAACGACAGCCCCAAAACATCACTGCTCTAGAGGAGATCTGCATGGAGGAATGGGCCAAAATACCAGCAACAGTGTGTGAAAAGCTTGTGAAGAGTTACAGAAAACGTTTGGCCTCTGTTATTGCCAACAAAGGGTACATAACAAAGTATTGAGATGAGCTTTTGGTATAGACCAATACTTATTTTCCACCATGATTCGCAAATAAATTCTTTAAAAATCAATCAATGTGATTTTCTGGTTTTTTTTTTCCACATTCTGTCTCTCATGGTTGAGGTTTACCCATGTGACAATTACAGGCCTCTCTAATATTTTCAAGTGGGAGAACTTGCACAATTAGTGGTTGACTAAATACTTATTTGCCCCACTGTACATGTGTTCAATTCAATTCAATTTTATTTGTATAGCCCTAAATCACAACAAGGTTGTCTCAAAGGGCTTTGCAGAGGCAATATGATACACCATCAGAAAGAGCAAATGAAGCAACAAAGTTGAATAAATAAAGTTCAAGTCCTGGGCATCCCCCATCCTTAGACCCTCCATGTCGGCAAGGAAAAACTCCAAAAACTCCAGAGTCTTTGGGAGAAAATAAGAAACTTTGGGAAGTACCACAGTCAGGAGAGATCCACTCCCAGGACAGATAGACAGGAAGCACCAGGACTGCTAATGGGAATTAGCAGGCGAAGTTACAGTCCGTAAAGATGCAGTGGAGTAAAGGAACAACAAGAGGTCCATCTAGCCAGATGAGACGGGGGTAGCAACAAGGACGTCCATCCAGCCAGGGGTCCGGACAATCAGGAGGCTGCAGCTGAAAAATAGCCCCTCCCCAGAGGGGAGGAGGGAAAGGGGACACCGGGTGACTAGTGATGAAAAGACTAGACAACTAGACATTAACATTGGAAAATAGAAATAAAGTAAGACAAGTGGTAGGTAGAGTGAGAAAAAGGAGGTAGAACTCAGTGGCTGCACTATGTGTTGCCTTCATTATAATGTTTATATAAGGCTTTTAATTTTTTGCGGCTCCAGACATATTTGTTTTTTGTTATTTTGGCTCTTTCAACATTTTGGGTTGACGACCCCTGGCCTAAATCCACAGCCACAGCTCAACATTATTAAAATCAGAACAAAAATAATTGAATAATTTTCCATGAAAAGCACGTGTTTTTGACTCGTATCATGTTAACATTATACACAGAAACTCTTTCTCAACACAGACAGTTGCCAAAGAGAAAAAAAACACGTTTTACCACCGCTAGACACACTAAACACGCTGGAGTTAACTCTTGTAGCTGGCGGGAAACGTTCAGGACAGTCTTTACTAACCTTTACTTTCGTATAAATGCGAAATCATATTGGAGGTATTGCCTCCTCGGCAGCCACCCTCAGCATACGTGTTTTGTATGTCGGTTGGACCTTCTCTAAGCAGCGGTCGTCTGTAACTTTTCTGTAACCGAAGTATTCCGTAACCGAAGTAAGATTAGTCATCAATTTGTAAGGGCATATGATTCTATTTGTAAGATTGCCAATGGCTTCGGGTTGACAGGTATGTACAGTGGGGAGAACAAGTGTTTGATACACTGCCGATTTTGCTGCTTTTCCCACTTGCAAGCCATGTAGAGGTCTGGAATTTGTATCACAAGTTCTCTTCAACTGTGAGGGATGGAATCTCATATAAAAATCCAGAAAATCCCATTGTATAATTTTTAAATAATAAATTTGTATTTAACTGCATGAAATAAGTATTTGATACATTACCAACTACTACTTAGTTCTTTTTTAAGAACCCCTCCTGTTCTCCACTCATTACCGGAAGTAACTGCACTTGTTTGAACTTGTTACCTGTATAAAAGACACCTGTTTACATGCTCAAACAAACAAACTTCAACCTCTCCACAATGGCCAAGACCAAAGAGCTATGTAAGGACATCAGGGATAAAATAATAGACCTGCACAAGGCTGGGATGGGCTACAGGAAAAGTTGACGGTCAATCTGCCTCGTTCTGGGGCTCCATGCAAGATCTCACCTCGTGAGGCATCAAAGATCATGAGGAAGGTGAGGGATCAGCCCAGAACTACACGGCAGGACCTGGTCAATGACCTGAAGAGAGCTGGAACCGCAGTCTCGAAGAAAACCATCGGAAACACATTACGCCGTCATGGATTAAAATCCTACAGCGCACGCAAGGTCCCACTGCTGAAGCAGTTTGCCACTGACCATCTGGATGATCCAGAGGAGCAATGGGAGAAGGTAATGTGTTCGGATGAGACCAAAATGGAACTTTTTGGTCTAAACTCGGTTCGTCGTGTTTGGAGGAAAAAGAAGGATGAGTACAACCCCAAGAACACCATCCCAACCGTGAAACATGGAGGAGGAAACATCATTTTTTGGGGCTGCTTCTCTGCCAAGGGTACAGGACCACTGCACCGTATTGAGGGGAGGATGTATGGGGCTATGTATCGCCAGATCTTGGCTGACAACCTCCTTCCTTCAGTGAGAGCCCTGAAGATGGGTCGTGGCTGGGTCTTCCAGCATGACAACAACTCAAAGCACACAGCCAAGGCAACTAAAGAGTGGCTCCGTAAGAAGCATCTTAAGGTCCTGGAGTGGCCTAGCCAGTCACCAGATCTGAACCTGATAGAAAATCTATGGAGGGAGCTGAAAGTCAGTGTTGCCCGGCAGCAGCCCCGAAACCTGAAGGCTCTGGAGAAGATCTGCATGGAGGAGTGGGCCGAAATCCCTGCTGCAGTGTGTGCAAACCTTGTGAAGGACTACAGGAAACATTTGGTATCTGTAATAGCAAACAAAGGTTTCTGCACCAAATATTAAGTTCGATTTTTGCGATGTATCAAATACTTATTTCATGCAATTAAATGCAAATTTATTATTTAAAAAATCATACAACGTGATTTTTTTTTTTTTTTTTGTATTAGATTCCGTCCCTCACAGTTAAAGAGAATTTATGATACAAATTACAGACCTCTACATGCTTTGCAAGTGGGAAAACCAGCAAAATCGGCAGTGTATCAAATACTTGTTCTCCCCACTGTATAACAAATATAAAACAGCTATGCGTATAATAATATAATCAAATCCAAATATGTATTGAACAGCAGTTTGTAAATCGAATCCTAAGATCGGTGTATCGTTGCAACCCCACTTGAGATCTAAAAAACATGATTACTTTGCTAATATCATGTTAATATTGAGACATCAATAGCCAGAAATCACCCCTACACACAATGTTCAACGGTAATTATTTCAATTTTCTTTACAGTAGTGTAGGCTATTATGGGAAATAATTTCTGCATCTAACTCCACAGAGAGGGGAAGCTAGCAGACGTAAAATGTTTGAAAAAAGAAGAGGAAATGGTGGTTTTAAAATGCCTTAAAACACGTCTGAAGATCGTCTGCGACTTAAAGTGTGCGTGCGCGTTTGCATATGTGTGGGGAGGGGATCGATGATAAAAAGTGAAGTTATGTTACCACAAGTACACAACTACCTGAGTCAGAAATACACGTCGAGTTGCACAGTGCTACACAACAGACCTACAACATCCGGGCTAGTCGGCTCACGCAGGAACGGAATGGCGGCGGAGGTAAGTGGACGAAAACGAGGCTCTAGTCGCCCAGACGGAAGGCTAAACGAGGGCAAAGTACAGTCGCTAGTCACGCAGGACTGTACGGCGAATGTGTCGGCGGTGTGACCGGCGAACTAACGCGGAAGGAGTGTAGGGGAAAACGTAGCAACGCGTGGGTTAAACATCGGGGAAGTGGTAATAGAGGGGGGAGGAATGAAGAAGCTCCCCGGCGTATCGAGCCTCTCGCTCGGCGTTAAAGAGCCATTCCTCCCCCTTCTACTCCCTTTTAGTCGTCGGGAGGAACCGAACCGAAAACAAAAGAAGGGAAGCTAAAAACAGTGTTGCCTGGGGTTGTTTGGTGAAGTTTTTACACGCGACAAAAGTTCTCCACGTTAGTCTTTGTCGTCTTTTTTTTTAGTTGGACATTTTGACTTTTTATTTCCTTCTCGCGCGAACCGCCGAGAAGGAAGAGGCGTTCAGCACCAAGTGGCAGGAAAGCGCCCCTGGTCACACTCCCAACATTAGCAGCACAACTTTATGACGACAACGGGTCGTAGTTAACGAAAAACAAGAAAACACGACTGAGTGAATTGAGTTTTATCAAATAAAGTGCTAATGTGTAAAGTTTGCATAGTTAGTTTTATGTGTTGGTCTGGCGCTATGGAAATTTATTTTGCACACCAGACATGCTAACATGTATGTCATTTACAAATGAAACTCAGATATGACTCATAAGTCTTGTATTGTAAAATGAAACTCAAGATTAGGCGTCAAGTCTTGATTTAGAGTCTTAATGATAAGACAAACTATTTAAAAGTAGTGCTGTCAAGCGATTACATTTTTTAAACACGATTAATCGCATGCAGTGCAGAGTTTAACTTGCGATTAATCACATTTTGATTTTATATATGTACAGTGAAAAAACACACCTCCTTAAAGGGTATGTAGTGCCCTGGGAAAATTTTAATATTCCATCATTAATCCATAAACGCATGCCTTTTGTATTCATATCATGCCATTTCGTGTAATTACACACAAGAAAATGATAGAAATTTGGCTCGATTGTCAAGCTAAAACGACCGGCGCCCGAGATCTGGCAGATTGTGTGCGTGACGTCACGACAAGTGAAGAGAGTGCCACCGGCCACTAGGGGGGCAGCGCCTATCTGCATCAATATAATTCCTTCTAGTGAGGGGAGAATTAGGGGTGTTTTGAGCTGTTTATGCTGATGCATTGTGTTCGTCCTGCACATATTCCAGGTCCCCTCATGAAGAATCACCCCTCGTTGTCAATAAAAGAGAATTCAGAATTGACAGTGAGGGGTGTTTCTTCAACAAGAAAAAGGCTCAGTGCTTTAATACTGAATGGCGGCGATGATGGCAGACAATTTCGTTTCTAGTTTCAGCGACGAATCCGACGTAGAAGGACGTAACGAATGTTCATCTAATGGTGACGAGGAGAGTTACGAAGCTTTAATCGGTGTTTTAGGTTACCAATTTGAGCCCAAACGAACGCCAATGCAGCATAATGAAACGGTCATTGAGGGGAGCAATGACGCTGATGAAACATCGGCAGCAGATCGTGTGGGAAACACCAATGATTTGTTTTGCATTTGTTTTTGTGAAGCTGATACACCGTGACTGCAAAATAAAGGAATGGATAAGAATAATTATCATTTATTGCGCTATCATAGCTTTTCGCTCTGCCAACAGACACAAATATGAATGGGATCAGAGGATTTGTTCTATATATTTTACGAACGATAATTTATACATGTGGCCAGTCCTGTATCCAATGCGTGACATTTTTTTATTATAAAAGAGTACTCACTCTGGCCATTTCGAGCTTGGCTGCTCCCCTCCTTTGCTTAGCCTTAGCCTCCTTTGCTAGTCATCGTCCTCTTTCTTGATATCTCGGGACATTTAGGTGGGTGCGCGTGTATGGTTGGCACCGCATCTCCTTTGAGCAGCAATCTTCACTTGTCCATACTTCGAGAAGCTTTCAGGTGGAAAATGCGCACCACAGAAAAGCGTGCCGGAGGCTGTGTCTAGAAAATTAGCCCTCTTTGCGCGGACGAACTTTACCCATTGTCTGTGTAGTCCAGCTTTTTTTTCGCGTTCAGGAACTCATGGATACTATATTCCGATAAATAACTATTTGTACACCACATAGCACAGCAGTTTTGAACCATTTTTGTGATGTTTTGGTCAAACAAACCCCAACGCTACTCTCTCGTCGTTAAAAATCAATGGCACCTGGCTCCGCCTCGACTGTCAATCACTTGTCGTGACGTCTCCGCCCCATTCGGCTGTTTCCGGAACACTTTCGGAAATATTCGTCATTTTCGATCTATTTTCGATAATTGCTCATTAATGTGATTGATTTTTTTGTTAACTTTATCAATATTTGTTATCTTGGCACATAACGGTTCTATTGATGTCTCACACCCCCTTTGCCACTATATACTCTTTAAACTGCCTGTGACACCATAAAAAATATATAATATGAATAGCATTATCATGTGAGGTACAATCATATTTTGAGATGATTCGACTATATAGACCCCAATCACCAACGTCACACAATCACGTTATTGCTGTATTGTGCCGCCATATTGTCCGTCATTGTGTGTCCGTATTGTCAATGATTGTAGTTTCTAAAGGTGGATTCACTTGCAAATTATGGAAGCCCCAGTGCTTTCAGATGCTGTAAACTCATTGGATGAGTTGCATAAAAGCCGTTATTTGGAAAAGCTTCGGTTGATCCAGCCACCAGATCCATATTTGATGCCCAAACCGATGTTTCCTCCCGTCCCGTCTCGTGCGTCAGAGCTCGTCCTGAGACCACAAAAATTCCAATCATACTCCAGTTTATGTCACGATGAGGAGTCGGCAGTGTTGCCACAGATTACTTGAAAAAGGGCCACAGAACCATCTTTGAACAGAAATGTATTAGTCTACAGGTTTTCACGACCATATCCCAATGACAATCACACAGGTATGACATTTATTAGTTCAAGCAGAGGAAATAATACATATTCACGGTGCAAGAAAGTAGTTTCCGTGTGGGCGCTCCCGTCAGGGGGGACATTTCACGCAAGGCGGCTATTTTCGGCATAACACCTGTTGTCGCGCTCACCTTCTTGCTGCGCGACCGTAGGGACGAGCTTCGTAGAGAGCGTAAACAAACCAGGAGGCGTGACAGCTAGCCGACATGCTAACCTGGAACGAGAGGCGTTTCCAAGTCTTATTCTCGCCTTTTAAAGCGAAAAACCACACAAAATTACCCCAGATTATGTCACATGGCGGCGGGGTTGTCGATTGTCTTCGCCGATCAGCAATCCCACTGGTGGCGACCAAGTTACAACTCGTGGTTCCCCTGCTGCGGGCAGGAGAGCTCGTTTGTCGGGGAAGCAGCTGGAAAGTGACCGCTGGACAAACCGGCCGACGTCGAAGGAGCGCGTAGCTGCCCAACCCCAGCATAGTTGTCTATTGCTGGCACACGAAGAGGGCAGAGGGCGCTGGAGGTTTTGACGATATGGAGAACCGCACGGGCATAAGCAAAGTGCTCTCCCGGCAGGCACGCGAGGATGACCAAGGGGGGTGCGACAAACTATCGAGTGGCCTTCTTGGTGGACAAGGAGCATTGTCAGCCACAAAATGCAAGCCACCTCCATATTAAAACGTGTGCCATGATCCCAGTATTTGACATAATACAAAACACGATGTTTACTCACTTCCTTGTAAATCCAATGGTCCCACAGTAGACTTGTTTTGGCCAATCTCCGCAGTGAACGGTAACTTTTTGAAACTCGAAAAGGTTCACACGCTTTTCCCAGGTGCAGCTACAAAACCCTGCAGCACATTTTGCTGGTGTGATGCGAAAAAAAAAAAACTGAACTAATTAAATCAGCTGAATCCGCAGTCCATCTGCAAGCTATAAAGCAGGGGTGCCAATTCCGGTTCGCGAGAGCCCCTATCCAGCTTGTTTTCCATGTCTCCCTCCTTTAACACACCTGAATCAAATGATCAGCTCATCAGCAAGCTCTGCAGGAGCCTGATAACGATCCTGATTATTTGATTCAGGTGTATTGGAGGAGGGAGACATGGAATACAAACTGCTCTCGAGGACCAGACTTGGGCACCCCTGCTATAAAGCAATGCTGTATTGTGTGATGCTGACCCGGGTGACGTCATATTCGTATTCCTCCTCAATCCAGAAAGTCACTCATTTTCATGGCACGGGGTTCCAAAAATTGAATATGTATATCGATCGCTTCCACACACATTCAAGCGGTCCATTACACTAAGGAGCTTAAAATACCGCGTGAAATATGAAATAAGCGTGCTTTTTGCTGTCGTAGGCACTTTAAAACTAGTTAAATTCTCTTGTTTTCATCTACTGTGTTTCATCATTTTTTGAATCTACTGGAAATAAGTGAAATAATCTGCCAGTGCTTCAATTATTCAGTAATTTTTACTCAGATTTCTTGAAATGAGCTTATTTTCAGTTAGTTATTTATCTTAACAGATGTATTTTAAGCAGTAAAGTGCTACAGTATATTTAATCTTAAAAAAGCTTTGAAATGTCAGAAATGTTCTTAATTCAAGAATCGATAATGTTCAAAAGATTATTTGAAAACATGTTTTCTCGATTTAGGTAAAAAATGACCAACTTTTAGATGTATGGGCTTAATAAGAACAAAGAATAATAGGATAAACCACCACCAACCACTTCCTCGGTCATCTGATGTTTGACCCAATCAGGAAAAATAGGCGGGAGCTGCAGACGTGATCAGGAAGCAACTGTTCTTCATTTTCTGAAGTTTTGTCGTAAATACACCTAACTTCCCAATGAAAAGATGCGCAGAGAACGTCACTAAAATCTCTTTTTTGACTGGGAAACGTTTTAGCTAGTGTGACGAGAAGCGTCATCGTCCAGTCATCAGCAGTCTATTTCTTTTAAGGTTCCTCCCATGAAACAGGTCTCTCTTGGATCTTTCCCAAATTGATATGTGGAATATATTCGTAGCAGATATGGAACAATCAATCTGGCGTGTCAGATTAGGTTAATATAGGATATCAAGTTAAAAAGTTAATACACAGACATATGATACTCTATTAGATAATTTATCAACATACCAAGTTGAGTTCTCTTCATTCATAAACATCAGTCATTCATATGCAGCTGCCTGTTCAGGCAGTCAAACTGTGTCACAGTTCCTCTGTTGTTTTCACTGCCAGTCTGAAATCACAAAAGCACTTAAACGTTATAAACCAGCTTGGTACAAGTACAGCTTGCAAAATCCTATAACGCTTAATGAACTTTAGGCTAATGGGCATCTTTTTGTTCATTTTCAGTGTATTATTCAAAGAGAAGCGCAGCAAAAAAAAAACTGATTGGCTGTTGTCAGTTGTCACACATTTCTGCCATGCCAGATTTAGACCAGGGGTTTCCAAACTGCGGCCCGCAGGCCGGATACGGCCCGCCTCCACATTTGATCCGGCCCCTTGAACAAAAAAAGAAGAAAAAAAAAAAAAATATATATATATATATATATATATTTTTTTTTTTTTTTCCCTCAATAGTGTTATTTATTTCCTGGCTTTTTTTCTGTGAAGAACCCAGAGAGGGTTATTTGGTTATTATCGATTTAATTAATAGTGTTATTTTTATTTATTTTATTTTATTATATTATATTATTAATATTATATTATATTATATTATATTATATTATATTATATTATATTCAGGGGTGCACATATTTTTTTTGCCCAGGTTCTCAGAGGAGGACCTGGAGATGTGACTTGGTCCTCATTGAGCTTGAGAGCCGACCCGCCTGATGCGATAAAATTATGACAAGCTTTAGTTAGAGCCAAATACCTTTTTTAAATTATATTAACAATTAATGCCTGATTAACATCAACTGGCACAACAAATTTGCCATTACTTTGAAGTGAAATGTAAAGAAATAAACATAAAAGCAGTACTAATTCAAAATAAAGGGCATTATGCGGCTCCCACATTAACTCCAACCCTTTGTAAAAGTGGGATGTCCTCCTCCTCATAAGAGCTCATTGAACGTGCATGTTTAGCTTTGTGAAATGCGAGCAAAAACACGTTTGTTATTGCATGGCGCTGCTCTTCATTAACTGTATTCCGCCACTTGTCCATAGGGCGAGTGGGGTGCTGCCTGACATCGATAGTTTGCTTAATTGTCACATGCTGTTTTTTTCGTGCATTTCAAAGTTTGGATGGCTGAAATTCTTGTACCCAACATAAAATGCGCTGCCGTTATCAGCGATTCTCACGGCAAATTTTGTGCCACATATCCGTGCGAGCATCATTTGCTTCTAGCTATGGTACCTCCTGCAGCCACTTTTCAGCAAAAGTCCTTTTTTCGGTAGCTCCGGTGACGTCTCTGTCGTCTGTCTGTCCTTTGACGGGGGTGGGGGAACACGGAAATAATTACTCAGTGGGGCCTGCCTCCGACATTTTGAGAAGTGATTATCTCGTGTCCGCCGCAAATACAGTGGTCAGCCATCGGTACGCAAAAGCATATGGAAGCCGTTGAGAGCCAGCGCGTTTGTATACGTCCAGTACGCATGCGCGCATGCGGACCACTTATGTGCACCCCTGATTATATTATTAGGGCTGTCAAACGATTAATGATTTTAATCAAGTTAATCACAGCTTAAAAATCAATTAATCGTAATTAATCGCAATTCAAACCGTCTATAAAATATGCCATATTTTTCTGTAAATTATTGTTGGAATGGAAAGATAAGACAAGACGGATATATACATATATTCAACATACAGTACATAAGTACTGTATTTGTTTATTATAACAATAAATCAACAAGATAGCGATAACATTATTAACTGTTAAAGCGATCCATGGATAGAAAGACTTGTAGTTCTTAAAAGATAAATGTTAGTACAAGTTATAGAAATTGTATATTAAAACCCCTCTTAATGTTTTCGTTTTAATAAAATTTGTAAAACTTTCAATCAAAAAATAAACTAGTAGCTCGCCATTGTTGATGTCAATAATTACACAATGGTGCTGAAACCCAGCAGAGGGCGACAAAACACCCAAAAACACAAGTAACATGTGCACATGACACTGTGCTGTCATTTTAATCTGTTTGAGCAGGGCATGTGCGTTAAATGCGTCAAATATTTTAACGTGATTAATTTTAAAAAGTTAATTACCGCCCGTTAACGCGATAATTTTGACAGCGCTATATATTATATTATATTGTATTATATTGTTATTATTATTTTTTTAAATTTTATTTACTTTTGTTCCATGAAGAATCCAGAAAGGGTTATTTGATTGTGGCTTTCTGAAAAACAATAAATTTTTACATTTAGGCACTCCTGCAACTCCTGCCCCTCGTCAGAGAAGGGAAAAGTTATGTGGCCCTCACAGGAAAAAGTTTGGGGACCCCTGATTTAGACAATTGGCTCACAGCTGAGCCCCGAAATTGACTTTCGATATTTTCACGATCAAAGATCACAGAGATATAACCTCCCAGTCATAGTAGAATGTGCCCGTTGCGAACCCAAATAGATGAAAATAGCACATGCAAATTATGGTTTTAACTATTCCTCAACATTTTATCTTAATTGATCGGAAGAGTAGTCAATAATAAAATAATTCTAAAGTCAAAACAATCGTAATTTACCCCTGTCCCCGAGTATTGTATTTGACCACTCTTGTTTCTGTCAACAGGCCGGCCTAGGGCATGTGGACCTGGCCGCCGAGGTCCCATTCCATTTGAGATAGTGAGCTTGGGCAATGGAGACGGTGGGCCAGATGGGGACCAGGTCTCTTTTCTGGAGTTGAAGGAGAGGCTCTCCTCCTCCCCAGAAGATGGCTGCCCATTCCCACACTGTACGCTCAAATTATCTTTAATCACTCCTCTTTGGCTTAGTGAAATCCACTTAGTATTTTCCCATTATTCCTTTTTATTGTCTTACTTTGTAGGCCCACGACCTGCCCTTGGAGGAACTGTTGGCTCTGTATGGCTACACAGTGCCTAATTCAGCCAAGCAGAGCTGTCACGCAGCTGCCACTCTATCAGACATGGCCATGGACAAGGTGAGAGTTCATCACAAGCCATTACTACGATAAAATAAAAAACCGCACACTTGCAACCACATACCGCTGTTTTTAGTGCTGCTTCAAATTGAAGGTATACCGTGGTCTGAAAACGTCAAGGTTTCAAAACCACAAAAATTTTCCGTTGTACCAATCCTTTGGTATTAGCTATGTTTATGTCCCCAAAATGAATGGAGAAATCCCTCGCTTGCAGTTGCAAGGCTCAAGTCCCCCCCCCCCACCCGCGATCGTTTGTTGCTCTATGTCAGCGAAACTCCTGAACTTTTTCCCCCATCGAAGAAAACGAAATTGCTGGTATGGGAATACTTCGGCACCAGAAAAGCATAGACTTTATAATGATATTGACGGGGCGCGGGGCCGATTAATAGGGGGCCTGCATTGTTAGCGTGGCCGTCAAAGCTGACCGAGTGGAATCGCAGACAAAGAGCTTTTTTCGTTGAAAATTCTTTTGAATAAATTCTTAAAGCCCTGAATTCTTTATAGATATGGACGTAAAACAGTCTCGATTCTTGGTTAGAAGCAAAATAAAACGTGCAGTTAGCATTTTTTAACGTAAATATGTCTAAGTACGATGCTAGTCATTCAGTCAAAGTGGCAGCTGCCATATGTAGAGATTTTCCGTTGAAAATTCCTGTGAATAAATGCTTAACTCCCTGAATTCTTTATAGATATGGACATCAAACAGTCTCGATTCTTCGTTGAAAGCAAAACAAAACGTGCAGTTAGCATTTATTTTACATAAATATGTCGAAGTACGATGCTTGTCTGTCAGTCAATGTGGCGGCGCCATATGTAAACAGCTTTTCCGATGAAAATTCTTGTGAATAAATTCTTAAATCCTGAATTCTTTATAGATATGGACGTAAAACAGCCTCGATTCATTGTTAAAAGCAAAAAAAAAAAAAAACTGCAATTAGCATTTTTTTAACGTAAATATGTCGAAGTACGATGCTAGTCCGTCAGTCAGTGTGGCAGCCACCATATGTAAACAGAGCTTTTTCGTTGAAAATTCTTGTGAATAAATACTTAAATCCCTGAATTCTTTATAGATAATGACATAAGATAATCTCGATTCTTGGTTAACTCTTTCACTGCCAGCCATTTTCACCAGAGCAAGGCCCTTCCCTCCTGGCCGTTTTTTCTGGATTTTGACTGATTTTGCAAGGCCCACAGAAAATTATGTTCTATTGCTATATAAACTTGGAACCCACCAAAAGAAAGATTAGACTCTCTTCTTTCAGCAGAAAAAAAAGTAAGTTCGTATCTTTTTCCATTCTTTAGAAATCAGCATTAGAAAATAGCTTAGTTTGAGCAATTTTCCAATTTCTGATGAAAAAACGGAGAAAATTAGCTTTTTGTAAACGCATACATTTCAAACATAACTTTGACTTTAACAAAGCTATTTTTTGCATTAGTTACATTCCAAACATCTGAATAATGTTTTCCTTTTACAAAATACCATGAACAACAAGACAAATAGAGCTTTAGATAGCAAAGTAACAATTTATTCACACACGACTACTGAGAGATGACGGTTTGTCGCCGAGATGACGCGGTTGTCGCCACATCAGCTGTGTAAACTTTTCCCTCATCGTTGTCTGTCTCACAAAGATGGATTATTTTTGCATTTCTGCGGGGTCTGCTTGGCGAGCCGCTCAACGGGGGGTTTCACTCAATTTGCACGGTCGTCCAGCGCCTGGTGTCTCAGGCGTCCTCTCGTTGTTTTGTCCGGTCGGAGCGCCACCTGGCTTCATGCCGCCAGCGCTCTGACAAAGCTGCCCGGCCGTTCACTGCTGTTGAATCGGTTGCCTGGTCTTCCAAAATGCGCTACTGCCCTCCAGTGGCCAGTTTTATTGCTTTAAAAGGGGTTTGGAGCGTTGTTCTTTGTTTCTCAGATACAGCGGAAGCTATATATGTTTCTTATAAAAAAAAATTAAAAAACCGCAAAAGACGTATAAATACGTTTGTGGGCCAGTGGAGCATTTAAAAATAGAACGTTTTTATACGTTTCTGGGAGCAAATGAGTTAAAAGCAAAAATAAAAATAAAACGTGCAGTTAGCATTTATTTTACGTAAATATGTCGAAGAATGATTCCAGCCCGTAGCGGTTAATTTCTCCCATTGATTTTTTTCACAACGTTTCAAAATGCATGCATGGTACGAAAAATATAATAATTACCTTGGATCCTTGAACAAATCACTACTAAGACAATCCCTACTGTTTGTATGCGGTGCAGCTTTCTTACTTTTTCAACCTAAATCCGGCGTTGGATCGCTGAATGTGTTGACTAACTGTGACCGACAGCGAATAACTGAAGCGGACTATAGGACGGCCCCCTACTTGAAGGCTTTGCGCAGTGACTGACGGAAGTGACCTGTCAATACAATTATGAAGTCTTTGAGAAAAGTTATCGACGGCCGCGGCTTAGAGGAGCAGGGCCAACCGACATGTAAAACATGTTTGCGGACGGTGGCTGCCGAGGAGGCAATACCTCCAATATGATTTCGCATTTATACAAAATTAAATGTTAGTAAACACTGTCATGAATGTTTCCCACCAGCTATGAGAGTTAACTCCAGCGTGTTTAGTAGAGTCGTGCAAAATTTCCGATTCTTAGCTTATTCGCGATTCGGCCGTGGAAGATTGGAGAACGATTCACAAACATCCAAATTCCGATGATTGAATTATAACAGGTAAAGCGGAAATAAAACGCAGTCAGCGCGGTCTTCGGGGCGCAATGAAGAACGGACCGAGAGTAAATATCATGTGCAGCTAATGCCGCTAGGTAAAAAAAAAAAACAATAATACCTAACTGCGGCCGTCAGCCGCTACAAACAGCGCCCAGTTGCTATTTGCTACAAAGATACGGCTATGGTAGATATCATATATATCTAGACTAGATGTGAAATGACAGACTTTCCCGAACTAGTAAACAGGCGCCATCTTAAAGCAGTAGACTTCTCTAGAAGGCGCTGTTATAGAGAACCTAATTACTTTTTATCTAAAATACCCCTAAATCTGCAAAATCTTGACTTGAATCTATCTTTAAATGATGAAACAGTTTTAAAACTTTCACATGTCGAAAGTAGACATGAGGGAAATTATGGAATAACGGGCGCAATTTTAACAACTTTAACGGTTGATTCACAACATTAATTTAATTGAATGTAGTTTAAAGCTGCTGATACAGAATGAGGACTTGAGTATTTTGTTTACTGTTTTTAACCGGTAACTTGATACTAAAATAGTAGTTTGGTTTATTTAGCCTGAGAGGATTTTTGAACAATTTTGGAATATACAAAACATTAAAATAAATAAATAAATAAAATGGGGGGAGGGGGGCATCAATACTCGGTTTATAATCGAATCGGAGTCTCTGAATCGTAATCGTTATCGAATTGTTAGGTGCCCAAAGATTCCCACCTCTAGTGTTTAGTGTGTCTAGCACTGGTTAAACGTGTTTTTTTTCTCTCTGTCAACTGTCTGTGTTGAGAAAGAGAGTGCGTGTATAATGTAAAGATGATTGAACTCGAGTCATACACACGTGCTTTTTATGGAAAATAATTCCATTATTTTTTGTTCTAATGGTAATAATGTTGAGCTGTGACTTTGGATTTAGGCTCGCCTAAAGGACTGCATTTATTTCATTATTATTTAGAATATTATTATTATTTAACTTAATGTTATACCTATTTTCCAATCTGCTAATATGTTTTGAAAAATAAAAATCCTGTTCAGTGGAAAAAGTTGTTTTTTTTTAACCCAGATATCTCAAACTAACACATTTTAGAGCTTTAATTGCAATACTGTGATACCGTAAAACTGTGATTTATTGGCTTAAGGCAGTGCTTCTCAATTATTTTCTGTTACGCCCCCCCAAGGAAGACGTAAATGTTTCGCGCCCCCCCCCCCCAACTCTCTGCCGCCACTGTAAATAGTATCATTCGTCTATATTACTATTATAAGTACGCCTCAGCCTAACATTGTGTCCTTTTTTTTCTATTAAAGAAAAAAAGTAACATAGATCAACTTATAATAAAGTATAGCTTTTTTAACATTGTGTTGCTTGTAACAGAAAAGACTTAACGCGCATCAATTTGCCTGAAGTTAAAAAAAAAAAAAAAAAAAAAAAAAAAAAAAAAGTCACATCCAAACTGTAAAAATACACTCAAGGTACATTTTTGACCATTTGATACTGGAAAATAAAATGTAATAAAATCAGTAAATAATAACAAATTCAAATTGATTAGAAACATTTACTCTTCCGGACAACATGCCAAAAAATTTGACCGAAAAAAAACACAAAACTGAATAGAAGGGGGGAAAAAGTCTTTGGACAGAAGGAAAGTTTTTATTTTCGCTGATTCACCACAGTGCTCACTGGTTTACTGATATAACACTGACAAAGCGGGACGATTGTGACAGTTGGCAATATTCGGCACATTTTCGCTGAAAAACAATCAAGCGGCTTATCAATGAGATTGAGGTCTAATGTCTTCAAGTGGCGTCATAACTGATTTGGCTTCTCCGCTATAATCATTTTTAGACTCAGTAAACAGTGGTCTTTCCTCATTTCCCACTATATTAAAAGTCAAAGGCAAACGGCCCGAAAAAAGCGCATTCTCGTCGGCCGAGGGAGAACCGTAGGTGAGGGCGGTGGTCGTGACGATCCCAAGCCGAAAACGGCACTTCTCGGCCGGACACGTAAGAACCGAAGAAGACAGTGGGTCGCTGCGTGAGTCCAGCTCTGCATGAGTCTCTTCCGTGTGCTCTTGCTTACTTCAAAAATACTGCACGCACTTTGAAAATGAGAGCGCCACTGCCACCCACGGAGTGGATGTGCAAGTACACTTTATTCTAGTACGGCAAAAAAAAAAAAAGCATGTTCCCCGAGGTCACTCGCGCCCCCCCTGGCATCGCTCTGCGCCCCCCTGGGGGGGCGCGCCCCACCATTTGAGAAGTACTGGCTTAAGGTTATCATACCGTCAGAATATCATACCGCCACATGCCTATCTTCAATAGTCTTTCTTCTCCAGAATCAGATCACTGAGGACATCTTTGCTACAGCAGAGGGAGTGGCATCGTCAGCTGATGATCTCACTCCCTCTGTCACCTCCAGTACCTCAGATCTGCTTCAGCACCTGCCTTGTAAGTGATACAAAACTGCTGTTTGTTTAATGTTGTGGCCGGTGACTGGAAAGTTGGGGTACACACTAGGGTTGTTCCGATCATGTTTTTTTGCTCCCGATCGTTTTAGTTTGAGTATCTGCCGATCCCAATATTTCCCGATCCGATTGCTTTTTTTTTTTTTTTTTGCTCCTGATTCAATTCCAATCATTCCCGATAATTTTTCCCCATCATATACATTTTGGCAATGCATTAAGAAATAAAACTCAATTCAATTGC
This sequence comes from Corythoichthys intestinalis, assembly GCF_030265065.1. NCBI lineage: Eukaryota > Metazoa > Chordata > Actinopteri > Syngnathiformes > Syngnathidae > Corythoichthys > Corythoichthys intestinalis. The sequence goes on along the minus strand of NC_080401.1, from coordinate 46,699,617 downwards.
TCCAAGTATCTTTTTTTATTGTCCAACATGACATTGTTCCACTGCTTTGGATCAAAAAGCTTATCAGCACTGTGCCATAAAATATGTAAACAATAAACATGTTAAATAAAGTTTTTTTCGGTGCCACACTTTGTGAGTGCGACAATAAATGGCAGGGGAGGATGTTTGTTGTTATTATGAACCAATCTTTAAACCAAAACTAAAGACTCTGGATGAGTGTAAGACATTCTGTCTGTAACGTTAAATACAATTAGAAAACGATTTTATAAAATAAATAAATAAATAAATTTAAAAAAGGCATGTCCGATATTTTTTTGCCGATTCCGATACGTTGAAACTGACGTGATCGGACCCGATCGACATCTCTAGTACACACATACAATGGGTTTTCCTGGTTCACATTGAGACAACGTTGCTATATGTTTAACTCAGTGACTAGCAAATTCTAGTACTCTTTCTGGTTTTAGGGTGAACAATAATACCAAAATTGCTATGAAGATTTCGAATTTCAATTCTCGACACTTCGATCTTTGCCTATCTCGATTTAGTACATCCCATCATATTTCTAAAGCAGTGATGAACCGTGCATTGTGGACATAGGCCTTCACTTTTATATTTTTTGGGTACAATTTAAAGTAACACTAGGTAGCTTTTCAACCATTATAAGATATTTTCATAACATTTGTGATAATATGTCGCCTGACAACTAGTTGAATGACTCCTCATCTATATCTTGAGGGGGGCAGTATCACTTTCACCGGCACTAATTAACTTTGAGGGGTGTGGCAGGAACCCAGGCACACAAAAAACTACAAATGTGCTGACTGCTTTATGGCATACGTCACTTTCCCTTTTCATTATAAAGACGGAAGTCGATGCGAACGCTTTCGAGTTCGGCAAAGATGGCAGAGCAACAAAAGACACAAAAAGTTTTGTCCGAAGAATGAAGAAAAAGGGGACTACCAGAGATAAAAGGATACTCAAGAATAAACATTGGCCCGGATTTCACTCGCTAGCGTGACGCCCCATTAACCCCCCTCCCAACCGAACTCGTCAGCGCTGAGGAGTTCGGGTGGGTTGGAGAATTTCTAGTCACACTAAGCCACACGATTGCTAACCATCATATGCTATTGTTTAGCCACAACTGGATTCATTACCTCATTACTGTACTGGCCCGAATATAAGATGGCCCTGATTATAAGACGACCCCCTCTTTTTCAAGACTCAAGTTTGAAAAAAGACTTTTTGAACACCAAATTCATTTTTATACAGAAAATAATTACAGTACACAACAAATGATTATAACAATATATTTAAGAGAAAAAGCATGTTATTTTGCCTCATTCAAATCTTAATATCTGAACATTTAAATATGTAAAGTGCAATCACATTCGTAAATGAATGGCTTCTGGTTTTTGAAATGTAAATAAACCAATCTATTGTGATAAAACAACAAAATCAACCATCAACCATCAAAGTGACGTCTAACTGTAACTGTAGTCTTGAAACAAATCTGAATAAGGAAAAACATTGCAATAAAATAATGCAAATTGGTTAAACTTGAGAGTAGCTGAGATCTGTCATGACAGAACATTACTCCTCAAGTTCAGCATTCGCTTCAATGATATCTGGCGCCATCTAGCGTCGTGAATGGGTATAATGTCTAGACCGCGAATATAAGACGACTCCCACTTTTTCAGTCTTATTTCAATGCAAAAAACACCGTCTTATATTCGGGCCAATACGGTACTACTATTCATCCTTCACACAGCCGCTGGAAAAAGAAACGTCGTTTAATCCACCTACAGGCGACTGTGAGATCATGATTTTACGGCACTGTGTGGTTGCGCGCTGGTCCTCATGGGAAACGCAGTCTTCCTTGAGGCAAAACACTACCGCTTTTGTCCACCGGCGTCGCAAAAATCGACCAAAACTGAAAAGTTACCTAGTGTTGCTTTAAAAATACTTGTATTTTTATTTTTATATCCTTATTTTTTATACTTTACATCTATATATCTTTGTAGACTAATAGATATATTTTAAAAAAATTATATATTTTATAATTGGTCTGATATTTACGAAAAGAAGGGGGATCAACAAAAGATATTTGCAGACCTTAAACGCAAAGGAAGTAAAATGCTTAGATTCAGGCTGTAGATGTGTGTACTCACTGTTCCGAGGCATTAAAAACTAATCATTAAGACATTGCGCAAGATGGACTTTCTGAATTTTCCCTCTCAGCTGGAAACAAAGACACATCCGTCTGCTCATCTGACGAGGAGTCTGATGATATCTCCTTCCCCTCCAATGAAGAGCACAAGGTCAGCCCCCAGAAAATGGCATCACACACAAATAATGCATCACTCCATCAGATAAATTTCTTTACCATGCTTCACCAGGAGATCATGGTTGGGTCCATGTACCAGGCAGCCATCCCTCCACTCAGTCCGTATACGTACCAGGAACAAGGTAGGAATCCCTTGCTTTTGCCGTGCTCTTGGCACCTTATTTATACAACTCTGACATCCCCGTGTCCAGTGTACAACAGCGACGACCAGTTGTTGTGGAGACCAGGTACTCTGCCTCTGCATGAAGTGGAAGACTTCTTGTTGAATGTAGCAAGGCCACGTGACCATGAGGGAGAAATTTGCAAGCAAACGTGTGCCAACAATGTCCGAGACAATGAACAGGTACGACCTATGTATACACCTAGCTTAATTTCTGTCTGTTCATTCTTATTAGACCTAAACAGTTAACAGAGAGCTACAGACTTACATATTTTCTCACAACACAGTAGCCCCTATCTTGAAATTTTGAGCTCAAGAACAAAATTTAAAAACAGGCTCGAGCCAATCCAGATAGGTTAAAATTTCAGATAAGCACAATTTAAAATTTCAGGCAAGCACAGCTCAACATTTGAAGTTAGCACAACGTAGCAGTTCAATTTCTGATTACTCAGTTTTGCCCCAAACCTTGATAATTCAAGTTACCACATCTCATTTTATCAAAACATGATTTACGAATACAGTGCTACCTCAACATACGATCACATCGACATACGATCCTTTCGACATCCGACGCAAAATTTGACTCGCCATTTGTCTCATATGACGAAAGGCTCAAAATATGACAATTTTTTAAAGCATCGCAATCATTGTTTTACCGCAAGACGGACCCACGGCGGATTTTCTTGTGAGAGAAATCAACATGGGTCCCAAGAAGGTTAGTGTAGGTGGTGGAAAAAAAAGGAAAAGGTGATGCTTACCATTGAAATTAAGAAAGAAATGTAGAAAAATATGAGCGTGGTGTGTGTGTGAGCTAACTGGCTAGAAAGCGCGACTCACCGGTCCCCCCACCCCCATTCCCGGCAACAACAGAATATGAAAAGCGAAAGTAAAAACTTCCCACTCTTCCGCACCTCTCTCCCACGTCAGTCACACGATTCGTTTGCATGCAAAATGCAACTGTGACATAAGAACCTGATTCGGTACATTATTATTATTTTTACCTGTACAGTGGTACCTCGACATACGATCGCTTCGATAAATGATCTTTTCGAAATCCGAGGTAATATTTGACTTGCCATTTGTTTTTACATCCATCAACATGCTCGAAATACAACGGTTTATGACAGCGCCACGGTTTCTTTGTTTTCCTGCAAGACGCACGGCAGATTTTCTTGTGAAAGAAATCAACATGGGTTTCAAGAATGTTAGTGCAGGTGGTGAAAAAAAGGAAAAAGGCGAGGCTTACCATTGAAATTAAAAAGGAAATGATAGAAAAATAGGAGCGTGGTGTACGCATCCGCGAAGTGGCTCGACATACGGCCGTAGAATGTCTACCCTCGACTGTCCTCTTCCGACTTCCGTTCGCCAGTCTTTATAAGTTAAGGTGCCAATTATTCTTGAGGTAACATTGCCAAAGAAATCGCCAGCTTCGTCAGGTTTCTAATCATTTATGCCATCAACTTGTGCAACACAACACGCCTACTGTCTGCCACAGTTGAACATGAAAAGTGAAAGTAAAAAGTCCCATCTCACTCTGTCAAGTCAGCCTCGCGATGCGTTCAGGTACACCACCCAAAACGCATTCTCCACATTAGAACCCGATTCGTTACATTATTACAGGTATAATTAATATTATTATTATTACTATTATTATATTATTATTCCTATTTTAATTCAACATTTATTTGTTTTGCTCTGTTTAATTGCTATTTGCAATATTACTAGCAGTATATATTAAGGATTCCGGGCTGTGGAACGAGTTAATGGAATTATAATGTATTCTTACGGGAAAATCCTGCTCGATATACGACCATTTCGACTTACAAGCAGGGTCCTGGAACGAATTAACTTAGTATGTAGAGGTACCACTGTATTATGTTATTATTATTCCAATTTATATTTATAATTTGTTTTGCTTTTTGTAATTGCGATTATTAATTGTACTTCCACTATTTATTAAGAATTTAGTGTAGATTTTTGGCCTGTGGAACGAATTAATCGAATTATAATGTATTCTTATCAGAAAATCCCGCACGAAAAACCACCATTTCGACTTATAAACCAGGTCCTGGAACGAATTAAATTCGTATGTAAAGGTACCACTGTATTCAGAATCCCAAGTTACTGACAAAAACTTTAAAAAATTGTGTTGTATAAGTTGTTGTGAAGTTTGCACAACATGTTGTTGAAGGATTTTTTTTTTTTTTTTGCAGTGTAGTGACATACTAATTTAAACTCACAGCAGGAGAATTAAAAGAGCCTCATGATTGGACATTGTCAAGGAATTGGTTCCCAACATACTGTATAGCTTAAGCTTTATTATCGTACAAGTGTTATCTAAAATTCATAATTCAGAGCATAGCTGTCTACATCCTGAGGCGAAGAAGGTCAGGCAGGCGCTCTAAAGCAGGGGTCCCCAACCTTTTTTGCACCACGGACCGGTGTGATTTGGGTCTTTTTTTTCACTGACCGGTGTTCTGTCACATTTTGCACCCTTCTAAAATTTTGCTCCCAAAGCTTTTGTGGCGGTGAAAAAGCCCTCTTTTATATTCAGTTGGACTCTCAATGTTATCCAACGGTACTAAAAAACTATTTACATCATAAACATACATCTGCAACACGAAAATGGCGTAAATTAATGCTTAACGACACGGTGAAGTCGTTAAGTGAGAGAGCTGCGTGCAGTTGTTGTGTGCAGCTAACATGGCAAGCGTAAGTTAATATTCCTTTCTTTAAAGAAAGTTTGTAGTGTTTACTTTGGAATCGCTGCATTCTCGGCAATTTTTAACGTTACATGCATGCAAAATTTGTCAGAACACCGGCAATGTCCGGCAGAAAAAAACTGCAAATATAAAATAACATTTGTTTTTAGCCCCGTCGTGTTAGGTGCAGGGAAAATATAACTCACCTGCTGAAACAGTGGGAGGCCTGAGCTTGTTTCGTTGAGACGAGCTGGTCCCATCAATGTGTGATGGGAGAGTGAGAGAAGCCCGCTTCCCAATGATACAATGTTGGAAATGGTAGCACGGTTTTCAATGCTGTCCTAGCGATGTCAGGATATTCTGGAATGACTTTAATCCAGAACCACGGTAGAGTTGTTGTCTCAAATGTACGTTTAAGGTCGCCGTCATTTGTGATCTCTACAAATTGATCCTCCTGTTGCACAGACATGCTCGAATCACTCGGTTTATTCACAAACGGGTCACGAATCCACTCCTTCGCAGTTCGTGGGTCTTTAGTGATTGGGAAGTAGCGTAGATTTTGTTTTCATGTAGGTTTTAGGCTTATCTTCTGGCTCGTCAATTGCCCTTTTCCCCGTAAAAAAATCTGTCACAGCGCACGTAGATATACAAAACAAATGTACTGCTAGCAGTCCAATCAATGGATTGCTATGACGACATTCCATCCTGTAGTATTATATGTAGAGTAGACATGGATACTGGTGTGTTAAGGGGCACAGGCCAAAGTTAATTTGGCCATTATGCAGTCTTTAATAAATTATTATTTCTTTTACGGCCCGGTACCAAACGCACCACGGACCTGTACCGGTCCGCGGCCCGGCGGTTGGGGACCCCTGCTCTACAGGGTAAAGCTGTTACAATAGACCTTTTAATTGGTAACCGTGCAGCCTGGCCACCCACGCTTCATTATGACGTATTTTGACGTATTTTCTCTTATCATGGGACTATTGTTTTACCAGTTAAGCCCGCCTTCCAGTATTATAACAATCCTCTGAGCTCTGCCTCGTTAGAGCATCGTTGTACTCTGTGCGTGATTGATGTTCTTTATATGATCATAAGTAAACTTTTAAAGGACTTCTGGAGTGAGAGCCTTTTTCTTCTACAAACAAAGAGAGAACGGATTTTCTCTCCTGACACACAGCTATCATCATCAATGGCACTGAAAGAGTTGAATAATTTTGCAAAATGCAGAATGTAAAACTGATCTCAGGTTATTCTTTATCACGACAAGTTCTTTGACTGTAGAATCACCATTTTCTTAAAGAATATGAAAAACACTGTATAATTGTGCTTGTGTTATAAAACAAAACACCCAAAAAAATCAAACGTTGACCTACAATAAAAGAAGGGCAGCTTACCTGTGATTGATGCAGCTCCAATGACAACATCCTAGTCAGGCTTTCTTTGTTCGTTTATACTAACAGGCGCTGTATGAACTGCTGAAATGCAATTTTAATGCGGAGGAGGCACTGCGACGTTTACACTTTAATGTGAAAGTAGTCACTGGTAAGACTTTCTTTTTATTCATATTGTTTGAAGCTCTAAAGCAAGTGCAATATTTACTTGAAGATTTTTTTAAAACAATGATTTTCGTGATTGATATTCAATGTTTTGATCCAATTTTCCATGTGCTCATCCCTTTTGAGCAGAAGAGCTGTGCGGCTGGACTGAGGAGGAGTGTAGGAATTTTGAGAACGGCTATAAAGTTTACGGGAAAAACTTCCACCTCATTCAGGCTAATAAGGTAAGTGCTTCAAAGACAAGGTGTTTATTCCTAACTCTCAAGGCCATAGCCAGGTCACAATTTTTGAAGTTCAGAGACACAAGTACATCTAAGGGCTTTCACATTCATGGATAATGTAATTTAGGGCAAAGGTTCCATTCACATACTGTAAAGGCATTATTAAAAACTGTCTGTCCCTTCTTACATACATATACTGCAAATTATATGCACTTATATTATATAAGTGTAACACCAAATTTGCATCTGCCTTCTAATATACAGATTGCCAATGTATTTTCATTCACAATCACATACACATATCATGCACGTAACTGTGTGTCCTTTTGCATACTTATACCGGTAAGTTAAATATTAGGGTGCTTTCACACCTATGGTCCCTTTGTTTTGTTACTATGGGGCTAAATTGATACAATTGTCTCTTTTTTTGTTTGGAGCGTTTGTGTTCACAAGACAATGCTTCTGTAGCGGTTTAACCCTTTAACACCTACAGTGGGGAGAACAAGTATTTGATACACTGCCGATTTTGCTGGTTTTCCCACTTGCAAAGCATGTAGAGGTCTGTAATTTGTATCATAAGTTCTCTTCAACTGTGAGGGACAGAATCTAATACAAAAAAACTGAAAATCACGTTGTATGATTTTTAAATAATAAATTTGCATTTAATTGCATGAAATAAGGATTTGATACGTCACAAAAATCGAACTTAATATTTGGTACAGAAACCTTTGTTTGCTATTACAGATACCAAACGTTTCCTGTAGTCCTTGACAAGGTTTGCACACACTGCAGCAGGGATTTTGGCCCACTCCTCCATGCAGATCTTCTCCAGAGCCTTCAGGTTTCGGGGCTGCTGCTGGGCAACACGGACTTTCAGCTCCCTCCATAGATTTTCTATCGGGTTCAGATCTGGTGACTGGCTAGGCCACTCCAGGACCTTAAGATGCTTCCTACGGAGCCACTCTTTAGTTGCCTTGGCTGTGTGCTTTGGGTCGTTGTCATGCTGGAAGACCCAGCCACGACTCATCTTCAGGGCTCTCACTGAAGGAAGGAGGTTGTCAGCCAAGATCTGGCGATACATAGCCCCATCCATCCTCCCCTCAATACGGTGCAGTCGTCCTGTACCCTTGGCAGAGAAGCAGCACCAAAAAATGATATTTCCTCCTCCATGATTCACGGTTGGGATGGTGTTCTTGGGGTTGTACTCATCCTTCTTTTTCCTCCAAACACGACGAGCCGAGTTTAGACCAAAAATTTCAATTTTGGTCTCATCCGACCACATGATATTCTCCCATTGCTCCTCTGGATCATCCAGATGGTCAGTGGCAAACTTCAGACGTGTCTGGACATGCACTGGCTTCAGCAGCGGGACCTTGCGTGCGCTGTAGGATTTTAATCCATGACGGCGTAATGTGTTTCCGATGGTTTTCTTCGAGACTGTGGTTCCTGCTCTCTTCAGGTTGACCAGGTCCTGCCGTGTCGTTCTGGGCTGATCCCTCACCTTCCTCATGATCAGTGATGCCCCACGAGGTGAGATCTTGCATGGAGCCCCAGAACGAGGCAGATTGACCGTCAACTTGGACTTCTTCCATTTTCTAATAATCGCTCCAACAGTTGTTACCTTCTCACCAAGCTGCTTGCTTATTTTTCTGTAGCCCATCCCAGCCTTGTGCAGGTCTATTATTTTATCCCTGATGTCCTTACACAGCTCTTTGGTCTTGGCCAATGTGGAGAGGTTGGAGTTTCTTTGTTTGAGCATGTGAACAGGTGTCTTTTATACAGGTAACAAGTTCAAACAGGTGCAGTTACTTCCGGTAATGAGTGGAGAACAGGAGGGGTTCTTAAAAAAGAACTAAGAGCCGAAATATTTACAAGTTGGTAATGTATAAAATACTTATTTCATGCAGTTAAATACAACTTTATTATTTAAAAATTATACAATGTGATTGTCTGGATTTTTGTATTAGATTCCGTCCCTCACAGTTGAAGAGAACTTATACAAATGACAGACCTCTACATGGCTTGCAAGAGGGAAAACCAGCAAAATCGGCAGTGTATAAAATACTTGTTCTCCCCACTGTAAGCCTACTTTGGCTGAATTTGCATGCCTTTGATGTTGCCTTTATATTTCAAAGAAAAAAATGTTTACAATGGCCAGGTTAGGTCCCTTTTTTCAGGACACCTTAACCTCCATGTGCAAACTATTGTTTTCTTCACTGACCATTGACCAATTATAATCAACATTTTGGACCCAAAAAGACAAAAAAAAATCACCAAATCTTTTTTCAAAATTTGTTATGTTGATGTCCCATTGAAAACCAAACATGCTCGACCAACCATTTTGTAGCTTGATAAGATTTATTCAGCTTGTTAGTAGAGCTGGGAATCTTTGGGCACCTAACGATTCGATTACGATTACGATTCAGAGGCTCCGATTCGATTATAAAACGATTATTGATGCACCCCCCCCTCCTTTTTTTTCTGTTTTTTTTTTTTTTTTTTTTTTAAATGTCTTGTACATTAATTCCAAAATTGTTCAAAAATACTCTCAGGCTAAACCACACTACTATTTCAGTATCAAGTTAACATATAGCAGTAAACAAATATACAAAAATAACATTAAATAAAAAACTCCAGTCCCCATTCTGTATCAGCAGCTTTGAACTACATTCAATTAATTTAATGTTGTGAATCAACCGTTAAATTTGTTAAAATTGCTCCCGTTATGCCATAATTTCCCTTTTGTCTACTTTCGACATGTGAACGTTTTAAAACTATTTTAAAGATAGATTCAAGTCAATATTTTACCGATTTAGGAGTATTTTAGATAAAAAGTTAATTAGGTTTGCTTGGAAGGTTCGCTACAACAGCCTTGCAGTGAAGTGTACTGCTTTAAGATGGCGGCCGTTTATAACGCCCGCATCTAGCTTTTTGTAGATGTGCTGCTAACACTACCAAATCTATATTGCATCTAGTCCTATATAAATGATATCCACCGTAACATTATATGGATGAACTCTGTAGCAGCTTTTCGGCAGCAGTCAGGTATGTTGTTGTGTTTTTTTATTTCGTTGCATGAGTTGAGCTAGAGCCGTGAGTTGAGCATTGGCATTACCCGAGGGGCCGGGTAATGGGAAGCATGATGTTTAGCTACTCTCGCTCCGTTCCGTCCCGAAGACCGCACGGCGTGCTGAGTGTTGTGTACTTCCGCTTTACTTCGCATATTTCAATAATCGGAATTTGGATGTTTGTGAATCGTTCTCGAATCTTCCACGGCCGAATCGCGAATAATCTAAGAATCGGAAATTTTGCACACCTCTACTTGTTAGTATAAACATTCAACAGAAAAAAATAAGACTGAATAGTTTTATGTTTGACAATTCAACACAAACAGCAGGTATGGTCATATGCGTTTTTGGCCTTTACACATACTATGGTCAAAACAGGTTATATACAGTGCAAAATAGTGAGAATTTAAAAAATATACAGTATATATATATACATCATCTAACACAAAAATGATTTAGCGGATATCTCTTTGTGAGGTTAGGTGGTGTACCCATCACCTTATCAAAAGTATATACATGCAGTCAAGCTGGTCGAACACACACATCTATATACAAATTGAAAAGATTGGTAATAAAGAAAAAAAAAAATCAAATATAACCATAAAAAAAAGTATTTCAAAAAAATAATGACAAGTAGTTCAATGTTTTCAGGCAAGCAACTCAAATGTTTTTTTTGTTTTTTTTTGCAACTCAATAAAGTTTCGTCTTGAACAGGACACAGAGCTACGTCACACACGTCGCACAGCCCACTCTTCCGCCGTTTGCGCGCTGTCACTTCTACTCGCCGAGACCCCGACTCATCCAAGGAAAACAAAGACAAATACGGCTCACCCTCTTCCTTGAGTTAATGAAGTAATGCATTAGCTTGCGCTAAATTTAGTTTTTGATTCATTCCACACGTTTCAAAGTCGCTTGCTCAATCCAACCGGCCGGTGCTCGCTTTGCATGCCTCCCTCTCCTTAGGTGGCGCCTCGCTCGGCAATTTATGAAAAATTTTCACATTAGGTTGGTCCTTCTGGACCTCACAACGGCTCTTGGCATATGTAGTCTGTCGTGTTGCTTTCGGTTTTGAAATAGGACAAGAAATTATGGAAATATGGAGATAAACACATGGTCCATGCAGCGTTTCAATGTTCATTTATGAGTGCAATGAAATTATAAAACTCAAATGACATTAGCTCCCGTTTTACTTGGTCGACTGTCTTCAAATAAAAACTGGTGTGGACATCAACTTCCGCACTTTCAAATGAGAGCAACCAGCGGCACGTGGGTGACATAAGTACAGCGTGACGAGGCTTCAAAGATGATATGCGTGAACACGTCGCCGCCGACATGTTCGGTGTTAAAGGGTTAAACTGTAAACACAGGCCATATGCGACCCTTTTGCACTCTCATTGGATGGGAATTACTCCATAAGGTACACTCTCATTGGTCAGTAATTATTCCGGAAGGTGCGCTTCAAAGTTGCTTTTGCGACTATATCACAATTTTTCATACAAGTATGTGAAACTTCCATCAAAGGTTGAGGCTAAATTTATTGTCTCTACAAATTAATACAGTGGGTGAATTATTTTGAACAGCCTGCGATTTTGCAAGTTCTTCCACTTAGAAATGATGGGCGGGTTTGAAATTTTCACGGTAGGTGGTTGTCCGCTGTGAGAGACGATCTAAAAAACAAAATCCAGAAATCACAGTGTATGCTTTTTAACAATTTATTTGTTTATTATTATTTCTTCATTAGCTAGAATTGTGAGCCTCAAATACCTATTAGTCACCTTTAAAAAGTCCACCTCACTCCACTTATTCTCCTAAATAAGTAGAGTGGACGTGGACATTTTAAGTCTGACTTTATGACCTGTTTGACGTGGTTGCTGCATATAAACACCTGTCCACCCCATACATCCCAAAGAGCTGTCCAAAGACACCAGAGACAGAATTGTAGACCTCTACAAGCCTGGAAAGAGTTACGGTGCAATTGCCTAACAGCTTGGTGATGTAAGATCTACTGTTGGAGCAATTGTTAGAAAATGGAAGAAGCTAAACATGACTGTCAATCTACCTCGGACTGGGCCTCCATGCAAGATCTACCTCGTAGGGTCTCAGTGATCCTAAGAATGGTGAGCAATCAGCCAATAACTACAAAGGAGGAGCTGGTGAATGACCTGAAAGGAGCTGGGACCCCATTTCCCAGGTTACTATTGGTAATACACTAAGACGTCATGGTTTAAAATCATGCATGACACGGAAAGTTCCCCTGCTTAAACAAGAACATGTCCAGGCCAGTTTTAAGTTTGCCAATAACCATTTGGATTATCCAGTTGAGTCCTGGGAGAAAGTCATGTGGTCTTAATTCCACTCATAGTGTTTGGAGGAAGAAGAATGATGAGTACCATCCCGAGAACACCATCCCTACTGTGAAGCATGGGGGTGGTAGCATCATGCTTTGGGGGTGTTTTTCTGCAAACTTACTTTCCTTTCTGTATATAAAAACAGTGCCAGATGATTTGTTTCACCTGACGTCGGTGTTATGAATTGTCCGCAAGTTATACATTTCTTTAATGGCTCCGACTTCCCCCAAATGACAGATATGCTTTACATATGAGATGTTTTAATTCATAGCCTTCCATTACCAACTACTATCCAGACATGCCTAGTATCTACATAACATAAACATCCATATGGCAACATTTGCTTGTGCTTTTAACTATATTTACATTATTTATGGTCAATAATAGCAGAAACTGACAATCAGACATTCAGTACCGCATGTACTTATCCTGAGTAAGTATAACTAAACAAGCCTCCTTCTTCGGCAGGTAAGGACCCGCTCTGTGGGGGAGTGTGTGGAGTACTACTACATGTGGAAAAAGTCCGTGAGGCACGACTACTTTACTCAACAAGCCACCAGGATCACTCGAAAGAAGTACACCTTGCTGTCAGGCAGCATGTGAGTTATAACTAAACAAAACTCTTTGTCTAATTAATCCTCAGAAACAGAATCCTAGTACGAAATCAGAAATTTAATCCTGAATGAGACTAGTTAAGCCTTCTCAATGATGGGCTCGTCTGCTTTTTATGTTCTACAGGGAAGACGGAGACCAGGATGGGTACTCTGGTGACATAGATGGAAGTCATAATTCTGCCGCCTTACTGTCTCGCAGTAGCTCCACAGTCTCTGGAAAGCTGGCAACCCCCTTACCTCGGCAGTCGAGCCTGGAACTGGACAAACAAGGTGAAACGCTGATAAAGCAGCAGTAGTTTAGAAATGGAATGTGGGCAAATTGCATTTATTTTCAGGTTCATTTCAATAAATATGAGTATTTAGTTTAAAGAGCATACGACAGGAGAAAAAAAGTCTTAAATAGCATTATTATGTGAATTTGAATCATATTTTGAGACGATTCGACTATATACAACAATTTAGCAAAGCGCAGATGACGAGAAATTAGTTTTTTAATCTGCCGGTTGGCCACGCCTACCATTATAGGGCTCTAGCGTCTCCAACAGGTGGATGATGTCACCGGGAGACTGGGCTCATCAGTTTTACTATTCAACCCATTGAGGGGGAATTATTCAGAACGAGGAAAACGCGATGAAGAGAGCCGCAAAATGTCATTGTTTCAGTCTCTCTACTCCAATATTTTTACCGGATATTCTTTTTATCCAAGTATTTTTCCCCGATAGCTAAATAAATGGCTTGAGAAGGACCAGTCAGCCCGTTGAGGGGGAACTATTCACAACGAGGAAAACGCGACGAAGAGAGCTGCAAAATGTCATTTTTTCTCTTTACTTCAATATTTTTACAGGATATTCTTTTTATCCAAGTATTTTCCCCAATTTTTAAATAAATGGCATGGTCATGACAAATAACAGTCTTGTGCTAAATGGAATATTAAATAATAAAAATGCACTTATTCAGGACGACATGGCAAAATTACTCCATAATGGTCAAAACTGTCGACTTCACCTTTACTGTCGCACCTCCCGAACGATATTTTATGACACCTAAATCGGACATTTGTCATTTCCCTTCCCCGGCTTCGGAGAATGTAAACAAACCAAGAGGCGTGACAGCTAGCCGACATGCTAACCCGAACCAAGTGATGTTTCAAAGTCTTCGAAGCGGAAAATCACACATAACTAGCCCGGATGTTTTGACATTGCGACTGGGTTGATTGTCTTCGCCGGAGAGCAATTTACAGCTCGTTCCCCGGAGGAGGGCGGCTGCAGTTGTTGTGCAGCTAATGTGCACAAGGAGAGCTTTTTACATTCCTATCCATGATCAAACGTAACTAGTCCTTTATTTAAAGAAAGTTTGTAGTGTTTACTTTGTAATCGCTGTATTCGTATTTGCCGTAATGCAAAACAAGATGTTTACTCACTTCCTCGTAAGTCCAATGGTCCCACAGTAGTAGGGCTTGTTTTGGCCAATATCCACGGTGAATGGGAACCTTTTGAAACTCCAAAAAGGCGCCCACGTCTCTCCCTCATACAGCAAGATTTTTCTGCAGCCGTTTGGCTGGCGTGATGCGAAAAATAAACGTATTAATCCGAAAAATCAGCTGAATCCTTAGTCCTCATATACAACAGTAGGCTGTATAGTGAAGAGGAGTCCTTCTCCCGTACACGTCACAGCGCCCTCCTCCTCAATGCAAGACCGAAGCCGGAAGTCACTCATTTTCATGGCGCGGTATTAAAAAAAATAAATAAATATAGCGATCGCTTCCACACACATCCAAGCGGTCCATATCATTCAAGAGCATAAAATACTGCGTTTATTATCAAATAAACATGCTTTTTCGTGTCACATGCACTTTAATTTAATACATTAACATTCAATTAACATGTATGAAAATACTTTTCAGAAGGCAGGTAGCTACTTAATTTCTACATATGAATAGGTTTCATGATTAGTATGACTATTTCAGTATTCTGATTCCTTGAGATTTGTATTTTTCTTTTATACTGGAAGACTTAAAGGGCCTGTAGTGACAAGATGGTACATTTTCTACTGACGAGCTCACTTTGTGAAAATTTCACTCAGAAAAAAATAGCATTCAAAAACGTTAAAATAAATAAATAATAATTTTAATAATAACAATTAATTATGGAATTATGATGATCATGACAACAAGGTTTTTTTTTAATTACCAAAAATAATAAATTGCCTTATTTTATTTAATCATTTAAGCCACATTCTAATGCAGTGATGCTCAGTGTACCACCTGTGATTCACTGGCTTCCCCTAGTGGTATACCAAAGAATAAATGGCTACAAGCAGTCAGTATTTAGTCCCCTTATCATGTGAGGGGATACTTTACTGAATTTGATAGATTGGACTTCACTGAGCCACAGTCCTTTTGTTTTTAAAATGAACCAAAAAGGCACAAAACACAGTTTTAATCACATTTCGCTGTTGGCCAGGAAGCCAGCGTAGTAACCAGATGAGATGTTATCAAAGACAGGCTTTTTCACACGTAGTGCCCACATCTATTTAATTTCATTGCCGTGGCGGGCGGCGTTTTAGTTGTTTTTCCAAGAAATTCAATCGTTTTTATTGGAAAAATGGTTAATACGTGTTGTGTATGGAACAATGGTTAATACGTGTTGCGTAGGAAATTGCTCCAACACCAACACTGGCGATATAAGCCTCTTTGTTTTTTCCCATCCGACCAAGCAGTGACCTAAGTGGATTGAGCACATAGGCTGGGCCAGCCAGTGGCCTATACTACGAAGCCGGTTTTCTGGCATAGCAGGTTAACTTCGAGAGTACGGTAACTTCATCACGTGCAGCCTATCTTCCCATCTAAGCGAGACTACGAAAGGTGGATATGTTGGAACCGTCACAAGTAGTGTTTTATGTGAACTCGCAGTAACTCTGATTGGGTTGACACAGGTTCGACTAATCAACCTCATAATCAGCGTCGTAGCACCGATTGACCACAAACTAGATAACCAGGTTTTGTCAACTCCGGTTACCCACTGGTAAGCAGGATTGCTTCTGGGGAGGTTGAACTCCGTTCGTAGTACAGGCCACAACAAGTATCCTTTTGTTTTTATCAAAACATTTTACTGAAGACTGCATTGACCAAGTGACAAATGACGCGTTGCTGATGAAAAGTTGGTAACAATCATATTGGAACGGAAACGACAAGGCTATAGTTGTTGTTAGCCCCGGCGTTGCCAAAAGTGTACCAGTAAAAATCCCGCTTTTTGTATTGTCAGATGATAAAATAAGTTTTTCACTCGCTTGCTCCCTCGCCTATTCGCTCGCCCGCTCACTCGCGCCTGGTTATGTTGAATTTCTGCCTCCAGGTTCAATTTGGTATGGTATGGTAAACTCTCCTCAGAATAATGTTCTTTGGGACATTCCCTGACCCACTTTTATTTTCATTTTCCGACCCATTGCATGATAAAGTCAACGAGTCTCGACTGCTGTTTTCCATTGAGTCATATGCACTCTGCAGGAATTCTTGCCTTTGACGACATCATTGGTTTTTACTATGCAGAAGCAAAGAGTTATTTGGATTTCTAAATACCTCTTTGACAAGATTCAATCATTAATTAATGTGAAAAAACTGTGGTTAGGGGGACTTTAAGTGTCATATTTGGTTTTTTGGAAGTTCGGAGTAACCTGTTTATATGTGCGGTAATATTCTCATGAAATGAGCAAGTATCTAATTATATGAATGGTGAGTTACCAAACATGTATGCAGAATAGGCTTTCAGCATCAGCCATCTACTGTCCACTCTTTCAGATTGTATCTCCATTGTATCCGTCCTCATACCCCACATTTCTCAACGTCATGATGCCACAATTTAATTACTGTATTTCATTTTGGTCATAATTACTATTAGAATTGTGCGATATTATCAGTCGATAAAAGCGTTTTAAAATTATATCGGATAATATCGACATTGGTTTTTCATTCTCAGTTTTCGGCCAATATGCATCTTAGCTTCAAAGTGAATGCCGAAGCCTTAGTACAAGGGCTGGTCACAGCTTAGCACAGCAGTTATGCTTATTGACCATTAGATGTCTCCAAACTAAGATGCATGGGATTTGTTATGTGAGTAGACCATTTGTATTCATGGTGCAAAAATTAAGTGACCAATACATGATTGAAAAAACAATAATTATAAACTCATGAATTAGCCACAATATGTTACATCCATGACCGCGCAATATCGGTATGATATTGTTATCCGATTTTTGCAGTTGGACAATATCGGGATATCAGTTATCGGTTAAAAAGTCATTATCGGACAACTCTAATTACAATATATGCGTCTTAAACGTCACCTCTTTAGTTTTTACCTCAATGTTTAGTACATAAAGGGGACTAACGATTATCGCAATGTGGAGGCCCTTACAGTGGGGCAAACAAGTATTTAGTCAACCACTAATTGTGCAAATTCTCCCTCTTGAAAATATTAGAGAGGCCTGTAATTGTCAACATGGGTAAACCTCAACCTTGAGAGACAGAATGTGGAAAAAAAACAGAAAATCACATTGTTTGATTTTTAAAGAATTTATTTACAAATCATGATGTAAAAGAAGTATTTGGTCAATACCAAAAGTTCATCTCAGGACTTTGTTATGTACCCTTTGTTGGCAATGACGGAGGCCAAACGTTTTCTTTAACTCTTCACAAGCTTTTCACACACCGGTGCTGGTATTTTGGCCCATTCCTCCATGCAGATCTCCTCAGGAGCAGTGATGTTTTGGCTGTCGTTAGGCAACATGGACTTTCAACTCCCTCTACAGATTTTCTATGGGATTGAGATCTGGAGACTGGCTAGGCCACTCCAGGACCTTAAAATGCTTCTTACGATGCCACTCCTTTGTTGCCGTGGCTGTGTGTTTGGGATCATTGTCATGCTGAATGACCCAGCCACGTCGCATCTTCAATGCCCATGCTGATGGATGGAAGATTTTCACTCAAAATCTCTCGATACATGGCCCCATTCATTCTTTCCTTTACACAGATCAGTCGTCCTGGTCCTTTTGCAGAAAAACAGCCCCAAAGCATGATGTTTCCACCCCCATGCTTCACAGTGGGTATGGTGCAATTCAGTATTCTTTTTCCTCCAAAC
The DNA here is from genome assembly GCF_030265065.1 of Corythoichthys intestinalis. Taxonomy (NCBI): domain Eukaryota; kingdom Metazoa; phylum Chordata; class Actinopteri; order Syngnathiformes; family Syngnathidae; genus Corythoichthys; species Corythoichthys intestinalis. Next base: position 46,681,463 of record NC_080401.1, on the reverse strand, counting down.
ACAAGAACCTGTGTTTCTACCAAAAAGTTCTATTTTGGTTTAATCTGACCATAACACATTCTCCCAGTCCTCTGCTAGATCATCCAAATGCTCTCTCGCGAACCGCAGACAGGCATGGACGTGTACTTTCTTCAGCAGGGGGACACGTCTGGCAGTGCAGGATTTGAGTCCCTGGCGGCGCATTATGTTACTGATAGTAGCCTTTGTTACTGTGGTCCCAGCTCTCTGTAGGTCATTCTTTAGGTCCCCCCGTGTGGTTCTGGGATTTTTGCTCCCCGTTTTTGTTATCATTTTGACGCCACGGGGTGAGGAGGGAGTCGAAAGTCCGTGTTGCCCAACGACAGCCCCAAAACATCACTGCTCTAGAGGAGATCTGCATGGAGGAATGGGCAAAAATACCAGCAACAGTGTGTGAAAAGCTTGTGAAGACTTACAGAAAACGTTTGGCCTCCGTTCTTGCCAACAAAGGGTACATAACAAAGTATTGAGATGAACTTTTGTTATTGACCAAATACTTATTTTCCACCATGATTTGCAAATGAATTCTTTAATAATCAAACATTGTGATTTTATTTTCCACCATGATTTGCAAATGAATTCTTTAATAATCAAACATTGTGATTATCTGTTTTTTTTTTCCACATTCTGTCTCTCATGGTTGAGGTTTACCCATGTTGACAATTACAGGCCTCTCCAATTAGGCTCGAGCGTTTACGTCACAGCAGCACGGGATCGTGCGAGATTTGCGACAACGCAGCCATTGCGGAAGCACGTCTGCATCACGGGACATTTAAACTTAACGGCAAATATAATTGAACTACGAGTGCCAAAGATGGAAAAATGTAGGGAAAATTTGCCAGTTCGATACAGAGACAAACTTGTTACCACGGCGAAGGACAGATATCTGAGCAATTTTAAGGATTTGAACAATGTTGACCCTCACGAGCAAGCCGAACACAAATGGAATAAAGATGTCGACAAGCTTCCACCACTACGCGAAATGGACATCATGCTGTATTTAGTGTTTGGTGTATGTTGCTACACTCATCAGCAATTCCGAAACTACAAATCGCTACAAAGCTACGAACAGTTTTGCTGCGGATGGGTGCAGGATCTTCACATTATGACCATAGCAAACGGCAACACCATCTTTCTAGCAAAGGTAGGCAATGTGTGTTTACATTAGTCTGTGACCACGGATGTACAAATTTTTTGTTGCATAAAATTTAGCCTGGGAACAAGTTTTTTGCCACTCTCTCACGTCAAAATATTACAGCTTTTTCATTTAGCAACGACAGGAATTATGTCTTATGAAGACAATGCACATGTATGCATGCTAGTTGTTTAGCTGTAGCTATAGCTAACAACAGGCCGACTTAGGGCGTAAAGTTACTGAAATTTGCGTAAACAAACGAAATTAACTTGGAGTGGAAGTGCATAGAGCAAACTCAGTGTGTAACTGGAGAATCAAACGTTATGCCCTTCCTTCTGATCGAGGCCACCGATGCCATTCTTCGACGTTTGGTAAGTTCAGATATGAGCTTTCCCTCGCCTTTTCTCCACGTAGGGATCCGGAAGAAACTCAATGGTGTTCCGTCGAGCTGTACATTCTCCTTTCTATTCGATCGGTTGTTGCAATTCTTTACTGCACGATAATTTCCAACCATTTTTAAAGAGCGACCTGTGTTGAAATGCCTCAGTTTATGTTTCTCGCTTCCACAATGGCGATAGCGGCGGAAACCTCGCGAGTGCCACGTCATACGCTCGAGCCTAATATTGAGGGAGAACTTGCACAATTGGTGGTTGACTAAATACTTATTTGCCCCACTGTATATGTAAATATAAAAAAGGTCTGCATCATCATTGTCATGTGTTTTCCAAACATTTTTTTAACATCTGGATCAATCAGTTTACATGCATGAGCATACAGGGTTCTAAATCAACCAGGATATTATTGTGAAGTATGGCGAAGTCATCACACACATGGTGTAATTTCTTTTTAAAAAGTAATTAGTTACAGTTACAAGTTACCTGTCCCAAAAAGTAATTGAATTAGTATCTCAGTTACCTCATTGTAAAAGTAATTAGTTACTCAGCTGAGTAACTGACGTTACTTATCATGTTCTACATGCTATTACATTATACATTTTATAACATCTTTCACATAAAAGATGTTTATATTAACTGATGGAAATGAACTGATGACATTCCAAAAAAGAGTAGGTCACACTTTTGACTTTTTTTTTTTCTTTTTTTTTTCTAAATATCACTCATATAAGAGTGTAACGGTATACAAACCTAACTTTGAAATGCTTTGAGAAAAAAAAGCCTTTTTGGTTTTCCTGTTATACTGAATCCGCACAAGTAAAATGCCAACTTGGTGATGATAATGCACACTCAGCAGGAAAACAGTACATTATTTTGAATGAATTGTACCGACCTGGACGCCACGGACTGTATGTAAAAAACGTTGCCCGAGAGTTTAAGATGATGCTTGCCACGCTAAATGCTAATGCTAACGAGAACGCGAATGCTATGGTAACGCTCGGAGCCACCTCGCCAAGTATCATTGCGTTTGCTACGGCGCCACCACCCCATTCCCTCCTCCCCCCTGCCACTCTGCACTTTCCAGGGCAGGCGGGCAGGCGGATGTGTGACAGTATCAGACAACTTGTGCTTCATTCAACCAAATTGTAGTAACCCACTGATGCGCCCTTCACATCCTCAGTAACGTTAACGGCATTGCAAAAATGGGAAAAGTAATTAATTAGATTACTCACTACTTAAAAAAAAAATAACACCGTCAGAAACAGCGTTATATTGTAACGTCGTTTTTAGCGACACTGTTCATTCCCACCTTTTTGCCAAATCCCCTTTTTGTAATTCTTTTTTACTCGCCTTCTTGTAAATATTTCTAACTTTGGTTTAGAAAATGGCTAATCCAGGGATAGTTTTTGGGTTTTTAAAAATCGAAACATGGAAGGATTGTCAAAGTTGTTGACTCCACTCACTTTATATGGAATGTAAACCATTTATATACCATGTCAGATACATTGCATTTCTTAGCATCACATTGGATTTTATGATTTCTTTGTATAATTTTTGTTTGTTGTTTTTTGTTACATCAAATGTTTGCTGTCTTTTGTTCTGAATCATTTATGCATTTTTCCCTCCATTCTTGTTTTGTGTCTGTTTGTGTGTGTGCATGCATGCATGGTTCACCCCTTTTTGACACGGCACTCCAGAGGAGGAGGGCCGCCCTCGGCGCCGACGGACCCCCCGCTTTCACTTAAAGCCCTGACCTTGGCGCGTTCAGGCCTACAGATAGCAGGCTGCAGCCTGCAGGTAAACAGTGTGGGAAGACTTATTTTTTTCAACAGTTAAACAAGACACCTGTTTATTCTGTTCTTCATCCTCTTTATTTTACTTCGATGTGGAATCAGCTATACAAGTTATACAAGAGGATTATAGTACATTTGAAATTTTGGATTGCAGTGGTAAACATATAGAGTAACATATTTTTCAGATTATAAGTCGCACCAGCCAAAAATGCGCAATGAAGAGGGGGGGGAAAAACAAATAGTCACACCTGAGTATAAGGAGGATATTTATTTGATAAAAGTCAACACCAAAAACAGACATGTCATCTTGAAAGGCAGTTTAAAAAATAAAAATCAAGAACAACTGGCTGAACAATGTGTACGGTATGCTAACTTTACATGACGCATAAACAACGAACTGACAACGTGCCCGGTATGTTAACGTAACATAGCTATTAAGAGTTGTTCAGATAACTATTGCATAAAGAACATGCTTATAAGTTTACCAAACCATCAGTGTGAAAATAATGTGTGAAATGACATAATAATGTGTAAATAATTTCACACATAGGTCGCTCCAGAGTATAAAACCAAACTATGAAAATAAAAAAAAACACAAAAAACTGTGACATATAGTCTGAAAAATATGGTAGACAGATTCATTGTTATTTTTCTTTATGATTATCTTTTTTTTTTTTTTAATTATGTGTAATCATGTAAAATTACAATATTACAGGAGAGACCATCAAAAATAATTTTGGGAAAGATTTTACTTAATAGTCTGCTTTCTGAAAAGTGTAGGTGTGAAATTAATTACTACTCTGATATGAGTTTTATTTTAAAATGAACGGCTGAAAGAAATAAACTTTTCCACTATATATTAATTCATTTTGATGTACCTGTATGTTTTCCTCCCAGTAATATTGTTACCATTTTGGCATTCTATTTCGGTAATATTTAATTCAGTTTAATGTCAAATGCAATTATTCCAATTTCAAATCGTCAGTAAACTGATTGTGTTTTACAACCGTTTAACCAGAACAGCTGTGTGACATGCACAGATCATCATAAACATTACGAGATTTATCAAGATTTACCAGATGGTAATTTATCTATTGAGAGTAGTTGCAATCACTTTCAGTTTTATTCATGTAACAGATTGCTTAAATATAGGTTACAAGTACAGGTATAAAAAAACAAGCTCTTATTTTGCCGACCAGCTCAGGTTAGACGCCGCCTTATTATCAGAGTGGTTTAATTTAGACGCTATACAAGTATAACACCATTTACCATTTAGTTCACCTATTTCCATTGGTTTTTTTGTGTCCAGGTACTCTTTGTCAGAATGACAACTCCTCTCTGTTCATAACCCATAATAAGAAATTAAAATAGCATGCAAAAAAAAAAAAACCCCTCGTGAACTAAGATGGGGGCTTTTAGTAAGCGTTAAATCCTGGTGAATGTACAGTACCTGCTCTCTATTTTTTTATTGTGGCATTTCTCAACCGTTAATGGTGGTTTAGTGATACAGACTCATGGGCTTCACTATCAGTTGACAAGAAAGCTCCGGCAGTCATTGCACCACGGCTTCCCGTAGGGGGCCGGGCCAGGCAGAGCGTCGTGACAGATTTTACTGCGATAAACTCAAACACGCTGACGAATGTTGTAGTACATACAAGCAGGCAGGAGTGTCTCAAGAGTGATTTGGTCAAGGATTCAAGGCAATAATTATATTTTTCGCACCATGCATCCACTTTAAAACGTTGTGAAAACTAGCTTAACTTTAGCTTGAAAAATATACGTAAAATGAATGATAAAATGATGATTTTTTTTAATGCTTTTAACCAAAAATCTAGACTGTTTTACATTCATATCTATAGAAATTCTGGGATTTATGCATTTATTTACAAGCGTTTTCAACTTAAAAAGTTTGTTTTGTGATGGCCCCCATGTTGGATTTTGTATCCATACACAATAACTTTACATTCAAATAATCAGGTAATATTTGGCCAACTGCCTGTTTTTTGGCAAAAAAAAAGAAAAAACTAGTAATTTAGACATTTCTGCGTCCATACAAAAAAAAATCTGGCTTTTACATGTTTTATTTTATGTAACATATCAATCTAAAAATGATGAGGGCCAAATAGCCGGCAAGGCGTGCTGAGACAATAGTGATATCGGAATTCAATCTAGATAAGTTGTGATTGTATGTAGAAAAATGCAAAATTTGCTTTTGCTGCGTAAAATTAAGAGGATTCTCCATGCTTTCCTCAAGTATTAAGTTTCTGATGTGAAAATTCAGTGATTTATTAGCTGTTGAAAACTTATGTCAAAATTGCAATAAATTTAAAAAATAAGTCGCTTTTTTCGGGAAAAACTTATTCGGTATATGTTTAATACTACAATTAATCCTGAAAATATAGGTGTTTATCTCTGCATTTGGTAATTTTTGTGCATCTAGCGTGAAATCTGAGATATTTATAAGGTTTTGTTATATAACAAATAATGAATCGGGATTTTATTAGGGAACAACTTTACATTTTTTGATGCCGCTTCTTATGGAGACTCATATATGCCTAAAGGAGTTGCCTGTTTTGGTTTTAGGTTGCTAGCGGCTTTGGTTTTGTAAATATTTGAATTTTAAGTTTTTGAAAATAGGCCCCCTACAGAGTGGCCCCACACCCCGTTTCCCGTCAACTGATAGTGAAGTCTATGGCTGACTTTAAATTAAGATTATGTCATGACTTGGAAAGGATCATGTTAAGTATGCAAACAGTGTTACATTGTATCATTGCAACACAATACAAACACTGACAAGTTATACAATACATGACACGGTTCCGCATGTAGTCATGATGTTCCGTCATTCTAGTCTTGTTTTCACATGGAAATGACCATTGTGTGACCCTGACTAATCAATAGAGTACAGTGTGTCTCTGTAGCTCCTTTCACATTGGCTTTGCTTCAGAGTCGTATCAGACCTTGCAGCTTCGCACATTTAGATAAGCCTCGGTGTCTGGACAATTGCTTTCAACGCAGTGTGCGCCGCGAGTCTTGTGCCTGTTGCGAAAATTTGCCATCCAGTCTCTGGTATTACGTCAGAAATTATGGTGTAGCATAGACTTCATAATATATTGACGGGGCGCGGGACCGATTAATAAGGGGCCTATCTCCGTCAAAGCTGACAGAGTGTAAACACAGACAAAGAGCTTTTTATGTTGAAAATTATTGTGAATAAATGCTTAAATCCATGAATTCTTTATAGATATGGACGTAAAACAGTCTCGATTCTTGGTTGAAAGCAAAAACAACGGGCAGTTCTAATTTATTTTACGTAAATATGTCTAATGTGCTGCTACTCTTTAAGCCACTGTGGCACCGCCTTATCACCACAAAGAGCTTTTTACGTTGAAAATTCTTATGAATAAATGCTTAAATCCTTGAATTCTTTATAGATATGAACGTAAAACAGTCTTGATTCTTGGTTAAAAGCAAAAAACGGGCAGTTAGCATTTATTTTACGTAAATATGTTGAATGTGCTGCTAGTCTTAAGCCACTGTGGCACCGCCTTATCACCACAAAGAGCTTTTTACGTTGAAAATTCTTGTGAATAAATTCTTAAATCCCTGAATTCTTTATGGCATGGGTGTCCAAACCTTTCCTCAAGGGCCGCTGTGGGTCCTGGTTTTTGTTCCTTTCAATCGAGCACAGACAGTTTAACCAATGAAGTTTGTGCTAAAACAAACAGCACCTGACTGCAATCAACTGATTACACTTGTGAGACACCAGATTGGTGAAAGGTTGTCCTCATGATGGGTTTGAACAAAAACCTGCACCCACTGCGACCCTATGTGGAATAGTTTGGACACCACTGCTTTATAGACATGAGGACAGTCTCGATTCTTGGTTAAAAGCAAAAAAATGGGCAGTTAGCATTTATTTTACGTAAATATGTTCAATGTGCTGCTAGTTTAAGCCACTGTGGCGCCGCCTTAGCACCACAAAGAGCTTTTTACGTTGAAAATTCTTGTGAATAAATTCTTAAATCCCTGAATTCTTTATAGCATGGGTGTCCAAACCTCTCCCCAAGGGCCGCTGTGGGTCCTGGTTTTTGTTCCTACCAATCGAGCACAGACAGTTTAACCAATGAAGTTTGTGCTAAAACAAGCAGCACCTGACTACAATCAACTGATTATACTTGTGAGACACCAGATTGGTGAAAGGTTGTCCTCATGATGGGTTTGAACAAAAACCCGCGCCCACTGCGGCCCAATGTGGAATAGTTTGGACACCACTGCTTTATAGACATGAGGACAGTCTCGATTCTTGGTTAAAAGCAAAAAAACGGGCAGTTAGCATTTATTTTACATAAATATGTTGAATGTGCTGCTAGTCTTTAAGCCACTGTGGCGCCGCCTTATCACCACAAAGAGCTTTTTACTAGACCTGAAACGAATACTCGAGCAACTCGAGTAACTCGAGTTTAAAAACTGATCCGAGTAATTTTATTCACCTCGAGTATTCGTTTATTTTGACAGCTCTAAGCATCACGTTTTGCTCGGACTACTTTTAATGCAGGACAACGCGCTGATGTTACGTGCGTAGAGGACGAAGCAAAAAAAAAAACAACAAAACTTACTGCAGCAGACAGCCGCTACACACGACGCCGACGTTGCTAAATACTTGCCCGCACGATGTAGCAGGTAGCGTCTGATGCGTCTCATCGAGATCACATGTATGTTGAACTAGATGCGAAATGACAGACTCGGCCGCGTCTGGGCAGCGTTAGTAAACCGCCGCCATCTTAAAGCAGTAGAGCGCTAAGCGCTAATAGAGAGCGCTAAACGCTAATAAATAAGATTAACGTTACTGTCACAAGCTCACGTAACGTTAGCCCTGCGGAGGGCTAGGTTTCTATTAATTATGACCACTGTCGATGCGTGGCTAACGTGTCTTACATACAGGCTTTAACATAACATAGCGTTGTGGAGTGATGAGGGTGTAAAATAAAAACTCAATAATGCTAACTGTCAATTTTAGCTCAGTCGTCATTGCTGGATATAACACCAAGTAGCACTGGTCCCAAATGTGCTCTAATACAGCCTGTATCATACATTTATTTTGAACACTGCAAAAACTCAAAATCCTATCAGGACTTACAGTTTAGACTAACTTAAAACTTAACTGGAACTTAAAAATGGCTTGACACAAATAGAGATTCAATTGAAACACGTAGGAAAAAAATCCTAACTTTTAAGTGATGTGTGTTATCAAGCGTAACGGCATTTTTAGGTAAGATATACAGTTGGGAGAACAAGTATTTGATACACTGCCAATGGGTTTTCCCATTGGCAGTGTATCTAATACTTGTTCTCCCCACTGTATATATATATATATTTTTTAATAAGATCTAAAAGTTTTTTGAGTGAAAGCAGTAAATTTGTCTTTTTTTTTATTCTAGTTACATCTGAGATGCAATTGTTGGCTGTTTTTTTAACAATATACATCGAAAATAAAGACATTGATTGACTGATAATGGTTCAAGATTAGATGAAATGTCTTGTTTTCTCATGTATATTTATAATTGCTCTTCACCTAAAAATATATTTGTTTTATCCGATTACTCGATTAATCGATAAAATTTTCAGTCAGTTACTCGATTACTAAAATATCCGATAGCTGCAGCCCTACTTTTTACGTTGAAAATTCTTGTGAATAAATTCTTAAATCCCTGAATTCTTTATATAGACATGAGGACAGTCTCGATTCTTGGTTAAAAGCAAAAAAACGGGCAGTTAGCATTTATTTTACGCAAATATTGTGAATTATGACGCCAATGCCGTAGCGGTTAATTTCTCCCATTGTTTTTTTTTCACGTTTTAAAATGCATACATGGTACGAAAAATAAAATAATTACCTAGAATCCTCGAACAGATAACTCCTGAGACAATCCTTCCAGTTTGTATGCGGTACAGCTTTCGTACTTTTTCAACCTAAATCCGGCGTTGGATCGCTGCATGTTTTTGAGAACAACTGCGCCCGACTGAAGTGGAGTTTGGGACGGCCCCCTACTTGAAGGCGTGGCGCAGTGTCTGGGGAATGTGTCCCGTCAATATCATTATGAAGTCTGACATCTTTGTGTCTCTCCTATGACGTGTCCAGATGGAGAACTTCTGCCAGAGATGTGCGGCAACAGCTGTTCTCAGAATCTGTTTGCCCGCTCCTTCCATCTGCCCGCCTCGTCAGATCAGGGGAATTGCCTCTCTGGCTGTGGCGCAAAATGGGCCCAGCTCCAAGACCGTCACCCACCGGGCTTCTTCCAGTTCCACATGCGCAGCGGTCCTTTTATCACAGAGGACCGCGGCGCTGCAGGTGATGTGACTGACTCCCCCTTCGTCCGCGGGTGGGACTTCACCTGCTGTGTGCCTCCTCTCTCCCACCTCATGACCTCCTGTCCCGCTTCTCCACATTTATCTCCCTGCTGCGTTTCCCTCCCTTCCAGTGAAAGCACTTGGGAAAATCCTAATGATTAAAGATGCGTCAGTAGACTGATTAAAGCAAGCAGAACAAACTTTTTTAAAAATTGTAGGCTTCCAGAATACTCTCACAGCTACCTAGAAGCGGTAAGAGTGACGCACATTCAGCACTGCTTGTTGCTGCTGTAAGTCCATTCACACAAAGATCACTTTATTTCAACACAAACGTCCTGTCTTCGCTGTCATCCACTCGCTCTCGTTTTGTCTGTTCTGTGTCTGCCTGTGCTTTCCTCCACGGTCCTGTTGTCGCGAAAGACCAGTCAAACGCCATCAATAGCTATTTGTATTTTTTAAGATTATCATCAGCTCATAGTCCACAACGGGGTTTTTATTTACACATCTGACTCATAGAGTAGAACTTGGCTGCTTGCAACATTCCCACTAAGTTAATTGTGGAAGAGTTGAAAAAGTCACATTCAGTGTGCCGCAAACTTAAAAGGTAAGATTGGGACCTTTTTTTTTTTTAAATACAGATACAGATTCATTGTTTCATCATGAATTCAAGGGCATACGTATAAGTAGATAAACAGGGAATTAGTTGCACAAGCATTTGCCAAACAATACCCAGGGTTACGCTGGATTCATCCAGTTTATATTGACATTTTATTAATTTGACTGGCTAATTGGACTCACTTGGTTAGGCTACATTAGCTCATATCATCCTCAATATAAACATGACTATCCTAGATTTATCTTGGGTTAAACTGGACTCGCAGTGATTATAGACATTACATTTGTTTTTAAAAAATTGACTTTCACAGGTAATACTTCTGGTTAAATTGGGCAGTGTCAGAATAATATTACTACCAGTACACCAAATGATAGACAGGGTTTAACCAATCCGGTCATAATCTGGATTTGTTCTGACTTCGCTTATATCCTGCATTCTGTCCACAGACAGAGATTGAAACTAAACTAGTCCAGATTCCTGTCAAATTATATATTTGACCGGCCCTGTCTATGGATTAGTGCAGAAATGTTTATAATCTGTAAATCCATTTTAACTCACAGGGTACACAGGTAAAATAAATTTGCTTTGTTTCATGCATCTGTTTGCAGACAGATCAACATTGCAAATGAAATGTGTTCTCAATCGCCTTACTTGGATGACTAAAGGTTAAGTTAATAATTTATAGACCAGTTTAATTAAGAACACACCTGAAATATTCCCTGCAGTAAAAATGTCACTCTTTTTTTTTTTTTTATTATTATACTATGAGATTAAAAGAATTTTCTTCAGTTTCAGCTTCCCATGAGGGTAACAATGGTAAGAAGGCAATTATTGATCATGAATTGATGATGTTCACTATGATTACTTTTGGTCATGATTTATTATTATAATGCTTTGCAGAACAATCAGGACATTTTCAGAAAAACTTTTCAGAGAGCAGAAGAACTTGTTTTTGGTTGTAATTGTGACCACCTGTCAGTTTCTATCGCTTCTATTTATTTGTTTTTTCCTTTTGTCTATATATTTGAGCTCTTCTCGTAATTGCAGTAAGGCGAGCTAATGGATGTTTGCGTTTACACGAAGGAGATGAAATACAAGGCCTAATGTGAGCAGGATTTTTTTTTTTCTTTAATTATTTACGTTCACTTTTTGTTTTGGCAATGTAAGAATTGTACTGCTCTGGTCGTTTTTAAATAATTGTATTTTGTAAAGAAGAAGAAGAATAAATGATGAACTAAGTGAACAAACTACACAAATGTGGAATGTCTTTGGGCAACTAAAAAATGCAATTACTGAAGAAATTGTGATGGTAGATTTTTCATGGTAGGTAAACAGCTAAATCATTTCCTGCTGATTTTGGGGTGTATTTTGTTGATTTTGGGGCATTTTGAGGTCACCTCCTGTTATTTTGATGTCAACTGTTGACAGTGTTGTTAATCTTACTTTTAAAAAGTAATTAATTACAGTTAGAAATTACTTCTCCCAAAAGTAATTGAGTTAGTAACTCAGTTACTTCTTATTACTTACTTCTGAAGACGGTACACAAGAAAGCCCGCCCGTCTCATCAGAACATAGGACATGGTTCCAGTAATCCATGTGCTTTGTTGACATGGCTTCAGCAAACTGTTTGCGGGGTTTTTTGTGTACCGTCTTCAGAAAAGGCTTCCTCCTGGGGTGACAGCCATGCACACCAATTTGATGTAGGGTGCGGTGTATGGTCTGAGTACTAACAGGCTGACCCCCTACCTCTTCAGTCTCTGCTGCAATGCTGACAGTTCTCCTATAATGAGTCACATGACATTTTGGAGGGAAAATGACAAGCAGTCCTCAATTTGGACATTTAGTAATGTACGTAGTTTCTATGGGGTGTACTCACTTTTGTTGCCAGGGGTTTAGATATTAATGGCTATATTTTGAGTTATTTTGAGGGCAAAATAAATTAACTCTATAATATTAGCTGCACACAAACTACTTTTCATTGTGTCAAAGTGTCATTTGGTCAGGTGTCCCATGAAAAGATATACTTAAATATCTGCAGAAATGCGAGGGGTGTACTCACTTTTGTGATACATATATATATATATATATATATTTTTATATTTTATATGTATTTTATTTTTTTATTTATTTATATATTTTATATATATAAATTAGTGCTGTCAAAGGGTTAAAATTTTGAATCGGGTTAATTACAGCTTAAAAATTAATCGTAATAATCGCAATTCAAACCATCTATAAAATATGCCATATTCTTCTGTAAATTATTGTTGGAATGGAAAGATAAGACACAAGACGGATATATACATTCAACATACGGTACATAAGTACTGTATGTGTTTATGATAACAATAAATCAACAAGATGGCATTAACATTATTAACATTCTGTTAAAGCGATCCATGGATAGAAAGACTTGATAAATGTTATTACAAGTTATAGAAATTTTATATTAAAACCCCTCTTAATGGTTTCGTTTTATTAATACGTGTAAAATTTTCAATCAAAAAATAAACTAACCCATAAAATCAGTTGGACCCAAGCGCCAGCAGAGTGAGCCAAACACCAAAAAACAAGTAACAAGCAGACATTACACTGTACTGTCATTTTAGTCTGTTTGAGTGGGGCATGTGTGTTAATTGCGTCAAATATTTTAACGTGATTAATTTTAAAAAATTAATTACCGCCCATTAACGCGATTATTTTGACAGCCCTAATATATATATATATATATATATATATATATATATATATATATATATATATAATTAGGGCTGTCAAACGATTAAAATTTTTAATCGAGTTAATCACAGCTTAAAAATTAATTAATCGTAATTAATCGCAATTAATCGCAATTCAAACCATCTATAAAATATGCCATATTTTTCTGTAAATTATATACAGTACTGTGCAAACGTTTTAGGCAGGACACCTGCCTAAAACGTTTGCACAGTACTGTATATATATTTTTTTAACTATTAAATTTATTAGGATCATGGAAGCTTCCACTTGGGGAAAATATATACATACAGTATATCCTGTATATACGTAATATAATAAAAATATACAGTACTGTGCAAAAGTTTTAGGCAGGTGTCCTGCCTAAAACTTTTGCACAGTACTGTATATATTCTGTAAAATAAATAGTTGAAATGGAAAGATAAGACACAAGAAGGATATATACATTCAACATACGGTACATAAGGACTGTAGTGGGCATTTCACTCTACTGTCATTTAAATCTGTCTCTGCTGTCGTCACTCCGAAGCGTCTACTTTTTCCAAAGCTAGACAGCTAGTGAACGACGCCTTAATAATTAGACTTCTTCCTTTTTCATCTGATTTATTAACAAAATGGCCTCAAACCTTTGTCCTCTTTAGACCGTAGTGAAACTACAAAAAAAAAGTACACAAGCATTGCATTAGCAACAACGTTAGCTTAGCACGCTATACAGGTTCACTAAACATAAACAAAAAGCGTCTCATACAAAAAATATAACATTTTGCTTACTAACATAATATGTACATTCTTTACAACAACCATACTTACGGACAAATCTTGTCCAAGGATCATATAAGCACAACATTACAACGTAGGCGTCAGCCCGAGACGTTGTACAGCCATATTGAACTGGCAAGAAAGCAATAAACCATGTCGCAAAGCGACCACAAGAGTTCGCTGTTAGACAGCACAAAAAACCTTGCTGTAAAACTTACCAAAAGGCAGAATACTGTCTGAGCGGGACATGTGCGTTAATTGCGTCAAATATTTTAACGTGATTAATTTTAAAAAATTAATTAACGCCCGTTAACGCAATAATTTTGACAGCCCTAATATATATATATATATATATATATATATATATATGTATATTCTGGAGATATATTTTTCAATATGCAGGTGAGGCTTTGAATCTCTTCTATCTTTTCTCTAGTTGTTTTTGAAAAAAAAATTACTCAAGGTTTATGGCTACATCATTCAAAAAAAGTTAGGGCAAGTGACTATTTTGGGTAATAAACATTATTATATTGAAGCATCTACAAGGACAATGTGCACTTGATGATGATAATGCATAATCAACAGGAAAACAGTCCATTATTTTCAATTAATTGTACCTACCTGAACGCCACAAACTGTATGTTAAAAAAAAAAAAAAAGTTGCCCGAGAGTTTAAGATGACGCTGGCCACGCTAAATGCTAATACTACCGAGAACGCGAATGCTATGCTAACGCTCCGAGCCACCTAACATCGCGAGTGCAATGGTGTCACAACCCCAATCATTAATCGATGCAATCATTAATGGAAGAATGAATTCAAAAATTTTGCAGGAAAACCTGAGGCTGTCTGTCAGACAGTTGCAGCTAAAAAGAGGATAGATGCTGCAACAAGACAATGATCCAGGAGACAGAAATAAATCAATCAAGAACAAAATACACGTTCTGAAGTGGCCAAGTCAAAGTCCAGACTTGAACCCCATTGAGATGCTGTGACATAACCTAAAGACAGCAATTCATGCCAGACATCCCGCGAATCTGATTGAACTCCAGCAGTTTTGGAGAGAAAAATGGGCAAAGATTAGTCCTGATCGATGTGTCAGACTGATCTGCAGTTACAGGAAGCGTCTGGTTGAAGTTGTTGCTGCCAAAGAGGGGACCACAAAATATTAAATACTGATGGTTCACTTACTTATTTTCCTCCCCACTGCCATTGTTTGCATGCTATCCTATTTAAAATACGAAAACCTATAAATGTGTGGGTGGTTTTTAGTTAAAGCAGACACTGTTTTTCATCTGTGTGATTTTGAAAAAGATCAGATCACATTTGATAGTGATTTTATGCAGAAATGTGAGAAATTCCCAAAGGTTCAGATACATTTCATACCACTGTAGATGCAAAGCTACCATCAATTAGCATGATGCTAGATATCGATAGACTGTAAGTCATAGATTTGGTTACGCGTAGTGCATTTGTTTAATTGGAAAGGGTTTCCCAATAGTATCTCCACATTCTTGGCAAGTGGTGCAGAAGACGGTTCAGAGTAAGTGAATCTTGTATCAATCAACAGTGTAATCAAAAAAACGTTACGAGTTGAGTCATCATGCACCTGAGACAGGCAAGCGGCGAGGTAGAAAATTCCATGTAATAATCAAATGTGTCACTCAAATGGTTTATTTAGAGCAAATTCGTATATACCTCCAAGGCAGGGAAGCCTTGTATGCAAGACATTTTCTCCAACTATTTATTGTTCAGTCAGTCACATGAATTTTAAACTAACCAATTTATTCTGAAGGCGGTGTGAGTGCAAGTCAAGCAAAAGGTAAAGAAAAAAGTAACGCCCTTGTTGTTACCATAAAATTCCAGAAGGGGGCAGAAAAATTACATTTAATTGCATTCCTGCACTGTACTGCTGAGCGTTAGCAACATTTCATTCGACCCTCATAATGTGTTTATCTACTTCATGTAGCTAGCTTTCATATTGACAGTAGTACAATTATGATGAGTGTATATAATCTATGGTTTACTCTGCTATGAAAATTACTGCACAACCAAATGTTTTGTTTCCTAAAGAGGTTCCAATGGCTGCGTGCAGTGACAACAAACAAACGTTAACTCACATTAGAGCACTCATTTAACTCATTGGCTGCCATTGACGACACTGGACGTCCAATCCATTTTAAATGGGAGGAGCGCCCCGCCCAGTCAAATTGGATTGGACGTCCAGTGCCGTCATTGGCACTGAAATATGAGCATTCCCAGCGAGTCCTCAGAGTTTAACTGAATTGGACATCGATCCTTGTCAACGGCAGGCAAAGAGTTAAATACAATGAGTACTTCTGAAGTGTATGAATCAATTTTAGAGTGTTTTGCAGGGGCCATAACCACGTTTATTTTTGTTTTTATGTATTTATTTTAACTTGATCTATTCACAAATACTATACAAAATAATACTAAAAATACAGTTCTGATTGACGTTGGTGATTGGCGTCTATAGACCCTACTCACCAACGTCACAGAATGACGTGTCGCTGTATCCGGCCGCCATATTGTCCGTCTTTGTTCATCCGTATTCTCAATGGTTTCAATTTGTCGTGCAATTTATAGTGCAATTCATGGAAGCCCCGGTGCTTTCAGACGCTGTAAACTCATTGGATGCGTTGCATAAAAGGCGTTATGTGGAAAAGCTTCAGTCTATCCATTCGCCAGATCCATATTTGATGCCTAAATCGATATTTTTCGACCCGCTGTCTTCGCCCTCTCTGCCTGACATCTGCTACCCTGATATTTACAACTATCTTGTCCACACAAAATCAGCCTATTTTCACGAAAGTTTGAAAAACTTTAAGAGCAGCACTCTAAGCAACATTACCCCGTGTGACCCTTTACTTCCAATTTTCTAAAATGGCGACAATCAATAAAAAAAAAAAAGTTGACTGCGATGGCCGACGCCTCAAGGATAGGTGGATATTGGACTATTTCTTCAATAAAACACGCAACAACTGTGTCTGCCTCATTTGCAAAGAGACAGTCGCTGTTTTCAAAGAGTTCGATGTGACGCGATAATGATATTACCGAACAAGACACGCTGACATGTACGACAACAGTACAGGGAAGATACGCAGCGAGAAATTAGAGCAACTTGAAGCTAGTTTAATTTCACAGCAGCAGTATTTCGCAAGAGCCCGAGTGTCGAAAGAGAACGCCACAAAGAAGAGATTGATGAAATTATGAATTAAAAAAAATAATAAAGCAAATGTGACACACAGAAGGGCTTGCTAAAATTTGTTTAAATATATTGTTCTATGTAAATCAGCCAAGGTAGCCCCCCGCATTTTTACCAAACCAAATCTGAGCCCCTTTGCAAAAGGTTTGGACACACCTGTTAACTGATGATCCGTAGACGAGGCCAGCTTCTTTCACTTGGTACCAGCTAAATATTATTCAAAATGTAATGATGGTGGAAGAAATAAGCATCTTGAATTTGAAACTGTATATTATCGACGATTAGCCTCGCAATGATCTTAATTGTGGTTGTCAGCCCAAAACCCTCTAAATATATATTAAATGCATCTTACCAGATATAAAATGACTACTACATAATCCGTGGTAATCGTTTGGAGCCCAGTTTTCTCGTCGAATTGCAGCAGTCCATCTCGCTCTCCTCTCCGGGTCTCTCGGAATACGGTAGAACTTCAAGTCTCTCCGTCTATCTTCTCTGTTATTGCAAACAACCGCCACACACGCCTTCATCATTTTGATTATTAATGTTAACGAGCAGAAAAACACGCCATAATAGGAGGAATTTACGTAGCGGTAATGTGTAAACACGACGAGTAGATGGACAATATAGCGCGGAGGCGTGGTTGTGACGTCATGTGAGTAGGGTCTATATGAACAAAGAATGGATTCGACGACAAGCTGATGGGGCTTTCTCTCTTACTGTATGAAGTGAGGGAAAACTGACATTTATGATCATATTTAAGTTGATTATGATAGGTTATATGATTATTGATTTATACTTTTATTCTGGCAACTTCATAGTGAATATGTCAGAGTTTTTTTGGATTTTTTTTTTTTTTTCCAAATAAAAAAAATTATTTAGGGGGGCTTGAGCTAAAATAGGCCTAACGACGCCCCTGGTTTTCTCCCCAAGAAGATCAAATTAAGTGAGATTTTTAAACTTCCCAAAGTTCTAAAAATAATTGCCCTTTTTAAAAATTATTTACAATTTACATTTTTAATTCCAAGTTACCTCTCGAGGAAATGGGAGGGCAAGGAAGACAGGAGCATTATTAATGGAGGAAAGGGGAGGTGCCCACTGTCGCTGTGGCGTGTGGTTCAGTACCGTGTGGTGTCTCCTCACAACGGAATTGACTCGAAAGACGTTTGGATGCCACGAGTGGACCCTCCTACATTATTCCAGAACGCAAACAAGCTACTTCTGGTATTTTTCAAGCTGTTTTTTTACGACTTTTTGCCACACTTTTTGACACACACGAGCGCGGGTTTTGTGTACGTTTGTGCATGCGCACAGGTAAAGCCTAGGCTATCCCGGAAGAACCCGTAGTACAGGTTGCATTTTTGTTATGTAGCAAAAGCGAGCATAATGGAGGTGTTTACGCGTAACGTTTGAGTTCTTTTTTTAATTAAATGCGCCAAAACTGAAGTTGAAACGACGGCGAAGCAACATGAAGAGCGTGAAGAAGAAGCTGTATGTGCTCATGGACGTGTTGTGCGTCCTCGTCGGTGAGTCTACTTTACATTCCTGACTAAAACGAGATTTTACTACGTGAGTTTGCTTGTGACAGTTGCTGTGGAATGTGCTTAACTATCATGCACAAGCATGATGATTGCAAGGTTCGTCTCTCCAATGGTAATGCTGGCTATCTATTCTTCTGTCTGATCCACTTTCCCCAAATGATCCCCCATTCTACTCAGAGGAGGAGTGGACAGACCAGGAAGCAGGAATGTTTGTTTATGGAAATGTGATATTCCATTTTTCTTTGCCAAAAATCTAACCAGGAATGTTCCACTTCCAGTTTCAGCACTGCGTGACTCCCCAAAATACATTATTTTTTTATCGTACCGTATGCAGTGTATAAAATATTATGCAGCTGATATATCCAAGAGCAATAGGATAGAGTTTGCACAAAATATTCACTGTCTGTGTCATCATTTTCAGAAATTCAATACACCTACAGTACGTATGCTTGCCAATTGAACAAACATACTAACCTAATTACACTTTCCTTCCTCAGCTTCAGGCCAATTAAAAGCTTAACCATGATCCTGATGACTCGCATAAATTTAACAGCCCTGTATTGCTGCAGCATTTCTATGGAGGACCAAATGGGACAGAATGAAATGTATAAATCCATCTTTAAATAAATACTAGTGCTGTCAAATTTATCGCGTTAACGGGCAGTAATTAATTTTATTAGTTAATCACGTTAAAATATTTGACGCGTTTAGGGCATGCGCGGAATGACCCTCTCATGTATAGCCTCAAACAGATTACAATGATGCCATTTTCTGCCCATTGAGAGCTAAGAGGCAGAGATATGCGAGTGGACGCAGGCGTTCATTGGACCGCGCCATTTATTGGCATAAGTTTGGCAACTCTTTCACAACAAACATAACTATTGTGGCGAGCGACGTGGGGTAGAATGATAGGAGATGATCATTTTCTTAACACGCTTTATTGAGCACAACGCAGAATATATACCATTTACAGCCACCACTGACAGTCATGGTTGCCCAACTTCCCATCATGTATTTGGGCGGAACAGTTAAGGTGCTACGGTATCATTTGGTGAAAGCACAACAAAAATAATATTCCTATCACTCAAAAAATGAATGTTCACAAAAAGAAAAGCGCTCAATGCAAAGAGAACTGGCATTCCCAATTAAAATAGCTATGCAAAATACACATAAAACTTACTCAGACTTTGCTTTGGCTAGATCTCTAATTAGTTTAAAACTCGCCATTGACACCTTGTGGTGTATTTCAATCACTACCTTACATAGTTAAAGACATTGTGGAAGAACGGAGCCCATGTGACGTCCCGCTCGGCGACGTCAACAGTGGCGAGCTATTAGTTAATTTTTTTATTTAAATTTTACAAATTTATTAAAATGAAAACGTTAAGAGGGGTTTTAATATAAAATTACTATAACTTGTACTCACTCACATTTATCTTTTAAGAACTACAAGTCTTTCTATCCGTGGATCCCTTTAACAGAAAGAATGTTAATGCCATCTTATGGATTTAGGGTTATAATAAACAAATACAGTACTTATGTACAGTAAGTTGAATGTATATATCCATGTATTCTGCCAAAGAATGGAATGTAAACAGATTCAGAATACTGTGACTTCACTTTTCCAACAGGATTCAAAACAATTCTTACTTTCTCTTCTAGTGTTATTTCTATATTGTTTTGAGCATTAAAGTGAGCACCAGCAGAGCAAATAAATGTCACGTCTCACCGGAGTGAACTACGTGAAAAAAAACTTATCCGACGCTACAACGGAGTATTATTGCCAAATAAATAATTTTTTAAAAAGGACTACAAATTTAAGTTGAACTATTGCTACGAGAAAAAAAAGTCATTTCTTTCATAGGGGTAATGTAGCTGTGAGCCGCTACGCACTTTACATACATGTACCTTCGCTGGGAGCTACGACAAAGCATTAGTATGAATTCTTCTATTGATAATAATTTGATGTAGATGAAGCAAGATAATGAGGATTTCCTTATTTGTACAACCGATTCTAAAATGTAAGATATTTTCAATATTGTTGATTTTGACGGAGGCGGCAACGCACTACGTAAACTACTTAGCTGCTTATTCAGCTGCATTAGCCTGATGTTAGCCCCTAATACTGTCATACGACCCACATAAAGGCAACTTCAATAAAAAATGTCATTATATGTACTTACGATCTGCCAGCTTGTTGTCTCCTGTCGTGTTCCAAAAGTATACCTTTGGTCACGGCGCTTCAGGTGTTCATTCATGGCAGACGTGCTGCCGTGGTATGCAAGCTTTGAATTGGAGAGACTGCACACAACAGTGTACCTTCCTTTGTTTCGTTTAAAAAGTCCATGCTTTGGTCACTCTGGTGTGTTTTTTTTTTTTTTTTTTGGCTTTGTGCCGCTTTCTCCGTTTGAATCCCGAGCTTCCGCCATTCTAACTTTCCACATATATATATATGTATATTTTTAACCCTTTATTAACCGTCGACGGGATGGTGTGCTCGTCGACACATTTACGTCATCGATGATGTCGACTGTCGAGTAGTCGGGGCAGCTCTTTTATTCCTAAATCATTAAAGGATCTTGTCATGAACTTTTTTTCACCAAAAGTTTTCATTTTTAAAAGTGTAACACAGTTAAAGTTGAAGAAATTCAAATGCCAAATATGGAAAATCACACATATTGCTTGATTACTAATGAACTATAAATCTCAATAAGGTTTTGACAGCTGATCATAAAAATTTGTCATAATGCACATCGAGGTTGAGCAAATGAACATGAAGTAATTTATCGGTACGTTTCAACAATTGCACTTTTTGACAATAGTTTGTAAACAGGAGACATTATTGTCATGAACCTTGAACAATAACATTTTCTATTTCTGAGATGAATAGAAAAATGTTATTTTATTTTTTATCTTGAACATCCTGTTCATCCCCTGTTCTTTTACAGGGGATCAGTGCTATTGTTTATCAACTTCTCTTCCTCCGAATCCATGTCCCCTCTTTTTGGAGACTCCTCATTAGACTCGGGATCATTTACTGCTTGTACTCGCCTCCTACAGACTGGATGGTCTATTCCTGATGTTCCGTACCTTCTTCTACCTCTGCCTTGTCGTTGTGATGCCATATTTTCAATATAATTGTGATTAAAATGGATTATTCGAGGCAGAAAGAGGATATAAAACTTTGCGGATCCTAGATGGCGGTTACTGTGGTGGTTATCAAGTTTGCCACTACAGTCTACAGCAGGGGCCCCCAAACTTTTTCCTGTGAGGGCCCCATAACTTTTCCCTTCTCTGATGAGGGGCTGGGTCAGTTTGTAACAGAAAAAGTGTGACGATTGCAGGAGTGCCTAAATGTAAATATTTATTGTTTTTCAGAAAGCCACAATCAAATAACCCTTTCTGGATTATTCACGGAACAAAAGTAAATAAAATAATAATAATAATAATATAATATAATATATAATATAATAATAACACTATTAATTAAATAGATAATAACCAAATAACCCTCGCTGGGTTCTTCACAGAAAAAAGCCAGGAAATAAATAATACTATTTTGGGGAAAAAAAAAAAAATTGTTCAGGGGGCCGGACCAAATGTAGAGGCGGGCCGTATCCGGTCCGCAGGCCGTATTTTGGGGACCCCTGGTCTAGAGGTTGGTTAATAGTTTAATTTCTCATGCTGCATTGTCCGTTGTTGTGACTTTGAGTGTGATGGGTTGTTTGTCGACTTGTGCCTCGTGACTGATGTCCGGGGTGTATACCACCACTGGTCCAAAATATGCCTGGAAAGGCTTCAAGTTGTATAGCCTTCACAATAAGAACAATTGTTGTCGAAAATGGATGAAGAGATGAAATGTTTAGCGCCCCAGGGTTTTAGTTTTGCTCTCACGATAGCTGTGGTACATCAGTATCTGGTGCTTTGTTAGTCTGTTGTCGCGTCTGGTCATCCAATTGCGGTTGTATAACAATGGCTTGAAGGAGTTTGTAATTATGCTGATGTCGATTCTAATGAGCACAAAATAATTTCCCGGTTTAAAATATTTTGTTGTTAAAGTAGAGGAAAAGAAGCACTAACAATCTTGGAGTGATTCATTTGCCATTAATTAATACATGGACTTGCCCTTCTCAAATAGCCCCAACACTGGATGAATGAATATGCATTCGGTATATCAGGTAGCTTTTTTTGTTTGTTTGTTCTTTTTTAAATAATATGCTGAATGATTCAAAATGAATGTACCAAAATCATCATGTGATATGTCAAAAACCAAAAAATCATTTAAAAAAAATTCTAGCTTGGACACGTGTTGAATATAACTTTGTTTTATTTCATGTTTTACAAGTGCTCAATGTGGTCCACCCGGTTGTTAGTAGCTGTTAATTTGATATTTCATGTCACCGATATTTGCTGGAAAGTTGTGGAGCATAAACTGTGTGTTTAACATACTCTTTTTACTTTAAAATGGTAATGAAAGCTCATAGAAGTAAATGTAGTTTTACTACATTTTACCATCATTAAATAATAAGGGTGTAACGGTACATGTATTTGTATTGAACCGTTTCGGTTCGGGGTCGTCTGTTCGGAACGGAGGCGTACCGAACGAATTTCTAACGTAATGTAACCCTTACTTTTCGAGGCTGTGAGTCGATCGGGTTACAGTTTCTTTGTGTAGATTATATTTACTCCGTCTTCTCTACTATAATGAGGACCAACACGGTAGGACAGTATAAGAAACCTCAACGGCGCGACAACGTGGCCGCCGCGACAACGCAGTGAAACGCGGCCGTTAAAGTTAATCAGCCAATGCACACCAGTCGCAGTGCCGCGTGTCAGAAGCGGCTCAACGCGGCGCACAAGAAAATAACCGCAGAGTTTATTATTTGACGCGAGACGCCCCCCTCCTGCGTCAATACATACTACTAGATAGTATCGGGCAGACCGGAAGTCACTCGTGTAAAAACACGGTGGATCCGGTCGATTTTCAAACTAATATGCAATCGTAACTCACTTTTTTGAGTCCATCAGATCTCTTGAGTGGTAGATCGGGGCACAGTTGACTTGTCTTTGTTGATTTACTGCTGTCTTCTCTGCTATAGACCCTACCCACGTGACGTCACAACTCCGCTCTCCTGAATGGTACCGCCCAATTGTCCGTCAAAACATAGTGTTAACCTGTTACGGCTATGTACATTCCTCCTATTTACGGCGTGTTTTTCTGCTCCTTAACATTAATAATCAAAATGGTGAAGGCGTGTGTGGCTGTTGGTTGCACTAACAGAGAAGATGGAAGGAGAGACTTGAAGTTTTACCGTATTCCGAGGGATCCAAAGAGGAGAGCGAAATGGATGGCTACAATTCGACGTGAAAACTGGGCACCAAAAAATCACCACAGACTATGTAGTAGTCATTTTATATCCGGTAAGATGCATTTAAGATATACTTAGAGGGTTTTGGGCTGACAAATAACCACAGTTAAGATCATTGCTAGGCTAATCGCCGACAACATACACGTATGTATGTAGTGAGAGTGCTATCGCTAAACCATATAAACATTAAAAGCCTTAACTCCATTGACAAACGACATGAAATACATTAGACTTGACAGTGGATGTTAGCAATAACAAAAGATTTTGAATTAAAATTTCGTAACTCACCTTTCCAAGCACAAGATAGATTCCTGCCGAATTTTCGTGGACGAGGACCTGTTTCACCCAACCAGCAACGAGGTATTTATAAGCCTCCAAGCTCTTGAAGTTTTTCAAATTTTCGTGAGAATAGGCTGATTTTGTGTGGACAAGATAATTGTAAATATCAGCGTAGCAGATGTCAGGCAGACAGGGCGAAGACAGTGGGTCGAAAAACATCGATTTGGGCATCAAATATGGATCTGGCGACTGTATAGAACGAAGCTTTTCCACATAACGCCTTTTATGCAACACATCCAGTGAGTTTACGGCATCAGAAAGCACCAGGTCTTCCATGAAATGCATTTTAAATTCCTCGATCAATTGAAACCAATGCTAATACAGAGACAAAATGACGGACAAGTGGGCGGAACCATACAGCGAGCACGTGGTTTTGTGACGTCGGTGGGTAGGGTCTATAATAATAACTAGCACGGCCCCGTGTTCAATACAAAACCCTCCGACCACAACAAAACAAGTACGAACTAATATTCACATAGGAACTAAAGTTATACAACATAAAATATAATATATCAATGAATACTACATCACATTTGTAAAATATAAACACATAAGAAAATAAATCTTAGCCCATTTAAATAAAATAAATTTAAATGAGGAAAAATACCTGTAATTAAATAATAAGATCCTGCTTACACAATTAAATTGATTGATTTCTGTGTGGCGCTTTGAGAGAATCCACCAATAAAGCTTTTGAAAACCGTCCATAAGAAAAAAGAATGATTCATTGAGGCATTTCATTTGTAAAATACATGTTAAAATCTTTGTCTTTGGGATTGCTTTTCTCTTCAGCACAGGACTTCTTTTTTCTTCTTTCTTTCAGAAACAAAGCAGACCAATACGCGGGGTCTGAAAGGCAAATTGTTGTTGGATTATTTTCTTTTAATACCCGCTACTTTTTGAGCAGAATTCTAGCTTTGTATAGGCTAATGTTCCTATTGTTGAAAGCACAAAAGTGTGTAATAAACAGCTAGCACATTTAAATTTTGCATTTTATTTTCTTACTGTACCGAAAATGAACCGAACCGTGACCTCAAAACCGAGGTACGTACCGAACCGAGATTTTTCTGTACCGTTACACCCCTATTAAATAAACAACCTAATGCACAGGTTATCCAAACTACAATATTTGTTTTCTGTGATTTGACTGTCAGTGCATTAAATATGACAGAAAATCTGATATGTCACACAAAATGGAAATGTAATTATTTGTCAAAATTAGGGCTGCAGCTATCGAATATTTTAGTAATCGAGTAATCGACTGAAAATTCTATCGATTAATCGATTTATCGGATAAAACAGATATATTTTTAGGTGAAGAGCAATTATAAATATACATGAGAAAACAAGACATTTCATCTAATCTTGAACCATTTTCAGTCAATCAATTTTCGATGTATATTGTTGAAAACAGCCAACAATTGCATCTCAGATGTAACTAGAATAAAAAAAAAAGACTAATTCACTGCTCTCACCCAAAAAAAAAAAAAAAATATATATATATATATATATATGTATATATATATATGCCGTTACGCTTGATAACACACATCACTTAAAAGTTAGGATTTTTTCCCACGTGTTTCAATTGAATTTCTATTTGTGTCAAGCCATTTTTAAGTTCTAGTTAAGTTTTAAGTTAGTCTAAACTGTAAGTCCTGATAGGATTTTGAGTTTTTGCCGTGTTCAAAATAAATGTATGATACAGGCTGTATTGGAGCACAATTAGGGACCAGTGCTACTTGGTGTTTTATCCAGCAATGACGACTGAGCTAAAATTGATAGTTAGCATTATTGAGTTTTTATTTTACACCCTCAACACTCCACATCGCTATGTTATGTTAAAGCCTGTATGTAAGACACGTTAGCCACGCATCGACAGTGGTCATAATTAATAGAAACCTAGCCCTCCGCAGGGCTAACGTTACGTGAGCTAGTAACAGTAATGTTAATCTTATGTATTAGCGCTTAGCGCTCTTTATTAGCGCATAGCGCTCTACTGCTTTAAGATGGCGGCTGTTTACTAAGTTAACGCTGCCCAGACGCGGCCGAGGCTGTCATTTTTCATCTAGTTCAACATACATGTGATCTCTGAGACTCATCAGACGCTACCTGCTACCAACGTAGCATCGTGCGGGCTAGTATTTAGCAACGTCGGCGTCGTTTGTAGCAGCTGTCGGCTGCAGTAAGTTTTTTTGTTTGTTTGTTTTTTTTTTTTTGCCTCTTCCTCTACGCACGTGACATTAGCGCGTTGTCCCGCATTAAAAGTAGTCAGAGCAAAACGTGATGCTTAGAGCTGTGAAAATAAACGATTACTCGAGGTGAATAAAATTACTCGGATCAGTTTTTAAACTCGAGTTACTCGAGTTGCTCGAGTATTCGTTTCAGCTCTAGTCAAAATTGACACTTTAAATAGGAATTGGGCAGTTGAACATGTGTTTCCAGTTTTTTTGGCTATGATGTCACTGTAGGACCAAAATTTGAACAGCTTGCTTAAAGATCTATTTTGTATGCTTACAACTCCCAAAAATACTGTATGTACAGTTCTTAAATTTATTGGGGATGGATAAGCATAGAAGTACAGAATGTAGAGGGGAAATGCTTTTTAAAGATTTATTTTGTGAGGGCATATTACACTTGAGAGTATATCATACTGTCTGTGTACAATGGAGACAAATAGAGTTTGTGGGTGTTGCCTGTAAGAATTAAGATCTAGGTTAACCTCTCCTAGGGCACGGTCGGCAGGGCACGGTCGGCACTTCGTAGGCACAGTATACGTGTACCTTTGTGTACAAAGGAGACACAAGATGTGCACACCCACATTCCAAATGATTACACATCTTTTGTTATAAGTACTGAAATATGATTTCCATAAATATCTCTGCAAAAACTATCATTAAAACTCAACGTTTTTCCATTGTTTCTTTCTATGAAGTCTTTAAGCAATACAACACGAACATTTCCTCACATCCTCATTTGTTGAGATTGCTGAGTTGGGAAGATAGGTCACTCAGAGTTCTCAGGGAGTCGTCTTGATGGGAATACTTTTTCCTCAAGAGAGCAGCATCATGGAAACCGAACTCATGCATGTTCCTAACATCCAAACGTCTTATTTTCTCACCGTTATGTTTTATTTTAACTAGGGCTGCAGCTAGTGATTATTTTAGTAGTCGATTAATCTATCAACTAGTTAGTTTGAATAATCGAGTAATCGGATTAGGAACATTTAATGCGTTGCAGAATAAATTTTAGGAGATGTAAAACAAAGGCTTGCTAAGATGGCACTTTCAAAAGAGCATTAAATACGAATACAAAATAATTCCCAATTGCACTTCCATTTAAAAATAAATTAAACTACATGAATTTAGCCTCAAACGATGTAAAAGAAATTAAAAAATGAGGATCTAAGTAAAGAAAAGAATAATTGGCTGACTTGCATTATAGCAAATGTCTGCTAGTTTACCGTAATTTCTGGACTATTGGGCGCCCCTGATTACAAGCTTCACCCAGTGCATTTTTTAAGGAAAAAACATTTTGTACATACATAAGCCTCTCCTGTCTGTAAACTGCGTGGGCCGTGTACCGTCTTCAGAAGAGGCTCCCTTCTGGGGTGATTTCCATGCACACCAATTTGATGTAGAGTGCGGCGTATGGTCTGAGGACTAACAGGCTGACCCTCCACTTCTTCAATCTCTGCAGCAATGCTGACAGCATTCCTATAACGAGTCACATGACATTTTGGAGGGAAAATGACAAGCAGTACTCAATTTGGACATTTAGGGATGTACGTAGTTTCTAAGGGGTGTACTCACTTTTGTTGCCAGGGGTTTAGATATTAATGGCTATATTTTGAGGGGAAAATAAATTAACTCTATTATATAAGCTGCACATAGACTACTTTTCATTGTGTCAAAGTGTCATTTTGTCAGGGTTGTCCCATGAAAAGATATACCGTAATTTCCCGAATATAACGCGCACTTCTTTTCCCCAAAATCAACTTGTAAAATCATGGTGCGCATTATAAACGGGTACATGGATGGAGACAGAAATATAACGGTATTACATATATGTATAAACTAGGGCTGTCAAAATTATCGCGTTAACGAGCGGTAATTAAATCTTTAATTAATCACGTTAAAATATTTGACGCAATTAACGCACAAATGCCCCGCTCAAACAGATTAAAATGAGAGCACAGTGAAAGGTGTACTTGTTGTGTTTTTCGGAGTTTTGCCGCCCTCTGCTGGTGCTTGGGTGCGACTGATTTTATAAATTTCAGCACCCATGAGCATTGTGTAAGTAATTATTGACATCAACAATGGCGGGCTACTAGTTTATTTTTTAATTGAACATTTTACAAATTTTATTAAAACGAAAACATGAAGAGGGGTTTTGATATAAAATTTCTATAACTTGTCTTTTAAGAACTACAAGTCTTTCTATCCATGGATCGCTTTAACAGAATGTTAATAATGGTAATGCCGTCTTGCTGATTTATTGTTATAATAAAGAAATACAGTACTTATGTACCGTATGTTGAATGTATATCCATCTTGTCTTATCTTTCCATTCCAACAATAATTTACAGAAAAATATGGCATATTTTATAGATGGTTTGAATTGCGATTAATTGTAATTAATTACGATTAATTAATTTTTAAGCTGTAATTAACTTTATTAAAAATTTAATCGTTTGACAGCCCTAATATAAACCGATTTTTTTAATTGACACGGCCACGTTGTGTTGAAGAAACGTATGCGGCGACCCGTTGCCGACCATTTCGGTACGTGACGTCCCGATTTTGTTTTGGTAATACTTCACTCTAATCGGCCGAATGATTTCGTCTGTGTTAAATTCTGCTTTTTTCACTCTTCATAAAGCACAGAATTTAGTTTCTTGAACTCATTTGAGTCAACGTTTATTGCAGCTCCGCAACTGGGACCATAACAAACTTAAGCACACAGACTTCCTGTGTCCGTCAACTATATCTGCCCCTCGGGAAACTCAAACCCAAATAACAATAGTTCCTATTGTTACTGTGTTGACAGCGATGAGCTCTCATGGATTCCCGACTCACGTTCTCACTTTCATTTTACCGTATCAATCCATGGAAGAAACCTTTATTCATCATGATGAAACGAGCAAGTTATACAGCATCCTTTAAAAGAAAAGTCACATCTGTTTTGTTTTCTCCTAGATTCTGGTAAGTTGGAGAAGTTGTCAAATCATATTATTACCGTAAATATTGTCAGTTTATGGTAATGTTTTGAACTACCATTGTGCTATGCTTGTGCTGTGTTTCACCAGTCAGTAAAGTGACATTTCTGTATCTGTACACGAGCTCTGTTTTCTTGTATTCTTCTATTTATTGCTGCTAAAATTAGGGTGCGCGTTATAAACGGGTACAATAATTTCCCCTAGATTTTACAAGTAAATTTGGGGTGCGCATTATACATGGGTGCGCCTTATATTCGGGAAATTACGGTACTTGCATATCTGCAGAAATGCAAGGGGTGTACTCACTTTTGTGATACACTGTATGTCGACTGACAACTAGTTGAATGACGCCTCTTTTATATTTTTGAGGGGTTAAGTATCGCTTTCACGACACAATTTAACTTTGAGAAGGGTGGCAGGAAGTTATTTTGAGGGGAAAAATAAATTAACTCGATTATATAAGCGTCACAAGAAAGACTACTTTTCATTGTGTCAAAGTGTCATTTTGTTAGTGTTGTCCCATGAAGAGATATACTTAAAATTCTACAGAAATGCAAGGGATGTACTCACTTTTGTGATACGTTGTACCTTAAATGTCAAATAATAGTTAACAGACGTGGAGTCGCCTTGTCTCAGTCAGTATAAGACAAACAAATGGTAAAAAAATAATTGTCGTGGTCATTGTGGCCTTATCACGCTAATATACTGAGACAAATGACAAAAATCTCACATTGATCAGATATACTTAACCTTACTATTTACCACTGATTCCAATTGGTAAAGTTAATTTGAGATTATTATTATTTATTTCACGAGCATGGTTACGCAATAAGCTTGTAAAATAAAAGCACGAGTCCACAGTAATTTGCCATCTTTGCCACTTTTTCTCCGTCACCCCAAGATGACACTAAGACTGTGGCTATAGAAACCTAGTAATTAGTATCAAGGAAGTATGTTAAAGCGAAGTAACCCGACAGTGACTGACATTTGTTTTATGTCCGTAAGCTATTTATTTTTCTGGATAATGTAAATAAGATGTATAAGATTTGAAATATTGTGCTAATTAAGAATCTTGGGATTGTAATTTTTATATATAGTATATACAGGCATGTGTGGTTTTTTGTTTTTTTTTGTTTTTATTATTTCTGAACATTTCTGTTCAGTTTAATAATGGCATGTTACAACCTTACACCTTTTCGCTTTTAATCATGGCCGAGGATTAGTAACATGGAGATTATGACAGAGTTGAGGGCTCAGACAAACACACACTTCTCACATGCTTATGATTTTAATGAGACCACACAGTGTGTGTGTATTGCGGATCTTTGATGTCACACTCATTCTGGCAGACTTGAACTCCCTCTGTGGACATTCTATGGTTTGGTTTTAAACCTGTGTGGCCCGCTTCTTTCATCCCATCCCTCTACCCCATGTGCTTTTTCAAGCAAACCCAGACGACTCATTGACTGGCAGCCCTCGGACGACCTCTCCGCCACCTCCTCCTTTTTCCCGCAACTAAGAATGCGTGAATGATGGCCCGGGCGATGCAGCAGGGATTAAAAATAAAAAGAATGGGCAACGGCAGGATTTGCTGTGACTGTTGGAAGTTGGGCGTTCCTCCACTGAATTAGAATTCCAGAGGCCAGCAATGAAGGCTCAGCACATACCTTCCGCCTGAGTCAGGCCGGCTCGGGCTCAGACTGTCAGAGAAAAGGGGGTGTCGAGTTTTTTGTCTCTCCCATGCCGTCTTGAATATTTTTGCTCATGCTTTACTTACTGTGCACGCATGCTAGGATGAATGAGCAAAAGGAAGCTCATATTGTTTTGTTAAGTGGCACGCTAGGTGTGTTCAAAAGCATTGACACTTGTTGTTTGGCTGGTGTTACCTTTACGAGTTGCTTAATTGTTTTGTGTTCGGTAAGCGTTTTGTCAAGAAAGAAACGCGGGCTAATACGAAAGCTTATTTTTTACTTTTATTAATACAGCCTGTAATCACAACTAGAGGTGGTAATCTTTGGGCACCTAACGATTCGATTACGATTACGATTCAGAGACTCCGATTCGATTATAAATCGATTATTGATGCCCCCCTCCCCCCATTTTTTTTTTTTTTTTTTTTTTTTATGTTTTGTATATTTGTTCCAAAATTGTTCAAAAATCCTCTCAGGCTAAATAAGATACTCAAGTCCCCCTTCTGTATCAGCAGCTTTAAACTACATTGAATTAATTTAATGTTGTGAATCAACTGTTAAAGTTGTTAAAATTGCGCCCGTTATTCCATAATTTCCCTCATGTCTACTTTCGACATGTGAAAGTTTTAAAACTGTTTCATCATTTAAAGATAGATTCAAGTCAAGATTTTGCCGATTTAGGGGTATTTTAGATAAAAAGTCATTAGGTTCTCTACAACTGAGCCTTCTAGAGAAGTCTACTGCTTTAAGATGCTGCCTGTTTACTAGCGCGGGAAAGTCTGTCATTTCACATCTAGTCTAGATATATGTGATATCTACCATAGCTGTATGTTGCTGTATGTTTGTAGCAACTACCAACTGGGCGCTGTTTGTAGCGGCTGACTGCCGCAGTCAGGTATTATTGTTTTTTTTTACCTAGCGGCATTAGCTGCACATGATATTTACTCTCGGTCCATTCCTCACTGCGTCCCGAAGACCGCGCTGACTGCGTTTTATTTCCGCTTTACCTGGTATAATTCAATAATCGGAATTTGGATGTTTGTGAATCGTTCTTGAATCTTCCACGGCTGAATCGCGAATAATCTAAGAATCGTAAATTTGCACGCCTCTAATCACAACAAATGTCTCAAAGGGATTCAAGAGACGACAATTACATCATCCAATGATCGAAACCGCCAACAGAGCAAGGAAAAATCCTAACAGGAAAAAATAGAAAAAAAACTAAGAGTGACCACAGATAGGAGAGCCCGCTTTGAAGTTGACCAGAAAACAATTAGAGCCATCCCGACTCTTCTACCTGTCGACGTAGTTGATGACGTAAATGCATCGACGAGCCCAACATCCCATCGACAGTTAAAGACGCGTTTAAAAAAAAAAAAAGTACCCTATTGGCACAAATATAAGACGGCCCTGATTATAAGACGACCCCCTCTTTTTCAAGACTCAAGTTTGAAAAAAGACTTTTTGAACACCAAATTAATTTAGTACAGTACATCATAACAATATATTTGAGAGAAAAAGCATGTTATTTTGCCTCATTCAAATCGTAATATGTAAACTAAAGTGCAATCACACTCGTAAATGAATGGCTTCTGGTTTTTGTAATGTAAATAAACCAATCTATTGTGATAAAACAACAAAATTGCAATATCTGCATTAACCATCAAAGTAAGGTCTAACTGTAACTGGAATCTTGAAACAAGTCTGAATAAGGAAAAACATTGCAATAAAATAATGCAAACTGGATAAACTTGAGAGTAGCTGAGATCTGTCATGACGGAACATTACTCCTCAAGTTCAGTATTCGCTTCAATGATATCTGCCGCCATCTAGCGTCGTGAATGGGTATAATGTCTAGACCCCGAATATATAACACGACTCCCACTTTTTCAGTCTTATTTCAACGCAAAAAACACAGTCTTATATTCGGGCCAATACGGTATTTATGCGTTCAAAGTTGAAAAAGGCAGACACTCGGGATGCAAGCCGGGAAAGCGGCATAGAGCTCAAAAAGCAGACCTGAGTGGCCAAAGCATGGATTTATTTTAATGAAACATTGGAGGGTTTCACTGTTGTGTACAGTCTCTGCAATGCCGAGCTTCCATACCACGGCAGCATGTCGGCCAGGAATGAGCATCTGAAGCGCCATCACCCAGATATAATTATGGAAGATGACAGGAGACAACAAGCTGGTGGATCGTGTTTATATATCGACATTTATTTATTGAAGTTGCCTTTATGTATGTCGTACAACGGAGATTAGTAAAAAAAAAAAAAAAAAGTTAATTATTCGACTATGCAGACTTTTTTTTACGATTGGTGACCTAGGCATGTGCCGGTATGAGATTTTGAGGGTACGATAACCGTGAGCAAAAATACTGCGGTTTCACGGTATCACGGTATTGCAATTATAGCTCCAAAATTTTGAGATGTATGGGTTTAAAAAAAAAAAAAAAGATGAAAGAAGAAAAAAAAATTTTTTCCATTGAACAGGATTTTTTTTCAAAACATATTTGCAAATTGGAACATGAATATAATGTGAAAATAAATAAATTAACAAAAAAATAACAAATATTTTATATAAAATTTAAATAAATAGAACCTAGACTATACCCACAGCCACAGCTCAAGTTGCTCAATATTAGAGTAAGAACCAAATAATTGCTATAAAAAAGTAAAAACACTTCTAAATAAAATTAAAAATATATACTGTATGACTTTTTTTGAGGGGGGAGAAGCTCAAGTGAAGTTTCGCCATTTTCAGCCACTGTGTCAACTCTAGTCTACATGATGCCATGCCTTTGTGTTAAAAAGAACAAAGAATTCATAAGTTAATAAGTTAGTTAAGAATGTATAAGTTAGTTTTATAAATTAGTTAAAATGTAAATATTGTTGAGGAAAGGTTTCATCTAAAAAAAAAAAAAAAATGAGTAGTGAGACCTCCTTTCTCAATTAGCGATCTTTGACGTGATCCTTTTTCTTTCCCCCCTTCATTCAAGCTTGTTTCTCACTCAGCGGCTGTGAGACATAAAACCTCGACGAAGCTGCTCTCCCAGGTTAGCCTAGGCTAACATTCGTCTTTGTAAGTTTTAGTTAGTTTGTATATTGAATTTGAAAGGAAAATGTGTGTTTTGTTTTTGGCAAACTTTTTAATGGTGCTACTGCTATCCCGTTGAACCTAATCACACGTGGAAAAATACAATTGTACAACGTTTTAAATGTATTCATTTGTATATTTCACCATGATTTGAGAGCTCAATAAATTGAAGAAAAGTACGCCTTGTGTTTGGAGGGTTTGTTTTTGGGTTTGCTGGCTGTTTAGCAGAATAGCGTCACTGACACTCACGGCAACAAACGGGAAGGGTGAGCGCTGCCGCACCAAGCCACTTCGGCTGCATTTTGGCACATGAAAAATAGCGAATACCGTACTAAGGTATGACGGAAAATTTGAGTGGTTTTGAAACCGCGACGTTTTCACACCACGGTAAACCGTGAAACCGGTGTCCGGCACATGTCTAGATTGGTCTAATCGGGAGAAAAATAATCATTTTGGACAGCCGAATAAACAATACAGGTCAAATAGGCAACATTTAACAAATTGAATTATACTCTACAGTGGTACCTCTACATGCGAATTTAATGCGTTCCAGGACCTCATATCTTTTTTTTTTTTATTTTGTTAGCTATAACATATTTGACTTTGTTTTAACCATGTGCAGAAGAGGCAGGGTTATTAAGTAAATTAGCCTCGTTCCTAAGTAACACACAGTTGGGAGTTCTTAACATCTACAAATTTAGACCAAGAACTCAAAATTTACTTGTTTTTTTATTTCTCATTACATAGGTGGGAAACTCTCCGGAGACCTCTGTATACAAAAACTGATGTAATTTATATAGTCCCACCATATAGTTTAAATGCAAGTGATACAATAAACAGATAGTTAACAGACATCCTTTTGGTCTAGCGCGTTAGCAGTTAGCCGCTGCATTGCAACCTTCTTCAGTTGAAGAAAGTAACAAAAAGGTTTAATGGTATGCCAAGAATTTTTACAATCTGAAGACCTAATCGACACAGACGTTGGTAAGAAATTGATTCTGACCAGAGAAAAGGCGTGAAAGCACTCTTCAGCGTCACATTATGACTTTTTTCCCACCTCTTCACGATAAAAAAGTTTCCAAATGCCTTTAAAAAAGGTTCTCGATTTTCGACACTTTTTTTTCCCCATTCATTCATTCATTCATTCATTTTCCATGCCGCTTATTTCTCACGAGGGTCGCGGAGGTGCTGGAGCCTATCCCAGCTAACTACGGGCAGTAGGCAGGGGACACCCTGAACTGGTTGCCAGCCAATTGCAGGGCACAAGGAGACATACGACCATTCACGCACACACTCATACCTACGGACAATTTAGCGTGGTCAATCAGCCTTTTTTTTTTTTTTTTTTTTTAAATACGCAAAGGACATAAAATGACTCACTACTTGTCACACTGTTGTTACCACGATGACACGAAATATACCCAAAATATGATCCTTAAACACTTAGAAATCATTTCAAACTAGCCATTTATTGATGATTTTGATTTAATTACCGTATTTTCCCGACCATAGGGCACACCGTATAAAACTGCGCAGGCTCAATTTCGGTTGATAATTTTGTATTTAACACACGTGCAAGGCGCATCGTATTATTGGGCGCAGGTAAAGTAGGGTGACCATATTTTGATTTCCAAAAAACGAGGACACTCGGCCTCAAAATACCTAAATTGTACTCGAGGTTTACTTAAAGGTGCCTTATCACTTTAATATATTTAAAGTGTGCCTCCTCCGTCTGAATAAAAAAAAAAACAGTTTTATGACATAATAATAGCTAAATAACCAAAGACACTAATTCAAATTCTCAGAGGTTACTCAACAGGCTTTATTATTCATAAACTAATAGAATAATAATAATGTTTTTAAAAAAAAAAGAGCTTATGGAATAATGATTTTAAAAATATATATATATATGGCGGAAAACTCAGACAACACTGAAAAAGCAATTGCTGCTCTTGGAACCCTCTTTAAAATCAACTGCTGTGTTTTAAGCCCAAAAAAATGTTGTGTTTGAAAGAACAATATGTCTATATGCTGCCATAGCAGATTCATGGCACATTAAGACCCCGAACTATTTTTAATTTGTCCATTTTACCCTCAAAACCCCCGTTTACAGACGTCGCGCAACCGCTTTTGTTTCAACCCAGCCATAAAACGTAGGTAATTAAATATATTTATTGTTCAAAATGTCATTTATAGCTTAGAATCATTAATTGATGTCTAATATTTCGTTAAAAAAAAAAAAAGACTTCAAAAAATTATTCACTCTCATATTTTAAACTTTTAAACAAATATGTCACAATGAAAAATATGGTGTTTGTAAAAAAGACCCGGATATCTACCTCATAACTATCGCTTAATTGGAATTTTTTTTTTTTTTTGTTACTATTGCATTTTCTCTGATATGTTAGATGATAATCGATCCAAACAAAGAAAAATTGAAAAACAACATTTGATAGGGTAAATATATGAAAAAGAACATCTCGACCACTCCTAGATGTCTGCGATTTCTGCATAGTGACCTTTGTTATATTACCATGTTTCACCTATAAAATCCCCCAAAAATCCAGCTGTGGCCATTCACAGCTGTGTTTTGACACTCGATGATACATGCTACATGGAGTTTTTGAATCGAAAAAAGGTAAGTACGCGATAATATCTCGTTAAAGTTATGGCATCTGTAATTCTGCTCTCGCGTGCTCTCACCTCCAGATGGGGTTTTGCTGTTCAAAAAAAAAATTGTTTTTTTTTTTTTTTTTTAAAATGCCCTCCTGTTCAAAATTTTTCCTCCCCCAGAAAATTGAGATTTTAAGCTTTCCAATGATGTATCACACATGCATATCAATTTTGAAAGTTGTCGAAATTGGGAGTCACCAGAGTGTTTTCCGCCATATACTGTATATAATAATGCCTCTCCTGTATTTGCTAATCATTCATAAACAAAATAGTCGCTGATTTTTCAATTCTTACTGTACAAATAAAATAATCTGAAATAATGTTCTAAATAATACCTCTTCTGTAGAAAATAGCCTCACAAAAATACTAATTTAACAAACAAAAAACGTCGCTTTAGTGTTTTGGGCTTAAGCATTTTAGCTCCGACACCTCTTTTTGTCTGTTACTGAGCACAGCAGAACCCAACCGCCGCAGGCTTTCTGGGAACACGTCACACGCAGATCAGTACCGTAGTATTTTGTGAAAAGCGTCAGTCAATTTCAACACACGCTAATTGGTCCAGAGAAAAATAATGAAAATCGGACATTTTAATGAATTTGTAAAACCTCAACCGGACACCCTGGACAGGATGTAAAAAGTGGACATGTCCTGGCAAAAGAGGACGTTTGGTCACCCTAATGTAAGCATATGATAGCATGCACGCTAGCATAGGCGCTAGCCTTTTTTTTTTTTGTCCAGGGAACAAAACTGAGTTCAATCGTACTTTATTAAATAATTTAACATAGTACTCACATCAATCTTGTGTATGCCCTCTGGTGGACTTGTCAGATTTTGATACTCTGTCCACACAATAGGCGCACCAAATTATTAGGCGCCCCTTCCATTTTGAAGAAGTTTTTTTTACTTTTAGGTGCGCCTTACAGTTGTGAAAATATGGTATACATATTTCCATAGTCATTTGCAAAGTACTACATATTGTAGTTGGCAACTTTATACACCTTTTTACTTCCACAGCCAAAATGAGTCCTGACCTTTCTTTCTGTCATCTTGAGAGGTTTGCCACCTTGATTTCATCATTTCAAAACCTTCCCCTGCATCAATACAACCTGTAAGCTGTCCAACTGAATTGGAAACGTTGGAAACGCGTTATGTTGTGGTTGTATTTGAGACTTGTGATGATTCCCTCCTGAGCAGATGTTCACCCCTCCGTATTTAGACTCCAAATGAATGACGTGTTTGCAAAGCCACCCAAAGTCCAATTTAACGAAAGTCTGCTGTGAAGTCACATTGAGGCCATGGTGCTGGGCACTTTAGTCTGTGCATGTGAGTAGTTCGTAGTCGTTTGTTTTTCGCAAAATGATCAGCATGACTGGCACATTTTTAATGTCTGTGTCAACGGGAATCTTCTGACAAAGTAAGGAAGTCTTTGCCAAACCATCATCCAGAAAAATACATTGTTTTGTCTTTGTATGGGCCAGATGAATCCCGCATGGAAGCTGCATGTGACATTCCCATTGCCAAGAGAAAGGAATATGGGAGTTGGCGTAAAGAGTGCTCTCACACTTGTGACCTTGAACACCGCACACTCAACAATGGGCACAAGGATGGAACCAATGAAAACAACAGCTGTGTTTCTGAAATTTAAAAAGAATATACATTCACAGTACTGTTGTGCAGGTGCGGCAGGTTTGCCGAGTAGGTGTGAGGTACTTTGAAATAACGTCCAGATGGAAGTCGGATTCAACATCTAGGCTGCGACATGCCACTGCGGTCCCCAAGGTCCGGTGTAATTGCACATGTGAATTCTAAATGGAGCAGTCTCTATATTTTCGTGAGAGCGAGAAGTGTGTGGGAGGATGCTGCACACAAGACAATAACAGGCTGGACGGGAAGAATGAATGTGATAAAAACAGAAGAGGATGTGAATAAGAGGGAAAAGGAGCCCATTTTTCTTTCATGCAGTTTTCTTATTTACAGCCTCGTGAGATTTGTATTACATTTATAATCATTTATTTTTATACAAGGTCAATCTTCATTTTCCCTTCATTTTTTTGAGCAGTATGAAAAGAAAAGTGCCTTAACTTACTTTTCCTTTACTACTTTATAGGCATGTGCCAGTATGATATTCTGAGGGTATGATCACCTGGAGCCAAAATATCACGGTTTTAACGGTATCACGGTATTTCAATTACAGCTCTAAAATGTGTTACTTTGAGATCTGGGTAAAAACAAACAAACAAACAAACAAAAATTTTCCATTGAACAGGACATTGAACAGGATTTTTATTTTTCAAAACATATACAGTATTAGCAAATTGGAACATAAGTTAAAAAAAAAAAAAAGAGAGACAAATGCAGAAATAACAGAAATATTCCAAATAAAATTAAAATAAATGCCGTCTTTTAGGTGAGCGTAAACCCACAGCCACAGCTCAACATTATTACCATCAGAACAAAAATTATTTTCCATAAGAAGCACGTGTGTATGACTCGTATAATGTTTACATTATACACACACTCTCTCAACACAGACAGTTGCCAGAGAGAAAAAAAACATTTTACCACCGCTAGACACGCTAAACACGCTGGAGTTAACTCTCGTAGCTGGTGGGAAACGTTCATGACAGTGTTTACTAACCTTTAATTTTGTATGAATGCGAAATCATATCGCGGGTATTGCCTCCTCGGCAGCCACGCTACGTAAACATGTTTTACATGTCAGTTTGCCCTCCTGATCGAAGCCACGGCCACATTTAACTTTTCTGTAGCTGAAGTATTCCCATACCAGCGATTTTTGTTTTGTGTTTGTGCTTCGATGGGGGAAAAGTTCAGGAGTTTCACCTCCTCCAGCCATCGTGTAGCACAGCTGACTCACTGACACTGAGCAACAACCGGTTGGAGAGGGCATTACTCCCTGCATTTTTGGGACATAAAAAAAAGATAATACCAGAGAGACGGTTGGCGGAAAATTTTTGCGGTTTTGAAAAAGTTTTCATACTAAGGTATACCTTGAAACCATCAATCAGCACGTGTCCTACTCCTTAATGTATTTGTTTTATATTCCTGAATTGTTTGGTATTTTTCTTTTTTCTGTAGGGGGAAAAGGACAAATTATTCTAACAATATGCTAATTGGTACTTTTTTTTTTTTTTTTTTTTTTCCTGAAAAAAAAAAGTTTTAAAAAGTAAATAATACCTGTCCTTGGAACATTAAAAAAAAAAAAAAAATGATTACATGTTATTTTTTTAATTCTATGAAAATGACTTTAATCTTGTAATATTACTACTTTGTCTAATTATCCAATTTATATATATTATGTACATATTATACGACTTTTATTCCAAACAAAGCTATATCAGTGAATTTTTCTTTTAATGTGTAACATTTTTCTATGACTTTTAAAAAAACAAAAAAGGCAAAACCTGTACTTTTTCCCTCTATATTGCAAATCACTTTTTTGGGCTCAGAAATGTTTTATTTATTTATTTTTAATTTTCATTTTAATATTAGAACTTGATTCTAGCTTTAATTTGTGAGTTTTAATATTGGGACTTTTCCCACAAAAACATTGTAAAAATATTTGATTTAATTTATTTAGGAAAATGTAATGCATTGCAGAATAAATTTTAGGGATTTAAAACAAAGGCTTGCTAAGATTGCACTTTCATAATAAAATATCCGAGTGTTTCTTCAAACTAACGCAGAATTGCGCTTTCATTTGAAAATAAAATACCTGAACTTAGCCTCAAATGGTATTAAAAAATATATAATAAATGAAGATCCAAGAAAAGTTGGCTAACTTGCATAGCAAAAGTCTGCTAGCTTAAATACTATAAAATGCTAACATTTTTTTAACAATGCTTTCAACAAATCGTTCAAACACATATTCCCACAAAAACGGCTAAAAATACCTGTAAACTAAATTATGAATGCATTCAATAGCCATTAGCTCAAAAACTTAGCATTTGTTGGTCTTGACAATGGGCAGCTGGATTCAGCCATGTTAAATGAGTTATGTAATATCCATTGTTGCCATTAGAAGGCACCCAAGTTGCACCCAAATCAATTAAACTAAATGCAAACGCTTTCAAAACTAACCATTTCCATGTCACTTTAATTAAACGAATACTCAAAGCAGCAAAATTTGATTTGAAGCTTTTTTCTAATCGAATTTCTCGAGTTAATTAATCGTTGCAGAACTACTACAGAACATACTATTACTGTACTCATTCACTCCAAGCCATTTTCGGAGCAACCCCCTTCACTCCTGGCCGTTTTACTGGATTTTGACTGATTTTGCAAGGCCCACAGAAAATTCTGTTCTATTGCTATATAAACATGGAACCCACCAAAAGAATGATGAGACACTCTTCCTTCAGCAGGAAAAGTAAGTTCATATCTTTTTCCATTCTTTAGATATCAGTATTAGAAAATAACTTAGTTTGAGCAATTTTTCAATTTCTAATGAAAAAACAGAGAAATTGAGCTTTATGTAAAAGCGTACATTTCAAACATAACTTCATCACAGCCATTTTTAGCTTTTGTGACATCCCAAACATTTGAATAATGTTTTCCTTTTACAAAATAACACAAACAACAAGACAAATAGAGCTTTTGATGGCAAAGTAACAATTTATTTACACATTTGAACTGAGAGATGACGCTGTTGTGGCAGCGACAGCCGGGGTAAACTTTTCCCTCATCGCCGTCTGTCTCATCAAGTTGGATTTTTGTGAGTCTTTCTTTTGTGGTGACTGGTTTGGCCGTGCGCGTTTCCGGCTGAGTCGCGGGACACTGGAGGGTGTGGGGGACGCGAGCGGCCGAGCACGGCGGTGCGGGCTTTGCTCATCGAGCAGCACGGACTCAACGGCATCATCCGCTGCACTGGTGGTCCCAACAGTTCTGCTCGGTCGTCCAGCACCTGGCATCCCAGGCGTACTCGCGGTTGTTCTGCTTGGTCGTATTCCGCCGGCGCCCCGGCCGTTTGTTCCGATTAATCGGGTGGCTGGTCTTACCAAATGCGCTACTGCCCTCCAGTGGCCAGTTATATTGCTTCAAAATGGATTTTCAGCATTGTGCTTTGGAGCTAAGTTGCATCAGAACCTAGAGATGTCTCTTGTGGGAAAAAAAATGTAAAAGACGTATAAATAAGTCTTTGTGACACTGAAACAATTAAAAATAGAACATATTTATATGTTTTTGGGAGCAAATGAGTTAAGATAAATGGTATGCAAGTGTCAAAGCCTTTACAAAATGAGCCTCATCCAGGAAGGAATGCCACATCCCAACATCCTGTTCCTTCTAACAGACCCCCATTTCCAGTAGATTGAGCCAACCACATTCCAGATGGCCAGGTGTCCGATCCAGAGAGACGGTTCCTCCTTTTCTATCCTAAATAAAGACAGTCCACGCTGTCAGCAAGATGTCTGAGTTAAGCTCCAATGAGACCAAGGGCTGGCTGGCTCTTTAAGTGGTGTCGCTCCGTCTTGCGGGCTTGTCTCGTGGTCTCTTAGAGGCCCGGTTTGTCTACAAATGGGTCTATTTTTGACCCGCCGTCGCTCTGCGTGTCAGTGCATGCTTTTAAGCAGTTTGTGTGACTACACACTCGGGATATCACTTTTTATTCTGGTCGTCACACCATCAAAAGAATTCCGTTAGTTTTTGATTCCAGATCGAAACCAACAAACACATCTTACACTGTCACTGTAATGACTAATCCACAACTTTCACATCAAAAACTTTGCGTTTTGAAGAAAACATCTTACGGAAAGCTGTCCACTCTATGATGAGGTACTGCATTTTTGCTTTGCATTTAACTGAAAACACATCTGTTAAAAAACTTTAACCACATTTTTCACAATTATTTTTAAGTGCCAGCATGATTCATGGATGAAATTAAAGTGACATTTATAATGCTTTTAAAAAAGCAAATAAACGGCTTTGGCCGACTCAGGGTACTGTGTATACACTAGCTGTTAATAA
This sequence comes from Corythoichthys intestinalis, assembly GCF_030265065.1. Classification (NCBI taxonomy): domain Eukaryota; kingdom Metazoa; phylum Chordata; class Actinopteri; order Syngnathiformes; family Syngnathidae; genus Corythoichthys; species Corythoichthys intestinalis. Next base: position 46,638,529 of record NC_080401.1, on the reverse strand, counting down.
ATGATGTGCTAAAATAGCAAACACACCACATTAGTATTGGCGGATGTCATGTTTTGACACAGACAATTCCAGAGTCAGCAGTCTGGAAATATCTGAAGTCATGTTTGGAAGAAGGTGCTCATGAAATTTAGTTGGAAGCTTAGCATGCTGCTGTGGTTATCTTTTTATGGTTAATTTTTTTTCCCCTACTTGATGTCTTGCCTCTTCCCCTTTGCTTGCCAGTTGGAGGTAGAAAATTCAGAGGTGTGGGGGGGGGGGGGGGGGGGGACACTTTTCCAAAAGCTACAGCGTTTAATGCCTCGCATCCTTACAGACAGAATGTCGCTTCCAGGCCGTATACTGTATATTCTGCCAAAAACAGGACACTGGCATCAAGGCAAACATACTTATGGCCTTCCATACCTGTGTAGTTCAGTGATTCTCATCTTGTGAATAATAACCCAAAGGTGGATGGCAGAACCGTTCGGGTGGGTCGTAACGAAATTAAAAAGTCATTTTTGTAACAGCTTCTGTTTTACATACCGTATTTTTTGGACTAGAAGTCGCACCTGAGCATAAGTCGCACCGGAGTATAAGTCGCATTTTTGGGGGAAATTTACTTGATAAAATCTCAACGTCTCAGCGCCTCAACATTTGTACAATCAACATTTATTCAGTGTTGATGAGCTGAAGATCCACATTCAAGCGTTCCATCTTGCATTGTTTGTTTTTTCTCCGTTAAACTAGACAAGACGAAGTCAACAAGCATGCCCCAAAACCGTACAAACATAACACCACACCCCTCTAGTGGCTTGGCGGTGAATTACAGCGCAACGAGTCACCTAGCCGGAGAACCATCGAATGTCGAATGACGCCGTAGTCATTGCGCCGTCACCGCAACGCGGGAGCACAGCTCAGGCTTAAGTGTCCGATCGCGGGTTGGAAAATACACAACAACGGAAAAGATGATACACACAGGATTTCCCACTGTAGAGATATTTTACAAGTATAAACAATGAACGTAGGTTCGCAGCAGTCTCTCTCTCTGGGGCAGTTTACATGGTGACTCCCCAAGAAGACGAAAAATTTCATGTTTGCGTTTATATGGTTCCGATTCCATTCGAATAATGTCGCAATTCCGCATGAAAACGATGTAGTATTCATGCCAGGACCTAGGCGGCAGTGCAGATTTACAAGGCGACAGCGAATGATGCACTTTGACCTCCTCAGCCCGGAAGAGAACATGCCCGCACTCTCCAAGCAATGGCATTTTCTTTTGTTCAAAAAGGCACAAAAATGGAAACATTCAACATATTTAAATTAAAAATATTATGAAAACAGTAAATTAAAGCTGACGTTCCGCCATTTGCTGTTTTTAATGTTTAATAGCACCGCTGCGCACGCCCATGTGACGTGCGCGAGTGCTTCCGTCATCAAAACGAAGCCGGTTTCTGTGCATATGAATGCATTGCGACCCTCGTAATCAAATTCTTCCACTTTTGAGGCAGGATTCAGAATTTTTCGTCTTTGCCTTTCGTCTTCGCCGACACCATATGCACGCGAGGCAATTACGCTACTCAGTCATTGCGTCTTCATGTCGCAAAGTCGCCATGTAAACTGCCCCTCCATCTCGCCCTCATCCTCGCCCAGAGACACTGCGTAGCTGTCTGTCTTCTTCTGGCGTGTGAGCGCTCTTCTTCACGTAAACAAGTGCGCCCCCACTTGGGCGTGAAAGCGCCATAAACTAAAAGCATGCATTTCAATATAAAAACGTCAATAATACAATTGAACACATTGCCAAAGGCAGAACGCGAACGTGGCAATAACTATTTAGTTATTCAGATAACTATAGCACAAAGAACATGCTAATAAGTTTACCAAACCATCAGCGTCACTCCAAAACACCAAAATAACATGTGAAATGATATCATAATGTATTAATAATTTCACTCCTGAGTATAAGTCGCACCCCCAGCCAAACTGTGAAAAAACTGCGACTAATAGTCAGAAAAATACGGTAATATTCATCATCAGTTTCTCAGTACAGTGATCCGTCGCTACTTCGCGCCCTCAGTCCATTGCGGATTTTTTTTTTTTTTTTTTTTTAAATACAGATGAGCTGTCCCGAGCCGATCGCATAGTCTCACTCTCGCTCCCTCCCTCCCATTCCCAGCTATCTGTTGGTCAGGCAGTGACTGAGCTGGAGTTGCTTATTAAAGTTAACAATGATTGACAGACAATTTAATGTTTGAACTTGCCAGAGAAGCAAACTTTAAAGCGCTGCATGCATCAATCATCATTTAACTGGTCAAACAGTTTCTGTCGCAACTCATTGTGAGTAAGTGAGCAGCTTGAGCAGATTTGAGTGGACTCACTCAATGAAGTATTTAATAAAGCCAAGCATTTTTCTGCTTTATTCTTGTTTAAATATAATTCGGTGGGACAGTAGTATGTTTAAAACTTATAATTATTACATTTGATGTGCTTAAAAAGTATCTATTATATATATATGGCGGAAAACACTCAGGTGACTTGAAGTACTGCTCTGAGACTCCCAATTTGGCCAACTTTCAAAATTGTCCGATACGCATGTGTGATACATCACTGGAAAGCTTAAAATCTCAATTTTCTGGGGGAAGAAACATTTTGAACAGGAGGGCTTTTTTTTTTTTTTAAGCCGCAAAACCCTATCTGGAGGTGAGAGCATGCGAGAGCAGAATTACAGACGCCATGACTATAACAAGATATTATCGCGTACTTACCTTGTTTCGATCCAAAAACTCCATGTAGCATGTATCACCGAGTGTCAAGACACAGCTGTGAATGGCCACAGCTGGATTTTTGGGGGATTTAATGGGTGAAACATGGTAATATAACAAGGGTCGCAATGCAGAAATCGCAGACATCAAGGAGTGGTCGAGATTTTCTTTCTCATATATTTACCCTTTTAACCCCCCCCCCCCCCCCCCCCCCCCAATTTTTCTTTGTTTGGCTCGATTATTTATCTATCATATCGGAGAAAATGCGACGGTAACAACAACAACAACAAAATACAATTAAGCGATTGTTAAGAGGAAGATATCTGTGACTTTTTTACAGACGCCATTTTTTTCATTGTGACACAATTTGTTTAAAAGTTTAAGATATGTGAATGACTAATTTTTTAAAGTCCTTTTTTTTTTTATACCGAAGTATGAGACATCAATTAATGATTCTAAGCTAAAAACGACAGACATTTTGAATAATAAATATAATTATTTACCTTCGTTTTATGGCTGGGTTGAATCAAAAGCAGTTACACGACGTCTGTAAACGGGGGTTTTCAGGGTAAAACGGACAAATTAAAAATAGTTCGGGGGCTTAATGCGCCATGAATCTGCTATGGTAGCATATAGACATTGTTCTATCAAACACAGCAGTTGTTTTGGCTTAAAAATACAGCAGTTTCTTTTAAAGAGCAGTGCAAGAGCAGAAACTGCTTTTTCAGTCTTGTCTGTGTTTTCCGCCATATGTAGTTGGGGTTTTTTTTTAATTGTACTTTGGGGGCAAAAAAGTGAAAAACCATTTCTTGTATATGTATCTTGTAACTCAAATGCTTGTTCGCAACTCAAAATTTGGTGAAGGCTTGGATTCGAAAACACTCAGAAGTTGAGGTCCAACTGTGTATGGATTAGCATAAGATGGTTAAAAATTTTTGTTTTTATAACAGTAACAGATTTGTGCTTCCAATACTCTGACAGGTAGCTTGTGATGTTTTTCTATTAAATGGAGCTTTGCAAGTATGTAGTATAATTGCTTTTTAAATTTTTTTATTATTTTTTTTTAAATGGCGTTTCTTCGGTGCGCCGCACAGCCCAAACCATTTGACCGACCGTCACTTTTCAAAAATCAAAATGACCAGAATATTTGCGCGATCGCCAAAAATTTTCCGTTCGTCCGTAAACGAGGATTTTTTTGGGAAAAAAAAGAAAAAGAAAAAAAAAAAAACCTAAATAAATTTTCAAAACTCCACTTGTCTTACCATTTTTGACCAAATCAAATATACTAATCAAAAATTCCAGGACAGTAAGGGGCATAAAAGTTGTATACAGAATTTGGCAAAAATGTACGGCTCCCCCAAAATTCGCCAAAAACTGTCCCATTCATTTCTAATTGTATGCCATTGACGGCCATGTACGTTCAAATTTCCCATTCATTTTAAATGGCAGGAAAATAGGCTCTTGTGATTTTTGACCATTTACCATTACAGCCCATTGACATTTTTTGACCTGATATCAACAGGACGTGTCCTGAAATGTCCCCAAATTAACAGGAAGTGACCTGATATCAACAGGATGTGTCCTCCAAAATGGATATCAACAGGACATGCCCCCGAAATGTCCCCAAATCAACAGGAAGTGACCTGATATTACCAGGACGTGTCCGCAAAATGTCCCCAAATCAACAGGTGACCTGATAGATCTGTATCTACCACAGCAAAGCCCCATTGTAATTTCTCCAGAAATTGCAGTTTGTAGTTATTAGATGGACCTCACAATGGTTCATTTCGTCTGTAAGAAAATGCCACCGGAGCCAATTGATGATAACCATTTACCGCTTTGGAAGTTGGTACGTGCGTATGTCAAGAATCATAATGGGAGGAAAAAGAGAACGAAGTGAGATTATAGGTATTCCACCTTCCATGTTTATTTTTGCGCTGGTTTGACACAGTTATCATTGTTTTTACTCTCTAATCATTATTCACAATGTGACTTACTTTCCTAACAGTAATCTTCCCTTCACCACTTCCTCATACTGTAAATTCGTCATAGAAGTGACATGACCTATTAAGAAAGTTGAAATGGAACACCTTAAATAGTAGTGAACGTGATTTACCTCTGGACCAAAGTCATTCTAAATCTAAACAAATTATTACTAACACTAATACTTTCAGGGTTTCCCCTAGGATTTTTTTGAAGCTGCGGTGGTGGGCTGCATCGGAGTCGGACCGCCTCACCAGGTCGTGCCACGGCAAAATTGCGTCATATCTTGACAAATACATTTTTTTTTCAAATTTTGTTACCCAAGAAGAATCATAACAAAGATCTATTTGAAATATTTCATTAGCCAGGCTAATGTCATAGCTCTCAGCTACGGTACATGTACGTAAAATGCGTAACTGATTACAGCTACATTACCCTACGTAATAATGCGACTTTTTTCTCGTAGCAATAGTACTACTTACATCTCATAGTTCTTAATGTACTACATTAACCAAACAATACTAGTCCTTCCGTTTAATGGACCAATGGTGTAGGTTTGCATAGGGACTTTAGGAACATAACACTAGGAACTTTTCAGGATGCTTAAATTGTCCCCACCAACTTTTAGGCAACCTTATTTGCATTATATAATGAGTTCAGTTATAAACAGGGGTGCAAATAATTTTTTTGCCCAGGTTCTCAGAGGAGGACGTGGAGATGTGACTTGGTCCTCATTGAGCTTGAGAGCCGACCCGCCTGATGCGATAAATTTATGACAAGCTTTACTTAGAACCAATTAACTTTAATTAATTATATTAACAATTAATGCTTGATTAACATCAACTGGCACAACAAAATTGCCATTACTTTGAAGTGAAATGTAAAGAAATAAGAAGCACCAATTCAAAATAAAGGGCATTATGCGGCTACCACATTAACTCCAAGCCTTTTTAAAAGTGGGATATCCTCCTCATAAGACCTCATTGAACGTGCATGTTTAGCTTTGTAAAATGCGAGCAAAAACACGTTTGTCAGTGCATGTCGCTGTTCATTACCTTTATTCCGCCACTTGTCCATAGGGCGAGTGGGGTCCTGTTTGACATCGATAGTTTGCTTAATTGCCACATGCTCTGTTTTTTTCGTGCTTTTCAAAGTTTTGATGGCTGAAATTCTTTGACCTTACATAAAATGCGCTGCTCTTATCGGCAACATTGGGATTCTCACGGCACATTTTGTACCGCATTTCCGTGCGAGCATCATTTGCTTCTAGCCATGGTACCTCCTGTAGCCACTTTTCAGTAAAAGTCCTTTTTTTTCGGTAGCTCCGGTGACGTCTCTGTTGTCTGTCTTTTGACGGGGGTGGGGGAACACGGAAGTAATTTAGTGATGGCCAAATGAAGCCTCATGAAGCAATGAAGCTTTGCAGCCAATTGGTTTGCACATGTAGCAAAGCTTCATGGTGCTTCATTTACCCTATGGCGCCATCAAGTGGTCTAGAAGCCCAAGAGGTCAACATTGTTAAGAATTCAATGGCTATTTGCTTAAGACAAAGATATGAATGTGCTTGTGTTAGTAATTTAGTATGTGAACAAAATACAACAAGTGCTAAGGGTAATTTGTTATTCATTTTTATTTAGAAATAATAGCTTTCCCACAGTGGCTGGCTTTAAACGGTTTCTTTTTTTTTTTGGAAAATATTTCACCAGCTTTAGAAAATATTCTTTCACAAGGCACAGATGAAGCTGGGGTGCAGAGAAATGTGAGTGCCAGTTTATATAAATTTGGGTAGGTATTCTTTTGTGCCTCCCAGTACACTAATGGATTGTTCATTCTGTTGATGTTTGGTTCAGATAGGTACACACACACACTCACATTTATATTAAAGTAGTTTTTCCTCCCTTACCTTATTGAAAGCAATCAAATCAAAATGTTCCCATACAGGGTAGGATCGCTCTTTTCGCGCAGGTTCCATCGCAAGCATAGGACAAGGCTCGAAAAAAGATTGCACTGGTTGCACTGTTGCGCACAGATGTAACAAGTACAGGAGCCCGAAATCCACAAAATGTGAGATAACAGGCGATCGCCATTGCGTTTTGCAACCAATTTATACCGTAGTCTGTCCTGTTTTTGCAATGTGCGCCAAACGTTGGATCACTTCCGAAGCACTCACGAGATTCAGCCGGCCGCCGGCGAGGCTTCCCACGTCAGCATTTCCGGGTTTTGCCGAAATGAAGCGCGCCTTGCTACAAGCTTCGTGGAAACCCCCCTCCCATTACTCGACACAAGCTTCGGAACCTCGGCTCATTTCGTCCCATCACTAAAGTAATTACTCAGTGTGGCCTGCCTCTTCAAAATTTTGAGAAGTTATTTTCTCGTGTCCGCCGCAAATACAGTGGTCAGCCATCGGTACGCAAAAGCGTATGGAAGCCGTTGAGGGCCAGCGCATTTGTCTACGTCCAGTACGCATGCGCGCATGCGGACCACTTATGTGCACCCCTGGTTATAAAGGTCATTTAGATTGTCTTCACATATTTTGTAAGGATAGAATTGACCTTACCATTATTAAGTGAATTACTGTCATTATGTTCAGACTTACAATGACACCAAACGCACATTTGATTGGCCGATGAATAGTTAAATTCCCTTGTTTTCAGTGTAAATCTAGAAATAAGTGACATTATCTGCCAGTGCTTCAAGTAAATTTTACTCAGATTTCTTGAAATAAAAAAAAAGCTATCTGAAAATAGTCTTAACACTCTTATTTTAAGCAAAAAGTTAATATATTTTAATCTTTAAAAAAAAGCTTTTTTTCGTCAGAAGTTTTCTTTCAAAAAGTGATATTGTTCAAAACATTATTTGAAATCATTTCCCCCCGTTGATTTTGATGAAAAATGACCAACCTTTAGATGTATGGGCTTAATAAGAACAAATGGTAATATTTACCTAAAGTAAATTGAATAATCCGACCCATTAATCTGTTAACTAGTCTTTAACACTCAAGATGGAAAAAAATTATTCGAATAGATTTAAGAAAAATCGTCGGATTGAAACTTTATAAATTTGCAGTGTGAAAGTTAGTACAAGTCAATACAGATTTATTTTTGCAGTGATCATTTCGCCTATCAACTAATTAGGCTCATATTGGTGAGAAATTAAGCCCTGATCCCTGTTCACCTAATCAGTTTGGTTTTATTAATGTCCTGTTCCCAGCAAAAAGTGTACATGCAGGTTATGCTGTTATAGCGTCCCACTCCTCACCAATATTGAGACCAAACCTACGTCCTTGTAATGGAGCCATTTCAAGGTGGAGGGGGAAATTCTAATTGCCATGTAAAGAGTTTTACTATATTCGGTGAGAAGATTAATATATATTTTTGTTGTTGTTCGCAGTGGCGCCACCAGGGGGTGGCCACGGCCACCCCTATAAATTGGTTGGCCACCCCACTGGCCACCCCGCTTGCCAGTATATCGTTAAATTGTTGTAGCATCAGTTATGCATTTCATCCCAAATGAAAATGTTTTGTTAAATGTAGGGCTGTCAAATTTATCGCATTAACGGGCGGTAATTAATTTTTTAAAATTAATTGCGTGAAAATATTTATCGCAATTAACGCATTCGTAGTACGACTCATTCACGCATTGCCGCAAATAGCCTATAATGGCGTCGTTTTACTTCTATACAGAGATAAGAGGCAGTGTCAAGTGAGTGGAGTAGATAAAAGCATTCATTGGGGCCGTGCTTTTAATTGGCAAAAACTTGTCATCTCTCCCACAGCAGCTATAAATATTGTGGGATGCGACGTGCGGAAGAATGGCTGGAATTGATCTTTTTCTTAACACCCTGTAGTGTACCCATAGCAGAGAAGATATAGCATTTGCAGCCACCACACACAGTCATGGTTTCACCACTTCCCATCATGCATTTGGGCAGAACAGTTAAGTCGCTACAGTATCATTTACTGAAAGCTCAACAAATACACTAGATGGCAATATTTAGTCACAATATACAAACTCACATTTATCCTTTAAGAATTACAAGTCTTTCTATCCGTGGATCCCTTTCACAGAAAGAATGTTAATAATGTTAATGCCATCTTGTGGATTTAATGTTATAATAAACAAATACAGTGCTTATACACAGTATGTTGAATGTATATATCTGTCTTGTCTTATCTTTCCATTCCAACAATAATTTACAGAAAAATATGGCATATTTTAGAGATGGTTTGAATTGCAATTAATTGCGACATTTTTAAGCTGTGTTTAACTCGATTAAAATTTTTAATCGTTTGACAGCTCTAGTTAAATGTACACCTTATGCCTAATATATACATAATACAATAAAACAGAATTGTTGTGGAACTCAAAATGTTGACTGGACAGTTACGGACTATGCACATTAAATCATTAGTAACATCAAATTTTACACAATACACCAAAGTATGTCAGTAGCCGTGTCCTTAAGTCTTTCTGATAGTTTTCCTCTGACCTTTTAACTGCAATAATATAATGAAAACCTGAAATTATGGCTTTTAGTTTTGGCAACCCCAAGATTTTAAGTGGCCACCCTTATGACAATTTTCTGGAGGCGCCACTGGTTGTTCATGAACTACTTTTCCACACAAACGCACATCGAGGTACCATTTAGCTTAGCAAGGAGAGTTATGAGAGACATTTTTCGAGTGTCCCGAAGCTCATGAAACTTGGTGAAAAAAGCGCATTAATCAAGGTTTCGTCAGCTGTGATTGCATATATCCGTCCGCTGTAACAGCCCTGCTTTTTTTTGCTGTTGAATGCATTGTTGACACATTAGCGCGGCAGCACTCAGACCCGCCGCTCGGCGCAAATTCATTCAAACTTGCTTTTCCGTCCAAGACTGCTGTCCACCGCTCACTTTCGCCGAAAAGTCCGATCCAAAATACAGTAATGCCCCGGATGGGGCGGTAGAAGGACAGGAGTCTGTATTGGCTTAGCCACTTTATTGTGGCAACAATAATAAAGAAAAGGAATAACAAAATAACGGCAGGCTTCCGCGACATGCGACCGCTATCTCCTCCTCGCTTCTCTCGACGTCGCAGCTCCCCGTCCGATCGTCACTGTTTAAAGTGGTCCCGTATAGTTAAGGACATTGCAATACACAATGAATAGGTTGCCGCTGAACCCTTGACATTAGGCTGCCGTTAGTTTGAAACGGCCTTAAAAAAATAAAACAAAATAAAACATCTCTTTTGCACGGCGTGGCGGCTTTTATTTTGTTGTGGCGGTGCGCCACAATATTTAATGTGTACGGGAAACCCTGACTTTAGACTTTATTGTCACTTATTTCAAGTCTAACTTGCTGTCTTGATAGAGTGGTGCATTTAGATAAAACCTGTTTCTCTCTGTGTGTTGTCTGACATGAGTTGTTGGCTAAATGTTATTGTCCCGAGGTCACCCAGTGATTTTATATTCAATACAGGCCGATTGTTTGTTCCCCTTTGCACATACACAGAGCTTGTGTTCTGCACTTTTGCTCTTGATAGTGTCTGAGGGGCATTCATTCTGCTTGTTGCCAAGTTCCTAATCAAATGTCAGCTTTCGCCACCTTGGAAACGAGACAACACACAGACACAGCATGGCATTGAGGCTGCTTGTCGGTAGTAGGTCTATAAATTGTATAAAATATACTGAAAATGATAAATTATACTAGATACTAAGTCTATAATGCACATATATTACATTATTAAATTCCATTCATGAAAACAGGGTAGTGAAATTGGAAGAATAATTTAGTAATGGACACGGGACGTGGGGCCAATTCATAGGGGGCCTATCTCCGTCAAAGCTGACCAAGTGGAAACACTGACAAAGAGCTTTTTTTGTTGAAAATTCTTGTGAATAAATGCTTAAATCCTTGAATTCTTTGTAGACATGGACTTTAAAACAGTCTCAATTCTTGGTTAAAAGCAAAAAAAAGCATGCAGTTAGCATTTATTTTACATAAATATTACGAACTATGAGGTTAGTCGGTAAGGAAATTAGCTGCCAACATATGTAAACAAAGAGCTTTTCCTGTTGAAATTTTTTGTGAATAAATGCTTAAATCCCTGAATTCTTTATAGCTATGGATGTAAAACAGTCTTGATTCTTGGTTAATAGCAAAAAAAAAAACTGCAGGTAAAATTTATTTTCCGTAAATATCGCGAACTATGACGCTAGTCAGGAAATAAGCGGCCGCCATATGTAAACAAAGAGCTTTTTCCGTTGAAAATTCTTGTGAATAAATGCTTAAATCCCCGAATTCTTCGTGGATTTAAAACAGTCTTGATTCTTGGTTAAAAGCGAAAAAAAAAAATGTGGAGGTGGCACTTATTTTATGTAAATATTGCAAACTATAAGGCTAGTCAGCAAGGAAATTAGCGGCCGCCATATGTAAACATAAAACTTTTTCCGTTGAAAATTCTTGTGAATAAATGCTTAAATCCTTGAATTCTGTATAGATGTAGACGTTAAAGGGTCTCGATTCTTAGTTAAAAGCAAGAAAAAAATGTGTAGGGAGCATTTGTTACGTAAATATTGCGAAGTACAATGCCAATGCTGTGGCGGCGAATTTCTCCCATTGATTTTTTTCACAACGTTTTAAAATGCATGCATGGTACGAAAAATATAATAATTGTATGCAGTACAGCTTTCATACTTTTTCCAACCTAAATCCGGCGTTAGATTACTGCATGTGACCGACTGCTAATAAATGAAGCGGGGTGTGGGACGACCCCTCAGGGTAGGTGTGACGCAGTGAATGGCGGATGTGTCACATCAATACATTATGAAGTCTATGGCAGACATTACCACTCTAATAGCTGCCCATTAAATTCCCACGTTAGCTTCCAGAACGTTCTCCCATTGGCGGTTTAATGTACTTGTTTCCTGGACTGTTGCAGAGTATAAAATGTATATATTTTTGTTTGTTTTGCTAGTGCCATTGTATTTCTGGATTTTTTTGTTACTTGTTAGGCCATAAAAAAAAAATATATTATTTTTTTTTTAATTAAAAACCTGATCCTTTTCACCCAATTCTGATTCTCAGAAAAATGGCCCGATCGGCTTGATTTCCGATCAAGTGATCGGCTCGTTATTTTGTCATTACAGTTTTTATGGCTCAGACTCCATATGCCTGGAAGTTAGAGGACTATTTACGTGCCATCAGTGATGTAATAGTGGAGCACAAAGTTCGAGTATACTGTTGGAACTGATAGTGATATTGGAGCATCCCGACTTCATATACGTCTGCCTACAGGATGTCAGTGTTTATTATCATATTATTAGGCTCTCTTCATCTAGGTTGAGTAGTCTGAGGGTGGTGTTCCGCATGGACCGGATAGAGAATAGTTTATTTTTCTTTGCTCTCGGTGGCATTCGAATCAGACATTCTGCCTGGTCGTTCCTCCTTTGAACATGTCAGCTGCACAGCAATTTTGAAAGTATGGGAGGGGTCTACTTCCTACAGAAATCTAATACTATAGGAAAGCATGCTGAGCTGTTTTTCTTACCTTTCGTGTGGCTTTCTGGCATTTCCTGTCTATGCCTTGTGATACTGTGGATTCCAGTAGAAATTTTTCTAGGTAAAAACCGCACCTATGAGAACCATGAGCTAATGTTAATGTTGATGGACACTGTGGGAGAGGTATTTAACAATTACGTTCATTGTTTTTATGAAAGGTTAACCAAAATAGAAACATGTTCTTGAATTTTTTTTTCTAAATGGGAACTTTGTCTTCCACATTAATCTTATAAATTATTAAATATGTGTACATTATTCGTGATATTTCAACTTTTTCACTTTTTCTAAAACTACCGCTTTTCTTTAAAATAAGATAATCATAATGTTCTGTCATATGACTTGCATCACAGATTCTTCCCCTAAAAATTACATTCGCAAAAATATTTTCTCATAATATCTCAGTAGAACATTTAAAGACATTTTTAAATGAATAAAAATGGCATTAGACCACTTTATGTACCATTCCCCCCCTCTTAATATCATGTATTTTTACTTTGGAAGTAACTAAATATTTTCCCTGTACTTCCTCACTAATCTCCTGTAGGGCTGCAGCTATCGAATATTTTAGTAATCGAGTAATCGACTGAAAATTCTATCGATTAATCGAGTAATCGGATAAAACAAATATATTTTTAGGTGAAGAGCAATTATAGATTTACATGAGAAAACAAGACATTTTATCATTTTCAGTCAATCAATGTCTTTATTTTTTATGTATATTGTTGAAAACAGCGAACAATTGCATCTCAGATGTAACTAGAATTTAAAAAAAAAAAAAGACTAATTCACTGCTTTCACTCAAAAAACCTTTAGATCTTATTTACAATATATATATATATACTGGACTGTCTCAGAAAATTAGAATACACAATATTCTAATTTTTTGAGACAGTCCTGTGTATATATACAGGACTGTCTCAGGAAATTAGAATACACAATATTCTAATTTCCTGAGACAGTCAGGAAATTAGAATAATAATAATAATATTAATAATAATAATATTGTGTATTCTAATTTTCCTGAGACAGTCCTGTATATATACACAGGACTGTCTCAAAAAATTAGAATATTGTGTATTCTAATTTCCTGAGACAGTCCAGTATGTATATATATATACACACACCTAAAAATGCCTTTACGCTTGATAACACACATCACTTAAAAGTTAGGATTTTCCCCCACGTTTTTCAATTGAATTTCTATTTGTGTCAAGCCATTTTTAAGTTCTAGTTAAGGTCCTGATAGGATTTTGAGTTTTTGCACTGTTCAAAATAAATGTATGATACAGGCTGTATTGGAGCACATTAGGGACTAGTGCTACTTGGTGTTTTATCCAGCAATGACTACTGAGCTAAAATTGATAGTTAGCATTATTGAGTTTTTATTTGACACCCTTATCACTCCACAACGCTATGTTATGTTAAAGCCTGTATGTAAGACACGTTAGCCACGCATCGAAAGTGGTTTTAATTGATTGAAACCTAGCCCTCCGCAGGGCTAACGTAAGATGAGCTAGTAGTGACAGTAACGTTAACCTTATATATTAGCGCTTAGCGCTTTTTATTAGCGCTTAGCGCTCTACTGCTTTAAGATGGCGGCTGTTTGCTAACGCTGCCCAGACGCGGCCTAGTCTGTCATTGCGCATCTAGTTCAACATACATGTGATCTCTATGAGACTTACCAGACGCTAGCTGCAACTAATGTAGCATGTGCGGGCTAGTATTTAGCAACGTCGGCGTCGTTTGTAGCGGTTGTCGGCTGCAGTAAGTTTTTTTTTTTGCTTCTTCCTCTACGCACGTGACATCAGCGCGTTGTCCCGCATTAAAAGTAGTCCGAGCAAAACGTGATGCTTAGAGCTGTCAAAATAAACGATTACTCGAGGTGAATAAAACTACTCGGATCAGTTTTTAAACTCGAGTTACTCGAGTTGCTCGAGTATTCGTTTCAGCTCTAATCTCCTGTCTTGCAAAGTCATGTTCAAACTCAAAATCTTAATAGATTTTTCTTTTATATTTGAGATTAGTGCTGCAACGATTAATCGATTAACTCGAGAATTCAATTAGTAAAAAATATTCGAATTAAATTTTGTTGCTTCAAGTATTCGTTTAATTAAAGTGGCGTTGTAACGGTTTATTTTGAAAGTGTTTGCATCTCGTTTTATTGATTAGTGTTGCTACACTGCCCTCTGGTTTGCCTCTTTTCACATGGCTGAATCCAACTGCTCCCTGTTAAGACCAACGTAAGCTAAGTTTTTGTTTGAGATAATGTTTTTAAATGCATTCATAATTTAGTTTATAGGTATATTTAGCCATTTTTTTGTGGGAATGTGTCTGAACCATTTGTTAAGAGCATTGAAAAAAAACTAGCATTTTATAGCATTTAAGCTACTGGACTTTTTAAATTTAAATTGGCAAATGTTCTTTTGTTTTACATAGATCCTCATTTAAAAAAAAAAAATTATACCATTTGAGGCTCAGCTCAGGTATTTTAATTTTTCATGTTTCTTATCCAATTACTCGATTATTCGAACTAACTAGTCCATCAATTAATCGACTACTAAAATATTTGATAGCTGCAGCCCTATTTGAGATACAGTATTTACTTTATTCATTAACAGTTGCTATTTTTATGTTTTTGAAACAACAGCGGCACTGCCCTTCATCATCATGACCATCGTCTTCAAACCTTACCAAAGAGGCGTGTACTGCGACGACGAGAGCATCAAGTACCCGCTCAAAGCCGACACCATAAGCCACAGCATGTTGGCTGCTGTCACCATCTCCTGCACTGTCGTCATTGTACGTTTTAACGCAGAATTTCTCTGTTCTCCTAACATAGGTCACTCCAATAATGACTTCTTATTTGTCTCAGATCTCATCCGGGGAGGCGTATTTGGTGTACAGCAAGCGAATTTACTCCAATTCCGACTTCAACCAATACGTGGCCGCACTCTACAAGGTGGTGGGCACGTTCCTGTTTGGCGCCGCGGTCAGCCAGTCGCTGACTGACCTGGCCAAGTTCACCATCGGTCGGCCAAGGCCAAACTTTATGGCCGTGTGCGCGCCTAAAGTGTGCACGGGCTACATGCAAGTGATCAACTGTACGGGCAATCCACAGGACGTCACAGAGTCCAGGTAGGACAACAATGAGTGTGTTTCCATGGACAAAATTCCTTCAATCTGATCAACATTCGGATTTAAAATATGATGGGATGTATGTGTTCAGGGACACTAAAAATATTGATCCGATTAGGTCTTGCGTGTTCATGCATCAGAACGTCAGTCGTAACAAATTATTTTAAAGATTTATTGTAAGGCTGCAGCTATCGATTATTTTAGTAGTCGATAATCAACTAGTTAGTTTGAATTATCGAATAATGGGATTAGGAACATTTTAATGTGTTGGTGAATAAATTTTAGGAGATGTAAATCAAAGGCTTGCGAAGACTTCACTTTCAAAAGAGCATTAAATGCGAATACAAGATCAAATTAGAGTATTTCTTCAAACTGTGCAGAATTGCACTTTCATTAATAAATTATAATGTCTGAGTTTAGCATTAAATAAATGCGGATCTAGGTTTTAAAAAAAAAAAAAAAGTTGTATGACTTGCATAGCAAAAGTCCACTCGCTTAAATGCTATAAAATGCAATTTTTTATTTTTTAAAATGCTCTTAACAACTCGTTAAAACACATATTCCAACAAAAAAACGGTTAAATACTAAAGAGATCGGGTCCGATCACGTCATTTTCATAGTATCTGAATCGGCAAAAAAATATCGGACATGCCTTTTTTTAATATATATATTATTTAAATCGTTTTCTAATTGTATTTAACTTTACAGATAAAATGTCTTACACTCATCCAGAGTAGTATTGGCTTAACATAGGGCTATCAAATTTATTGCGTTAACGGCGGTAATGAATTTTTTTAAATTAATCACGTTAAATAATTAACGCATGCACTGCACGACCCACTCACGCATTGTTGCGTTCAATCTATAAAAACGCCGTTTTACCTATAGGAAGCGCTAAAAGGCAGCGCATAATGAGTAGAGCGAATTTTGACAGCTTTTGGAACCATTTTTTATGTGGCTAAAGCCTTACAACACCTCTCTCAGCAATTAGCAATAACGTGGAAGGCAATGTGGGGAAGAAAGGTAGTAGTTGATCATTTTATGAACACCCTATGTTCTTTCCCAACGCAGATAAGATATATCAATTGGTGCCCCTGCGCACAGTCATGGTTGCACTTCCTATCATGCATTTGGGCAGAAGTTAAATGGCTGCAGTATCATTTACTGAAAGCTCAACAAATACACTTGATGGCAATATTTAGTCACAATATACAAAGTCACATTTATCGTTTAAGAATTACAAGTCTTTCTATCCGTTGATCCCTCTCACAGAAAGAATGTTATTAATGTAAATGCCATCTTGAGGTTTTATTGTAATAATAAACAAAAACAGTACTCATGTACTGTATGTTGAATGTATATATTCGTCCGAGTTTTATTCATTTTTTTCTTAATGCATTGCCAAAATGTATATGATCGGGAAAAATTATCGGGAATGATTGGAATTGAATCGGAGCAAAAAAAAAAGCAATCGGATCGGGAAATATCGGGATCGGCAGATACTCAAACAAACGATCGGGATCGGATCGGGAGCAAAAAACCCTGATCGGAACAACCGTACTAAATACACCTATACACAATTACGAATGCATTAAAAAACATTAGCTCAAACAAAAACTTACCTTATGTTGGTCTTAACAGGGAGCGACTGGATTCAGCCATGGTAAATGAGTTGTCATATTCACTGTTGCCACGAGAGGGCATGGTATCCACCCAAATCAATAAAACTAAATGCAAACACGTTCAAAACAAACCATTACATCGCCACTCTAATTAAACAAATACTAGAAGCAGCAAAATTTGAAAACCTTTTTTCTTATCGAATTACTCGAGTGAATTGATTAATCGTTGCTACACTAATTTATTGTCAATTTAGTAGTTTTTTTTTTGTTTTTTTTTTTTTTAAACCAATATAGAGATGTAGTGCACACATTTACATAAAATCTTATTTTTAAACCAAGTGTTCACGAAAATTTTCAGTTACAAACAAAAACCTACTGTTTGTATTTTGATGCATTCTCTTCTGCTTGTTGTAAATTAATTAACAGGTCTAAAACAGTTGTTTTCCACGCAACAAATCAAAGTCCATGTCTGCTATGTCTTTTTGCTACGACAACTAGGAACTCGTAGTGACCAATGCGGTAAAAACTTAGTTTTTGATTGAAGCAAATTTTTCTTTTTAATTGAATAATAAAGACACAAATTAAGAAAGCTTTAAAAATAAAAGCCACCGGGAGAATTTTTTTTTTTTTTTAAGATTTATATTTCATTATGGAGACATGCCTCGTAGGGAAAGGAGATTGACGGATAAAAAAAAGGAGTTGGATGAGGCTGCTAAAGGCAGTGGATACCTCATCAGCTGGGTGAATAGCACACTTGGTAGAAATAACAGTTTGCAAGGATAGTCGGGTATAATATATAATAAACACAATTACACTGTTATTTTTCTATAAGATTTTATGCCATTGCTTTATTAATTATTAGGTTCTAGAGTTGTCAAATATGGATAATATTGAAATAATAGTTTTTAGAAAACTGTGCTGTTGGTGGCTCAGTGACCATCTGATGTGGTTTGTTCTCAGATGAACAACAAGTTGAGCAGGGAAGTTTTGATGTAGAGATTGAAGGAAGAAAAGCGCAGACTGAGTCACAGTCAGAAAGTGTTGATGACAGTGTGGATTTCTATTCACTGTTTCCCCCTCCCAATTAAAAAATGTCACAGTCACTGCCAATTATAATCTAAAGCTGGTTAAAATTGAAGTTATGTTGTTGTAAGGTGTATTAAATACATGTTCATGTGGCCCTTTTGATCTATGAGCACCGGTCTCTGCACGGCCCTGTTAAAACACAGCGTGGGTCGACAGAGCTCAATATTTTGTTGGGTTGTACAGTGTACTGGAACATATTTCCTCCACACCTTTCTAACCTCAGACTCTTTCATGCCTGCATTATTCTTAGGCCAAATGAAGGAACATTTTGAAGGTCTGCTTGTATTGTGCCGGCGAGCTTGTCCTGAAGAGAATTGAAATCTGGTCCCCGGACTGATGCTAAAAATGTTTGGCGGCTAAAAAACTTTCACCTAGCAACATTATATTTTTGTACGTGTCTAAATTGACTTGATACACAAAAAAACTCTCAAAACACCTGAAAATAAGGACTTTTACATGTTCAGAAGTCTTTCAAAAACTTTGTATATTCAGCCCTTGAAGTCAGTTTCTCTTAGCAACATGAAATAATAATGAAACCAGTTGTCTAGAATGTAGTGAATGAAATTTGCTTGCGGTTGGACACTTTTTTTTTTTTTTTTTTTTTTTTAGAAATGTGTTTGATCTTATAATGGTAGCTTCAAATCAAAATATCAGAATGGCTTGGTATAAGGGCTCTATCAATAAAAAAGGAGTAATAAAGTACTGAAAGTTGGTTGATGAAGAAAAATAGACTTCATTATTTCTTGTTTCCAGGTTGTCCTTCTACTCGGGTCACTCATCTTTCGGCATGTACTGCATGCTCTTCCTGGCGGTAAGCAAAATTTTTGACTTGTTTGAATATTGTTGTTTAGAGATGTGTTTGTCTCTGATCTCACCAGACGTGCTTAGTTTTTTTTGGATGAGTCAGATGCAAGTTGGGGATTGGTTTGTCTTTGTAGGGTTTATAATTACGCTTACATCATGAGTAAAAACTAGAGCTGTCAAGATTATCACGTTAACGGGCGGTAATTAATTTTTTTAATTAATCACGTTAAAATATTTGTCGCAATTAACGCACATGCCCCGCTCAGATTAAAATGACAGCAGTGTAATGTCCGCTTGTTACTTGTTTTTTGTTGTTTGGCGCCCTCTGCTGGCACTTGGGTCCAAATGATTTTATGGGTTTGGGGAGTGAGCATGGTGTAATGACATCAACAATGGCGAGCTACTAGTTTATTTTTTTGATTGAAAATTTTACAAATTTTAATAAAACGAAAACATTAAGAGGGGTTTTAATATAAAATTTCTATAACTTGTCCTAACATTTATCTTTTAAGAACTACAAGTTTTTCTATCCATGGATCGCCTTAAGAGAATGTTAATAATGTTAATGCCATCTTGTTGATTTATTGTTATAATAAACAAATACAGTAATTATGTACCATATGTTGAATGTAAAGATACACGATAATATCGGTGGCTGATAATTATCGGCCGATAATGGCAATTATGACGTCACACAGATAATCCAGATAATAAAAAATTCAACCGATAATGTAATCCGATAATTATATACTTGATTTAGCCTCCAAATGTGCACAACCGAAGAATTCAGCACACCCCTCCCCTCTCTGAAGCCCGCGAGGGAGGAGGGGTTGAGGAGGCGGAGTTACACGCCAAGAAATAGTTGAATATTATGGCGGCTGTTACTAAAAAAACGACGCTCTCGCCATTTGCGAAACATGTACCGCAGAAGTTCCAAGAGGCCGAAAGAAAGCATCCTCATTCAAAATCACTAACCCAGCATCCATTTAAAACTGCATCACAAAGATTTTTGGAACGAATGCCAGGCTGCTGCTGCTAGCTTGTGACGATTCAGAGTCGGGTTGTTTGGGAAAGCAGCCCAAGGCGGGTGGTAAACTCGCATCTAAGGCTAAACACCGGCACGACTGGAGACCGATAGTCGGCAAGTAGCCGTCTTCTGACGGAGCCCGCTGCTCTGGCCGGTCCGGCAGGCCGCCGCCGCCTCGCCATCGGCGGGGCGGGCAGAGCCCGGTTCCCCGGCTTCAGGACTTCCGGCGAACACCCCGGTTTCTTGAGCGTTCCCTCACGGCGTGTGAGCAGAGCCAGGCCCCGAATACGCCGCGGCAAACCGGCCGGTGCGGGCGGATTATCCGGTACGAACGTAGCCGCCGCCGAGACGAGACACGATTTTTTTTTTTTACCGAAATGACCCGAGAGCCAAAGCCCTGGATAAAAAAATACTGCAGTTTATACGACCACCATTCTTCATGAAAAACATGCCAATCACATTTTCACCACTACATTTGGAAAAGTGATGTCCAGTAAGCAAGCTTATCATGACGGCACAGTGTTTAGATGATAATTTAAACATGGAGAAAACGAAGTCAGCCCGTCAATAATACATTCAGTATGTAAAATGACGAGCGGTCAGATGACTTTGTAATGCCGCCTTTATTTTCGGCTTAACAAAACTCAGGCACAAAACAACACGCACGGAGATGCGAGCTCCAACTGCATCCAAATAGTACTGCCGTTTATCAGTTTAGCTGCTGTAAAGCGAATGTCGCGACTCGTGAGTGCCGCAAATGTAAACAAAGCGCTGCAGAATGGGTACATGACATCTCGCTCTTTTGAGTTAATCATTTTCACAGTGTGCAAGAAAGCATATAACATTAGCAATCACTTTTCAAATTAATTTAACTTATTTGTCTGCTCAATTACAGTCACAGTAGATAATCTAAACTTATTGGCACTTATTAACACTTATTAATTTAAATATGCACATTCCTGTTGTAATGAAATAACAATAATATTCTGTAGCCACAAATATTCAAAATCTTTTCTTCTTCCAAGTTTTTTTTAGGATTAAGTATAATAATGTATTGCTTAAAATAAAGCTGTTGAGATTATTTTCAGCTAGCTATTTTTCTTCCAAGAAATCTGAGAGAAATACACATGAAGTGCTGGCAGATAATTTCACTTATTTCCAATAGATTTACACTTAAAACTGACTAGTTTTAAGGAAGTGTGTTTTGCAGTGTATTAATGTTATGTTAGGAATGGCTTACTTTTAAAGGCATTTTTGTGCAACTTAGGTATTTACCCTGTAAGTAATTGTTGCCAAAAGTTTACCATTACACAATGTCAGACAATGTCATTATTTAGATGTTGGAATTGACGACTTGTTCATATTTTATGTTGGAAAAAAAAAAGCAATAAATTATATTTTTGCACAGTAATATTTTCTTTTGTTTAAAATTTTACATAAATCTTTTAATAGAATTATCGGCTTGACATTATCGGTTATCGGTAGGAATGAGGAGGAAATTATCGGTTATCGGTATCGGTTGAAAAATGTATTATCGTGCATCACTAGTTGAATGCATATATCCGTCTTGTGTCTTATCTTTCCATTCCAACAATAATTTACAGAAAAATATGACATATTTTATAGATGGTTTGAATTGCGATTAATTACGATTAATTGATTTTTAAGCTATAATTAACTCGATTGAAAATTTTAATCGTTTGACAGCCCTAGTAAAAACGTATTATAAATGACTTGCAATATGTGGGTGGTGACTTATTAAAAGGCCAGGCTACTTCCGTTAACAACTGCTATGCAGTTTGGCTAATATTTTACAAAGACCAATGAACATTACCAATGTGCATTCATTTACGTGCAATATTTGGAAATGAGTTTAAAGCGTAGTCACCAAACTAGTCAAACCTTGAAGTCAAGGCACAACGATATGTCATTTCCAATTACTGTAAAACGTAGGAAACGCTTAACATGCCGTTTCAAAATGTCCATGAAACCTAACAAACTTTGAATGAATTCTGACGCCACTGGTGTATTTGATGGCAACCTTCATGTGATGTGATATGTTTCACATGATCAGACCTAATAGTCCCCAGATGGGTGCGTGCGTCAGACCTTCGCACTTTACACTTGTCGTGGCCCAAATACCTTATAAGGCCTTTATTATTTTTTTCAACAAGGCGATAAGTTGAGTGAAAAAATGTGCCAGCTGTCAGCTATGACCTTAGTCTGCCTGCTTCCCGGCATAGACGTGATGTGATCCACTTGATCAGCCTTGGTTTCATCCAGCGCGCACACACAGACACACTTACAGGCATACAAAAACACACCTCGTGGAATCATTCATACATACGCACAATCACACACCTACACATTTATGTATAAATGTTGATATATTACTGTCATCAAAATTGTCTTCTCATATAAAATAGAAATCTAAATGCATTTAGACCAGGTTTAACTGTGACCAGGTGGGACTTTAACCCTTTACACTATACACACACGCACATTTTTTTTAAATTACGGATTGGTTTTTCTATGCGTATTTATAAACTAAAAAAACATTTCAAACATGCCTTGTTGCACATCTTTTTATTCCTAAGTCATTAACTTTTTTCTAAGTTTTACATTTTTGAAAGTGTTGAAGTTATAGCTGAAGAATTTCAAATGCCAAATATGGAAAATCACACACATTGCTTAATTACTGATCAACTATAAATCTCAGTAAGGTTTTGACAACCGATCATGAAAATGTAATATCTTAGCTTTAATTTGACATATTGGACACTGAGGATGAGCAAATAAGCACGGAGTAATTTACATTCCAAAAAAATGCACTTTTTGACAATATTTTGTAAACAATTGAAATGGCCCACAGAAATCAACGGGACGTAAGCATCCCCGATTGTACAGCGTGGACTGTAAATGGTCAATGCTTTAAATATGATTATTACAAAACAATTGGGCTGCAGCGATTGATTATTTTAGAAGGCGATTAATCGATGAACTAGTTAGTTCGAATAATCGAGTAATCGGATAAGGAACATAGAAAATTAAAATACCCGAGCTGAGCCTCAAACAGAATAAAAAAATAAATAAATGAGGATTTATGTACAACAAAAGACCAATTGGCTAACTTACATAGCAAAACTCAGTTAGTTTAGATGCTATAAAATGCGAACGTTTTTTTAAACAGTGCTCTCAACAAATCTTTTGACACATTTTCCCACAAAAAAAAAAAAAAAACAGCTAAATATACCAATAAACTAAATTACGAATATATAAAAAAAGCAAATGCTCAAACAAAAACTTGGCTAATGTTGGTCTTAACAGGCGGCAGCTGGATTCAGCCATGTGAAATGCGTTATGTCATATTCACTGTCGCCACTAGAGGGCAGTGTATCCACCCAAATCAATATAACTGAATGCAAACACTTTGAAAACAAACAATGGTGTACCACATGCATGCTATTTTTAGACCGTGACGTCGCATCTTAAAGCGGAAGTAAAGCCGAAGTGGGACATTATAGGTCTGCCCTCGCATAGAAACCATGTTAATTCTGCTACTTTTCTCCGGTAACCTTTCAAAAACGAACATGCCGATCAGACATTGCTTTTTTGGAACTTGTAGAAACGACTCTAGACATTACGACATATGAAGCATCCTGCTTGACCTGCTTCTTCATATGTATCCGGGGGGGGACAGTAAAAAATGAAGAATGAATCAACTTGCGTGGACTTTTAACGCCAGCACTATGTATCCATTCACATTTCATATGCAGTAAACATTTTGTTGGGTTGGCATGGTCTTTCAGAGGACAAAGAGGTAAGCCATTTGGATATTTTTAACTTATTTTTTAGCGTGACGTTGTGCCGTGCTGCTTCTGTCTGACAATGAATGACCTAAAAATAATTAAAATGGTATCTGACTGCCACTGTTACCTTTTCTGTTGCAAAAAAAACATTAGTAAGGGGGAAGTGTAATTATATAATTAAGATTTGTTATCAATGAAAAAATTTTAATTGTTCGTTGGCTGTCACTGAGTAGCATTTGCGATCGCTACACAAAATATAAATTACCCCCAAGAACGGACAGAGACGTAGGACAACCAGAGGATATAATATATAGGAAAGACTGGGCTGGTGGTAAAGGATAGCTTGTTGAAACACGAGAATGCCATTGTCAGTCGCGTAAGAAAAAGGTGTCGATTAAAAAGCTAAGGCTATGCCAAGGTCGGCCCGTTTTTTCCCCCGTCTTTTTCAGCCCTCGACACTCAAGCCATCTCTTTAACTGAACATTTTTATGTACTTCCACATCTTTGCAAGTGAATTTGGCACCAGGGACATCCTTTTCGGAGAGAATTGGTAGGTTTACCTTTGTAAACATCTCCTTCGTACACGATTTCCATTCATTTCCTATTCGGGACAAACGGTCCTCCCTTGGCAACAGTAGCTAACGTCATGAATATTAATGAGCGGAAGTGACGTGCTGCTTGCGGTACGCCATTACAACGCCACTTTATAACAAAAGACTAGGCATGTGGCACAAAATAACAATAAACTGTGGTAGAACACTATGAACAAACTTACATTTTACAATATTTGTGGCTATGGATGCTTGCTGTAGCATCAATGAAGGGCGAAGACAATTTGGCACGAGACTAGGAAGTGACAAACAATTTAAGCATATGACGAATGGGGCACAGGTGGGAACAATAGGTAATCACAATCCAAGACAGGTGAGACAGCAGGAAGGGTGAGTGGTGGAAACAGGAGGGTGAGGCTTTAAAATAAAACAGGAAGAGATAACAATATACCTAGACGGGGAAACCCTCACTCAGGTGTGACAAAGACGGGGTGAATACTAGTGTAGTAGATAGCAGGCAGGAGAGAGGCGCGGCTGCATC
The DNA here is from genome assembly GCF_030265065.1 of Corythoichthys intestinalis. Classification (NCBI taxonomy): domain Eukaryota; kingdom Metazoa; phylum Chordata; class Actinopteri; order Syngnathiformes; family Syngnathidae; genus Corythoichthys; species Corythoichthys intestinalis. The sequence goes on along the minus strand of NC_080401.1, from coordinate 46,613,693 downwards.
TGAACTGAAATAACCCAGTTTTAGTTGTATTAAGTTCATTTTGTCTACATATATAGATTAGTTGAATTTTTATGTTATCCCAGACAATAAAAAAAACTTAAACACATCATCTAACCCAGTTTTAAATTGATTTTTTTTAAATATATATCGGCCGGTCGGGTTAAAAAAAAAAAAAGTTTTTTAATTTCTGAATATTGGCGCCGATAATGGGTCTATCGCTATTGAAAATGTATGTTTTTTTTTTGTTGTTTTTTTTTAGTTTTTTATTAGGTTGGATATTATCAAATGACAGTTTATGATTGATTCTTTTACCAGATGATGTGCATGTTGGGGTTTTTTTTTGGTCTTACTTTGACCATTTGAAATTTTGGTCGCTTCCAAAAAGTCCTAAAATAGCTCTTTAACTTCACATCGCTTTGATTTTTGTACTGAAATTCAATAAATTGCAATCTTTCAAAAATAATAAATGTAGCTTTTTGGGAATACTATTATAATATAATTATCGTATTGGCCCGAATATAAGACTGCCCCGATTATAAGACGACCCCCTTTTTCAAGACTCAAGTTTAAAAAAAGACTTTTTGAACACCAAATTAATTTTTATTCAGAAAATAATTATAGTACATCTGAAACAAATGATTATAACAATATATTTGAGATAAAGAGCATGTTATTTTGCCTCATTCAAATCTTAATATCTGAACATTTAAATATGTAAACTAAAGTGCAATCAAATTCGTAAATGAACGGCTTCTGGTTTTTGAAATGCAAATAAACCAATCTATTGTGATAAAACAACAAAATTGCAATAACTGCATTAACCATCAAAGTGACGTCTGTACTGTAACTGTAGTCTTGAAAAAAATCTGAATAAGGAAAAACATTGCAATTGTCACGTATTAATGTTTCAGCCATTAATGTTTCATCTTCTTGCATGTGTAATGTTTCAGTTAGTAATTTCAGCTAGTAATGTTTCATCATATTGCTTCACACTCATGCATCACAAAGCCCTTTATTATGTCATAAAGAATAACTGAGAACACTATATAAGCCTCGAGCAGACAACATCCAGTGTCAGGTCGTCAGCGATTCAACATATGTCTGCATGTCAACTTGCCATTATCGCTTGACCTGATACTTTTCCCTTGCCTGTCAACATCAATAAAATCCTGTGTCTGCGATACGCAACTGGGTCCTCAGTCTCGTACATGACAGCAATAAAATAATGCAAACTGGTTAAACTTGAGAGTAGCTAAGAGCTGTCTTGACAGAACATCACTTCAATGATATCTGGCGCCATCTAGCGTTATGAATGGGTATAATGTCTAGACCGCGAATATAAGATGACCCCCACTTTTTCAGTCTTATTCCAATGCAAAAAACACAGTCTTATATTCGGGCCAATACGGTACTTTTTTTTAAAAATCATGTCCCACCCATAGTTTTTAATATAAAAAAAAAACTACCATCCATGCTAAATGCCATAACTCATTGCTTGCAATTGACGACAGAGATCCAATTCAGTCAGTCGCTGCCAGCCTATCCAACAGCCCCCAACCCCAAAATGGATTGGACGTGTAGAGCCGTCCATGGCAGCTAATGATGAAATGCAAATAAATGACGTTTAACTCAATTGAAAATGTATAAATATCTATCAATAAACACACTGCTCCAAAACGAAGTAATAGTAGTACTTTTCTTCTATACCCACACACACGCTTCAATGAATTTTATGTTGTATTTATGACTAATATACGTTGTAAATGTGCAGCACCTGCTTGACTTTTTTCCGACATCGTCACTGCTAGTCGACTTCCTGGCCCGCAGACCAAAGACATGACCTCATGGGACTAAAACCACACGTTGATTTTTATTTTCACTAACAGTCTCCCGTAATAGCTAATAACGGGCAACCGAGTAACTTCAGCTTCCTTTCCTCCGCAGCTGTACGTGCAGGCCCGGCTAGTGGCCAAGTGGGCGCGCCTCCTTCGCCCCACCATCCAATTCTTCCTGGTGGCCTTCGCCGTTTACGTGGGCTACACGCGCGTCTCTGATTACAAGCACCACTGGAGCGACGTGCTGGTGGGGCTGCTGCAGGGGGCGCTCATTGCCGTGCTTAACGTGAGTACGCGAAAAATGAAATTAGCTCTTAGTGCTATTGCTAGCTTGCAACCGTATAACATTGGCTTCATTGTGAAAAGTGTTGTTTTTGTCAACGATGACGATAACTAAAATATTTCGTCGAGGAACAATTTTTTCCTGATGATGGCGTCACTATGGCACGCTGAAAACGTTTCTTGGGAGACTAAAACATAACGAGATGGAGCTCAGTTGTCTGACTACACGAGAACGAGATGAAAATTCACCATAATTTCCATCATAAATTTACAATGTGTGATATTTTCCTATTTTATGGGTAGTTAGCACGCATTTAACAGTGTTTGGTCGTGTCACTCATGTGACGTGCGGCTTACTCACAGGCCGGAGAGTAAGCCCGTTCCCATTCCAGGCTCCTTTTGTGAAACATACGTGTCAGGTGCTGCGGGGTAAGTTTTGCTTTCTTATCTTGGCTAGAAATGCCATGTTGCTTTAGCCTTTAAAGGTCTGTGCTGAGTGATCATCACACACTAAACTAACTTGTAGTGTTAGCATAACGTTTGCGTTAGCATTAGCGTCCATGTTAGCATTAGCATTTAGCACAGTGACTTGGTGTCTTCTTAAACTCTTGGAAAACGTTTTACATACAGTTCGTGGCGTCCAGGTGAGTTTAATTAATTGCAAATAATGTGATGTTTTCCTGCTGAATGTGTATTATCATCATGAAAATGGTCCTTGTTAACAGTTTACGTGCTCGTCTGTCATGTTCATTCGAAATTGTTGGTAACTTATATTTATTTATTCATGGACTAAAACTTTTGGAGTTTATAGATGAAAATATTTTGAGAATTGTCAACTGAAACTAGACGAAATTTGTCTGAGTTTTCATTGACTATAACTGGATGAAGACGAACTTATTTTGAAATGACTAAAATATGACTAACACTAAAAAGTATTTTCATCCAAAAGACAGACGAAAATTAAAAGGGCTGCCAAAAACTACACTGTTTACCATCAGTGTTGTTTTTGGTAGCCGTTTTATTTTCGCCTTAGTCTTTTGGATAAAAATAGTTATTAGCCTCAGTCATATTTTAATCATTTCAAAATATGTTCATCTTGGTCCAGTGTTAGTTAACAATTAGTCAAATTTGTTTTTGTCTGTAAATTCAAAAGTTTTAGTTAATAAATTTTTGGAAATCTTTATTAATTTTTAACGTGAGCATTGACAGACAACCACATAATTGTAGCATCTACAAGGACATCGCAAGTACATCAACTTCAAATAATTTAACCCACCTGGACTAAGAACTTAGGGCTGTCAAAATGATCGCGTTAACGGGCGGTGATTAATTTTTTAAATTAATCACGTTAAAATATTTGACGCAATTATCAAACAGATTAAAAGGACAGCACAGTGTCATGTGCACTTGTTACTTGTGTTTTTTGGAGTTTTGTCTCCCTCTGCTGGCACTTTGGTGCGACTGATTTTATGGGTTTCAGCAACATGAGAATTGTGTAAGTATTGACATCAACAATGGCGAGCTATTAGTTTATTTTTTGATTGAAAATTTACACATTTTATTAATCGAAAACATTAAGAGGGGTTTTAATATAAAATTTCTATAACTTGTACTAACATTTATCTTTGAAGAACTACAAGTCTTTCTATCCATGGATCGCTTTAACAGAATGTTAATGTTAATGCCATCTTGTTGATTTATCGTTATAATAAACAAATCCAGTACTTATGTACAGTATGTTGAATGTATATATATCAGTCTTGTGTCTTATCTTTCCATTCCAACAATAATTTACAGAAAAATATGGCATATTTTATAGATGGTTTGAATTGCGATTAATTCATTTTTAAGCTTTGATTAACTCGATTGAAAATTGTAATTGTTTGACAACAGTATGTAAAATAAATCAATTGATTAGTTTAAAAAAAAAAAAAAAAATTAAGTCATCCAAGCGTTTGACGCCCGACACGCTAAATGCTAATGCTAACGCGAACGCTATGCTAACACTACAAGTCACATTTAGTCTGTGATGATCACACAACAAAGATTTTAAAGGCTAAAGCAACATGGCATATTCTCTCTAGCCAAGATAAGAAAACAAGTCTTTTTGTTTCAAAACAAGCAAGTCTGGAGCCTGTAGAGGGCACAGGTGAGTGTGTGTGTTGGGCCGAAGAGGGGCACAGCACGTCACATGAGTGACATGACCAAACACTGCTACGATGCAGGCTAACTACATGTACAATAAGAAAATGTCACACATTGTGAACATGTGAAGGAAACTATGGCGCATTTTCATCTCGTTCTCGTCTCGTTAGACGAAAACCGGCATTCATCTTGTTAGGTTTTAGTCTCCCGAGATGCTTTTAGCTCATCATAGTCATGAAAAAATTTACGTTGAAGAAATATTTTTGTTATCGTCATCATTGACGAAAATGATTGTAGAGCTTACTCTCAGTATTAGCTTAAACGAAAGGACAGCTTTCCTTCCAAGCAAATTTGAAGACATTGAAGTTATTTTTTTTTCTCGACTTTAAAGGAAATGAGACTGGGTGGGATTGTCCACATCAGATCGTGTTTAATGTAATTCTTACCACAGGAATATGTTGGCTTCATTTCTTGCCCACTGTTACATTTCATCAAGACAGGAAGTGAGCACGGAGAGAAGTGTGACTTGATATAAACACACATGCGCGCACACCCTTGACTGAACCTCTAACCTTCATTCTTCACACGTTATGCAGCTGGGAGTCTTTATTGTTGGGAATGACACTCAGCACCATCTTGTGGAAATGACTGAGTGTGTGTGGCTATGTGTGAAGGTCTTAGTTTCATGAAAAAAGTTTAAGAGAAAAATTAGTCATTGTAAATGTAGCAGTAAGTCGGGATTAACCCTTTAAGTACCCATATAAAATCCAAAATCTCAATATAACTATGCAAAAACATGTAGTATAGGGCTGCAGCTATGAAGTATTTTAGTAGTCGATTAATCGAGCATCTGCTTAGTTCGAATAATCGAGTAATCGGATAAGGAACATAGAAAAATTAAAGTACCTGAGCTGAGCCTCAAATTTATAAAAAAAATAAATGAGGATCTATGTACAACAAAAGAACAATTGGCTAACTTACATCGCAAAAGTCCGCTAGCTTAAATGCTATAAAATGCTAACTTTTTTTTTTTTTTTTTTTTACCATGCTCTTAACAAATGGTTCAAACACATATGGGCACAAAAAACAGTTCATTATACCTATAAACTAAATTGGAAATGCGTTTAAAAAAACATTAGCTAAAACAAAAACTTATGTTATGGCTTATGTTAGTCTTAACAGAGAGCAGCTGGATTCCGCCATGTGAAATGAGGCACACTAGAGGGCGGTGTATCCACCCAAATCAATACAACTAAATGCAAACACTTTCAAAACAAACCATTACAGCGCCACTTTAATTAAACGAATACTCGAAGCAGCAAAATTTAATTTGAATCTTTTTTTCCTAATCGAATACTCGAGTTAATCGATTAATCGTTGCAGCACTTGAAAGGTGGAAAAACGCTATATAAGTATAACACCATTTAACACCATTTACTTTTAGCTAGTTAGTTTTAATAATCAAGTAATCGGATTAGGAACATATAATGCGCTGCAGAATCAATTTTAGGTGATATAAAACAAAAGCTTGCACTTTCAAAAAAGCATTAAATGCAAATACAGAATACAATTCCCAAGTGTTATGTCAAACTATGCAGAATTGCACTTTCATTGAAAGATAAATGAAAGCCTTAGCCTCAAACAGATTAAAAAAATAAATAAATTAGGATCCAAGAACAATTGGCTAACTTGGACAGCAAACATCTAGCTTGAATGCTATGAAATGCTAATGTTTTCTTTACAATGCTCTCAACAAATCGTTCTAACACATATATTCCAACAAAAAACTGCTAAATATACCTATAAACTAAATTACGAATGCATTAAAAAACATAAGCTCAAACAAAAACGTTATGTTGGTCTTAACAGGGAGCAGCCGGATTCAACTATTTTAAATGAGTTGTGTCATATTCTCTGTTGCACTAGAGGGCAGTATATTCATACCAAATCAATAAAACGGAATGCAAACACTCTCAAAACAAACCATTGCCACGCCACTTTAATTAAACGAATACTAATACTATTAGAAAATAAAACAATGATAAAGAGTGTACAATAATGCCATAAAGTAAATCAATAGAAACATATTTGCTTACAAAACGTACCTTAATGGCTGCACAATAATAAATAAAAGTCGAAATCACGTAAGTCGGGTACGTCGTAACCCGTGGACTACCTGTAAAAAGAAATGTAGGTTTTTTTGGACAATTTTTTTCTACAATATGAAAATATAAACAATTGTGATCTGTTTTAAAGCCTTTTATTAATTAGATTAATATTTTCAATTGAGTCCCACGACTCCCACCCCACTGTATTATATATTGCGATATGTTGGGTTTCCCCTAGGATTTTTTTAAAGCTGTGGTGGTGGTGGTGGGCTACATCGGAGTTGGACAGTCCCAATATGAAATTGCTTCATATCATGACAAATATTTGTTTTTTTTCATTTATTTTTTTTCCCAAGAAGAATAACACATTTCTATTTGAAATACTTAGTTAGCCAGGCTAAGGTCTTTAAATTAAAAAAAAAAAAAAATCTTTATTTGTAAGGCTTTTATTTTGGTGTGGTGGTGCGCCACAATCTTTTATAGGTAGGGGAAACTCTGTATCTGTATGTTGTGTTAATTCTGATTTAATATATTTTATAATAGTAGTTTAATGTTAGAAGACGAAATAGCGTAATACCAAGAGAGGAAAATCATAATTGTACAAGAAAAAGGTTGGCAAATTCCAAGGTTACAGTTTTGTAAAAGTCTTCATTCTTGGAGAAAACACTTGGCATTTTACGGGAATGTGTGTGTATGATTGCGTGCGCACGGATGCATAAATGCTCTGGAAATGAGAGACCACCTTTGGCCTTCATGGTGCTGCATGCAATTAGATTCTCTCATGGGGCCCGCAGTGTTTTACAACTTCTGCTTTCTGTGTGGGTGCATGCGTGTGTGTGTTCACCCTCAGGTGTGTGTTAACGTCTAGCGCGCCAGACATACTTGATCACATTTGCCCAGCTTTTACTATCCCTGCCGGCCTAAATTGTACGACTTGTAATAATTCACCCCCCAAAATTTAGAACATTTCACTGATGGTGGAAGAAAAAAAATGTGAAATTACAAGAAAAGTTACTCAAAAATGTTGAGAATACACTTATTTAGCAATAGGTGCAAAATTACAAGGAAACAATGTACAGTCCCTGACAAAAGTCTTGTCGCTTATCCATTTTGTAGAAACAATTGCTAATAACCTGACTTTTAATTGTTCAATTGGTTTCAGAAATGGCTCATATGAAAGCTAAGACCCTCCCAAATGATGTTGAATGTACAAAAATGTATTTGTTTCACTAAAAAAGATTTATAATTTAATGAAGACATAAAGGTCAAATTTTGACTAAAGTTTTGTCGCCGACAGAAAGAAGTGTGAAAATTCAACAAAAAATGTACTTCAAATACAAAAATATGTTACATAACATAAGCGAATTAAGTAGTGGTGCTGTGAGATCCAAATTTAATGTTTTGTATGACTTCCATGGGCTTCGGCAAGGATTTATACAATTTATTGATGAAGTCATCAGGAACATCAAAGAAAGCAGTCTTGCCTGCCTCCCAGAGTTCAACATCATTCTTGGGTTTCGTCTTCCATGCTTCCTCTTTCATCCTACCCCAGACATGCTCAATGATGTTCATGTCTGGTGACTGGGCTGGCCAGTCCTGGAGGATCTTGATCTTCTTTGCCTTGAAGAGCTTTGAGGTAGAGATTGAAGTATGCGATGGAGCACCATCCTGCTGCAGAATTTGTCCCTTTTCCATGGTTGGGATGTAAGAGGCAGCTAAGATTTGTTGCCTTTGACCCTGCAGATCTCTCGCACATCCCCATACTGGATGTAACCCCAGACCATGATTTTGCCACCACCAAACTTCACTGTTTTCTGAGTGAATCTCGGATCCATGCGGACTCCAGTAGGTCTCCTGCAATATTTGCGGCGACTGTGGTGTGATTCATCTGACAAATCCACGTTTTGCCACTTTTACAGCGTCCAGCCATTTGACAGGCTGTGGGCCTTGGCAAATGCCACACGTTTTTTTTAATTGTCTGCACCCTGAGAGATAAATAGTCTGAAATATCAACAAATCTTAGCTGCCTCTTAATTCCTAACCATGAAAAGGGACAAATTCTGCAGCAGGATGGTGCTCCATCGCATACTTTAATCTCTACCTCAAAGTTCCTCAAGGCAAAGAAGATCGAGATCCTTCAGGACTGACCAGCCCAGTCACCAGACATGAACATCAGTGAGCATGTCTGGGGTAGGATGAAAGAGGAAGCATGGAAGACGAAACCCAAGAATGTTGATGAACTCTGGGATGCATGAAAGACTTTCTTCGATGTTCCTGATGACTTCATCAATAAATTGTATGAATCCTTGCCGAAGTCCATGGAAGTCATACAAAATATTACATTTGAATCTCACAGCACCACTACTTAATTCGCTTATGTTATGTAACATATTTTTGTATTTGAAGTACATATTTTTGTTGAATTTTCACATTACTTTCTGTAGGCGACAAATCTTTTTTCAGTGAAACAAATATATTTTTGTACATTCAACATAATTTGGGAGGGTCTTAGCTAGAGATGTCCCAATCGACACCGATCGATCGGGTCCGATCACGTCATTTTCAAAGTATCAGAATCGGCAAAAAAATATCGGCCATGCCTTTTTTAAATATATATATATATTTTTTTAATTATATCGTTTTCTAAATGTATTTAACGTTACAGACATAATATGTTACACTCATCCAGAGTCTTTAGTTTAGGCTCAAGGTAGGGTTATTAAATTTATCCCGATAACGGCGGTAATTAATTTTTTTTTAAATGTATCACGTTAAAATATTTAACGCAATTAATGCATACGCTGCACGATCCACTCACGCATTGTCGCGCTCAATCTGTAATGGCGCCATTTTACCTATATAGAGAGATAAAAGGCAGCGTAAAATGACTAGAGTGAAATTTGGCAGCCTTTGGAGCCTTTTTTTGATTGGCTAAAGCCTTACAATCCCTTTTCCTACGAATAGAAATTTCATGGGAAGCAATGTGGGAAAGCAAGGTCGCAATTGATCTTTTTCTTAACACCTTATTTTTTTTCCCAATGCAGAGAAGATATATCAATTGGTAGCACTACGCACAGTCATGGTTCCACTTCCCATCATGCATTGGGGCATGGCTACAGTATCATTTACTGAAAGCTCAACAAATACACTAGATGGCAATATTTAGTCACAATATACAAAGTCACAAGTCTTTCTATCCGTGGATCCCTCTCACAGAAAGAATGTTAATAATGTAAATTCCATCTTGAGGATTTATTGTCGTAATAAACAAATACAGTACTTATGTACTCTATGTTGAATGTATATATTCGTCCGAGTTTTATTCATTTTTTTCTTAATGCACTGCCAAAATGTATATGATCGGGAAAAATTATCGGGAATGTTTGGAATTGAATCGGGAGCAAAAAAGCAATCGGATCGGGAATTATCGGGATCGGCAGATACTCAAACTAAAACGATCGGGATCGGATCGGGAGCAAAAAAAACATGATCGGAACAACCCTAGTCTTAGCTTTCATATGAGCCAGTTCTGAAACCAATTGAGTAATTAAAAGTCAGGTTATTAGCAATTGTTTCTACAAAATGGATAAGCAACAAGACTTTTGTCAGAGACTGTATGTTTCTTTGCACCAATGTGTCTGTTTGCCTTGCATCGCAGGTCCGCTTCGTGTCCGACTTCTTCAAAAAGCGTCCCCCGCGCCGCGTCAAGCCCGAACGTGTCGACAGCGACGAGACGGAGAGGAAGCCCAGCCTTCAATTCGTCGACTCTGAGCACGGCAACCATTACAACTGTCACCCAGTTTGATCGGACGCTCTGCTTTTGACATTCATGTGGAGTTCTCGCTTTGAGTCAACCACTCGCCCATCTGTTTCTCACTACCACTATACCGACCGAGGGCGTTCCCTTTGTCAAAATGACCTCCTTGTCCTCCGGCAGGCCGCATATGAACACGCCGCTTGTTGGAAGCGCAAAGACTGTGAAATGAAATGATGCGCAGGCTCAACAACAGCTGACCACGAGCATCGCGGACGCCTTCATTCGCTCCTTGTCATTTCTGCTTTTGGTACCATCATGGCATTGTTGAACGGCAGTGTGGATTCCCTTCGAGATGCACAACTGCACAAGTTTTCTTCATTAGGTACACCCGAACAAGCCTTTCCGAGACAAATTCTGCCTTCACGCAGACAATCGTGCAATTGTAGTAATTATGGCAACTAAATGTTGAAATGAAAACAGGTAGACAGAAGAGACAGAGAGACTACTACTATATAGAGGAGTTACAAAAAAATCGATTATTACGTGCATTGCGATTCGACACGTGACGATTCGATTACGATTCATAAAGGTTCAAAAACGATTTTCCCTCATAACTTTATGGCAGCTGCTCATAGCGGAACGAAATTCAAGACACGTCTGCCGCCTGGGCACCGTTAACAGCGCACGCACGTTATGATAGATGCTTCCTGTTACTAAGAGAGATTTACTCCTTTTTAAAAGACTGGAAAATAAATTTGTGTATGAGACAGGGAGAAACAGAAGCACGACCCGGCGGTAGTTTTAAGGCATTTCAATTGAAAAATGTCCTGAGTGTGTTGCCAAGACCCGTGTGCATCTGTAAGAGGTGAGTACACGAACCCTCTTGTACTGATGAGCCTTTATTGTTGTTGTTTTTGAGATGTAATAGTTAGCGCTAAGCTAATTGGCTAATTTGCTAACGTGTATTTCATATGCAAAACGTGTAAAACCATGATTGAGTACAGCGGTAACACTACAAACATGCAAAATAGTGTGAAAACAAAGTAAATTGGTTAGAAGTCTTATTTCTAAAGAGACTTTGTTTCCAGAAAATGTGGAGTGCATTCCAACTGTGTAAATTTTATTGTATTGTTGAGAGAAATAAGTACTCCCTTTAAAAAGGTTAATGTTTCTGCACTTTTTGAAAAAATAAATAAATAAAAAAGCAGCTTAATGGCAGCTTTTTGTTGTATTGGCATGTTTCCACCGTTCCTGTTGAATCATTACGATATTTTAGATAAGTAATGGACAAAAATTGGCTTGGCTACTTTATTAACTAGTAATGCACAATGCATCAATAATTGCGATAATCGCGATAACAGCAATCATCGTCAATACCGTGATCATCGTTCAATAATCGAGTCGAAGCACCTTGAATCGTAATCGAATCGAATCGTGGGGTGCCTAAGATGGCACACCCCTACAAGTACAATATATGCTCCCTCCTGTGAGTTCCAGTTAACAACTGTTGTAACACATTTGTAATTTGACAAGAAAAGGTGCAAAATCGCAAGAAAAACTATTTTTTTGTGGTTATATTCCTTTTTGCAATTGAAAATGTTATTATCTTCCCAAATCACAATTCAGTAATCAAAAATCAATTCCGCACAATTATTTCCATTTCATCTGATTTTAGATATTTCTTATCATTTCTACTTTTAGATTGGGCAAGTCTGCCTTTACAGATGCAGATTCTTTACATTTTGTGGTTGTGGGTGTAGCCTGAGTGAGAATGGACTGCAGTGTGGATTTGTAAAGCTTAGGTGCGTATACCACTACCATGTTGCCTATTTTTAGAACAGGTTTTGTAATCAAATGTAAACAAAGAAGGATAAGAAACAGTTTTCAAGAAAACTGCGTTAATTTATTGTAAATATGAGGTTGTTTTTCTATATTTTTTAGAGTGCAATCACCCTGCTTGCCACTTTGAGCTTGCACATGCTCTGTCTGAAGAATGCTGCCAAGGATGTATGTGTGAGTGAGTGTATCTATTTTTCTATCCCTCTCTCTTTCTGTGTGTCTGTGTTAATGTTTAGCCCAGGGGTGTGAAAGTTTTGCACTCGTTGATCCACATTTAATTTTGACAGACGGGCCATGATTATAGGGAAAATACTTTCTACAATATAAATCTACATTGTCGGAAGAGGATTAGGGCCAATAAAGAAGGTGGGGGGAACGGTGGCCAAGATTCTCAAAATGAAGTCTGAATTTGACTTTAAAGTGAGAATTCTGAGAATATTCTCAGAATTCCCAATTTAAAGGGAACCACGGACAGAAAGACTTGTAGTTCTTGAAAGATAAATGTTAGTATGAGGTATAATAATTTGATACTCAAACCCCTCTTAATGTTTTCTTATTTTTTATAAAATTTGAAAAATTAGTAGGGCTGTCAAACGATTAAAATTTTTAATCGAGTTAATTCCAGCGTAAAAATTAATCCGAATTAATCGCAATTCAAACCATCTATAAAATATGCCCTATTATTCTGTAAATTATTGTTGGAATGAAAAGATAAGACACAAGACGGATATGTACAGTCAAACAGTCAAATGGCAGCAAGTCAATATCTCGGCAAGCCGCCTATGATCGGTTTAAAGGCATTGCTGATGAGCTGGAATTGGATGCAGGTACGACGTTGGGAACTCATCCCACAATTCTGTAACAAAAGAATCTGACCAGCAGCAGAATGTGACAAAATCACGTCAGTCATCATACTAGCTTCACTTGCTACCTAGGACAGCCATTCTCCCAGTCCAGGCCAGCCGCATCATCACCCTCAGCGTGCATTGCGTGCATAAAACATTGCGCCCTACGTAGGTCAAAACATGTACCAAATAATATAGATTTTTAAATCAATGGCAATAAAATACATGTTTCTAATAACATATTTTAGTAAAAGAGAACTTATGGCTTATTAAAACCTACAAGTCTTTAATTCTGAGGTTCCCTTTAGAGTCAGAATTCTAAGAAAAAAGTCAGAACACGTTTTGGAAACATAGGCACAGTGCTGCCTTGATTTATGGGTTTAGATTAATTGAAATTAATATATTGTACCTCTCATACTGAATGTCATTTACAGGTTGGTAACAATCATCATCATGATGTCATCAACCTGTAGTTACACTAGTTATCGCAGTATACGCAGGGAGCCCGCTAACTTGCTAGCTGTTTGCTCACATGACAACACAAGGTGCCCAACATGGCAGCCCGCCTCAGATTATTTTTTGGTTCCCTTTTTGCGCAGGGAGCCCGCTAACTTGCTAGCTGTTAGCTCACATGACAACAGAAGGTGCCCAACATGGCAGCCCCCCTTAGATTAATTTTTGGTTCTCTTTTTACAGTATAAACGACCATTCCTGTGTTAACCCGAGCTAGATTTTGCCCACTCCTGGTGTAACAAGCCAAATGTGAGAAAGGCAAATCAAAGAAAGCTTACATATTCTGCTGTTTTGTTTTCAAACTGGGGAAAGCAGGACACGTATGACGACGGGTCCACTGCAGACCCGAGATGTGGCCGATAACGAAAATCAAATAGATTAACAAGTACAAGTGGCTGCTCCGGATGAAATGGCCTACGAGAGCTTCGAAATGTGCAACTGCAGACAAACACGCAGGTGCGCGTCGCCAATATTCTCAGCTTATGTTTTATCAGCGTGTGCCTTCAACTAGGTGCTATAGTGTGTGTTTTCTTGTAATTTTGAAGCTACATTTTGTATACATTATGTAATAAATCAGCATTCACTTAAATTTGTCCAAGCTGTTTTTTTTTTCTTTCAATTTTCAGTGAGTTTGAAATAAAGTGGTTGATTCTGAACGCAGCTACATCCCAGTTTCAAGAGGGTGTGCACACTTGTGCAACCAAATGAAACTGCATACGTAGGCGTGCTTTTGCTTCATTGTCATGTAACTGGCTATTTTTTTACATGCCTCTTTTTCAGCACACAAATTTAGACTTCGCTTCCCACCAGCTTCAACCTCAACAAATCAAAATAAGCCTTTTTGCATAGAACATAGCCTGAAATTCTGAATGGTGGGAGGCCGCATAGTGACAAGCGGTTGTAGTGATGAGGGCGAAAACCGCAGAGCTGGACCCAGTCGAATGTGACGAAATGACACAATTGTCAGTATTTTTGGTTTGTTCCGCATGTTTTAAGTTTAAAGTTCATCCGCCAAAATTGCCCTTGTCGAAGCGGTTGACTCCCTCTTGTGGGCAAAAGAACTGGGGAGGCTGTTTTGATTTGATTCACATGATAAACCTAAAACAATTATGCATCCTTTTTTTTTTTAAATAGAGTATATAGTAATGGTCAGGAACCTTTTTGGCTGAGAGAGCCATGAACACCACACTTTTTTTAAAACTAAAAAACACTTTTTAAAGAACAAGGGTTAGGGTTTGTCTCCGAATTTAATAACATTGTTATGCTGTTGCCAATCAATGATGAGTATTTCATACCATTAATGCGATTTCTGGATGATTTTGTTTCATTCAGGCGTTGAGAAACTTAGGATGCGTCTCTTTTCATGTTCACGAAGCGCCACGAATGTTTTTTCCCACCACGCACGGAGCACAATCAGTGCACACAATCAGTGATTTTTTTTTCTTGAGCGAACTCAATGAAAGACTTGAATGAATCCTCCCCTCTTGTAGTCCCTTTCATAGTCAAAACCTTGCAATCACGCTGAATTGGGATAAATTGCTTACCTCTCTTGACTCATCCAAAGCGAAAGAAAAAAATGGTGCAGCATTTATGTCCTTCACTTGCGTTGCCTCAATTTGATTTGACATCATGGCGGTCTTTATCCGAAAAGTCGTCAAAAAGTCTCCACAAAGGCAAATTCCTCGGTCAGTTCTTGCTGAAAAGTACAATACTTCTCGTCTTTTTTTTTTTTTTTTTCCCCCCAACTTCTCAAAAGGGTTTCTAAAGTTAGCTGACAAACGCGGAAAACGAAACTAAAATTGAGGGAAGTTTACTTCACGCACATGTGCACATCTGCCGCTATTTTCAACAGCAAAATACGGCGACCCCACTTAAACAGTGTCTTCGCCTCATCTGCATTGTCAATGCAATTAATAGATATATAGAAATATAGATAGACACAACGACATGTATATTTGCCATTTTCCCTCTAAAATTACTGCGAACTGGCTTTCTAATCACTGCTTGTAGAATACGGACTACTGGTCCCATGATCATCCTGGGCTCACGCAGCCAATGGCATAGGACTTGGGGGGATCTAACGTAGCACATCTAGGGTGCTATTTCATGATATCTAGTGCGAATTGCTGAGTGTTGTCGGAGCATTAAAAAAGTTAACATACGCTGCAAAAGTCACGTCTGCTCATTACTGCACAACACCAGCATATGACCGGTGGCAGTTGCCGTTTCGCACAACGCGCAAAGGAGTATAATGAAACTTTTTTTTTTTTTTTAATAATTAAAGATTGGTCTGCGAGCCACACGCAGCCATCTGGCTCGCAAGCCATAGGTTCCCGACCCCTGGTATATAGCATAACACGAAAGGACATCCCCTTTTGTTTTTAAGGAGCACTAAACCAGTTTGTGTGTATGCTAGTAACGGGTTGGACCCCCTTTTGCCTTCAGAACTGCATCAATTCTTCGTAGCATAGATTCAACAAGGTGGTGGAAGCATTCCTCAGAGTTTGGTCCATATTGACATGATGGCATCACACAGTTGGTGCAGATTTGTCGGCTGCACAGCCATGATGCGAATCTCCCGTTCCACCACATCCCAAAGATGCTCTATTGGATTGAGATCTGGTGACTGTGGAGGCCATTTGAGTACAGTGGACTCATTGTCATGTTCAAGAAACCAGTCTGAAATTATTCCAGCTTTTTGACATGGCGCATTATCCTGCTGAAAGTAGCCATCAGAAGTTGGGTACATTGTGGTCATAAAGGGATGGACATGGTCAGCAAGAATACTCAGGTAGGCTGTGGCGTTCCAACGATGCTCAATTGGTACCAAGGGGCCCAGAGAGTGCCAAGAAAATATTCCCCACACCATTACACCAACAGCCTGAACCGTTGATACAAGGCAGGATGGATCCATGCTTTCATGTTGTTGATGCCAAATTCTGACCCTACCATCTGAATGTCGCAGCAGAAAATTGAGACTCATCAGACCAGGCAACATTTTTCCAATCTTCTATTGTCCAATGTCGATGAGCTTGTGCAAATTATTGCCTCAGTTTCCTGTTCTTAGCTGAAAGAAGTGGCACCCGGCGTGGTCTTCTGCTGCTGTAGCCCATCTGCCTCAAAGTTCGACGTACTGTGCGTTCAGAGATGCTCTTCTGCCTACCTTGGTTGTACCGGATGGTTATTTGAGTCACTGTTGCCTTTCTATCAGCTCGAACCAGTCTGGCCATTCTCTTCTGACCTCTCTTCTGACACGTCCAGGCCATAACACATTCTCCCAGTCCTCTTCTGGATCATCCAAATGCTCTCTATCGAACCGCAGACGGGCCTGTACTTTCTTCAGCAGGGGGACACGTCTGGCAGTGCAGGATTTGAGTCCCTGGCGGCGCATGAGTCCCTTAGAGATGTCCCAATCCGATATTTGGATCGGATCGGACGCCAATATGGGCGAAAAAATGCGCATCAGATCGGCCGACACGGAAAACTTCCGCTCCAGTTTTTTTTTAAAACCCGGCCCGGGTTTTACAGTGCACTGATTTACATAACCCATTTCAGTTTTTGCTTCGGTTTCCCTAAAATCCACATTTTACGGCACACCTTCAACACACTACATTACCATCTCCCAATTTACCGAGAGCCTATCGGTAAAAATGTCAGCTGTGTGGGATCATTTCGCCTTAAAGGACGACAAAGACAAAGAGGCAGAGTGCAACATATGCCACAATAAAGTCAAGCGTGGTGGTAAAGCTGTAAGACGTTTTAATACAACCAACCTAATCAAGCATTTAGCGAAATACCACCACAAACAATATAAGGAGTATGTTGAGAAAACCCGAGAGGTCCTACGCAACTAACACTGGCAGAAACTTTTGCTATGCGTGAAAAATTGGCACTCGACAGTCCCAAAGCCCAGGGGATAACAAGAGTCATTGCCGAATTCATTCTGGATGTTGAGCCATTATCTCTCGTGAGTAAAGACGCACCATCCAACACTTAGAACCACGGTACAACATGCCCAGCCGTCATTACATCCTTGAGCGATTCGGCCGTGAAAGATTCGAGAACGATTCACAAACATCCAAATTCCGATTATTGAAATATGTAGAGTAAAGCGGAACTAATACACGGCGCGGTCTTCGGGACGCAATGAGAAACGGACCCCATTACGTCCCGAGAGTAAACATCATGCTTGGGTAATGCCAATGCTTAACTCACGGCTTTAGCTCAACTCATGCCGCTGGATAAAAAACACAAGAGTACCTGACTGCTGCTGACAGCCGCTACAAACTACGTCAACATCGTTTAACTGTAGATAATGGATATCTTATGTATATAGAACTAGATGCAAAATGACAGACTCGACGGCGTTAGCAACATTGAAGTATGGAAAACTAGATGCGTTAGTAAACGGCTGCCATCTTAAAGCAGGAGACTTCTCTAGTAGGCTGTCGTGAACCTTCCAAGCATACCTAATTAACTTTTTATCTAAAATACTCCTAAATCCGCAAAATCTTGACTTGAATCTATCTTCAAAACAGTTTTAAAACTTTCACATGTCGAAAGTAGACAGAAGGGGAATTATGGAAAAACGGGGGCAATTTTAATAATTTTAACAGTTGATTCGCAAAATTAAATGAATATAGTTTAAAGCTGCTGATACGGAATGGGGACTTGAGTATTTTCTTTACTGTTATAAAATGTTAACTTGATACTGAAATAGTCGTTTATTTAAACCTGAGAGGCTTTTTATACATTTTTTGTAACTAATGCACGAAACATTAAAAGCATCTAATAGCTTGGGGGGGGGGTTCCTCTGAGGTTGTGTGTTTTGCTTTTTTAAGACCGTTTACAATATTATTTGCACGTTTTACTGACTGACTATGCCATTTCTGTTTGTTATTTATAATGTTTTGTTGTTGTCACTGAATAAACAGGTCAGTTTCTTGTTACCAACCGTTGTGTGTTATTCAAACTCACCTAGTTCAGCTGGCTAGTTGTTATCAAGACTACTAAAACTCTTTTCAACATGTGTCTGACAACTAAGTAAGGAGGCTAAATAACTTAAAACTTTAACACATGCTCAGATAGGCCGGTATCGGTATCGGCCAGTATCATTATCGGATCGGAAGTGCAAAAACCTGGATTGGGACATCCCTAGAGTCCCTGGCGGCGCATTGTGTTACTGATAGTAGCCTTTGTTACTGTGGTCCCAGCTCTCTGTAGGTCATTCACTAGGTCCCCCCGTGTGGTTCTGGGATTTTTGCTCACCGTTCTTGTTATCATTTTGACGCCACAGGGTGAGGAGGGAATTGAAAGTCCGTGTCGCCCGACGACAGCCCCAAAACATCACTGCTCTAGAGGAGATCTGCATGGAGGAATGGGCCAAAATACCAGCAACAGTGTGAGAAAAGCTTGTGAAGAGTTACAGAAAACGTTTGGCCTCCGTTATTGCCAACAAAGTGTACATAACAAAGTATTGAGATGAACTTTTGGTATTGGCCAAATACTTATTTTCCACCATGATTTGCAAATACATTCTTTAAAAATCAAACAATGTGATTTTGTTTTGTTTTTTCCACATTGTCTCTCATGGTTGAGGTTTACCCATGTTGACAATTACAGGCCTCGCTAATATTTTCAAGTGGGAGAACTTGCACAATTAGTGACTAAATACTTATTTGCCCCACTGTACTTGTCCATTTACTTGTACAAATTAAGGTGCAACAGTCTCATGCAAATGACGTTGATACAAAAATAGAATCAGCTGACATTTTCTTTCATCGACTCTTCCCTCCAAACCATCCCAAATGTTCTCTACTGTATAAAAAAGAAAGAAGACTGCAAAAAGGACCAACCTCCGATCAGAGTTGCCCTGTTCGCGGCCTTGTGCGTCAACCTATGATTTATGTATTTCTTCTCATGCACCATTTCTCTCACCTCATGTCTTTCCGTCTCGCTCTCAGAACTCAGATTCTTGAGTTGAGTCCAACTTGAGTTGAACTCAGGAATCCTGATGGCAGGAAAAGGGGAAAGAACATGTCTCATATGGAACAGCTTGGTGAATGACCCTGAGGTATGTCGCGCTTGAAACTCGAGGTTGAGGTGATGTCATTCAGGAAAGCAGCAGCAGCTCTAGATGTATTCGTGCTGTGTGCATATTATGAACATTTAGTAAATCAATCGCAGGAAAAAGTATATGAACCGTTTTCAGAATAACTTGGATTTTTGCATAAATTGATCAGAAAATAGCCCCGCCCTGCTTTCTTTTACTTACAAGCACAGCATGGTAGCAGAAACCCCAATGCATTACACAACAAGCAGCCATTTGGAAATTGTGAGCAACACTTCAAAATAGGGGCTTTAAGCATTTTTGTCACTCTCAACTGAAGTTTACTTTTGAGTAAAAAAAAAAATGTAAAAAATAGAGGAATAGATATTTTGTGTTGAAAAGGTTGATTTGGTCTAAAAATAGGTAGGGATGATATAACAGCATAACCTGCATGTACACATTCAGCAAGTGAAAAGGGGTAAAGTCTGAACAGAATTGAAATAATTCCCTTTATAATGATAGGGTCTATTCTATCCCTATAACTTATGGAAAGACTATCTAAAATACCTATACAACTGGTCATTAAACAGTCCCTGACAAAAGTCTTGTCGCTTATCCATTTTGTCGAAACAATTGCTAATAACTTGACTTTTAATTATTTAATTGGTTTCAGAAATGGCTCACATTAACGCTAACACCCTCCCAAATGATGTTGAATGGACAAAAATATATTTGTTTCACTGAAAAAGAAATGATCATTTAATGAAAACATAAATCTGTTTTCTGAGTGAATTTCTGATCATTGCGGGCTCCAGTAGGTCTCCTGCAATATTTGCGGCGACTGTTGTGTAATTCAATGGGACATTCATCTGAAAAATCCACCTTTTGCCACAAAACAGTGAAGTTTGGCGGTGGCAAAATCATGGTCTGTGGTTACATCCAGTATGGGGGTGTGCGAGAGATCTGCAGGGTGGAAGGCAACATAAATAGTCTGAAATATCCACAAATCTTAGCTGCTTCTTACATTCCTAACCATAAAAAGGGACAAATTCTGCAGCAGGATGGTGCTCCATCGCATACTTCAATCTCTACCTCAAAGTTCCTCAAGTCAAAAAAGATCAAGATCCTCCAGGACTGGCCAGCCTAGTTACCAGACATGAACAGGATGAAAGAGGAAGCATGGAAGACGAAACCCAAGAATGTTGATGAACTCTGGGAGGCATGCAAGACTGCTTTCTTTGATGTTCCTGATGACTTCATCAATAAATTGGATGACTCTTTGCCTAACCGCATGAATGCACTCCTTATGTAACATTTTTGTACTTGAAGTACATTTTTTGTTTAATTTTCACACTACTTTCTGTAGACGACAAAACTTTTGTCTTGCCAAAATTGGACCTTTATGTCTTCATTAAATGATAAATCTTTTTTCAGTGAAACAAATATATTTTTGTACATTCAACATCATTTTGGGAGGGTCTTAGCTTTCATTTGAGCCATTCCTGAAACCAATTGAATAATTAAAAGTCAGGTTATTAGCAACTGTTTCTACACAATGGATAAGCGACAAGACTTTTGTCAGGGACTGTATAATGCAAATCAGGTTGCTTGAAAATTGGTGGTGACAATTAAAGCATCCTGAAAAGTTGATAGTGTTATGTTCCTACCGTCCATATGCAAACCTACCCCCTTAGATGTTCATGATGGTGTTAAATCAATCCTGTTCAAACAATTCATCGGTAACACTTTATTTGACAGTGGCATAATAAGACGTCATAATTATAGCACGTATAAATGGAGTTGGTGACAAAATTTGCCGGAGGACACTTAATGACATCTGTCATAAGCATTCATTCATGCTCATGACAGTGTCATGTCATAATTATGACGATCTTATGACGCTACTGTCAAATAAAGCATTACCAATTTATCACATTAAATGTGAAACTTATTAGATTATACAGTGAAGAAAATAAGTATTTGAACACCCTGCTATTTTGCAAGTTCTCCCACTTAGAAATTATGGACAAGTCTGAAGTTTTCATCGTAGGTGCATGTCCACTGTAAGAGAGACAATCTAAAAAGAAAACTCCGGAAATCACAATGCAGGATTTTTTTGCCAATTTATGTGTGTGACACAGCTGCGAATAAGGACCGTAATTTCTGGACTATAAGGCGCACCTGACTATAAGCCGCCAGCCACTAAATTTGACATGAAAATGGAATTTGTTCATAGATAAGCCACACTGGACTATAAGCCGCAGTTGTCCTCATTGTACTATGGGATATTTACACCAAAAGATATTAACTGGTAACACTTTATTTGACAGAGGCATTATAAGACTGTCATGAAACCAAATGAACCACCATGAAGCTTTGAACCAATTGGCTGCAAAGTCTTATTGTTTCAAAAATCTTCATTTGGCAATCACTGCTCCCTTGGGGGAGACAGTCAACCTCTGCTGCCACCTGCTGTCAACACTGTTGTCATCCAACATTCCTCCTAGGATGCGTTGCGGCACTACAGATGTAAATAACAATCAAAATTCATGTTCTGTGCTAATTATTTCTTCATTTACTGTTCCAGTTGTTTCATTAATTGCTAGCTATTGTATTTGGTAACATTTTCTTGGATAGTGGTGCCATAATACTGTCATAATTATTACATGACACTGTCATAAGCATTATTGAATGCTTATAATAGATGTGGGTTAGTGTCATCCAGCAAATTATCTCACTTTTGAATGGACGTAAAAGATCTGAGCTGGACATATATGGAGTTAGTGACATAATATGCCACATGACACATATTGACATCTGTCATAAGCATTCAGTAATGCCCATGATAGTGTCATGTCATAATTATGACGTTCTTATGACAGTCTTATGATGCCGCTGTCAAATAAAGTGTTACCTATTAACCCAAATAAATCATCAAATAAGCCGCAATGGACTATAAGCCGCAGGATTCAAAATAAGGGGAAAAAGTAGTGGCTTAACTGTTGTGCAAGGAGTAGCTCTGTAAGAAGCATAACAAGGTTCTAGCATGGCATAGCCGGTCCTAATAGAAAACCTTTGGAGGGAGCTCAAACTCCGTGTTTCTCAGCGACAGCCCAGAAACCTGACTGATGGGCGGGTCAATATCCCTTCTGCAGTGTGTGCAAACCTGGTGGAAAACTACAGGAAACATTTGACCTCTGTAATTGTTAACAAAGGCAACTGTACCAAATATTAACATTCGTCTTCTCAGGTGTTCAGATACTTATTTGCAGCTGTATCACACAAATAAATCTTTTTTAAAAAATCATACATGGATACATGGATTTTTCTTTTTAGATTATCTTTCTCACAGTGGACATGCACCTATGATGAAAATTTCAGACCCCTCCATGATTTCTAAGAGGGAGAACATGGAAAATAGCAGGGTGTTCAAATACTTATTTTCTTTACTGTAACTGAAATTCTCTTAGGTTAAAAGTAGGGGTGTCAAACGATTACAATTTTTAATCGAGTTAATTACAGCTTAAAAATTAATCGTAATTAATCGCAATTAATCGCAATTCAAACCATCTATAAAATATGCCATATTTTTCTGTAAATTATTGCTGGAATGGAAAGATAAGACACAAGATGGATATATACATTCAACATACGGTACATAAGTACTGTATTTGTTTATTAAAACAATAAATCAACAAGATGGCATTACCATTATTAACATTCTGTTAAAGCGATCTATGGATAGAAAGACTTGTAGTTCTTAAAAGATAAATGTTAGTACAAGTTATAGAAATTTTACATTAAAACCCCTCTTAATGTTTTCGTTTTAATAAAATCTGTAAAATTTCCAATCAAAAAAATAAAATGGTAGCCCGCCATTGTTGATGTCAATAATTACTTACACAATGCTCATGGGTGCTGAAGCCTATAAAATCAGTCACACCCAAGCGCCAGCAGAGGGCGATAAAACTCCGAAAAACACAACAAGTACACATTTCACTTTGCTGTCATTTTAATCTGTTTGAGCGGGGCATTTGTGCGTTAATTGCGTCAAATATTTTACCGTGATTAATTTTAAAAATTAATTACCGCCCGTTAACGCGATAATTTCGACAGCCCTAGTTAAAAGATTAAATTTATGTCAAAAAGTAATCACAATGTAACACAAATTAGCACTTTGTTTTATGAAATTTATTGTGTTTTAATATCAACTCTACCTCGGTAAAAAATGAGAGAAATACATGTAATTTCTCACATTATGACGTGACTTTTTTGGTGTGACTTGCATAAGCTGTTTCGGGCATTGCTCCTCAAGATGGCGATTCCAACTCAAAGCAAAAAAATCTAAACCTGTGTTTTATATAAAGATAAACTTAACTGAAACTTCATGCTTCCTTGCACTATGTTTGAATGTAGTGCACATTTCAAATGTTATAAATTGTCTGTATTTAATTCAATCACTGCTGTCAAGCGTTCCAAGCTCTGAGAACTATGTTACTAATGTTACTACGCCCTGAGCACCAAACAAGTGGGTGTGGATGCTTTCTAGCCAACTGGAGTCTTCTAAATACTTAATTTTTCAGGCAACCGTAGTAGATTGATTGGGAGTTGGAGCCTCTTCAAAGTGTCCACTGTGCAATTTTTGGGCTTTTTGCCCTAACGACTATTCATGTGAATAACTGTACTGTTTGAAATTCTCGCACTGTCACATGTATTTTTAACGAACGTTCACTATAGCGCAACAGGGAGGGGTCACTTGTGTACTGCTTTTACCCACACTTTGTCAACACCTTACACACACGCACCAACCTGGTACATGATCAAGTGTCTGCGAAAGAAAGTGACCACTTCATGTGGCTGCAGGAGCTCCTGGCGAGCCTTCAAGGTGAAAAGCAATCAACCTGGAACCACAAAACCACACCAAAAACTATAAGAGATGAGAATAAAAAGACAGTGCTTTGCAATAGAAACGTGATGTTCGGCTTTACTTTCAGATCAGAGCAATGCACCAACTCAGCAACTGCTAGGGCTGTCGCGATAACAAATTTTAGTGTGCGATAATTTATTTAATAAATTATTGCGATACGCGATATTATTGCACCCCCCAATTAAAAAAAAAAAAAGAATAATTACAATAACACTGAGAATACAGTATATATTAATAGATCATGTACACCCATTTAAACGCAATGAATGTTTACTCTTAAATTCAAAAATACATTTTAGGAAATCATAACTAAAAACAACAGACCATGCCTCTTTTAAATAAAAGACAACAATATTAATACTGCAGAGAAACACAGAAGAAATAAAATGTGTTTTTTAAGAAAAATAAAATTCCACCTAATGATTTAAGCATCTAGGCAAATGAAAACGTTTCCCCTCATAGCTTCTGCTACGGCGTTCCATGTGTAATACAGTGGTACTTCTACATACGAAGTTAATTCATTCCAGGAGCTTGTTTTTAAGTCGAAATGGTCGTATGTCGAGCAGGATTTTCCCACAAGAATACATTATAATTCCAATAATTCATTCCACAGCCCAAAAACCCACACTACATCCTTAATCAATACTGCTGTTACTATTGCAAATAGCAATTACAAAGAGCAAAACAAATAAAATATGAATAAAAATCAGAATAGCAATAATATAATAATAGCAATAATAACAATAATACAGTACAGTACCTGTAATAATGTAACGAATCGGCTTCTAATGTGGCAGACTTTTTTTGCTGTACCTGAACGCACCGCGGGGCTGACGGTGAGCGGGAGAGCGCTATTTTACTTTCTGTTTCGATCCTGGCGTCAACAGCAGTGGACACTCGGCGAGTTGATGGAATAAATTATTTGAAACCTGACGAAGCTGGCGATTTCTTAGGCGATGTTACCTCAATAAGAGCTGTCACCTTAACTTATAAAGACTGGCGAACGGAGGGGGACCGCAGGCCGAGATCGGCATTCTACGACCCAGTTCATGGATGCACACACCATGCTTATATTTTGCTATCATGCACATCTTCATTTCAAGGGTAAGTGTCACCTTATCTTTTTTTTCTCCACCTGCACTAAACTTAAACTGCACTAAACTAAAAACAGAACTAAAAAGCATTTTGCGTAGTTGGTAACAAGGAAGCCGAACTTTTAACAGCACGTCAGCCGCACGCGCGCGCACGCAGGTGCACGCGAGGCGATAAATCGCAGCGGAAAAATTATCGCCTTCATTTTTATTTACCGTGCGATAAATGGATTTATTGCATATTGCGACAGGCTTAGCAACTGCATATTAAAAGTCAAACCAAAAAGAGAAGACTGTATTTTTCTGACAGTAGTGAAATCAAATGTTGACTTTGGCAGTGACTTGAATAGACATTGTTGGAGTTTTGGAAAATTAATCAAAGAATTTAACTTTTCAAACTTGAATCAGAACAAAATGAGTGACTTATTGTGCTGTTAGTGCAGTATACTGTATCTCCTTGGCAGTGAAGTTACTTTGTAGGTGATGTGTCTTTGTTGGAAGTGCGCATTAATTGACTAAATGCACGAATATGGCGATAGCTGACAAATGTCACTCTTTAGAATTTGTATTTTTAGCATTAAAAAAAGAATAAAAACGCACTTCCTTAAAACTAGTTCAATTCCCTTGTTTTCAGGGTAAATGTACTAGAAATAAGTGAAACTCTGTCAGTGCTTCATTTAAATTTCCCCCAGATTTCTTGAAATACGAAAAATAGCTAGCTGAAAATAAGCTTAAATATCTTATTTTTAGCAATAAACTAATTTATTTAATCTTTAAAGAGACTGTCATAAGACCAAATGAACCACCATGACGCTTTGAACCAATTGGCTGCAAAGCTTTAGTGATTCAAGAAGCTTCATTTGGCCATCACTGCGCTCTTGCAGGAGACAGTCATCCTTTGCTGCCATCTTCTGTAAACACTGTTGTCGTCCCACATGCCTCCTAGCATGTATTGCACCGCTACAGATGTAAATACCAAATAACAATCTAAATTCATGTTCCTAGCTAATTATTTCTTCAGTTACTGTTCCAATTGTTTCATTAATTGCCAATTATGCTAGTTTGCTCATTTTGAATCCTGCGGCTTTTAGTCCAGTGCGTCTTATTTGTTGATTTATTTGGGTTTATAGGTAATACTTTAATTGACAGTGGGGCCATAAGACTGTCATAAGACCATCATAGTTATGACATGACAATGCCATGAGTATTAATGAATGCTTATAAATAGAGATGATGCCGATCGATCGGGTCCGATCACGTCATTTTTAAAGTATCGGAAAAAATATCGGACATGCCTTTTTTTTAATATATATATATATATTTTTTAATTAAATCGTTTTCTAATTGTATTTAACGTTACAGACATAATATGTTACACTCATCCAGAGTCTTTAGTTTAGGCTTAAGGTAGGGTTATCAAATTTATCCCGTTAATGGCGGTAATTAATTTTTTAAAAAATTTATCACGTTAAAATTTTTAACGCAATTAACGCATGCGCCGCACGACCCACTCACGCATTGTCGCGTTCAATCTCTAATGGCGCCGTTCTACCTATATAGAGCTAAAAGGCGGTGTAAAATGAGTAGAGTGAATTTTGGCAGCCTTTGGAGCATTTTTTTAATTGGCTAAAGCTTTACAATCCCTCTCCCTACAATTAGAAATATCATGGGAAGCAATGTGGGGAAGAAAGGTAGTAATTGATCTTTTTCTTAACACCCGATGTTATTTCCCAACGCAGAGAAGATATATCAATTGGTACCACTACGCACAGTCATGGGTGCACTTCCCATCATGCATTTGGGCACAACAGTTAAATGGCTAAAGTATCATTTACTGAAAGCTCAACAAATACACTAGATGGCAATATTTAGTCACAATATACAAAGTCACATTTATCCTTTAATTACAAGTCTTTCTATCCGTGGATCCCTCTCACAGAAAAAATGTTAATAATGTAAATGCCATCTTGAGGATTTATTGTCATAATAAACAAATACAGTACTTATGTACTGTATGTTGAATGCATATATTCGTCCGAGTTTCATTCATTTTTTTTCTTAATGCATTGCCAAAATGTATATGATCGGGAAAAATTATCGGGAATGATTGGAATTGAATAGGGAGCAAAAAAAAAAAAAGCAATCGGATCGAGAAATATCGGGATCGGCAGATACTCAAACTAAAACGATCGGGATCGGATCGGGAGCAAAAAAACATGATCGGTACAACCCTACTTATGACATGTCATTTTGTGTCATCTGGCAAATTATCTCACTTTTGAATAGATGTAAAAGATCCGAGTCGGACATAAATGGAATTAGTGACATAACAAATACAAGTTGCATATTTTTATTAGCCACAATAGCTTTGTTTTTTAGTCCTTCTCAGGAATAAAGTAAATAATATTAATAGTTGAGCAAGCTGAACTAGAGTGACTAGTTGCAGCTTAAACACACATGAACACACACACACACACACATAACACCTATGTATAGGCTACAGGTTTGCGTTGATTCTGTTCTACATTAAAATTCCCTGGCCTGTGCTGAAGGTGTGAGGCAAGCTTTAATTTGCTTTTATAGCCAGAACTCCTTAGCTATTTTTAGTTCACACGCGCCCTCTTGGCCTGTGTGTATCCTTTTAGCAGCACACATTCATTTTCATTAGAATGCGCCAGCATCTTTTAAAAGGGAGGGGTGGTGATCAGCACCATTAGTCTTTGCTTGTCTGTACTTCAATACTTTGGCGACGCTGTGTGGAGATCATATGCAATTGCAGTCTGCGAACGTAAAGTGATGACTTTGTCGTGCAACGTCGCAAAACACTCAAGTAACTTTAAAGAAAAAAAAATAAGTGACGCCATATGAGTAAAACCAACTTTACCTTCAACCTGAAATATCTTTGTTTATACTGAAGTGTGTAATGTACTTTTATGTTTGCCCTTTCATTCTTAACGAGTTCATTTGAAAAGTTAACGTTTGCAAACAACCTTGGTAAGTTGTGGCCTGTGCTTCTTTTTCATGCAATATATTTTAATCAGTTTGTCTATTTGCATATAAATGCTGTAATTTAACCCAAATCGTTTTACTTAACTACATGAAATTTTTACATGATTTCTTGTCATCATCATTATTGTGGGTAGCCCTAAAACTGGATGTTTTGGCACAGTAGGTATTATGATTGCAAAAAAATTGTGCTGGCTTTATTCTCAAAAGATAACTACAGGACAGATTAACAGTAAAAACAACCATAGTAATCTAACATGGCTAATTAACACTAAAAGAATTGTAAAACAAACTTGGACAAAGAAAGTGAACACCAAACCTATATGGACACACAGGTGTTTGAAACGAGACTGTTTTGCCCCTCTATTTTTTTTTCATGTTTCTCCGTCTTTAACAACGAAATGATCAGATATTAACACTTAGATTAGGTTTTCCCGCAGTTATATAAATATTCATAACAATCCCGCCAGTTACAGCCTCTACTTTTAAAATAACTGGGACAACCTGTAACACAAGGCATATAATATAAAGCAGGGTTCACTAAATCCGGACCTCGGTGCCACTTTTCCTGCCGTGGTTTCCATGTCTCCCTCCTCCAACACACCTGAATCAAAATAATCAGGATCATTATCAGGCTTCTGGAGAGGTTGCCGATGACATAATCATTTGATTCAGGTGTGTTAGGGGAGAGAGACGTGGAAAACACGACAGGAAAAGTGGCACCGAGGTCCGGATTTAGTGAACCCTGATCTAAAGCACCTATCTATCCATCCATCCCTTAACTACCGCTTCATACTGGGTCGGATTGCGGGGGCAGTTGCTTTAGCAGGGAAGCCTGAGTCGTCCCTGGGGCCTCTCGCCGGTAGGATATGCCCGGAACACCTCTCCAGGGAGGCGTCCATGAGGCATCCGAACCAGATGCCCGAACCACCTCAGTCGTCCGGAAGTCGTTTTACATGGCTTTGCTGAACTCGCCTTAGTGACCGCTGAAGCTGCATTGCGTTTGGCCAGCCGGTACCTGTCAGCTACCTCTGGAATCCCACAGGCCAAAAAGGCCCAGCAGTACTCTTTCTTCAGCTTGACGGCCTCCCTTACACCAGCGGGTTCGGGGATTGATGCCACGACAGGCACCTTACGGCCACAGCTCCGATAGGCTGCCTCAACAATGCAGGCCCAGAACATGGCCCACTCGGACTCAATGTCCCCGCTCTTCCCTAGGGACAAGGGAGAAGTTCTGCCGGAGGTGGGTGTTGAAGCTCTTTCTGACAAACAATTCTGCCAGATGTTCCCAGGAGACCCTCACAATACGTTTGGGTCTGCCAGGCCTGGCCAGCATATTCCCCTGCATTCGGAGCCAACACACTACCAGGTGGTGATCAGTTCACAGCTCCGCCCCTCTATTCACCTAAGTGTCCAAAACATGCGGCAGCAAATCCGATGACACGACTACAAAGTCGATCATAGAACTGCAGCCTAGGGTGTCCTGGTACCAAGTCCACATATGGACACCCCTGTGTTTGAACATGGCCTTCGCTATGGGCAAACTGTGACAAGCACAGAAGTCCAATAACTAAACACCGCTCGGGTTCTGATCGGGGGGCCGTTCCTCCCAGTCACGCCCCTCCACGTCTCACTGTCATTGCCCACGTGAGGGTTGAAGTCCCCCCAGCAGAACGAGAAGGAGTGCTCTCCAGCGCACCCTTCAGGGACTCCAAAAAGGGTGGGTACTCCGAGCTGCTGTTCGGTGCATAAGCACAAACAACAGTCAGGACCTTTCCCCCCACCCGAAGGTGGAGCGAGGTTACTCTCTCGTCTACCGGGGTAAACCCCAACGTACAGGCGCCAAGCCGAGGGGCAATGGGAAGGGGGACCTACGTTGCCTTTTCGGGCTGTGCCTGGTGGGGCCCCATGGATACAGGTACAGCCACCAGACGCTTGCCTTTGAGCCCCACCTCCAGGTCTGGTTCCAGAGGGGTGCCCCAGTAACCCACGTCCGGGCAAGGGAAAACTAAGTCCATTTGTTGTATACATCATAAGGGGGATTTTGAGCCATGCTTTGTCTGGTCCATTACCTAGGACCTGTTTACAATGGGTGACCCTGCATGGGGCATAAAGCCCCAGACAACATAGCTCCTAGGATCATTGGGAGACGCAAACACCTCCACCACGTTAAGGTGATGACTCACTGAGGAGTCTAAAGCAGCAAGCCATTTTAAAATTTTAATTTTTCTTACTGTATTTTAATTATTATCATTGTTCTTATAATTGTTGAAGATTTCAGAACATCATTTAAGTAAATTTAACGTTATTCACTTCCTTTGGCTCAAACTTCATTTTAGTCTCCTGAGGACACATTCAACCCATAAATGATTCAAACAGGTAGTTTGACTGACTTGGTAGATGCTGCGTGTTAAAGAAGCCGGAGGCAGCAGAAGGTGATGCTGCCGTGCATGTCAGCGCTCACATATGAGTGAGCCGTGCAGACTGCGCACGTGAAAATGATATGTAATCCGCGACCAGAGCTTAATTTGTAAATCATAAGGTGCCGGAACACAAAGTACAAATGACGGTGCAGGGATGACGAGACGGACACAGGTCCCGGAACATACGCAGAAAATGGTGCTGAAAACGGCAAATGCCCACTTGCCATGCTGTGGGATTTACAATCCTCAATTTCAGATAATATCAATTGTATAAATGTTATGACAGTACACAGTCAGCAACAAGTCTTAGCTTGTAAAACATAAAAAACAGATTACTATACAACACAAACCCATTCTTTTGCGAGGTTCAACAACCCCCCGTCTTCTCCGGCCCCAAAGTTCCCATTGCCTTACAAATTGTGCAGCCCAAACCAAAATTTCCCATAACGTTACTGGCCTGTTGCTCCGGCTGTTGGTGGTCCACCTGACTGACTGCTAGCGCTGTAGCTGGCCCCCACTTAGGGTGGCGCTGAACCTGACCAGCTGCTGCCACGGTAGCAACCTCTAGCCCCCGGCTGTCTGTAAACCTGGCTAGCTGCTTCGGTGGTAGCCTAATGCTGCACCCGGTCCTGCCCGTTAGCATAATCGCTGCAGCTGCCCTCATTGCCGGTTGTGGCTTTTTTTGACTCGTTTTCATCCATCTTCCTTTTTTAAAAAAAAAAAAGCGTAAATACAGGTGTCTTTTTGGCATGTTGAAGTACCGTTTGATCCTGGCTGCTTGCTTCCCAGATTCCGCAAATTTCCAAAGTTTTTTTTGTTATTTTTTTTTTTATATCAGGCGTGTGATTTGTTGGTCCAGCTTTTTAGTGCATCAACAAATCTCCGACTCTTTCAAAAGAAGCCTGTGTTTACTACACTACACCACCTCCCCGAAGGAAGAACCGGACGTAGGAGCGACGACGAACGAGCCACAGAAATCGCCGGTCCACATATTATCATTATTTTCTATACACGAAAGGTGCCGGATATGCCCAAATAAGTCCTGGAACACGAGGCCAAAATCAAGAGGTGTCGGATCTTTTTCCGGCAAGATCCGGCACAAATCGACCCCTGTCCGCTACCTTCATATAGTTTTTGGGCGCTACTGCCAGTTTGAATGGGATTATTTGTTTCTTTGACTAAGGAGGCGGAGCTCGACCCCGAGGTGGCGGAGCTTGGCTCCGACGGGTTCCAGCCCACTTTAACCCCGATCATGTCTATCATGACATAAATAACAAAAATGTCTCAAATAGCCATGTCGACAGATACACAGGAAGCCTATTATTTTGACAGGAAGCAGTCAATTTACATTCATTTTTGCATTTATTTAGGTTTATGCAACTCTAGTTTTGCAAATTTAAAGCCATACATGTTCTGCGTGGTGGCACTACACTTTGATAAAGGGATGCATTGGTAAAGTAAAAATACTGTCAATAAATAAAAGCCAACTTCTTCAAATACGTTTTTTCGTACTGTTACAAATAGGCCTAAATCATGATTCGGTATATTGGAGATAAATTGTCTTGTGATGAACAATGCGTTTTAGAATAACTATATTATGATACCATTGATGATACCACACATACCGCTTCTCAGGAAAGTCCCAGACGTTATACTAAGACGTGACTCTGTAAATGTCCGTGTCATCTCCTTGTCAGTCGACCCGGGAAATTGCTTTCACACATAAGGGTTACCCATTTAATTCCCAGGATTTTAACGGTGTTTAGGCATGTGTGAAAGGGGATCTAGTTTTTTTTTTAGTATGTATCCTCATTCGTAGAAACAAACCTATCATAATTCTTCTTTATATTATTTATAAACGGACAAATATGAGAAGTAAGTAAGTGAAAAAAATCTCCAGGCTGAGTCATGCAATTTTCAGTAAGTGTCAGATGATTCCCCAGGTCAAGCCACTTTTGAACCTGCAACAGTGGCAGAAGCGCCTGAACTGGGCTACAGAGAAGCAGCACTGGACTGTTGCTCAGTGGTCCAAAGTACTTTTTTCAGATGAAAGCAAATTTTGCAAGTCATTCGGAAATCAAGGTGCCAGAGTTTGGAGGAAGACTGGGAAGAAGGAAATGCCAAAATGCCTGAGTACCCACGGTCTGTGATGGTCTGGGGTGCCATGTAAGCTGCTGGTGTCCACTGCAGGGGTGTCCAAACTTTTTGCGAAGGGGGCCAGATTTGGTGTGGTAAAAATGTGGGGGGCCGACCTTGGCTGACGTCCTTTACGTAGAACAATATATTTAAGCAAATTTTAGCAAGCCATTCTGTGTGTCACATTTGCTTTTTTTTTTTAATTTTGTTTTTTATTAATAATTTCAACAATCTCGCAACTAGCCTTTGTAGCATTCTCTTTCGACTCTCGGGCTCTTGCAAAATACTGCTGCTGTGAAATTAAACTAGCCTCAAGTTGCTTCAGTTTCTCGCTATGTATCTTCCCGGTAATCTTGTCGTACATGTCAGCGTGTCTTGTTTGGTAATATCACTTCAGTAATTTAGTAAAGAAATAGTCAAATTTCGACCTATCTTTGAAGCGCCAGCCAATTGCAGTCAACTTTTCTTTGTAAGTGTCGCCATTTTAGAAAATTAGCAGTAAAGTGTCACATGGGGTAATGTTGCTTAGAGTGCTGCTGGCTTTTAGTGGGTAAATGAGGAGCAGCATTTAGTGTGTAAGCTACTTCATATGCTGGTAGCAGTACTGCTGACCAATTTATTAAGTCTGTGTGCGGGCCAGACGTTATTGATTTTATGAAGGAGGCTGGGGGCCTGACGAAATTTGACCACGGGCCGCATTTGGCCCCCGGGCCGGACTTTGGACATGCCTGGTCTACTGTGTTTTATGAAGGGCAGGGTCAATGCAGCTAGCTATCAGGAGATTTTGGGGCACTTAATGCTTCCATCTGCTGAAAAGCTTTATGCAGATGAAGATTTCATTTTTCAGCACGACCTGGCACCTGCTCACAGTGCCAAAACCACTGATAAATGGTTTACAGACCATGGCATTATTGTGCTCAATTGGCCTGCCAACTCTCCTGACCTGAACCCCATAGAGAATCTGTGGGATATTGTGAAGAGGAAGTTGAGAGACAACAGACCCAACACTGTGAATGAGCTTAAGGCTGCTATCGAAGCATTCTGGGCCTCCATAACACCTCAGCAGTGCCACAGGCTGATTGCCTCCATGCCACGCCGTATTGAAGCAGTCATTTCTGCAAAATGATTTCCGACCAAGTATTGAGTGCATAGCTGATATGATTAATTGAAGGTTGACTTTTTTTGTATTAAAAAAAAACTAGGGCTGTCAAAATTATCGCGTTAACAGGCGGTAATTAATTTTTTAAATTAATCACGTTAAAATATGTGACGCATTTAACGCACATGCCCTGCTCAAACAGATTAAAATGACAGCACAGTGTAATGTCCACTTGTAACTTGTGTTTTTTTGTGTTTTGTCGCCCTCTGCTGGCGCTTGGGTGCGATTGGTTTTATGGGTTTCAGCAGCATGAGCATTGTGTAATTGTTGACATCAACAATGGCGAGCTACTAGTTTATTTTTTGATTGAAAATTTTACAAATTTTATTAAAACAAAAACATTAAGAGGGGTTTTAATATAAAATTTAATTTATAAAATTGTACTAAAATTTATCTTTTAAGAACTACAAGTCTTTTTATCCATGGATCGCTTTAACAGAATGTTAATAATGTTAATGCCATCTTGTTAATTTATTGTTATAATAAACAAATACAGTACGTATGTACCGTATGTTGAATGTATATATCCGTCTTGTGTCTTATCTTTCCATTCCAACAATAATTTACAGAAAAATATGGCATATTTTATAGATGGTTTGAATTGCGATTAATCACGATTAATTAATTTTTAAGCTGTAATTAACTCGATTAAAAATTGTAATTGCTTTTTGTTATTTCAAATAATAATTTTTGTGTGGATTATTTTGTCTTAACACCTGAAATCAATCAATCAATTAATCATTTGACAGCCGTAAAAAAAACAACACATTTTTGTATTGGTCGGATGAAATTTGCTAATTTTGTCAGATTTTTGGTTTTTCTTGACTTTTTTTTGCCAAAATCAATATTAAAACAATAAAAGGCTTGAACTACTTCATTTGTATGTAATGGATCTAAAATATATGAAAGTTTCATGTTTATTAGTACATTACAGAAAATAATGAACTTTATCACAATATGCAAATTTTTTTTAGAAGGGCTAATACATAGGCCTGGGTAATTATATGATTGTGAAAAATTTTAGTTCCACTACCTTGCACAATAGAAACCCACACAATGACTATAAATAATTGACAAATTTTCTGTAAGAGGATCATTAGCACAGGCCAGCAGGGGACAGCAGAGGGAGGTGTTACCTTGGCAAAGTCTGCTAACATTTCAAATTGCCCCTCCCCCTCAAAAAATCACAGCAAGTCCAAGAAAAAGCTCAACCAGAGTTCATTAAAACCCTGCAATTGTTGTGAGTTTCCGTACCGTTGCTTGTATTGTGCTCGCGGCGCTGCTTTGACGTCCAAGGACAAACGTAGCGCGCTCCCGTTCAAAAACATTGCTCCGTTGTTATGCCGAAGAAAGAACTTCTTTTCACCCTTTGCATTGATGAACTTGTTCTGCCGGAAGAAAGGCAACAGAGAATGAAACTCAAAATAATCCTCGTCATTGAAATGAATGAATTTTCATTCTTACTACTGAAGACTGAAGCATGCAAAACAATGTTAGGAGGCCTTCGAACTGGAATTCCTGAGGACCCTCATCCACATGGCCGTGGGCGTAAATGCATCTGTTTCATGTGGGTATGCATGTGTGTATGTGTGTCACTGGGGGTATTTATTTGTATTTGCCTGCGTGTGTGTGTGCGAGTCGCTGCTGATGTGGGTCATTACCCCCTTCTTTTCCCCAAGGGGCCATGCAGCGAGAGAGGGGAGGGGGAGGATGCCGCATGATGTGTGTGTGTAGCAGCTTACATAAGGCGAGGGTTGGGTCGAGGTTGTGCCCCCGAGGATCTGGGACCAATAAATCACTGCGCCGTCTCTGCTCCGACACCCAGCTTGTCTGATGAGGGACAGCGATGGTGGGAGTGGGGTGAAGTGTATGGGGGAGGGTTGGATTAGTAATGGACAGAGGGAGGCTTTGGGGGAGGGCTCCCACAGAACAACGCTGCGGCCTTGTCTTGCTGCCATTCTTGACCCCGTCTTAACGGAGGACTACAAAGTGCAGTGCAGACACCATAGCAGCTTTATAATGTGTGACTCAGCGGCATTTCAAAATTGGTCGCTGCAGCTAGGTATTGTGGAATACCACAGTTGGGGATTGGTGCCAAGCATATAGTCGATAAAGGGCAACATTGTTAGTTTTAGATTAGGTTTAACTATTTGACTGCATGGAAGGAAATAGACGTCAAAACCCTTTGACAGGGAGGCCTGGTAGGAAATGATCATGTTTCAGTGCTATTGATGAAAATAGATTTCTCATCTTTTTATACTGGGATGGGCTAATAATCACCGTCAATGGCTATGTATGTATGGTACGTGTTCACCACTATATTAGTCTCTACAACAGCGATTCTCAAGATAATACGTTCCCTACAGTGCATTAGAGGAGTTCCAAAATCATGGACGGAAAATGTAGAAAAGTTCTCCTCAGACACATCCTGCCATGTTAGCTGCACAACGGACATGTAGAAAAGTTCTTTTCAGACACATCCTGCCATGTTAGCTGCACAACAACTGCACGCTGCTCTCTCACTGTTCTTCGCCGTGTAGTTAAGCATTCATTTACGCCATATTCGTATTGACCATGTGGCAGCTACTGCTCTTTACCAAATTGTTGTATAGGGTCAAATCATCTCAAAATGATTCTAATTCACATAATGATGCTATTTAAGACTTTTTCCTCCTGTCGTAGGCACTTTAAGACGACACTCACCACGCTAATGCGACAATTTACATTTAGCGTGTGATGGTCACTCAGCAAAGACCTTTAAAGGCTAAAGCAACATGGCATATAAACATGGCAAGATAAGAAAACAAAACTTACCAAGCAGCAAAAATGTGTTTCACAAAAGGCAAGTCTGGAGCCTGGAGGACGCCGGTGAGAAGGCGTGTGTGTGGGGGCGCGTGTGACATGACCAAACACTGCTATGATTTGTGCTAACTACACATACGATCAGAAAATGTCACACAGTGTAAACTTATGACGTAAACTATGGTGAATTTTCATCTCGTTCTCGTCATACAAAAACTAGCATTCTTCTCGTTATGTTTTGTTCTCCCAAGACAAGTTCTTGGCTTATCAAGTCATCGTCATGAAAAAAATTGTCCTTTGATGAAATATTTTCATTATCGTTGATGAAAACAACACTGGTTGAAGGCAATCTAGGATCTGTACATCTTATTTTCTGTGATTGAACGCCCTGCTAAATAATCAAGCAAATGTTGTTGAACATCTTGTTTTTCCGCTTTTCTACCACCTGCACCAACAAGACAGCATATGCTGTATTTTTTTTTCTTACCGCGCCGACTTTCCAGGGTCTGAACACAGCGGTCATAGATTTTTGTCAAGAGTGTGAGGGTCAATTGCCAGGTGTGCTGATGACTGTGATTTGTTCACAATTGTCAAGTTCAGTTGCTTTCTGTGGTGAGGCAAGCCATTAAGCAAAATAATTTTGCAGTGTGTGCCGTAGGAGTGGGAACCTCTTGGTACCTCACGATACGATACGATTTGCGATACAAAGCTCACGATAACGATGATCTGAAGATATGGCGATACAACGATCATCGATACATTGGTCAGGAAATCATTCTAGGATATTCTACAAACAACTAATTAACAGAAAAACAAGCTTCTAGTGTGAATTGGAATTAGTTTATCACTAGTAGACGTCCAATCCATTTGAACTTGGAGGGTTCATTCGCTGACATCCCTCCCATTTTAAACGGATTGAAAGTCTACGGCTGTCAGTGGCAGTCAATGCCAGGCAATTAGGTAATTTTGGGCCATTTAAGGTCTCACTGGAACAGCACCATACAAAAGTTCCAGCATCATCACCTTGTCCAGTGCAGATTCTTGACTCTTGACACCTTGTCCAATGCAGATTCTTGACACTTGACAAGGCGATGATGCTGGAATTTTTGTTTGGTGCCGTTCCAGTGAGATTTACATAGATGATTGCCTGAAGAAGACATCAAAATTCCCTCAGTCCTTGATAATATGGGGTTGCATGTCAGGCAAAGGCACTGGGGAGATGGCTGTGGTTAAATCTTCAATAAATGCACAAGTTTACATTGAAATTTTAGACATTTTAGATTTCTTATCCCTTCAATTGAAAATATGTTTGTCATTTTCCAAGATTACAATGCATCATGCCACAGAAATAAAACTGTTAAAGCATTCCTTGGAGAAAGACTCATCCAGTCAATGTCAATGCCCGCAAATAGCCCAGATCCCAACCCTATTGATAACCTGTGGTGGAAATCGGAAAAAAATGGTCCACAGCAGGGCTCCGACCGGCATGGATGATCTGGCAACTGCAATCAAAGAGATTTGGCACCAAATTGATGAAGAAGAGACTGCATGCTGTCATAAAAGCCAAAGGTGGTGCTTCTAAATACTAGAGATGTGTTTTGATTGTTATTTCTTTGTTTGTTTCTCATGATTCCATATGTTTATCCTCAGAATGTAGTGATTCCATATATATATTTCCCTGCACTTGCTCTATAAAATTAACATTTACTGACCACCACAATGTTTTTTTTAATTCATTTCTTTTAATGTTTCTGAATGCTAGAGTTGCACTTTTGAACTAATTCAAGCTTTTTGTTTTACATGATAAAATGTCTGAGTGCTTGTCCGACACTAGTGATTGCATACTTTTTGCTAGGGTTGTATTATGGTGTAAGATTTTGATAACAACTTGTTGGTTCCTTTTTTTATTTTTATTTTAAACATTGACACCTTTTTAAAACGATATCTCGATTCTTGGCAGGAGCATATGTATCCCTTTTGGGATACAAAGTATCATGATAAATCACCATTTTGATATTTTGTCACACCCCTAGTGTGCTGTGCAAAAGCCTGAAAAATGATCACCAAGAAAAGCCTGAGTTATGCTCCCACGTTGCGGTGACGGCGCAGCGACTACGGCGTCATTCGACATTCGATGGTTCTCCGGCCAGGTGACGCGCTGCTCTGTAATTAACCACCAAGCCCATGAGGGGTGTTGTGTTATGTTTTTACGGTTTTGGGGCATGCTTGTTGCCTTCCTCTTGTCTAGTTTAACAGAGAAAAAATAAACAATGCAAGATGGAACGCTTGAATGTGGATCTTCAGCT
Source organism: Corythoichthys intestinalis (assembly GCF_030265065.1). Lineage (NCBI taxonomy): Eukaryota > Metazoa > Chordata > Actinopteri > Syngnathiformes > Syngnathidae > Corythoichthys > Corythoichthys intestinalis. Next base: position 46,574,470 of record NC_080401.1, on the reverse strand, counting down.
CATCAACATTGAAAAAATGTTGATCATACAAATGTTGAGGCGCAGGGGACTCAGAAGACTGTTTCGAGGCGGTCTGTCCGACTTTTGATGCCGCGTAGAATTCTTCTAGCCTCGGGTGGAAACCAGCTAGCTGTGGCGGCTAGCTTCAATCTGGCATCGAGCACTGCGTCCAGCGTTTTGTCTGAGGTCTGCAAAGCACTCCAGCCCGATTTGTTTGCAGTGTCCTACAACCAGCCAGTTTGAAGCCATAGATTTCTGGCGTCTATGGAACTCCCCAAACTGCGTTGGAAGCCTGGATGTTAACGTTATCATAAAAAGCACATAGGCACTCTCAGTCAGTGATGATGTGTCGTGTGTGAAATGTCTGTTATTGAAAATTAAAGATCAAAACAGCTCTTTTGACACCAAATCTGTGCTTTATTCTTCATATACTTGAAGTGTATACGTCTCGGTGGTTCTTCCATTTTTTTTATTCAATCGCTGACCTTGCCATTTGGCAAACTTTATGATGTCTTGATTAGACTTGCTCTTTGATGATACTCCCGTCGGCTTGGTCCATTTTTGCGTCTAGAAAAAATGTTTTACAATGGCGGTGATTTCGCGCTGAACCGGAAACCAACAGTGAGCGAACCAATTACAGTCCATTTCAACATATGCGTTGACATGACGCTAGGGTTTGAAAAATCAATAGGACAGCATCAGGTTTCGGCGTAGGGTCGTAAATCGGGTCTTCCTTGACGGCGCACGTCTGACGTGGAAGTATAACTCGGCCTTAAGGGTCAACGGTATTGGCAGATGTTTTGTAGAACTGCTTCTTACAGAGCATTATTAGCACAGCTTTGTTTCTTTACTCTCGCAACTTGACTGCATGTTGTTGATAGTGCAATCCAGGGTTAACTCACTAACCCATCAAGTGAAACTCAATGATCCAATCCCGGCACGACACCGTCATGTTTATTGTTCATATCCCACTAAATGAAGTCATCTGCGGCGTCGGACTCAAACTGGCCTCCTTCAAAGCCTCCCCGTTTGCTCCCCACATTCCTGCGCTTCAAGTTGTGATTATGAAAGTATGTGGGCCTCTCCTCTTCCACCTCCTCCTCCTTCCCATTGTTTTGGCCAGCATGCGGGTGAGCATGTGTTTACTCACACTCTGCGTACGCGCGTTGCAAAGACCCACGGCCTTTTACGATCTCACATGGGACGCCTAAAACAAAAAACTCCTTTGCCTTTGTTGGCTTGACTTTGATGTCCTGTGGCTTTTGTGGAGCTGAGAACCTATTTAACCACTGGAGCCCAGCCAACACACACACACCTTCATCTAACCTGCCAATAGCAATATACCGTGTGAGTCCTTCCCTTATCTTTTTCTATTATCTATATTATTTCTGCCCCCACCCAAGCACCCTTACTCGCTACCGCCACCATCCAAGCTTTCCCATGCACCCTACCGCTTACACGCCGCATGACTCCACTTCCCATGCGTCACAGTCCTCTTTGACTTTATTCTAATAAATGCGCTGCCGCAATTGGAGATGTTGTACATTAAAATTCAGCAGGGGTGAAAAAAAAAATGGCAATAAAATGTGTCCTCTCCTCCATCTTTTCCTTCCACAATCGCCTCTCTTCTTCCATTCCCTCACAAGCACAGACACACACAGAGCAAATCTGCACACACACATTTTTTCATCACTGATGTGCACTAACCCCCCCCTACTGACTCGTCTTTCTCAGCATCCCCCCTGCTGTCCTTCATCCTTTATTCTCTTCTTCCTCCCTTCACCCCTCCCTCCCTCACACACACATAGTTGTAACCACACGCACACACATCTATATTTTCCAACTCCACCTCTGGCAGGTTGTGATTTCCACTGTCAGAAATTGCTTTTTCAATATCTCTCTCTCTAATTATGAGCCCCGCTAAAGGGGTCTTGCCACCAGAATACCAATTTTATACAATTTATTTCCTTCTTGGCTGGAATAATTCTCGTGTCCTAGCCTCTAACAATGAAGACATCATGTGCGTGTGCGTGTGTGCGCGTTCTTGCTACATTATCACCAGTGGGCCTTTCCAATCCTTCCCTTGAGGTGGTGATTAGCAAAACACAAGGAAAGGGAGGGCGGCGGTGATGATGCCCATCTTTCAGTCTTATCTCCACGCCAACGAGGACAAAATGTAAGATGTTCTACTAAGCACCGTCAAGCTTGTGGCGAGAAAAGCGGAAAACCACCAAATTTCAATATACAAGCCGCCGCACCACCAAGCACCGCCCCTTCGCTGCCAACAAGGGGTTAACTCGAGCGCCTCTCTTCGTTTCCCCTTTTGATTGACATGTGGGAACCCTGCGCTCCAATCAACGAAGGGACAGCCGAGGACCCACGTGGGGGTGCTCATCTCCTATTGGCTCGTTCCACTAGCTCCGAAACCGAGCCCCACGTGGAGATTTTCATTCAATCACTACTGAGAACAATTCCACGGAGCCCCATCTTTCCCCCTTTAAATAAACGTGTTTTTAATTACGTCGACTGATTTAAATTGCATTCGTGTAAACCTAATTCAATAAAAAGTTCAACCTTTTGGTGAAATGGTGATATTGGCTAGCGCGAGTAGCTTCGCCGTAGTATTTACAACAAACTATGGATGTCTGTGAGCGTGGGGGGTGCATTTAAACCCCAAACCCCTCCTTTCTTTAAGAACTCATGTTATGTCCCATTGAGGATGAGAGAGGGGGGTGAGAGAGGGTGAGGGAGTGTTGTGTGAAAGGAGTGCAGGCCAACGACGGAGACAAAAGAGGCTGCGGCTGCATTCAATGTGCTGCTGTTGTGTGTCCGTCTGCGAGCCGCTCCTCCTCCTCTACGCCAAGAAAGAAAGAAAGCGAGCGAGAGAGAGAGAGAGAGAGAGAGGCCAAACGATACCGTACTACCAGCCGGACACGTCCTCAAGTTTTGGGAGACTTTAGTGGAGAGGGACCCCACCGGGAAGGCTTCCAAAGAGGGACCGGTCCTTGCTCCTCCTGCCCCGGCCTCACGCGTCGAGAGCGGGGCGGCGCTGCTCCAGGAGAGCCGCGGTAGCCAGAACAAAGGAAGGCGAGGAATGAACGAGCATTAAGAACAGCCTTTTTTTTGCCAAATGTACCACTAAAACGACTTCAAAGCCCTTCTCGTATTCCTCGACTAAGCTTTTCCGTCTCGCCGGGGGACAAGAAGGACAATAACCGTACGGAGACGCACGTTTGCGGGCAGAATGTTCCCCCAAAACCGAGCACCGGTGAGTAGGAAGTCACTGTCCATTAAACGGTATCGTACCGATGCTCCATTTCCGGGTACCCTTAGAGTATTTTCTTTAGGTGACCGATAAAGGTCAGCCTCATTTGTTATCTACAGACCGGTGAGCCAGTCAAGGGAACTTTGTAGACTTGGCTGCCTTACCCACCACAAGCATGCATGGAGCTTTAATTCCACACTGTATTGCACTACATTTTATTGTGTTGTTGTGTAGTGTAGTAGAACGATGGAGAGAGCATGTGTTTGTCCTTTTGCTCTGATGGCTGAGAGGGAAGTGAGTCAACAACGCTTGTTGACACGTTAAAGTATCATTGTAGCCTCCCTCCCCATCATAGTATGTCAATTTTTTTGTAGTGGCCGCAAAACATTACATAAATACCGATACAACCAAGGGCGTAGGTTTGCATAGGGACGGCATGGACATAACACTAGCAACTTTTCAGGATGGCCAAATTGTCCTCACCAACTTTTAAGCAACCTTACTTGCATTATATCATGCTTCAGGTATATAGGATATGTTGTAAGGATGGAATTGACCCTAGCATTATTAGTTGAATTACAGTACTGTCATTATGTTCAGACTTTCATTGACCCCCTTTCACTTGCTGAATGTTTTCCCCTTTAACGCATATTTGATTGGCACACACGCATTCACAGCCCCGACAGAAATGCAACATGCCGCCTCCTCCGCCCCCTTCGAAGACAACGGATATTAGGTTTTTTCCGCCACCAGCACCCACCGTAAGTAATGTAAAAAGACGTCAATGTTGTAGATGTGGGGAACACACCACTAATATTGCTACTGAAAGTCTGACCTTCTTCAGAGTTAGCGTAACATTAATCTATATGAAATGTCGAACTCTACGAGGAAGCTGCTTTGAGAAAAAATATCCTCCTGTATGTTTTCTACTGTTAATGTTAATTAAACTGTAAGAATTGTAGTAAACCAAGGTTTACCCCCTTTTCCCCAATTTTCATTTTTATTTTATTCATGTGGTCTTTAAGGAGCCCAAAGGGGCTTTCATTTTTTAGTTGAGTTTGGCTGTGCTTTTGGACAAAAGCAATAGTGTTTTACTTGAAGGAAGACTTCATTTTTGTTTATTTTTGTTAGGGTTATTGTTTGCATAGGAACGGCAGGGACATAACACTAGCAACTTTTCAGGATGCTGAAATTGTCCCCACCATCTTTTAAGCAACCTTATTTGCATTGTATCATGGCTTCAGGTATATAGGATATGTTGTAAGGATGGAATTGACCCTACCATTATTAAGTGAATTACAGTACTGTCATTATGTATGACCCCTTTTCACCCTTTAACGCATCTTTGATTGACTGATGAATTGACCCCCCCCCCCCCCACACACACACACACGCACGCATTCACAGCCCTGACAGAAATACAACATGCTGCCTCCTCCGCCCCCTTCGAAGACAACGGATATTAGAAGTGTTTTTCCACCAGCAGCAGCCACTGTAAGTTCAGTGGTACCTCGACATACAATCGCTTTGACACACGATCTTTTCGACATCCGATGTAAAATTTGACTCGCCATTTGTTTCTACTTCCGTCAACGTGCTCGAAATACGACCATTTTTGACAGCGCCGCAGTTTCTTTATTTTCCGGAAAAAGGACGCACGGCTGATTTTCTTGTGAAAGAAATCAACATTGGATCCAAACAGGTTAGTGCAGGTGGAGAAAAAAGAAAAGATGACGCTTACCATTGAAATGAAGATGTAAATGATAGCAAAATATAACTGTAAGCAGGGTGTGTGCATCCATGAACTGGGTCGAAAATAGTGCCGTAGAATGACTATCTCGGCCAGCAGTCCTCCTCCGTCTTTATCAGTTAAGGTGACAATTGTTATTGTGGTAACATCGCCAAAGAAATCGCGGGCTTCGTCAGGTTTTTATAATTTATTCCATCAATAATCAAATCATCATCATTTATTCATAATTTATTTGTTTTGCAAAGAAAAGACGTCAATGTTGTGGATGTGGGGAACTCACCACTAATTTTGCTACTGAAAGTCCAACCTGCATCAGAGTTGGCATACCATTATATGATTTTCTCGAAATCTAGGAGGAAGCTGCTTTGAGAGAAATATCCTCCTGTATGCTTTCTACCTTTAATTTTAATTAAACTGTAAGAAATGTAGTAAACCAAGGTTTATCCCTTTTCCCCAGTTTTCATTTTTATTTTATTTATGTAGTCTTTAAGGAGCACAAAGGAGCTTTCATTTTTGAGTTGAGTTTGGCTGTGCTTGTGGACAAAAGAAGTAGTGTTTTACTTGAAGGAAGACTTCATTTTTATTTGTTTTTGTTAGGGTTATCGTCCCTACCAATATTGAAAACAAACCTACGCCCTTGGATACAACTGCTCTACAAGGTGTCAAAAGGGTAGTACGGTAGTCTCTCTTCTACCGCTGTTCACTTTTGTGGTCAAGTGTATTATTTGTTGTCAAGGGCATAGATTTGGTCTCAACATTGGTAGGGACGATATAAGAGCATAACCTGCACGCACACTTTTTGCTGGAGACGAGACATAAGACCAAAAGGTGAGTTTGAGTGGGGGAAAAATGGGCCGGCACATTCAGCAAGTGAAAAGGGGTAGATGTAAGTGTGAACATGATAAAAATAATTCCCTTAATATTAATGGTAGGGTCAATTCTGTCCTTACAACGTATGGGAAGGCTATCTAAATTACCTATATAACTGAACCCATTCTATATGCAAATAAGGTTTCTTAAAAGATGATGTGGACATTTTGAGCATCCTGAAAAGTTAGCAGTGTTATGTCCGGTCCCTATGCAAACCTACGCCCTTGTTTGTTATATCAAATATTGCGGTTTTATTATGTTTTCTAAGTTAGTGGACAAGGTTACTCATTTACTGCGATGGACAGCAATAGACGTCCAATCCTGATCATCCCAGCTAAAATAATTAGGATATTTATTGCCATCAATGGCACTGAAATGTCATTCACTGCCACCGAATGTAGTTCAAATGGCTTGGGTGGCTATCACAACCAATGGCAGTGAATGAATATGTAAATAAAGCTTATCTCATTTATTGCCGTTGACAGCAATAGACATCAAATCCATTTTAATTAGGGTGGCAGGCATTGATGATCATGTTTCGGTGTGATTGACGTCGATTGATCAAACAATTGCTGCCAACCCTCCCAGTCAGAATGGATTAGACGTCATATCACCGTAAATTACAGAAAATTAGTTCATTTATGAAATGACATTAAAGCCATTCGAACAGTAGGAAGATTGTTGATTTGTAAATGGAAAGATGTTAAAGCTACTGTGTACTCAATGTAAAAACTCAATATATTTTAACAATTCTTGTTTGTCAGTCACTGTCAATGGCAGCCAAAGTGTTAATTGCAATATATTCACTGCTAAGCAGAACAGGCTAATATAAAATCAGCACTTCTTCAGGTCTACACGGTTATCTAAAAGTATCATAATGCCTTCAGAAGTGGTGAAGGCAATCACACAGCCACAAGTACACTTTCAAATGCTTTTTTGAACAAACAAGAAAATAAACACATATGGCTATTCATACACTGTATACCAAAACCTTAACTAAGGGTGACCTTATTTTGATTTCCTAAAAAGAGGATACTCGGCCCGACCTTGAGATACTTGAATTTTCCTTGAAGTTCACTCAAAGATGTTTATATCACTTTAATATATTTATTGTGTGCCTCCCCTGCCTGGATTGAAAGATTCAGTTTAATTAAAAAAAAAAAAAAATAGCCATATAGTATTGAACCAAAGACATTCAGATTATCAGACGTTACTCCACAGGCTTTATTATTCCTTAAAAAAAAAAAAAAATCAAACTATAAAAACGCAAAAAAAAAATAAAAATACAGACCCATGGAAATGTAGACCAGTCAGTACACACACACAGTAGGCTATGTGCCAACTAAACATTTTCATAAATTACTAACACGACAATTGTTGTTGACTATTTGTTATTCCCACTTGTTATTCTCATTTAATGTTCTAAATTGCACGCAAACAATAACCGAAATAAACTGACAAACAATTCAACCAGCAGGTTTCCAAACGCATCAGTTTACAAGTACATTTCCCATGATGGCTAGCGCAGCTTAGCTCACTTAAAGCTACCCTATTAGCGAGCACCGGTAACCGAGGCAAAATCAAACATTGCTATAAAAGTTTACAATCATCAGCAGCGCAAAGATGCGACACCAAACAGGATTTTACAGATCACATCAGTACAAAGCTCCGACACAAGTCAACAGTTGCCGAAAAATAAATTTAGCAAGTCTAAATACCGATAATGTGAGCTCCTGTCGTGACGAGGGTTTGTTTGTGAATGAGAATTGACAGTTGACGCCATGATAAAGACAGTCTAACTGCGCACGCATGCGCAAATTTGTATTCAACGTGGAATAAAGGTATTTTCGTCTTAATTACTCTTTTGGTTACATGCACATTTGATTATATGTGTATTGATTGTATTAAAAGTCTTAACAACTGGGCAGGCTCTCTGGGAACACGTCACAGCCAGCACAGTACCGTAATATTCGGTGCAAAGCGTCAGTCAATTTCAACACACGCTAATTGGTCCCGTGAAGAAAAAAAAAAAAGAAAACCGGACATTTTTATGAATGTGTAAAACCTCACCGGAAGCCCTGGACAGGATGTGAAAAGTGGACATGTCCGGGCAAAAGAGGAAGTTTGGTCACTCTAAACCAGGGGTTGGTAACCCAAAATGTGAAAGAGCCATATAGGACCAAAAAAAACAAATATGTCTGGAGCCGCAAAAATGTAAAAGCCTTATATAAGCCTTATAATGAAGGCAACACATGCTGTATATATCTATATTAGCCTACTGTGAAAATGACTACAAGTAGTCATTTCCGTGTCGGAATTACCCTTTAAGTACCTCTAAACACCCTCTTAATTAAAAAAAAAAAAACTATCCAAAAACATGTATTTTACGTCATATTAAGAAAATAAAGTTAAAAAGATAAGTGAAAAGTGCGCGACTGACAATAAAATGGCGGACGCGGTACTGTTACTTGACTTAAAATAAGGGGGAAAACAACTCAAAACAAAATGGAGGCCGAAACACCAGTGTCGTAAAGTCGAAATCAAGTAAGTCTGTTCCGTCGTAAACCGAGGACCACCTGTACCAGTAAGTAGGCTACAAATACATAATGAGCCTTCATGATTAAATGTTTATTTTCCATGCAGTGTATCTTACAGAGAATGACTAAGCACGTGTCTACTCTGTTGTATGGTGCCGCCTCAAGTTTGTCTTTACGGTATTAATGAATTAGAATCATGTTTGTCCTCCTACAGATACCATATCAAAAGAAGAATATATATTTCCCTCCCCCATCCTTTTCCATTTTTAAACATTTTTGAAAAAGCTCTACAGAAGCCACTAGTGCTAAAGAGACACATGCGGCTCTAAACTAATGCCTTGGGACTCGACATGTAGACTCGCTAACCTGCTAAAGACTGCCAACTATGCTCTCATTCACTAATGTTCATGTAGCTAAATTGACTAGGACCCAGCTTTTTATGGTAACACTTATTCTAAGTCCAAGGTTCTACAGGGTAGAAGGGAGATCCCAAGTGGATGAAAAGATATACCATGAATGACAAAATAAATATATGGGTCCTACTTCCATATTTTTGTCCATCTGTGGGCATACTGGACTGCACTCCTCTGTGTTATTTGAAGGACTTCAGTTTAAAAATTGCTGGAAAATCCATTGATATCAATACAACTTTCGTGCTTTCGTGTCTAAAAGGATATCAGCACTAATTTGCTGGTTACTTTCGAGTATAGTACCTATACTGTTTATTGTGACCCTGTTTTTGGGCATTGTACCTACTGAAATGACACCTTAACATAATTTGACCATACATGAAGTTTGGGCAGAAAGTTGATTGTCCTTTTTAATGATCCTTTCCCACAGTCTTTAGGCTACAGAAGGCAGTTATCATCCAAACAGCCCAGTCGTGGCGCCTTTTTTGGCGTTGGTCTACCGTTGCTTGTTAGGCTATCAAAGATGCTAATCTGTTCATAGAATGGTTGTTTGTATGTGCTCTGAGTTTGGCTAGCAACCAGTTTAGGTTGTACCCCGCCTCTTGCTCTTAGAAGTCATTTGGAAAAGGCTGCAGATCGCCTGTGACCTCTTATGAGGACAATTGCCATTGAAAATGAATGGATGTAGAGAAAGTGGTCTGGCTGGCAAATATAGCAATCAGGTTTGACTAAAAGACATCATGATGACATCATCTAGACACCAAGGCTACAGATAGTCAACAGATGAAAAATGGTAAAATTTGTCAGCAACATCCATTTAAAGTGACCTTATCTTTTTGAAGGTGAACTGTACCCTTGTTGGTTTCCCACATATTTCTTCGTTATCAACAAACATCAACAATTATTTTCCATTTCGTAGTGCACGTTCATGCTGGAAAGTTTCATAAAGCAAGGATAATTGCAACAAACGAAGAAAAAAAAACCTACATTGTATAATTTGTTCCCCCTTAGCGACACTTTAAGTTCCCAATCAGTCAAGTGCTAAGGGTACATGAGTTATTTGTGATGCCACCATCACAGCCATTTTACCCCTAAAGGCGCAATATTTTTTTTCTTTCCTGAGAGATGAACCCAGCTTTTAATTTGCGTCAATCAAGTTAGGTGGAGGGCTTTTGAGCTGACTGAAATACATAAACACTGGTCCTCTAGCTGCGTGAAGTATCAATTAAGGACTCGCTCATTTGCCTAACCCTCATCTCCATGCCTCAGCCACACACCCCTGACAGTGTTTTGACATTCATGTCCTGCACTGTGGAAGTAGATTAAGCATGCAAATTTAAATTTACTCAATTCTTCAGAGCCATTCAGGTGGAAATCCAAAGGGTTTTGGGTTCATTTTTTTTTTCTTTTTTGCTTTTTAAGCTTAAAGCCGGCAGGATTTGCAGTGGCGTACTATGTCGTTATCGGCCTTCTAGCCCCTTGCACTTCCTTTGCCGTGATCCTGTGACCACCAGCAGCTGTGTGTTTAGTAAGGGGGGGGGGGGCTACAGGAAAGCAGGCAAGGACTCAGACTGTGGCTCTGCGGTTTATGCTGTAAACCCAATCCCTCTCATCCAGCCTCTCCTCGCTGTGTTCCTGTGAGAGGCTCCAAACCACATCTTAATGTATGGGCAGCCATCCCAGGGTGAGAGGCGCAGTCTGCGGCAGGACTGGTTGGGAAAGCAATGACCCTGTTTCTTTTTCAGTCCACGCACACGCTTACAGAGCCAGGCGGTAGCTCCAATTCTCACCTCGGAGCAAAGGACCGTCAACTTGGCACACAGTTTCATCTGTGAAATGCGAAGCGGCCAATAACCTGTCAGTGCTGCGTACTGTACTGCTGTGACAAATTTGACCTATATACTGCACGGCGTGACTGCACTGACACAAATAAAAACAAATAGCAGTAATGCTCTTAATAATAATACAACTCACCATTACGCTTCTTGTATATATCAAATTATTCGACAACTATGCCTGTCGCGATAACAAATTTTTGTAGGCGATACGTTGTCTCATAAATTATTGCCGATATGCGATATTATTGTCACTTTTTTTTTTTTTTTAAACCACCTCAACAACTAATGTAGTGACAATACATCCTATTTAATCGCCCATTTGAATGCTATAAATTGTTATTCTTAAAAACTACGGCTGTCAAACGATTACAATTTTTAATCGTTAATCACAGCTTAAAAATAATCGTAATTAATCGCAATTCAAACCATCTATAGCAGTACTTCTCAAATAGTTGGGCGCGCCCCCCTGGGGGGGCGCAGAGCGATGCCGGGGGGGCGCATGTGTCCTCGGGGAACATGCTTTTTTCTTTTTTTTTTTTTTTTTGCCGGACTGGAATAAAGTGTACTTGCACATCCACTCAGTGGGTGGCAGTGGCGCTCTCATTTTCAGAGTGCGTGCAGTATTTTTGAACTAAGGAAGAGCACTCAGCACACAGAAAACACATATGAAGAGCAGTGCGCCGTCGCCGTTTTCGAAAGCCGTTTTCCGACCGAACTCACTCACGCAGCGACCCACTGTCTTGTCCGGTTCTCACGTCGCCGCCCGAGAAGTGCCATTTTCGGCTTGGGATCGTCACGGCGACCGCCCTCACCTACGGTTCTACCTCGGCCGCCGAGAATGCACTTTTTTCGTGCCGTTTGCCTTTTAGCTTTGACTTTTAATACAGTGGGGTGATGAGGAAAGACTACTGTTTACTGTGTCTGAAAATAATTATAGCGGACTGCCAGAAGCCAAATCAATTAAGACGCCACTTAAAGACATTCGACCCCAATCTCATTGATAAGCCGCTTGATTGTTTTTCAGCGAAAACGTGCCGAATATTGCCAACAATAGTCCTGCTTTGTCAGTGTTATATCAGTAAACCAGTGAGCATTGTTAGCATGCTCATTGCAAAATGACTCCACACCATTGCAAAGGAGGTAATACTGAGTGTGAGCAGCAAAAATAAAAACTGTCCTTCTGTCCAAGGACACTCTTTTTTTCCTTTATTCATTTTTGTTTTTTCGGTCAAATTTTTTGGCATATTGTCCTCATGAGTAAATGTTTCTAATCAATTTGAATTTGTTATTATTTACGGATTTTATTACATTTTATTTTTCTGTATCAAATGGTCAAAAATACCTTGAGTGTATTTTTCAGTTTGAATGTGACTTTTTTTTTTTTTAATTCAGGCAAATTGATGCACGTCAAGTCTTCTCTGTTACAAACAAAACAATGTTAATAAAGTTATACTTTATTATAAGTTGATCTGTTACTTTTTTTCTTTATTAGAAAAAAAGGACACAATGTTGGGCAGATGCGTATTTATAATAGTAATTTTATAGATGAATAATACTATTTACAGTGGCGGCAGAGAGTTTGGGGGGGCGCGAAACATTTACGTCTTGCTTGGGGGGGGTGTAACAGAAAATAATTGAGAAGCACTGATCTATAGAATGTGCCATATTTTTCTGTAAATTATCGTTGGAATGGAAAGATAAGACACAAGACGGATATATACAGTCAGCATACTGTACATAAGTACAAGGGGTCGCGTTAACCGAATATTTTCCGTCGTTGACCGGTTTTTTAAAACGGTGACGGAAAAAACTGAAGTCCATCTGTCATTTTGACAGGTTGCAATTCACACCCCAGACCACAGGGTGGCGAGTGAGCATATTAATTAGCTATTGTCTCTCTTGATGCATGACATTGTTGGCCTTACTCGGAAAAATGTCAAGGCAACTGAGTGTTTGCCTGGCACGACCAGACTGTTCTCCCTGTATTTTTCAAACACTGAGAGAAAAGTCTGGGACCCAGCCTCTCGAGTAGGTACAAAATCAATCGACAAATCAGATTTGTTTATTTGCGTGACGTGTTCTTCACGAGCAACGTCACTCTTGCGCGCCGAAAATAGTCTCTACAACAACACGGATGGCGAACGGGAGAGCCGAGAATATGTTCCAATCCGCGGTAAATTCAGTTTTAAATGAGCTAAAACACATCGACACGAGTCATTGACAACAGTCTCTCTCGCGCTAGCCATGTTGAATAAACTCCGTTCTCCTCGTATGTTTACTTCCGCGCGCAAGTCCCTCGTCCTGCCCTCGTCGCTTTGCTAACGGCACGTCCGCCCATTGCTGATTGGTGCACTCCGCTGTCTGTTTGCCTCTTGTTACGCTTGTTCGGACAGAATATTAATTAAAAATGAATGAAAACTAAATACTATTGAATATGTCATTATTATCATTTAAAAAATGTAAGTGACGGGTAAAGATAGATTATGACCGGATTTTTATGACACTGTCAGTGAAAATGACAGACAACGAAAAGGTCGAGCGCAACCTCTGATAAGTACTGTATTTGTTTATTATAACAATAAATCAACAAGATGGCATTAACATTCTGTTAAAGCGATCCATGGATAGAAAGACGTGTAGATCTCAAAAGAGAAATGTTATTACAAGTTATAGAAATTTTATATTAAAACCCCTCTTAATGTTTTCGTTTCAGTAAAATTTGTAAAATTTTCAATCAAAAAATAAACTGGTAGCTCGCCATTGTTGATGTCAATAATTACACAATGCTCATTGTGCTGAAAGCCATAAAATCAGTCGCACCTAAGCTCCAGCAGAGGGCGCCAAACACTAAAAAACAAGTAACAAATGGACATTACACTGCTGTCATTTTAATCTGTTTGAGCGGGGCATGTGCGTTAATTGCGTCAAATATTTTAATGTGACTAATTTAAAAAATTAATTACCGCCCGTTAACGCGATAATTTTGACAGCCCTACTAAAAACACAAACTATATTAAAAATAATAAAACTTACACACTATGCACAACTTACTATTCAAAAACCAGCTAAGTGTATGTGGAATATGAAATAAGTGTAAAACCCAACGCCATGTTTGTTTTCTGCCAATTACAACCGATCAAATGTGTTGATGTGATCCAAAATGACTGTCATTTTGTCGGGCAAAGTGCACGTGTTAGCAATTTCTAAGCCAAATTATTCATTGCCAATCAGATTTTTCATAATGAGTTTCATTTTAAAATTATCTTAGTGTTGAATCGGAATGATGTGAGAGTAATTCCTGACATGTTTATGATGTGCTTTTACTTTTAAAAATGTTGGTTGGAAGTAAATTCACTAAGCTGCTAACCGTAAGCTTTACATGCGGTAAAAAAAAGTGCACCTTGTGTTTAAGCCTGTCGCGATATGCAATAAGTCAAATTATCGCAATGTAAATAAAAATGAGGGCGGTAATTTTCCCGGCTGCTATTTATCACTGTGTACGTACGTGCGTGCATACATATGTGCGTGCGTGTGCTGCATGCACTTGGCACAAGTGCATGTTGATTACATGAGACATCAGTAGCTTTCATGCATGTTTGTTTGCCATCAACACGCCATGGAATTAAAGTTCAGACATACCAAATAAGGAAACATTGTAAAACGTTAGCATTGCTACATTGAGGCTAATGGAAAAAAGACAATGTACTAACCACTTCTAATCTACTAACTAAACTAAAACACAGTAGAAATGGACCAAGAGTAAATATCCGGTTCAACTCATGCCGCTAGATTAAAAAAAAAAACAACAACAACGCCTAGTTGCTACAAACATTCGCCCACATGCGGCTACGGTAGATTTCACATATACAGTCTGTAGAACTAGATGCGAAATGACAGACGACGGCGGTGTTAGAACATGTATAGAAAACTAGACGCGAAATGAAACTTGCTGGTGTTGGTAAACAGCCGCCATCTTAAAGCAGTAGACTTTTCTAGAAGGCTCTGTTGTAGCGAACCTAATTCACTTTTTATATAAAATACTCGTAAATCGTCAAAATCTTGACTTGAATCTATCTTTAAACGATGAAACAGTTTTAAACTTTAAAATGTCGAAAGTAGACGGAAGGGATATTATGGAATAACGGGAACAACTTTAACGGTTGATTCACAACATTAAATTAATTGAATATAGTTTAAAGCTGCTCATACAGAATGGGGACTTGAGTTTTTTATTCACTGTTTTTAAGTCACTGTTAATTTGATACTGAAATAGTAGTTTGGTTTAGCCTGAGAGGAATTTTGAACAATTTTTGTAACTAATGGGTGTTGGGGTTTGGTGCATCAATAATCGATTTATAATCAAATCGGAGCGTCTGAATCGTTATCGAATCGTTAGGTCCCCCAAGATTCCCAGCTCTACTAACAACTGTTTTTACTTTGGACAACAATCATAGACATGTATGCTTTTCCATCAGGTTTCCAACATTCACCAATAAGTGAACCATAATCAATTTGAGCATTTTCTGCACTGTCCATTAGATACAATGTCCCTTTTGTAAAAAAGGATGGAAAGATTTTTGTATGATGAAATCATCAATATAATTGACGGATTAAGAGATTATTCAAATAATCGTTGTAACACAAGTGATAAAACAACTCAAGCTTTAAATATACTGTGCTTGCAGAATAGTGAGATCAAAGTCAACCTGGTCACAGAATGATTCACAATTACCTTTTTACATTTTTTTGTTCATCAATATATGGAGAGAATTTTGAATTACATTAACATATATCTCATAAAGACGATTAAAAATATGATTTAATGAGGTGATGTTATCAAAATGATGTGTTACAAAAAGGGCTTCTGGAATCTCAGATTTAATATTAAATAGATTTATGAATTCAGAAAAATACCAAATGTTTCATGTTTATACTGTATTTGCATTATCAGGACATGTAGTTAAAGACCTTTTGCTGTGGCCTTTGCAGTCATAGCTATGCATAACTAATCTTGTATCTATCGAAAAGATTTTCTCCATCATCTTGTAATATTCCCTATTGCCCTCTTCCTCCATTTTCTTCAGGACAATGCCTTTGTTTGGAGGCGATGGGTTTGCTAAATGCCAATTCTCTGAGTGCCCATGTTGTCTGCTTCCTTAGAGCTTATCCCCCTCTCAACGGCAGCTGTCAGTGTGCAATAACAAATCCTAACTCACAATGTTCTTCAATGAAACGTACAGGTTCTGTATTTTTGGACACCACCAAAGCCTTTTAAAACCCATTAGTGGCAACAGTGTTCAGACCAGTGTAATCCTTTGATTTGGTTACCAACCTAAACTTGTCCTCTGGAATATTGGACACAGAAACCCTGCCCTGTCTGGTTCAGCTTCAATTGCTGTGCTGTTTGCTTTTATAATGTGATCGACTCTCACAGGAGACATTTGTCCGTATCTTGCCTTTTGAAGTTTATTCCGTTAAACTGGATTTGTGAACGACCTTTTGCCCAACTCTTGCTTTGTCTCAGAGGATTTTTTTTTTTTTTTTTTTTTTTTTTTATGAAGCGCATTTTGGCACTTTGTAAACTGTGTCTTCTATGGGGTACTTGAGTTTGTTCACAAATTAAGCATGAGGATTGAGGATGTATTATTATAGTGTATCACAAAAGTGAGTACACCCCTCGCATTTCTGCAGATATTTAAGTATATCTTTTCATGGGACAACGCTGACAAAATGACACTTTGATACAGTGAAAAATAGTCTGTGTACAGCTTATGCAATAGAGTTCATTTATTTTCCACTCAAAATATAGCCATTAATATCTAAACCCCTGGAAACAAAAGTGAGTACACCCCTGAGAAACTACGTACATCCCTAAATGTCCAAATTTAGTACTGCTTGTCCTTTTTCCTCCAAAATGTCATGTGACTCGTTATAGGAGTGCTGTCAGGATTGCTGCAGAGATTGAAGAGGTGGGGGGGTCAGCCTGTTAGTGCTCAGACCATACGACGTACTCTACAGAAAATTGGTGTGCATGGCTGTCACCCTAGGGGGAAGCCTCTTCTGAAGAAGGTACACAAGAAAGCCCACCCGTCTCATCAGACCATCGGACATGGTTCCAGTAGTCCATGTGCTTTGTTGACATGTTGTCAGGAAATTGTTTGTGGGCTTTCTTGTGAACAGTCTTCAGAAGAGGCTTCCTCCTGGGGTGACAGCCATGCACACCAATTTGATGCAGAGTGCGACGTATGGTCTGAGCACTAATAGTCTGACCCCCCACCTCTTCAATCTCTGCAGCAATGCTGACAGCACTCCTGTAATGAGTCACATGACATTTTGGAGGGAAAATGACAAGCAGTACTCAATTTGGACATTTAGGGATGTACGTATTTACTAATGAGTGTACTCACTTTTGTTGCCAGGGGTTTAGATATTAATGGCTATGTTTTGAGAGGAAAATTAACTCTATTATACTGTATAAGCTGCACACAGACTACTTTTCATTGTGTTAAAGTGTCATTTTGTCAGTGTTGTCCCATGAAAGATATACTTAAATATCTGCAGAAATGTGAGGGGTGTACTCAATTTTGTGATACTGTAAGTACAGTACATGGAAAAGATTGCTGATGATTTTTAAGTTGGTTAATGTCATATCACAGAAGGTAATATAGATTTGGGTAGAAATACTGGAAAAAGTTCAAAGTTTTTTTACTTTGTTACTAGCCACTGTGATTTTCCGACTATAAGGCACACCTGACAATAAGCTGCACCCACCAAATTTTACAAGAGATCTGCATTTGTTCACATATGCACGGGACTATAAGATGCAGGTGTCTACATTGTATTTTGGGATATTTACACCATATGACATACAGCTCATCAGCCTATAAGA
This sequence comes from Corythoichthys intestinalis, assembly GCF_030265065.1. Taxonomy (NCBI): domain Eukaryota; kingdom Metazoa; phylum Chordata; class Actinopteri; order Syngnathiformes; family Syngnathidae; genus Corythoichthys; species Corythoichthys intestinalis. The sequence goes on along the minus strand of NC_080401.1, from coordinate 46,556,911 downwards.
AATAAATGACAATTGCGGTACTTAGGTTAGTGTCTGACTACTTCGTGTTCCTTCTTGCGTTGTCACTGCAGGAACATAACTTCATTAATCGAGGACTCACTCTGATGCACCGATGAGTAGGGATGGGAATTGATATGATCTTTACGATTCCATTATCGATATTGCTTAACGATTTGATTCTTTATCAATTCTCTTATCGATTCTAATTTGGGGAAAAAGAAGAACAATGCATTTTGATTGGCATATAGTTTGTTTAATCAGAAGTCACAACCTTAGAAACTCACAACGAGGTCAAAAGATGCCCAAAGCCTAGATGTTAACTGTGGCAATATGTAACTGCGGCAAATAGACAAGAATGTGTAACATTTTACTGAAACATTTTTGTAATAGAAATAAAAAAGCATCCTTTTTAAAAGGACATATGAGCTGATTCCACTCAAAAATAGTAATAAAAAAAATACTGTCAAATACAACAGAAAAGTGCGTAGTGCAAATGTGCAAAATTATCAATTCTTTTGCAGAAAAATAAGCATGTCTGCTTTTTCAGGTAGGATACGTGATCTTTCTGGACTTATGGTGTCTCCAGCATTTCTTTGAGTAGTCTCATAAATAATGACGTGCCCTGTGAAAATCAATGCAAAAGCACTCGGCGACAGCTCACCAAATTATACTCTGTGAGTGGACACGCTTTGAATTATTTGATAGTCTTGCTGTTTTAAACGTGTGTAACAGGTGAATATTACCGTACTGGCCCGAATATAAGACAGCCCTGATTATAAGACGACCCCCTCTTTTTCAAGACTCAAATTTGAAAAAAAGACTTTTTGAACACCAAATTAATTTTTATACAGAAAATAGTTACAGTCCATCCGAAACAAATGATTATAACAATATATTTGAGGGAAAAAGCATGTTATTTTGCCTCATTCAAATCTTAATATCATACCATTTAAATATGTAAACTAAAGTGCAATCACATTCGTAAATCAATGGCTTCTGGTTTTTGAAAGTAAATAAACCAATCTATTGTGATAAAACAACAAAATCAACCATCAACCATCAAAGTGACGTCTAACTGTAACTGTAGTCTTGAAACAAATCTGAATAAGGAAAAACATTGCAATAAAATAATGCAAACTGGTTAAACTTGAGGGTAGCTGAGATCTGTCATGACAGAACATCGCTTCAATGATATCTGGCGCCATCTAGCGTCGTGAATGGGAAGAGTAGCTGAGATTTCCTGACAGAACATCACTTCAATGATATATGGCGCCATCTAGCGTCGTGAATGGGTATAATGTCTAGACCGCGAATATAAGATGACCCCCTCTTTTTCAGTGTTATTTCAATGCAAAAAACACTGTCTTATATTCGGGCCAATACTGTACATCAGGGGTCCCCAACCTTTTTTGCACCATGGACCGGTGTTATTTGGGTCTTTTATTTTTTCACGGACCGGTGTTCTGACAAATTTTGCAACCCATCAAAAATTTCAACGATGCGGTTCTGCGCATGCGCGAAACGTTATACATAGCTGCAAAATTCGCAAATGCAGCGATTCCAAAGTAAACACTACAAACTTTCTTGAAAGAAAGGAATATTAACTTACGTTTGATCATGGAAGGACTTGTAGAAAAGTTCTCCTCAGATTCATCCTGCCATGTAAGCTTCACACAACAGCTGCACACCGCGCTCACCATTAACGACTTCACCTTATCGTTAAACATTAATTAAGAAGCCCGCTTCACAAATATACGATGTTGGAAATTTTAGCAAGGTTTTCAACACTCTTGTCGCGATGTCAGGATATTCCAGAATGACTTTAATCCAGAACCTCGGTAGAGCTGTTGTCTCAAATGTACGTTTAATAAGGTCGCCGTCATTTGCGATTTCTCTGTTTATTCACAAACAGGTCACGAATCCACTCCTTCGCAGTTCGTGGGTCTTCGAGGTTGTAGGCTCGTCAGGTGCCCTTTTCGCCGTAAAAATATCCTTTTCACCGTAAAAATATTTCCAAAGACGTCTGTTTTCCTGTTATCTTCGCTCGTGTGGGGGCTAATTATTTCCGGGAACAAATGTGCTGCGCTGCGGCCTAGTAATACGCTATTATCGAGGACAAGCGCACATAGATATATTATATACACTAACAAGATGTACTGCTAGCAGTCCAATCAATGGACTTCTATGACAACATTGTCATCTATCCCGTAGTATTATATCTAGAGTAGACAGAGATATTGGTGTGTTAAACAGGGGCACAGGGTTAATTCGGTCAGAATGCGGTCGTTATTAAATTATTTTTTCTTTGCGGCCCGGTCGCAAATGCACCACGGACCGGAACCGGTCCGCGGCCCGGCAGATGGGGACCCCAGCTGTACATGACATAATATGCACTGCTTGGAATCTATAAGAGAATCGTTAGATAAACTGCCAAGCGATTACATGGAATTGAAACGCACGGAACCGATTCCCATCCCTACCGATGAGTAAGATCTGTGAACTGTCACATTTGGCTTGTGACAAAGTAGCAAGTTAAAAGATGCCCCCACATATTTGCATTGATGTTAGAAATACTCAGGGGTGAAAATGGCTAGAAATTATTGCCGGAACTCCCTGACAAAAAGGTTGCCACAGAGCCAGATGTCTTTTTTTAGGGGAGGTTCAAACCTCATAAAACCACAGAAATGCGAAAAACGACCCCCCCCCCCCCCCCAAAAAAAACAGGTTTTACACATCCATTAGGCTACTGCATTACACTTACTGTACCAAGGCATACATGGGAAACTGATTTTCAGTCAAAATTGTATTTTAAAGTGACATACAAAATAACCAAAAACAACTTACATTATAAAATATATTTTGAAGATAACACAAACATTGACTTTTTTATATCACAAGGAAATAAGTCGGTAAATGAACAAAAATAAGTCCAAAGTGCACATAAACTATACTGCCAAATGAATCACATTTTAGATGAGAAAACGTACATTTGAACCAATCAGAGCTAACTATCCATGCTGGTCACATGTCAGTATGTAAGCCAAATGAATCGGCAACTGGAGTCCCGGCGTGGTTAGCTGAGCGCATGCACACATCGACGCGACACATCAGACACACGCTGTGAGAACTCTGCTGTCCGTGGAAAAAATAATATCGGTGGAAACGGATGACGCTACACAATAACTTTATTATGCTTGTTGTTAACACTTGTGTATGTAAATCTGACGTTAGTAGATTGTTTTCCTCTCAGAGATGCCTGTGTGGCAGTCAGGCAGGTTGTTTTTAGCTTGGGGTTTTGACAGTTGCCGTCATATTTTCGGAAACAAAGCACCGTACCGCCTCGTTCCGGCGCCGAATCTCTTGCTGGAGTTCTGTCGATGAGCACTCCTTCTTCGAAGTAATCTCCTCGTTGTTGATAGCAGCTTAATCTTGAACAAATCTACTTTACGTTTTGACACGTTTATTTGGATATATTATACATATATTACATATATTATTAAATATTTAGATACTCGCGCTATAATGACAATATTCTATCTTGAACAATAAATAACATTAAAACCCAGGCAACCCACATGTTTATTGCTTATCAGACAACATTGGCGTCCTAACGCAATTATCTCTCAATCTCATCAATATTCTGTTGTAGTCTTCTGTGCATATACGTAATTGCTTACAGAGTATTGTGGTCAAAAGGCACTATAAAATGGATATATTTAAAAATAATATTAACCGCAGCAACAACTACAGCAACAACGTTGTAGTCAAAATGGTTGATGAACTCGAAGGCAGTGCTTAATTTGTAAATTATAAGGTGCCGGAACGCAAAGTACATATGACAGCGCAAGGATGACGAGACGGGCACAGGTCCCTTAAAAAAAATAAAACGGTGCTGAAAACAACACGCAAAGGCCCACTTACCATGCTTTGGGGACTTACAAGCCTCGAAGGACATTGGACATGTGGTTGTCGTGCGCACGTTATGGGTACCATTTTGATCGGGATACCCATTCATCTGAACACCGGAATGGCATTCCGGCCTGTTCCGGCCCACTTTCACCCCTGGAAATACTTAAAACATGACTTTTACCCTTTTCCCACTGGCCAAAAAACCCGTGTAAACCCACTAACAATCGGCTTTTGGTGGCAGTGGTAAAGGTGCAGCGACCTGCCTCGACCCGTGTCAATCAACCCGCCAAGCGACCCGCGTTAAAATCACCTCGGCTCTGATTGTCATGCAGTGTGACAGCAAAACCCCGGGTCAACAGTTAACACCCTAATCTACGTGGTGATGTAGGCTCTTAAGTGATGCGTCATAACAACGTGCCAGTCGCCTCCCATTTAACATGCCCCACAACCGTAGTTACGTCGATGCTCATAACAAAGCTAGTAGAAGAAGAATTCACGTCGCCTACTTTGCCTCAGCACAAGCAGAGTGTTGATCCTTTGCTGCATTTCGATCATTTTGAGGGCAGTAAAAAGCATGAAAATGGAGAACACAAAAGGAAAGGAAGCTTCCATGTTGCTCTGCAGTGTTTTCTTCCTTGATCTGAATGAATTGTCGACGCGCATTTTAGCGTGGTGACGTCACGTAACCTTACGCACGGCTGAGGAGGAGTGGGGGGTTAGACGGGTGGGGAAAAAAAAAAAAAAAAGACAGCTTTTTTTTTTTTTTTTTTTGGTCAATGGGAAAGGTGCCAAATGCCAATTGCTAGTGGGTTGCATCGGCTTGGAAAAAACACGCGTTGACCCTAGAGGTGCACGATAATTATCGGTCCGATAATAGGAATTATGATGTCATCCCGATAAATCCGATAACATAATATACTATCGGCCCTATTAATAACATTTTTGGCACGGTGTTGGATTGGGATTTGTGCGTTTGTTTCCACTCCTGTTTTTCCAGGATGCAAAATGTTGTTACTGCCTTTGTTTTGTTCCTTATAATAATGTTCATGTCATCATGAAAATTCTGGTTCGGTCAAAGGCAAATCTAAGCTGAATCAACCACTAGTATTTTTGACCTACAGGTGTTCAAAAACTCAGTGAATATACTGTACATTGAAAAAATATATATATATATTATCGGTTATCTTATCGGTATCGGCCTTGAGGAGCAGGAAGTTATCGATATCGGTATCGGTTTCAAAAAATGGATATCGTGCACCCCTAGTTGACCCACTAGTTTCAGTGGGAAAGGGGCATTAGGGTGCTTGAGAAAGGACACTTAAATGCAAATTTTGTGAGTTTTTAAATATCTTGCAATTTGTGAATAGTTAAATGGCCAACATGCAGGCGATTACCATACTTACTGTATTGTTCTTTAGGTCGTGTGATAAAACACATTTCACCCCCCGCCCCACCCAGTGTAGATGAAGAAGATCACAGACAAGCACTTGGAAATCATCAAGGTCATCTTCAGATTGCGTTGACATATGCAAAGCAGCTTTCGCTGACATCATTCTTCCCACTCTGAGAGGTTATTTTTCCACTTTTGTTTCTCTCGAATACTAAACTGGTTAGTGGGTTAGTTGCCGCCACATTAGTGCAATGCCTTTAAGCCCAGTTTACTTTAGCTCTTTATCATTGCGCCTGCCCACGTGCGAACGTTGCAATCGATCAGCAGATTGCTTTGCTCAGCCAGCGGTGTTAGAGGGCCATGTGAGAGAGGGCAGTAGAAAATAGAGGAAACAGTGCTGAAGGGAGCTGTGGTTTACCACGTGCTACTTCGGAGGTGCGTCTCGGTGGAATTGGCAAACGAGCTGAGGGGAGGGGCACGGGTTACCTAATAAAAGAAGGCACCTCCAGCAATTAAGGCGGCTGACAGGCAAACTGTGGCTATCTGCTAATGTGGGCTGACAGCAGGGAAATTTGAATAAGGAGGCTTGTGGGAGAAATGAGGCAGTGGAAAAGGGCGGTGTGGGGAAGGAGGGGGTTTGAGAAAGAAGAGATGTATGGTGCTAATGAAACAGGTGCCTGGATGCCTGCCCCTCCCCTCTAAGTGCTTGAGTCATTGAGAGATTAGCAGCGTGTTGCTCCAGAACGGAGCCAAGTAGAGTGATGCTGTGGCAGTGGGTTTGACTTTTTGTCTTCACTAAAGACAATTTAACAATGCAAATTGGACTGTTGCTTCTCTGGTAGACACTTTTACTGGCATTGATGATGATAAGATGTCCAATCCTGTGGTTCTTTTTATCCTTTTGCTGTGAATTTAAATTATTTGGTCACGTGTTGTTTTCCGAAATTCCCAGGTTCGCGGTGAATCAGTAACAGGCACACTTTTGCTCAATAGACGATGTTTATTGATTAGAAAATGCAGAATAAATGAGATTTATGGATTACAACCCCACAAAAGCAAGCAAACAGATATCAAAAACAAGCAAAAAAAATGGTAACGTGATGCTAGATTTGAGTTTGTCAATCTCAGAACCCCCGCGTTACGTTACAGCACAACTAGTTGTCCCTTAGAAATGAAAATCGCTTACCGTGACAAACGAGTGGGAAGCCAACAACACTCCAGTAAAGCGTCAAAAGGACAAAAGCCAGGCGATCCGTACGTGACCCGCTGGTGGACCTCACTGGTCGCCCGGAAATGTTCAGTTTTTGTAGGGACGCGCCCCTCGGAGGCGGAGAGGCCAACTTCCGCCCCCGAGCGGTGCGGCCCTGCCCAATCACAAACATTTAAGCTACTTTTGGTTCAGCCCCCTTGAAAAAGGGCGTTTTACATGGAACAAATGAGCAGTGCTGCAACAGATGCCAACAAATGGTAAATATTATGAGTTTAAAACAAGTTATCTCTATGGGACCCAGGCGTGTAACTATGGGACCCAGGCGTGTAGTAAAACAATACTATGGTGCAAAACAAGTTATCTCGTGAGATTCTCAAGCGCGTCTCCTAACCATGGGAACAAGGTGAAAAACAATAGAAGCTGTTACAATCTATGTCACAAAAGCAATCACACATCACAAAAGCATAATGTAATATTTTCCCACATCACGTGTCGACATCCAACCATTTGAAATAGGATGGATGGCAGCAAATGATCATTCGTTCAGCCCTCCCAGTTTAACTGGACATCTACCTGTATTTTTGTTAATGACAAAGAGTTCACAAACGATATTCTGGTCTCTGTTCTACCCTTGCAGATGGTCATTTGTTTTAAATGGTCTACATTGAGATTTAGGATTAGAGAGTACTGGTGTGCTTTACATTACTTAACTCGCTATTAAGCAATTGTACTTTAATACAATGTGAGTATCTCAGGTTTGCGTTCACTGGGAAAAAAAAATATCGTCACATTGTGGTTACTACTGTCAGCTTGATAGTGCTCTTCTCACTGTTGAAGTGTTTCCGTTTGGCAGAAACAGGCACTATGTCTAGCTGGGGTTGCAAGCATGCTATGTGGCTATATTTTTGGTTTAACCTCTGTGGGTTGCTCATTAATCTAGCAGATACAGCAATGTGTTGATACAGGGTTACAGAAGACAAATATTAACACATGTTTAGACAGCATAAGTGCCTAAAGGTACTTGTGTTATACTGTATATCTGCAAATCTCACGCCGTACCACCAAAATATCACAAAATGATTAATATTGAAATTATGAGCTCTTCCGAATTTAGTCAGAGAAATTACTAATCTTGGAAAAATGTCTGCTTCTTTTATTTAACATGAACAGGTTTTTCTGATGTGGATAGTACGTAGACAGGTCAGTTATACATGGCTGTTCCCTGTCTAGCTGCTGACTAGGCATGTGCCAGTATGAGATTCTGACTGCATGACAACCTTAAGCAAAAATATCATGGTTTCACGGTATCATGGTATTGCAATTAAAACTCTAAAATGTGTTACTTTGAGATATCTGGGTTTAAAAAAAACTTTTTTTCCATTGAAATTGCTTTTTATTTTTCAAAACATATTAGCAAATTGGAACATGGGTATAATGTATAATATTCTAAATGAAATTTAAAAAATGCAATCCTTTAGGTGAGTCTAAACCCACAGCCACAGCTCAACATTATTACCATAACAACAAAATTAATTGAATTATTTTCAATAAAAAGCATGTGTGTATGAGTAGTATCACGTTTACATTATACACACACACTCGTTCTCAACACAGACAGTTGCCAGAGAGAGGGGAAAAAAAAACATGTTCTACCACCGCTAGACACACTAAAAACGCTAAAGTTAACTCCCGTAGCTGGTGGTAAACATTCATGATGGTGTTTATTGACCTTTAATTTTGTATAAATGTGAAATCATATTGGAGATATTGCCTCCTTGGCAGCCACCCTCAGCAAACATGTTTTACATGTTGGTTGGCCCTCCTCTAAGCTGTGGCTGTCTAACTTTTCTGTAGCTGAAGTATTCCCATACCAGCGATTGTTTTTTTTTTTTTTTTTTTTGATGGGGAAAAAAGTTCAGGAGTTTCACCTCCTCCAGCCATCGTATAGCACAGCTCACTCACTGACACTGAGCAACAACCGGTGGGGGAGGGTTGAGCCTTACAGCTGCAGGCGAGGGAGTTCTCCATGTATTTTTGGGACATAAAAAATAGCTAATACCTTTGGGACGGTATGACGGAAAATTTTTGCGGTTTTGAAACCTTGACGTTTTCATACCATGGTATAGACCCTACTCACCAACGTCACAGAATGACGTGTCGCTGTATCCGGCCGCCATATTGTCCGTCTTTGTTTATCCGTATTCTCAATGGTTTCAATTTGTCGTGCAATTTATAGTGCAATTCATGGAAGCCCCGGTGCTTTCAGACGCTGTAAACTCATTGGATGCGTTGCATAAAAGGCGTTATTTGGAAAAGCTATCCATTCACCAGATCCATATTTGATGCCTAAATCGATATTTTTCGACCCGCTGTCTTCGCCCTCTCTGCCTGACATCTGCTACCCTGATATCTACAACTATCTTGTCCACACAAAATCAGCCTATTCTCACGAAAGTTTGAAAAACTTTAAGAGCAGCACTCTAAGCAACATTACCCCGTGTGACCCTTTACTTCCAATTTTCTAAAATAGCGACAATAAAGAAAAAAAAAAGTTGACTGCGATGGCCGGCGCTTCAAGGATAAGTGGATATTGGACTATTTCTTCAATAAAACACGCAACAACTGTGTCTGCCTCATTTGCAAAGAGACAGTCGCTGTTTTCAAAGAGTTCGATGTGACGCGATAATGATATTACAGAACAAGACACGCTGACATGTACGACAACATTACAGGGAAGATATGCAGTGAAAAATTGTAGCAACTTGAAGCGAGTTTAATTTCACAGCAGAAGTATTTCGCAAGAGCCCGAGTGTCGAAAGAGAACGCCACAAAGACGAGACTATTGAAATTATGAATTAAAAAAAATAATAAAGCAAATGTGACACACAGAAGGGCTTGCTAAAATTTGTTTAAATATATTGTTCTATGTAAATCAGCCAAGGTAGCCCCCCGCATTTTTACCACACCAAATCTGGCCCCCTTTGCAAAAGGTTTGGACACACCTGTTTAACTGATGATCCGTAGACGAGGCCAGCTTCTTTCACTTGGTACCAGCTAAATATTATTCAAAATGTAATGATGGTAGAAGAAATAAGCATCTTGAATTTGAAACTGTATGTTGTCGGCGATTAGCCTCGCAATGATCTTAATTGTTGTTGTCAGCCCAAAACCCTCTAAATATATATTAAATGCATCTTACCAGATATAAAATGACTACTACATAATCTGTGGTAATCGTTTGGAGCCCAGTTTTCTCGTCGAATTGCAGCAGTCCATCTCGCTCTCCTCTCCGGGTCTCTCGGAATACGGTAGAACTTCAAGTCTCTCCGTCTATCTTCTCTGTGATTGCAACCAACCGCCACACACGCCTTCACCATTTTGATTATTAATGTTAACGAACAGAAAAACACGCCATAATAGGAGGAATTTACGTAGCGGTAATGCGTCAACACGACGAGTAGATGGACAATATGGCGCGGAGGCGTGGTTGTGACGTCATGTGAGTAGGGTCTATACCTTGAAACTGGTAATCGGCACATGTCCATTGCTGACATGTAGAAGAACAGATGTAAAGCAAAACTACTTATATAGAAACTGTTTTCAGAGAATTTGGCATGTGTTTATGGTGTACTTTGAGTGAGGAAGGGTAATTAGTACCTGAGCACTGCGGAGGAAGTGGCTGCACAATTTCTACACAAGAAGGCTCGATAAAAATCTGTGTGGCACACTGTGTACTAAAAGCTAGACAGCCTTAGCATGTTACAGAAAAGACAAAAGTAGTCAAGCAGCTAGCATTGTCAAAGCTGTTTTGTAGTTATGGGCAATCTTTGATCATTTTTGCGTGTTTTCTTTCATTGAGCAAGCACGTCAAAGAATATTTTCCATCTCTGAAAAGTTTTTCCTTGTTATGCTTTTGTCAAACCTGCAACAAAGGAGCCTTTTCGGCAAACCTCACATTGCAGCCATCACCCCTATGTGATAACAGCCACGGCTCCATTTTACATCCGAACACAACTTGTGTTCCAACGTGACGTTGGAGATGCGTGATTGCGGATTTTCATGTCGTCTAGTCGCAGGCCGCTCATGCGAAGGCAATAAAGCGCACATGTGCTCGTAAATACTTGAGGAAAGCAGCATCTTGTAAGCATCCGCTGTCTGTGGTGGCGTGTGTGGGCGTCTTGTCTGCTCCGAGGTTGAGTGTGTTTCTGTGCGTTTGCGCGCACACATTGTTGGAGAGCAAGGATGTGAGGTCATTGTGGTTTTGTTGCCTGCGGTATTAAGGCAACTCAAATTAAAACAAGCGGGCACGGCCACACTGTTGGCAGACTCCACAACAAGTGCTTTTGTTTTAATGTCAGTTCTTTTGTCTTTGCAGCTTAAGAATTGTAACAGTGCATTTCTGTATCGTATGTTTTTTTCCATGACCAAAATAACAATTTGTGACGCAACGTTGTTTATTAACCCTTTTATATTTCTAAAGTTAGAACAAAAGGGGCGTTTGTTAATATTATATGTTGGCCAGGCCTGTTTTATTCACTAAATCACACAACAGACAGTCCTATTTACCTTCTTGTGACCAAAATGAAAAGACAGTGGTATCACGAGGCTTATGACACATTTGCGTTTTAGGCCTCTATCAAAAGGTCTTGAGTTTAATGAGAGATGAAAGTTCCTTACCTTACCAATGTGCGAAAAACAGCACACTGCTGGCACAATATCGCTGATGTAAGTATTATGCACGAATCTACAGTTTTTCTAAGAAGGATTACAAAAAGCATTTCAATCCATTCATGCTTGTCGTATTTATTACAATCACGTTGTCACCAACAGTGAGACTTGCTTAAGAGGATAAAGGTTGGTCAGGAGTTAAAGGCTGCATTGACGAACGCTTCCAAAGCATATTTAGGATTCACACTCAAAATACAAAAATGGATAAAATGCTTTAAGACAACCTGACGGAACACTTTCGAGCTAAAGTTTTATGATCAATGCAACGTTACATCTAACAAGTCTGCAATTAACTCATTCACTCCCAGCCATTTTCACCCGTTCAACCCCTTCGCTCCTGGCCGTTTTACTGGATTTTGACTGATTTTGCAAGGCCCCAGAAAATTCTGTTGTATTGCTATATAAATATGGAACCCACCAAAAGAAAGATTAGACTCTTACCTTTCAGCAGGAAAAAAAAGTTAGTTCTTATCTTTTTCCATTCTTTACAAATCAGCATTAGAAAATAGCTTAGTTTGAGCAATTTTCCAATTTTTGATGAAAAAACAGAGAAAGTGAACTTTTTGTATACTCATACATTTCAAACATTGACTTTACCACAGCTATTTTTTTGCTTTAGTTACATCCCAAACATCTGAATAATGTTTTCCTTGTGCAAAATGACACAAACAACAAACAAATAGAACTTTTGATAGCAAAGTAACAATTTATGTACACATAACTAACTGAGAGATGACGCTGTTGTGGCCGCAACGGCCGGGGTAAACTTTCCAACGGCATCGTCCGCTGCACTGGTGGTCCCGGTCGTTCTGCTCGGTCATCCAGCGCCTGGCATCCCGGGCATCCTCGCGATTGTTCTGCTCGGTCGTCTGCCGCCTGGCATCCTGGACGCCCATTCGGTCATTTTATGCCGGCGTCCCGGCCGCGCGACCGGCCGTTCGTTCCGTTGAATCGGGTTGGGGGTCTTGCCAAATGCGCTACTGCCCTCCAGTGGCCAGTTTAAAATGGGTTTTGAGCTTTGTGCATTCTAAGATACATGGGAACCTGTACATGCTGATTGTGGGGGAAAAAAAAAACGCAAAAGACGTATAAATACGTCTTTGGGGCACTGAAACAATTACAAATAGAACGTATTTATACGTTTTTGGGGGCAAATGAGTTAAGCTTTTTTTAGTACATGTATACATCCCTAGAATATACCTACCTACCAAATTTCAGTCCGATCTGTCCTTGAGGAGCGATTGCAGTGTCCTCAACAAGAAGGACAAAGTTTGTGACCTTTTTAGCCTGCCTCCGGGTGGTCTAATCAAAACGTAATTAAAAAACTACGATTCTTTTCGCACCAAAAACTGGACGTCAAGGACTCTCACACAGGATAAAAAACATTAGAAGGAATGAATGTAGTGCTTTATATGACAGTAAGAGGAGAAGGTACACCTTTGCACTACATGCATCCTTCTATTAAAAGGCTGATGTGACTTTCCTCCTCTCTAGGTTAATCAGCCCATGTGTTTGTGTGTGTGTTTGAGTGTCTGTGTGCATCTAGGAAGTGATCTGTCTGAAAGATTGAGAGCAACTTCTTTCGTCCGAGCCGATCTCTGTCCTGTGCCTCTCCAACTTTCTGGGTTGCAAATTTTTCCCCTTTTTGTATCTTTTATGTTAGCTCCTTTCCTTTCCTGACCTTCTAACTCTTTGGCGTGTGTGTGTTTTTTTAACCTGTCCTGATCAGCTGCTTGACACCGAGAATGGGAATCTGAGTGTCCTAATGGTCTGAACAGTTTTAATGTATCACATGGGAGTATGACATGCTCCCATTGTGATTGTGCAATGTGTTTTGTTTATTAGGAGAAAGCTGCGAACAGGAAGGGTTATGGGGGGTCAGACAAAATAAGTGATTGGGGTGGGGTGAAGTTTACACAAATCAGTCATGTGAGGTTTAGAACCCAGTAATTGTGCGAATCCCTTATGAGCGTGGGTATGTTGGCATTAGGCATGTGTCTCATTGAAAATGTCAAGGTTTCAAAACCGAAAAAAAAAATCCTTAATACCGTCCCTAAGATATTAGCTACTTTTTACGTCCCTAAAATGCATGGAGAAATCCCTCGCTTGCAGCTGTAAGGCTCAACCCTCCCCCACCGGTTGTTGCTCAGTGTCACTGAGTCCGTTGTTCTACACGATGGGCTGGAGGAGGTGAAACTCCTGAACTTTTTCCCCAATTGAAGAAAAGAAAATCGCTGGTATGTGAATACTTATAGGAGAGCCAACCGACATGTAAAACATACATGCGTATGGTGGCTGCCGAGGAGGCAATACCTCCAATATGATTTCACATTTATACAAAATTAAAGGTTAATAAACACGATCATGAACGCTTCCTACCAGCTACGAGAGTTAACTCCAGCTTGTTTACTATGTCTAGTGGTGGTAAAAAATGTGTTTTTTTTCTCTCTAGCAACTGTCTGTGTTGAGAAAGAGAGTGTGTATATAATGTAAACATGATACGTGTCATTTACATGTGCTTTCTATGGAAAATAATTCAATTATTTTTGTTCTGATGGCAATAATGTTGAGCTGTTGCTGTGAGTTTAGGCTCACCTAAAGGACTGCATCTGTTTCAACTTCATTTAAAATATTTTTTTATTGTTGTTTTATTTATTTTAACATTATACGTCCAAATTGCCAATATGTTTTGAAAAATAAAAATCCTGTTCAATGGGGGGAAAAAATCATATATTTTTTTTAACCCAGATATCTCAAAGTAACACATTTTAGAACTTTATTTGCAATACCTTGATACCGTAAAACCGTGATATTTTTGCTTAAGGTTACCATACCGTCAGAATCTCATACCGGCACATGCATAGTTTGCATCCTATTCTATGCTGCCTGATCGCTAATCCTGACACAGTTTCTCTACTTGAGTTTGTCTAATTGCACCTAGTCATGTGTGAATCTTTCGAACATGTGGTAGTCCTGTAGACAACTGGAAATGCCACGCTTTGGGTGTGTGTTTTATCTGCAGTCACTTGGACGTACATAATGTTATTTTGTTGTATAAGGGACTGGTTAAATCTGAACACAGCCCTATAAGAGGTGTGGACGTTTGTGCACCCACATTGTCTCAATTAACTTAATATCTTTTTAATCAGTTGAGTTATACACGTGAATGGTGGGGAAAAAATCATGAAATTTACATTGGTCCATTTTTTTTTTTTTATATCACGAAAACCTGGCATTTGAACAGGGATGTGAAGACTTTTTATATCTGCTGTATATGCATGTTTGCATTGGCATGCTGTGCGTCTGTCATGTCAACATACAAGTGTGATTTTCACAGCTTTCATCCCTCTCCCTACACCAGCACCCCCCCAAGCTCCTACGTGCTTTTTGGCATTGCGGCTGAGTGATGTTGCCGTTAATTAAAGCTAATGTGTTGCTGATGTGCTCGACACTCCGATGTGAGGAGAACACGTTTTCAAAGAAGCCGTCACCATCGTCATTAGGAGTCTGCTCGCCGTCGATATACTGACGCTGTAATGGGACGGAATACGGCTTGAGTGTTTCTTGGCCACATCTAAAAGAGATTTGGCAGGGACTCTGACAGAGTTCGCTTCACGTGACTGGACAAACATGTCGACTTGATGATTCATGTTTCACAAAGTCGTTAAGTACATTGAACAAATGCCTGGGTGGGGCAGGCCTGGCAACGCAGATAAAGGCTGGTAAAGCCGGAGATAAAATGAGTCACCTCCAAGATAAACTTGAGTGAAAATGTGCTGTGTGTGGCACACACAAAGATAGATGTGAAATAAACTGTATCCTACTGGATTGAGATGATGTGTAATTCGCAGGAACTGGTCAAAATCCATTTGATTTGCACTGATTGATCACCTTTGTTAGTTTACTATTTACTAGAAATAGAATCCATTGTGTCAGTGTCCCAAAAATTGTTTTTGGTTTTGCACAATATTCTTTTGAGAGATTCAAGTTTTGTTTCTGTATAGGTATAAACATTTGTCCTTTGAACCTGCTTAAGAATGGAAAGAAACATGAACAGATAGGTAATTTTTCTCATTGTTACAAACGCCTTTCAACATTCATTAAATTGTACTACAATTTTTTGTTGTATTTTGAGGTTTCTAAAACCAGCTTAATTTTTTCTAAAAAAGAATCCTTGAACATTTAAGGCGCATTGACACGTTAAGACACAAATATGCTTGCACCTGGACAGGGGCTGCCACTAAGAACCAGTTGGCTGACTTAATTTGTTGAATGCAAGGCATGTTTTTCTTTGACTCCAAACCTCTAGCAATCCTGTTTTGTCATTTTTCTTCTTAAATATTAGCCTTGTTAGTGTAAATTAACATTAAAGAAGAGTAAATCTAATTAAAATACAATGAATAAATAAAAAAAATATATTATTGTGCTGTTAGAGTTCCAAAAAATCGATTATTACATGCATCGCGATTCGACACGTGACTATTCGATTACCATTCAGAAAGGCTCAAAAACGATGATTTTCCCTCATAACTTTATCACAGCAGAACGAAATTCAAGATGCGTCTGCCGCCCGGACACCTTTAACGGACGCACGCACGTTATAATGGATGCTGCCTGTAACTGAGTGAGAGATTTACTCTTTTTCTAAAGTCTGGAAAATAAATTTGTGTATGAGACAGGCAGGTGCGACCCGACGCGCTTCTGTGCGCCTGTTATTTTTTAGAGCGAGAGGAGAAGAGAGATAGTTCGTTGCTCCTCGTCTTTCAGATTTCCGGGGTAGTAGTTTCAAATCATGTCAATTGAAATATGTCCTGAGTGTGTTGCTATGAAGAGGTGAGTACACGACCCCTCTTGTACTGTTTAGCCTTTTTGTTGTTGTTTTTGAGGTGTTGATAGGTAGCGCCTAGCGCTAAGCTAATCAGCTAATTCGCGAACGTGTATTTCATATGCAGAACGTGTAAAACCATGATTAAGTGCAGCGGTACTAACACTACAAACATACGAAATAGTACAGAAATCTGTGAAAACAAAGTATATTGGTTAAAAGAAGGCATATTTCTAAAGACACATTGTTTCC
Organism: Corythoichthys intestinalis; assembly: GCF_030265065.1. NCBI lineage: Eukaryota > Metazoa > Chordata > Actinopteri > Syngnathiformes > Syngnathidae > Corythoichthys > Corythoichthys intestinalis. Next base: position 46,540,597 of record NC_080401.1, on the reverse strand, counting down.
AGAAAATGTGGAATTCATTCCACCTGTGTAAATTTTATTGTATTGTTGAGAGAAATAAGTACTCCCTTTAAAATGGTTAATGTTTTTTTCACTTTCATGCAAAAATAAATAAATAAAAGCAGCTTTTTGTTGTATGGCCATGTTTCCATCATTCCTGTTGAATCATTAGGATGTTTTAAATAAATGATGGACAAGAATTTGTTTGTCTACTTTATTAATTAGTAATGTACGATGCATCGATAATCGTGATAACAGTGATGATAGTCAATATGCTGATCATTGTTCAAGAATCGAATCGTAGCACCCTGAATCGTAATCGAATCGAATCATGGGGTGCCTAAGATGGCACACCCCTAATTGTCGTACTAACCACTGGTGAACCGTGAACTTTGATTTAGGGAGGGAAAAAAACAAAACAAATTCCTTTCATTGTGAACATCATTTTAGACATGATATTGCTCTTTATTTGTCAAGTGCTAACTACTCTGTACTACTTGAGCGATTCCTGTGGGTTCGTGAGCACTGTGATATTGAAACAGAGCCAGATAGACAGACAGACAGCTGGGTGAGCCCCCACTCTGCCACCCTTGCAGTCCAGCGCTCAGCCATCTTTTGTCTGCTTGTCCCGCAGCATTACACTTATGCTTGTAGCCTCCTAATTGCTCTGGACCCTGCTGAGAAGGGAGCCAAAAGCACAGGGGTTCCAAAAGCTCGACAGCCCTTGTGGGGTCCCCTCCCCACCTGCTATTCTTTTTTTCCCCCTTTCCCCTTCTTTGACCTGCTATGAAACAATGAGTGCTCATTTGGCTAAGAATCTCATGCACTCATGTCTTGCCCTCTTTTCCAAGTCTTTGTGACCCATTCACATCTGGCTCCATTGGCTATGACACTCTGTAAGAGACAGCCCGACACTATACAAGTGCCGTCATCATGCCTCATTGCCGCCTCTTGTTGAGCCTGTGTCACATGTCAATATTCTGTGTGTGTCTCTGTTGTCCTCAGGCACCTCTACAGCCACCCCCGGGGTCCTCGGCCTCCGTGGTGGCAGCGGCAGCGGCGGCCGCAGCAGCGTCGGGGACACCACAGTCGCTGAAGTTGACGTATCCAGAGACGTTGGATCGCATCAAAGAGGAATTCCAGTTCCTACAGACCCAGTATCACAGGTGCATGACATATCAGATCATTGTTTGCCAATCACAGTGACCAATGGATTGGACGTCCATCACCGTCAATCGCAGCCGATAGCTAGGAGCCTGTGATCGTGACCATACCCGCGGCTGCTGATGAGTGATTTGTCTTTGTTAAATGGTCTTTGAATAAGGAATTTTGGCTTAGCTGTGGTATCCCCCACCCTCCCTTTGGCACACCTTCATATACCCCCCTTTCACCCCCCGATTCTTATCCTCCTCTCATCCTGCTTTGATTTAGCTGGCCGGTATCCCACCCCCTCCCTCTTTTTTCTGTCCCACTTCAAACTTCTTTTGTACACTCCCACATCTAAAGTCCTCTAACCCCTGTGGCTACTGCAGCCTCCCTCAGAAGGCTGTGTGTACTGTATTTGTGTTGCCGTCGTGTTGAGAACTGTGTCGCAATGTGTTATTGCGGGGCTACTGTTCGAGTGAGGACTTTCTGATGTATCCTCAATTGGAAGGAGCATAGTAATTCATTAGGTCAAGGATTTTATCAGTAATTCTGAATTGATTATTAGTTGATTGGAAAAGACTTGATGTGCTGGTAATGCAGTCTAAACTAGTTTTAAATTGGCCCGAATATAAGACGGCCCTGATAATAAGACGACCCCCTCTTTTTCAAGACTCAAGTTTGAAAAAAGACTTTTTGAACACCAAATCAATTTTTATACAGAAAATAATTACAGTACATCTGAAACAAATGATTATAACAATATATTTGAGAGAAAAAGCATGTTATTTTGCCTCATTCAAATCTTAATATCTGAACATTGAAATATGTACACTAAAGTGCAATCACATTCGTAAATGAATGGCTTCTGTTTTTTGAAATGTAAATAAACCAATCTATTGTGATAAAACAACAAAATTGCAATAACTGCATTAAACATCAAAGTGAACTCTGTCGTCTTGAAACAAATCTGAATAAGGAAAAACTTTGCAATAAAATAATGCAAACTGGTTAAACTTGAGAGTAGCTGAGATCTGTCATGACAGAACATCACTTCAATGATATCTGGCGCCATCTAGCGTTGTAAATGGGTATAATGTCTAGACCGCGACAACCCCCCACTTTTTCAGTCTTATTTCAATGCAAAAAACACTCTTATATTCGGGCCATTACGATATTTTGTGCTTTTCATCATTATTAATACTGTATGTGCCTTAGTGGTGAGCAATTCTGTCTCACATTTTCAGTGTTAATGTGAATTAGGGCTGGGTGATTTTTAGGGGTGCACGATATCCATTTTTTGGAACTGATATCGATAACATCCTGCTCCTCAAGGCCGATACTGATACGATAAACGATAATATACTAGTATATCTAATTTTTCAATGTAAATTCAGCTGAGTTTTTGAACACCTGTAGGTAAAAATGCTGATGGTGGATTCAGCATAGATTTGCCTTTGACCTAAACAGAATTTTAATGACGACATGAACATTATTATAATGAACAAAACAAAGCCAAGAACAGTTTTGACTTAAGATAAAATGTCCATATTAATTTTTTCAAATAAATATAATTTGAGTTAATCACAATCAGTCAGTCAATATCATTGACGATATCTTCCCCTGAACAATGAGCACTGATCTAAATCAAATGTAAACCCAACCCAAGGTATTGTGCTTTGTCAGCAGATAAAACATTTGGTACAACAGGAGAGGAGACCTTTGTGGTCTTGGTCCATGAAACAACTTTCTTTACCTGGCAATTATAGGACGGCAAGCCTATCAATAACCAAAAGGCCTCTCAAGAACTTGCAAACATAAAACTGTAGAATGCAAATATTTGCTAATTGCCATAGTAAGGTTTATAACTCAGTGAAGGAAAAATACGGCCTCTAAAACGGTAACAAAACGCATCCCAATCCACCGACACCGTTCCAAAAATATTATTAATAGGCCCGATAATATATAATGTTATCGGATTTATTGGGATTACGTCATAATTCCTATTATCGGACTGATATTTATCGTGCACCTGTAGTAATTTTGAGATCGAACACCTTAAGGCCTTGTTCAGACTGGCACCCAAAACCTGATTCTTAGCTCGTCCAAATTGAAACTGGGATGGCTCTTTTGTAGTCTGAACAGTCACAAAGCACAGTAATCTTGATTTTTACGACACTGACTGAAACCACCAAGGGGAGGGAGTTTCTTGTCAGATATGGAAAACATGCTTCCCAGTCTGAGCAGCTCAGATGGGTTTTGACTGTCTGTGACGTCATTGTGTGTTGGATGATGCCTTTGTTGCCACAGCAACCTGTCAGGTGTGTCAATAATATAGCCCAGTCTGAACAGACCCAGATGGGATTTGGACCCTTGATAAAAATAGTGTGAACAGTCAGCCCTAAAAATCAGAGATGAGGAGGAATCAGATATGGTTGCAGTCTGAATGTAGACTAGTCTGGAAGGATTTTTTTTAAGGTTGATCTCTGTGAACAGTCGTAAACATATTTAATTGAACATTACATGATGTTAATCGAAACTGATTAGTTAGGAAGATTTTGAACAGTTCCTCAAGAGAGTCCAATTTTGATGGATTTCAAGCTGTTACACTCAAGTTGAGGTGAACTGTAATGCTTAGCACAAAGAAAATTCCACATGGAGAGATCCCTCGTTTTTCGCGGTTAATGGGGATCAGAACCCGCTGCGATAAGTGAAAAACCACGAAGTAGCACCCCAAACCATTAAAAAAATATATACATTAAGACATGTTTTTTTCACTTTTTTGCCCAAAGTATAATTAAAAAAACTTTTATATGTATATTTATTTTCATAAATGGTTTTAATCACTTCAAATGTAACAATTATGATAAGATTTAAACATGTTACTTTCCTACTGAATTATTTTTAAACAAGAATAAAGTAGAAAAATGCTTCTTTTTTAAATGCTTCATTGAGTGAGTCCACTCAAATCCGTACACACATACTTACACACAATGAGTTGCCACAGCAAATGTTTAACAAGCTAAACGATGATTGACTCATGCACCGCTTTGAAGTTTCAGCTTCCCAGCGACTCTGGCAAGATCAAACCTTAACCTCTGTCAATCATCGTTAACTTTAAAAAGCAACTCCAGTGCACTGCCAAACCAAGTAATGCAGCAGGGAGACTACGTGATCGGATCGGGATAGCTCATCTGTATGTATTTTTTAACTGAAAAAAAAAATTGCGATGGATTGAGGGCGCAAAGCGCGAAGTAGCGAGGGATCACTGTACTGTTTATTAAAACGCTTCATTTGCTTCAAATGCCTCATTTTTCCATTGCCCGCTATCTTATTGCTAATATGTAGAGGAAAGCACCATTCAAGCCTCATTGAAAATTAGCATCGCGCCATCTCCTAAAGCAATAAATATTCAAATACAAATGCCTTGGGATAAATCATAGACAAAAACTATAACAACACTAACGTGCATAAGCTTTATATCAACCATGGAATTAAAAAAATGATCAACAAAGCATTCTTCCACTAGTGCACTACTACTGCGCTTCTCTGCCTCAGTGTAGCCTCCCAGTGGTCAAGGTGTGTTCAAACTCAAAGCTGTTAATTAACTATCATTGAATTTCTGATATCTGTATATATATATTTCATGTATTGTTTTGTTATTATTGACTCTGTATGTTAATGCAATGTCACTCTCAATCACTAGTTTTTGAAGACTATGCACATTTTAGTTTACTCACTGGTCTAAATGCCTTGCCTATTTTCTTGAATTCTTTCCAATCACATAGATCTATTTTTCCTTGTTGGTGTCAACGAGGGGTGAAATCAGGTTATTGGCACGTCTTTATGTGATATATAGTAATATTTGCTCGGAATGTGTGTGTTGGATTGATTTTGACGTATCAAGGCATTCATTGCAGGTGAGTCATCCCTCGTGTTGATTGCTCTCCTGGCACCATTACAATGCCTACCGTTTGCCTTAGAGAACACCTGGCATGTTTCCCTGATGCACACACCTTCGTAAATACACAATAATTGAATAGAAAAGATTCTGATTGGGTGAGCTTAAGATTCCATCTTGAGCTGGCTGGTGTACAATTTTTAGGGGCATTTGCAATGGTAAAAGCTAAATTATCTATGACTAAAAGCGTACTTGTGACCAAGGAGCAAGGCAACAGATTGAGCTATCTGAATTCCTTTCACTGATGGATTGGATGTTTAATCTTATCAGGTCGCTAGAAACTTTTTCTTTTGGCTCACAAATAAGCAGATTTTGACATCAAAGCTCATGTCTTTACTTGTTTTATGTACAGTATGTGAATAATGTTGTAGCATTATGTACAAACTCGGGACGTAACGTTCTCATGTTGGCGACCTTGCACAAATTTGTACACCAATTGAAAAATGCCGTAATTAGGGTAAATATTTGTAGTGATAAATACAGTATAAAAAAGCTATGTCGTTATCTTAGCCCTCTGTGAAAATTGCTGGTACAGTGGTAGCTCTACTTATTAACGTCTCTACATACAGAATCTTCAGGTTACGACACGCCTCAATGGGAAAATATTGCCTCTTGTGATTAAAGAAATTTTAGGTTATTAGAGGCAAAAAATACAGTTTTGGCTGTTATTTGCAACTCCCAGAGTTTACTAAATGTAACATACTTATAGCTGCTCTGCTATTGGCGCTTGCCTAGCTTCTTCCTGGCATCCAATTGGCTAAAAGAGAGCACTACTGGATGTATACTGTATGTGTGTACCGCAGCGTCCTCTTCATTCGCCATTTGGGCCATGAGGTGTTCGGACAGCTTTACGTGAGTTTTTAAACTTTTATTCTTTATTCTAGAGATCGACCGATATGGGTTTTTCAGGACTGATACCGATTATTTGTAATTAGAAGGGCCGATAACTGATTTTTGGAGCCGATACCCATTTGCAGTAAAAGTGGCGTAAAAAAATTGAATAATGCAACACTGAACTTCATTGCTTCAATGCCTAAAGCATTTTTATTGGATCATACAAATAGAAAATAATAGCTAATTATAGGGGGTGGCCTGGTTCAGTGGTAGAGTAGTCGTATCCCAACCCATTGGTTGTGGGTTTGATTCTCCGCCCTTTGACCTCGTCTAAGTATCCTTCAGCAAGTTATTAAACCCCACGTTGCTCCTGGTGATTCTCACCAGTTGGTGGATGAGGATATTGTGTGAAGCGCTTTGAGGGCCTTAATAATGTGGAATAGAATAATAATAATAATAATAATCGAATTATAAAATGTATGTGTTACATGTTTTGATGCATTTTTATGCTTTACAAAAGATTTTATGTCTGAATTTTGTTCTTGGAACGGATTAGGGCATTTACATGGAAAATGCGTCCCTAGTTACGGAATTTTTAGTTTACGAGACTACTTCCAGAGCCAAATAATTTCGTAAGTAGAGGTCCCACTATAGTTCATTGCTTGTCATCCGTGAACTTGAAATACAGTGATCCCTCACTACTTGGCGCTTCAAAAATCGTGCCCTCAGTCCATTACGGATTTTTGTTCAATTGAAAAATAAATAAATATTTGCAGTATTTTATAAAGCTGTGCCGATCCGATCACGTAGTCCAGTGGTCTCCAAACTATTCCACATAGGGCTGCAGTGGGCGCAGGATTTCATTCCAACAAAACAAGACGACCCCTTTGCACCAATCTGGTGTCATACAACTGTAATCAGTTGATTGCAGTCAGGTGCTGCTTGTTTTAGTAGAAACTTAATTGGTTAAACTGTCGGTACTCGATCGGTTGGAACGAAAACCAGGACCCACAGCGGCCCTTGACGACCGGTTTGGAGACCCCTGACGTAGTCCCTCACTCTCGCTCCTGCCGCTTTTCTTGGTCAGATAGTGCACTGGAGTTGCTTATTAAAATAAACTATGATTGACAGAAGTTTAGGATGAATCTTGCCAGAGATGCTTGGAAGCGGAAACTTCAAAGCACCGCATGCTTCAATCATCGTTTCACTTGTTAAACAGTTCCTGTGGCAACTCATTGTTTGTAAGTGAGCAGATATAAGTGGACTCACTCAATGAAACACTCAATAAAGATTTTCTACTTATGTATCTCTTTCTAATGCTAAATCGGAATAAATACATTGAACACAAAAAAAAAAAAAAAATTGGGGGGGGGCACTACTCCGGGATTTTTCCTTTTTCGCGACGGGTTCTGGTCCCCATCAAGCGCGAAAAACGAGGGATCATTGTACTGTTAACTTCTTCCGATAACAACTCAAGCTAAGCAGTGAATATGTACAGTATCACTTCTTACACCAATTGGACGCATCTTGGATATTTCCAATAAGTGTACGAAAATGCTAATGCCTTCTACATTTTAAGCAAGTAGTTTGGGATAGTACACAGGAAAAACAGTGACGTGATGGACTAGGACAAGATGCAACTCGAATACAAATCCGGGTTTCGTCACCACCGTGGGAACACAACTCAATTTGGAACCGAGGGCTGCCTATAGTTCCTTCTCCAGAGCCCTACACTGTAATCATGTTGGGTTGATTGTACATTTCAAATTTGATTAATTGAGATGAATTCATCACAAAGCCCAATCTCGGTTCCCAGCAGTGTTATCTCTTGAAGTTGTAAGTATCTCACAAGAGACACTTCAATCATTCCCCATTGGCAAAAGTTGATGTTTGCTCATGTGATTATGACCAGACCCTCGTGTGGTTGCATGCAGGACCGGCCTCGTGATGAAAGAAAAACACTCGTGGACTTCTTCACTGCTGGTGTGTTTGCCTGCAGACACAAAAGCACTGGGTGATGATGTATGTGCTCAAAACTTGCACACACGTGCAGGGCTCCCCAATTATCTGCGCACACAAATAGATGCCGCCTAGAAATAGCAGAGCTTACTTGTGTGTTTTGGCTGCTGAGACGGTGGCTGGATTCCGATAGATGTCGGATTAGACAGCAGGAAAGAGACTGAGGGGAAGGGATTAGCACTGATGAGCTACAACTGCGTGTGTGGCGCACCGGTGTATGTGTGTCGCGCCAAGCTACGTGCACAAATGCAAATATTTGTCGGGTTCGGCGGCGTGGTAGGTATGTAGCGATGAGGAAGATTAGTAGGAAACTAAAGGGAGAGAAGGGCTAATTAAAGTCTTTGGCGGGTCAGCGGCTCTGATTTTTGCTGTGTGTAAGCTCGTGTATGTTCGGGAAACAGTCTGTAATCAGCAGACTGAGGCAATGGAGCTTTAATTACTTCATTTCTTTCTATACACATTTGCATACACACACAGGCTGCTCTAAGTGAATGCTGGTGTGTGTGTGTGTGGTCTGCATAGAGGCTCTTCAAACACCACTAACATGCTACCACTCATGTTTGAAGCCTTTTCTACTCTTCTTTGCGTGCATAATAAACCACTTTTATAACAGGAAAACACACCCATGCTGCGCGTGTCATGCGACCTTGACAATTGATGTGAAGCAAAAGAAAAATGACTGAAGAGATTTACTTCATGCATAAACCCACTGTCCAGGGTTAGGGTTAACAATAGTAATAGAATTGGAGTTGGAAAATAACTCATTGGGTGCCAGTGACTGCAATAGTCATTCACTACCAGCGCTTACAGTTCAAAGTGGTTGGAAGTCTATAGCCATTAATGGCACCCACACTTGTAATGCAAACTAGGTTTTTAGAGCGGAGGGTCCTCAAGTGGTTCTGCATGTTACCTCCAAAGTCCTGAAACTTTATAATTTAAAGAAAACATTTGTTTAAACTGGCAGTGAATGATCATATGTCATTGACATTTATGGCAAAAGATGTCCAATTCATTTGAACTTGGTGGGCAGGCAGCGAATGAGCGGCCCTTATAGCCACTTTCGGACTATAGGAACCTGAGAACCTGCTTCCTAACTATACACAAGTTTCCTGAGCGAAAATTGAAAAGGGATACATGTAAGTTTGAACATAATTAAAATAATTCACTTAATAATGGTAGGGTCTATTCTATCCTTACAACATATGGGAAGACAATCTAAATTGGCGCTTTTGGGCATGGTAACCATGTAGTTAAATGCGCTATATAAGTACTGTCCATTTACCATTTGCCATATAACTGAACTCATTATATAATGCATATAAGGTGGCTTAAAAGTTGGTGGGGACAATTTCATCATCCCGGAAAAGTTGGTAGTGTTATGTCCCTACTAGGAGTGGGAACTTCTTGGAACCTCACGGTACGATACGATACGATTTGCGATACAAAGCTCACGATAATGATGATCTGATGATATGACGATGCAACGATTATCGATACATTAGTCAGGAAATCATTCTAGGATTTTCTACAAACAACTAATAAACAGAAAAACAAGTTTCTGCAGTGAATTGGAATGAGTTTATCGCTTGTAGACGTCCAATCCATTTGAAGTGGGAGGGTGGCAGCGAATGAACATTCGTTCATTCGCTGCCATCCCTCCCACCTCAAACGGATTGAACGTCTATGGCCGTCAGTGGCAGCCAATGCCAGGCAATGAGGTAATTTTGGGCCATTTAAGGTCATTTACCTGTTGATTTTCAGTTACTTCCTGTTGATTTTGGGGTATTTTATGGCTCACTTACTGTTTATTTTGAGTTACAGAACAGGAAGTGACCAGGGAATCACAGTGACTCAAACTCAACAGGAAATGACCTGTAAATGCCCTAAAATGAACAGCAAGTGACCTGTAAATGCCCTGAAAATCGGACCGAATGACTGAATGCTCCGGTTTTGAATGAACGAACGTTCCCAGTCTAAATGGACTTGGCGTCGAGCACCATCAATGGCAGCCTTAGAGATAACTGAGACACCATTATGGTGGAAAATTTTGGTAGCAACTTGATGGTTTCTTTCTTTTTTTTTTTTTTTTTTTTTTTCTTTTTACACATTGACACCTTTTTAAAACGATATCTCGATTCTTGACAGGAGCATATCGATAACCTTTTGGGATACAAAGTATCATGATATATCACCATTTCAATAATTTGTCACACCCTTAGTCTCTTTGCAAATCTACGCCCTTGAGTATAGGGTAGTTTAAAAAAAAAAAAAAAAAGGCTGCTCCTTGAGACGCGCGAGTATGGAAGGGGCGTAGCGGCTGATTTGCTGATTTTAGTGAGTAACCAAACACCTACGTTATTGAGTTCCTACGACTCCACTCAGTCGCTACCCCAGAACTGAAATGGTTCTCAGAACTTGTGTTCCTGGTCCCTGGTTCCTACATGCGCGAACACGCAAAATGACGTCATCGTCAGTGGCGCCTCCAGAAATTTTTCATAGGGGTGGCCAGATGGGGCCACGTAAAATCTTGGAGTGGCCAAAACTAAAAGCCATAATTTCAGGTTTTCATTATATTGTTGCAGTAAAAAGGTCAGGGGAAAACTATCAGAAAGACTTAAGGACACGGCTACTGATATACTTTGGTGTATTGTGTAATATTTGATGTTACTAATGATTTAATGTGCATAGTCCATAACTGTCCAGTTAACATTTTGAGTTCCACAACAATTCTGTCTAATTGTGTTATGTATATATTAGGCATAAGGTGTACATTTAACTAGGGCTGTCAAATTAATCGAGCTAATCACAGCTTAAAAATTGATTAATCATAATTAATCGCAATTCAGACCATCTCTAAAATATGCCATATTTTTCTGTAAATTATTGTTGGAATGGAAAGATAAGACAAGACGGATATATACATTCAACATACTGTACATAAGTACTGTATTTGTTTGTTATAACAATAAATCCACAAGATGGCATTAACATTATTAATTCTTTCTGTGAAAGGGATCCACGGATGGAAAGACTTGTAATTCTTAAAGGATAAATGTGAGTTTGTATATTGTGACTAAATATTGCCATCTAGCGTGTGCAACCATGACTGTGTGTGGTGGCCGCAAATGCTATATCTTCTCTGCGTTGGGTACACTACAGGGTGTTAAGAAAAAGATCAACTCCTGTCATTCTTCCCCACGTCGCTTCCCACAATATTTATAGTAGCTGTGGGAGAGATGACAAAGCTTTTGCCAATTAAAAGCACGGCCCCAATGAATGCTTGTATCTACTCCACTCACTTGACACTGCCTCTTATCTCTGTATATAAGTAAAACGGCGCCATTGTAGGCTGTTTGCGGCAATGCGTGAATGAGTCGTACCGCGAATGTGTTAATTGCGATAAATATTTTCACGTGATTAATTAAAATTACTTAATTACCGCCCGTTAACACTATAAATTTGACAGCCCTACATTTAACAAAACAAAATAAATGCATTCATTTGGGATTAAATCCATAACTGATGCTACAACAATCTAACGATATACTGGCAAGCGGGGTGGCCAGTGAGGTGGCCAACCAATTTATAGAGGTGGCCGTGGCCACCCCTGGCCACTCCCTGGTGGCGCCACTGGTCATCGTTCTACGAACTGCTGATAGTTTCTACAGTGCAAAAGCGGCTTTAGTTAGTGTGCTGGCTCAATAATCACAATAAAGTGGCATTTACTTTGTCTACACAGTAAAATAAGTGTGTAAACACTTGATTTAATCAACACCCTATGGTGACTTCTGCGGTTTTTGTTTTGTGTGGGTGTGTGTGTTTGTGTGTGTAGCCTCACAATGAGTGTGATGACAGATACCAGTCCGCTTGGCCTGCTGCTGTGTGACAAGCTCCATCCTTTGTTTTGTGTGGGTGTGTGTCCCCTCATGTTTGTTGTGCACACCCTTGAAAGATGATGAAAGTGTACACAAGCAAGTTGGGTGGGCTCCGGTTGTGTGTGTGTGTGTATGTTGGAAAGCTGTCAGTTTTTTTTTTTCCTTTCTTTCCAGTAGATTTGCGAGAAACGATTGATCAATACTTAATGAGATGTAAAGTGAACAGCCGCAGACCCGGAGGCCGGGATCCTAAACGCTTCTCATGTGTGCGTGTGTGATTACGGTAATGTCACGATCAATAGGACTGAGTGTCGACTGATATCTTTTTAACTGTGAAAATGGTTTACAGCCTCTTAAAATGCCACTGAAAGCATTTAAAAACCATTTTAGAAGTAGTGTCACTAGAGCATCCATCAATCAAACTGAACCCATGAGTCGTATCATTTCCATAATTATAAAGTGAAATGAGATGATGTTTATTTGTAAATACAATATCTTTGTGCCGTTGCCAGGTGACAATTCATAGACCTAATTAGGAATGATTTATTGAAGAGACTAAACATTAGTTGAAGGGCTATCCGTATTTAAGTCATTACACATTTTGGGAACCTCCCAAAGCTTCTCGGCAATTGAGGAGCATGTTTATTCCAAACTAAGCAAGGACTAAACATCGCAAATCACATTTTATCACAGGGGTCTTTAATGGTAGTGTTTGTAGGACGAGGCCGCAAATTGTTATAATTGTATGAGCACGAAATTACAAGGACCCAAATTGACAACAGCAAAATTAGAGGTGGCTCACAATAGACATTGCTGTATTGTTTGTATTCTTGAGTAGGGATGTTGTGAAGAAAGTGGTCGATTGCGTGCAGCTGTTTGTTGATTTTAATCGTTTCTTTTTAGAAAAAAATGTGGCAACATTGAGTGAGTGCAAAGCTTATTTGGCTGCCCTAAGTAGGGTTTGTAGGTCCTGCTGCGTTTAAAACTCCCAGCAAATGAAAATGAAAATAAAGAAAACAAAGGCTGGAGACTGAAATGACACCTGGCACATTTCTTAAAGTGCAGCTTCTCAATTAGATGCTTGAGGTTGCTTTTTTTCTGACCCTGTGTGTTTTTATCCAGCAGGTTTGTTGCTATGTGTGGGTGTGTGTTGCCTTCATAAATACTGTAGTTTTCACTAATGCATACAGCTTTTACACGCTTCCAGTGATATCATCAATGCAACACAGATAGAGCTGTCTGAAAAAACGACAGGTTGCAGATTTGTAGCACATTCAGCCGATCACCTTATCTTCTGTCACCGCCAGGGAAAGATTGGAGGCACACAAAAGCATGGCGCATACACCTGTTTTTCCTGCTTTCATCCTTCTCTCCTTCCCACCATCTCACTAAAAGGCACCCAGCTAAAGACTAATTATGACAGCCAATCATTCCTCTCTGCCTGCCCACTACTCTTTCACATTTTCTGTCTTTGAATGCCTCCCGCCTCCAGCTCCAATAGTCACATAATGATGAACTCACTCATTTTTAACCTTGAGGTACAAGTCCATAATGGTATCAAGTGTGTAGGGGGTGGAGGTGTGGTGTCAACATATAGTATAATGTGCATATGTGACTTGATGGCAAAGCATACAAACAAAGTACAGTGGTACCTCTACTTAAGAAATTAATTGGTTGTGGAAGTAGTTTCTTAACTTGAAAATTCTGTAAGTGGAGACGCGTTTTCCATGTAAGTGCCCTAATCCGTTCCAAGTCCCTCAAAATCCAGACATAAAACATTTATAATGCATCAAAACATGTAACACACATGTTACAATTTGATTATTGCACAATAAACATAAAACAAGTTGTGCATAATGTAAAAAAACTAAGAATGGAGTAAAGAATAAAAGTTATTGCAATCATGTAAAGCTATCGAAACACGGGCGAAAAGACGCTGCAAAATACACATACAGTTGAGGTCCCTCTTAGCTAATAGCGTACCGCACGTAACGCGTCACCTTTGCTCATTAATATTCATGACGTTAGCAACTGTTGCTAGAGGGGTCAAACTTATGTTGGTCGCTTATGCTAGATGCATGTAAATAGTGAACGAACGCATACCAAAATGCCAATGAACGCATGACAAATATGAAAAAGATTGCACCTTGTATCAGGAAGTTATTAGTCATTTACTGAATTTGGCACGTTGCCAAAAAAACACCGACTTTGGTACCCCGCCCAGGTCAGGCCCGTGAATGAAAACTCAACATTTTCATAACTTAACGTCTGATAATGTCTCATGAAGAGTCTCGCCAATTTTGAGGAGGATCCAAATAACTGCCTCGGCGCAATGTTCTCAAACGTGCACCCTGGTTTCGACAAAAATGGCATGTTTTTATACATCACTGATTGTTTACTGAGCTAAACCTGCCAATTCTGTCCGAAAATGATGTCCCTGGTGCCAAATTCACTGGTAAAGATGTGGAAGAACATACAAATGTTCAGTTAAAGAGATGGCTTGAGTGTCGAGGGCTGAAAAAGACTGGAAAAAGAGCCGACCTGATCCAGAGGTAGCTTTTTTATCGACACATTTTTTCTTGAATGCTTTGCCTTACGCCACTGACAATGACATTCTCCTGTTTCAGCATACCATCAGCTTACCACCATATACCCTGTCTTTCTTATATATTATATCTTCTGGTTGTCTTACGTCTCTGAGCGTTCTTAGGGCTAATTTATGTATATTGCTATTTTTGTGTAGCGATCGCAAATGCTACTCAGTGACTGCCCACGAACACTTTTAATTTTTTCATTAATAACAAATCTTAATTCAATTAATTCATTTACACTTCCCACTTACAAGGTTGTTTCTTTACAACAGAAAAGGTAAAGCTGTTAAATCTAATGCCTACCTGGAGGCATGAACAGGCTTACTACAAAAAGACCAAGGCCAAACATGGCTTATTTATTTACATATTATAATAAATAGTATTTTAGAAAAATATGCTTACATGACTGTTGCGATATATAAATAAAATTTTAATTTTTTTCCCCCGGTCATTCATTGTCAGACAGAAGCAGCACGGCAAAACGTCACGCTAAAAAAAATTGGTTAAAAATATCAAAATGGCTTACCTTTTCGGGGCAGGCTGTGGCAGGCAATGGTTCAGCCCAAACAAAATGTTTACTGCATATGAAGGTGAATGGCTTCACCTTGCTGGCGTTAAACTGATCTTTTGGATGTCCCCACAAGTTTATCCATTGTTCACAATTTTTCCTTGTTTTGGAGTTTTTGGCTTCGGGAAACGTATGAAGAAAACATCATTCATATGTTGTAATGTCTAGAGTCGTTCCATAGCAGCAGCGTTTACTCGGCATGTTCTTTTTTGAAAGATTACCGGCAGAAAACAAGCAGTACTAGCATGCAGATATGCGAGCGCGCTTCATTGTTGACCGCCTTCCGGTTTACGATAGTGACGTCACACAGCTTTGCGGTCTAAAAATAGCATTAGTGTGGTGCGCTATTGAATACCAGGAATGCTAGGCAATAGCCAGTGGCATAGCAGCTATGTTACGTTCAGCTGCATGTAACAGCCATACTGTATTTTTTCCTTTTGTATCCTGAAATCTCTTTTGTAACAATAGGCAATATTTTCCCTGTTGAGGTGTGTCTTAATCAGAAAATTCTGTATGTAGAGACGTTTATAAGTAGAGGTATCACTGTTCATATCAAACAATCGGTCTAAGCATTTTAATATCACCATGTTTTTCTAATAGTATGTCAGTCAGGGATGTAAAAAAATAATTGCCTTAATTATCTTTGAAAGTTAGTCCTTCAATATTCCATTCAACATTTGTTAAAATGCCACATTGTTTAAAAAAAAGAATCATCTTAAATCAGTGTTTGCTTGTTGTCAGTGGAGATATTGTGTGGCAGCAGGATGGACTTGTGTGCTTCACAAACCTCCTGTGTGGAGTTTGTATTTCCTCTCGGTGTTTGTGTGGGTTTTCTGTGGCTATAGCAGACTTCCAAAAACATGCTAAGGTTTATTGGAAGCTAGAATGTCGATAAGTATTCATGTGAGTCTAAATACATGTTTGTCCATTTGTGCTTTGAGATTGACAGGCGAGAAGACCTCGTATCAAACTGTACAACAAAAAAGATTCCCTTCATGTGAAAGATAATCAAATAGTCTAAATAAGCAATCACGAATTTCTTAGAACTACGACTGTCATTCAAAACGTTTATCATCTGACACAAATATTGCAACATTACCGAAAAGAATAAATGGCATGAAGCATTGATGCGCCATAACTTCCACTAAAAACTAATATGCCATACACTGGTACCTCTACTTAAGAACATCTCTACATACAGAATTTTCAGGTTAAGACATGCCGCAATGGGAAAATATTGCTTGTTGTTAAGACATTTCAGGATACAAAAGGCAAAAATGCATTATGGCTGGTACTCACATCTGCCACGGTTTACTGAACGTAACATACTTATAACTCTTCTGCCATTGGCTATTGTCTAGCATTCCTGGCATCCAATTTGCGAAGAAGGTATGTGTATGTGTGAATTCCACCGGCCCTTTTCATTCGCCCATCATGTTCCGACAGCTTTACGTGAGTGTATTAACTTTTAGTCTTTACTGTTTTTGTTTTTTGTTTTTTTTACATTATGCACAACTCAGGTTTTATGTTTATTGTGCAATAATCTAATTGTAAGACTCTGGTTTAATGTTTATTGTGCAATAATCTAATTGTAAGATGTATTTGTTACATGTTTTGATACATTTTTACGCATTATAAAAGATTTATGTCTGAGTTTTGGGAGGCTTGGAACGGATTAGGGCATTTACATGGAAAACGCGTCTCTACTTACAGAATTTTCAAGTATTAATACTAATTAGTACTTTTCTATTAGCCATAGATTTGGTGCCATCTTCAGTTGTTACCAAAAATAGGTTACACAAGGGGGAAAAATGTGCATAGGTAAATTTGCAAATTATGAACCCGGAATTTTACCCTAAATATCATGACTGGGATATTGACTGCAGAGCAATGTTCTGAGCGGTCATATTTTGAAGTGATCGGTCATAAATCTGATTAAAGTGGCTTTTAAAGACGTTTGGATCAAAGAAACTGGACCTTCTTGTTTGTCGAGGATGTTTCACATAGAATCATAAGCATTTTCATTTCTAATTTCTAGTTAACACAAAACTGCTCTTTGGTGTCGCTCCCTTTGAATTGGGCACTTTCAATGAGGCACAGCGCAAAGTATGTCTGCCTGTGAGTGCTTTGTGATGGTGGAGAGGCTCACTAGCACCCGCTGGTCAGTAGGAAAAGAAACTCCAGTGCTAGAAGTCAAGTCTCCAAACACAAAAAGCTACAATAAAAAAAAACATCAGAAATAAGCTTGATTTTTCGCTAGTTGATTTTAACAAAGCAAGTGTCGCTAGGATAATTATGATAGTTGACGATTCAACAGCAGAATAAAAATAGAAAAATGCCTCCCATGGATATTAATACGACACCCATGGATATTAATACGACAAGATCACTGAGTCGCTTATTTCCCTGTTAATCAAAAAGGAATTCAGCCTCAAGACAGATTATCCAATCAACATGCAGAGAACCAGAGCGCCCGGGCCAGCTGAGCACAGCCGACTGCCCATAGACCTGCAGATACGTAGAGCGTCCAATGGGCCGGATACTGTACATGCAGCCTTTAGCCAATGACTCGTCTTGTTTCGCTGTAGTGGAACAATATACTCTCAACTGTGGAGAAGCCCCGCTTCGACACTGTTTAAAGGACTGTGAAGCTGCGTGAAGGAATAGAAAGCAAGCCTCATCGTAACCAGTGATAAGAAGCTAACTAAAAAGTTTAGCGTTGTTGGGCATATATTTAATCAATGACAAGTACACACAACAGGATAGGCGGTGTTTGAATTTTGTGGCAGGGGGGAGGGAGGCAAAACATGTTGATGACCCCCGAAACGCAGTGTTTTTCTGTCTTACCTAGTGGAGAAGAAGACGCCGCATGCTTTTTGACTGAATATTCCAGCCATGAATATTTATAATACGTTGAAAATGAGCGTTTTTTTGTTTTTTTTTTTGCCCTCATTTTTGAGGGGAATTCTAGATCAGGCTGCTTAGGACAGCTATGCTTTTGGCCAAGATCGTCGTGCATTGAATATGGTATGCCCGGTGGTGGCTCTGTTGTACAATTAACTTCTTTTGTGGGGCAAACTGAAACGCCACTTACCATTTTGGCGGTGCTCTCTTTCATGGTCCACATCTTCAGTCATTGGTTCTCGCTTAGTAGTTGTTGCTTTTGAAAGCTTAGGTTTGAAAAAAATTATGTATATCCATCTTGCCTCTTCTGTCCTAATGTGGTTTTGGTTAAGAAAAACAAATGACGGTCTATAAGGTGCTAGTCACATGATCGGTTACAAAAAAGAATTTTCACTCATTATTTAAAAAATAATAATAAATAAATGTTTATTTCATTCATTTTTGTTGTTTGTTTTATTTCTTTACAACTTTTATAGACAACAATTTACCAGCAAAGTCTTAATTTTAAATTTACATATAGGAAAGTCAATTTTTGGCCAACAGGGGGACTATGTCCCTCTTAATCTCCACGTATGCACAACAGTATACATTTGATCACTTATTTTTTGACATTTTGGTGGAAGCTGAGCTTCTCTTGTAATCTTAGAGCAATCGCCACTGATAGCCACATTTACACCTGTTCAAAACCTAGCAGAAATTAGACGTTTTTCTTGAAGGAATTTGCATGTCTTGCAAGCAAGTTACAATATTTGTCAATTGCTTCATGTTTCCCATATGGTCTCATCAGTCCTCTGCAAACCTTCTAACTTTCTGAAGGTATTTTTTTCTCTGTCAAAAGCAAGAACCCTATTGATTTTTGTAATGTATCCAGCACAAGAGGAGGAGGTAGCTGGTGCACACACACTGCACACTTGAGCTGAGAGGCAATTGCACTGTAATAAAATCTATAAGGTGATGGGGGTGGAGTGGGAGGGGTTTAATCCTTACTCCCATCCACCTTTTGGACGCCACCGCCTCCTCTTTCTTCTGCTGCTTGGCTCACTCTCTTCCCTTGTTCCCCTTCTCGTCCACGGGCTCGCAATGATAAATGAGTCAATTATGTGCGTGTGTGTGCGCGTGTGCGTGAAAAGGGAGCTGATGGGGCTGTTATTACCTGTTGCTGCTGGGGGGTGGGGAAGTAATGTTGCCGTATTAATCATATTCTAATTTTCCTCCTCCATGTAACTCAACCGCCAGACACACATCATCAGTGCGCACACACAATGCACTACACACCCCTACTCCCCCATCAATCTATTTGCCGCCTGCAAACAAATCAGTGTAAACTGACCCAAAACATCCCTCTCTGGGGAAAGAGGGAGGCTGCACTTTGCTACATGAGATGCAAGGCATGTGTGCGTGTGTGCACTTGTTGAGAATTGTGCGTGTATGTCCTTCTGCAAATCTGGCCAAAAGCATTATCCAATTTTAGGGGACATGAGGGACCTGTTGGGCCGTGTGGTGAGGCAGGCACACAGAGATATGGGACGCAAGGGAGTGGTGTTTGGCCGGCTCATCTGTGGTGTGTGTATGTGTGTATCTTCCATTCAGGAACGCGCATTCAGCAGAAGAGTGGTAATTAGAGGCATGGGCGTATTTGTAGCCCTTTTAGTGGGCGGGGGAGTGCAGATTGTATATTGTTCTGTAAATTATCTGACATAGGCTAGTTTGTACAAAGGATTAATAGGGTCATTTTTTTAACAAGTACAGATGCACAGTAATCGGCATGAATAGTGGCGCCATTATCGTACCTTTCTATGTGGAGTTTTATTGTACATCTGAGGGGGAAAAAACAAACATTTGATGACAAATAGGTCACACTGGATGAAAAATAAAGAGTGACACATTGCATTGGTGTCAGGCCAGTGTGACTTTTCTATTTCACCTCTGCTGAGAAGTGCTAATGGCCTGTCATCACCTTTGCCTCCGGCTCTATTCCCCACAGTGCTTGTGGTACATGATCAAGAGGCGAGAGAGTCTTTTGTTGCCAATTGAGTTGTGCTTTTTTTTTTTTTTAAATAATCCAAACTGTAGATATTAACAGGTGCTTTCCCTCCTGCTCCTTGTCGTTTCCTCTCGTTGCAGTTTGAAGCTGGAATGTGAGAAACTGGCCACCGAAAAGACTGAGATCCAGAGACACTACGTTATGGTGAGCCAAGTCTTCCAAGTCCTTTTCATGTGCTAGCAGCTGCTAAACACCCACCAGAAACCACACGCGAGACCACACACACACTTCTGTACTCACTCGTTCCATCGGGGAGTAAACAGGATTTACATAGGTTTGTGCGCGACATGATCTTCTCGGCTAAACAAACCGTGTGCATTTATCTTATGGACACGTGGAAACTTTCTTAGGCTGTATTTTATTAGACGTTTGCTGGGCTTCATCAGACTCATTCCTTTAAATATCCCTTTGTGTTCATCTAGAATTTTTTAGGGAAGTGGTTATATAATTTTTCAAAAGACACCAATTTGTCTCAATTAAAATGATAATTTAAATTTTTTAAACTGTAATTCTTCCGTCAAGGACTAACCCTTACAAGTGGTTTCCTTACAGCTGATTATATCGCTCCACGCATAAGCAAAAAAAAAGTAAAACTCTGTGTCTGCTCACACAGCAAAATTTTAAGAGGAAACCAACAGGATGTACACCTTTTAAAATGAAAGTACAAAATGAAACACCTTAGTTAAAGCAACACTAGCAAACTTTTCAACCTTAATAAAATATTTTCATAATACTTGTGATATGTCGACTGAAAACTAGTTGAATAAAACCTTTTTTATATCTTGAATGGGTCTGAATTGCTTTTACCGGCACTAATAAACTTTGAGGAGGGTGGCAGGAACCGCGCCACACAAAAAAACTACAAATGTGCTGACTGCTTTACGGCATACGTCACTTCCCCCTTTCACCATTCATTATAAAGACAGACTCGAGAATGAACATTGGTCCAGCTGTCAATTGCAGGCACGATGCCCGCCCCCTTCACACTAGCCACACGGTTGCTAACTGTCATATGCTATTGTTTAGCCACAACTGGTTTTATTACTTTATTACTATTCGTCCTTCACACAGCCGTTGGAAACAGATATGTTGTATAATCCTTCTGCAGGTGACCAGGATATCATGATTTTACGACACTGTGCGGGTGTGCGCTGACTGGACCTCATAGGAAAACTTCCTTAAGGCAAAACACTACCGCTTTTGTTCACCGGCGATGCTAAAATCGGCCAAAACTGAAAAGTTATGTAGTGTTGCTTTAAGTAAAAAGTAAAAACAGGATTCCTTCAAACTAAAAGTAGATTATATTGTTCTCTTTCATTTCCATGTACGGCAAGAGACATCTAATCCATTTTGACTGATCGCTGCCAGCCCCTCCCTGTCAAAATGGATTGGGCGTTTATGGCCATTAAATCCAGCTGATTAGTTAATTTATGAAAAACCCTAAAGCCTTTAAAGCATATAGGTGTCCATCCGTTTCCTTAGTTCCACTGTTGTAAGTAGGCATGTGCCGGTATGATATTCTGACGATATGATAATCTCAAGCCAAAATATCACTGTTTCACAGCATTGCAATTAAAGCTCCAAAATGTATTACTTTGGGATATCTGGGTTTAAAAAAATACAAAAAATATCAATTGAACAGATTTTTTATTTTTCAAACATATTAGCAAATTGGGACATAACTATAATGTAGAAAAAAAAATCTTAATAAAATTAAAACAAATACAGTCCTTTAGGTGAGCCTAAACCCACAGCCACAGCTCAACATTATTGCCACCAGAACAAAAATAATTGAATTATTTTCCATAAAAAGCAAGTGTGTATGACTCGTATCATGTTTACACTATACACACTCTTTCTCAACACAGACAGTTGCCAGAGAGAAAAAAACCCTAGTTTTACCACCGCTAGACACACTAAACATAGTGGAGTTAACTCCCGTAGCTGGTGGGAAACGTTCATGACAAGTGTTTGCTAACCATTCATTTTGTATAAATGTGAAATCATATTGGAGGTATTGCCTCCTCGGCAGTCACCCTCCGCATACGTTTTTTTCATGTCGGTTGGCCCTCCTATAAGCCGCGGCTGTATGTAACTTTTCTGTAGCCGAAGTATTCCCATATCAGCGATTTCATTTTCTTTAATGGGAGGAAAAAGTTCAGGAGTTTCACCTCCTCCAGCCATCTTTTTGCACAGCTGACTCACTGACATTGAGCAACAACTGGTGGGGGAGGGTTGAGTCTTGCAGCTGCAAGCCAAAGGTTTCTCCATGCTTTTTTGTGATATAAAAATTAGGGCTGCAGCTATCGAATATTTTAGTAACTGAGTAATCGACTGAAAATTCTATCGATTAATCGAGTAATCGGATAAAACATTTTTTTTAGATAAAGAGCAATTATACATATACAGTACATAAGGAAAAAAAGACATTTAATCTAATATTGACCATTTTCAGTCAATCAATTTCTTTATTTTTGATGTACATTGTTGAAAACAGCCAACAATTGCATCTAAGATGTGACTAGAAAAAGAAATTCACTGCTTTCACTCAAAAAAACTTCTAGACCTTATATATATAATATATATATATATATTTACACACACGTGTGTGTATATATATACCTGTATATATATATATTAAAAAAAATTCTTACCTAAAAATGTAATTACGCTTGATAGCACACATCACTTGAAAGCTACGTCTTTTTCCCACGTCTTTCAATTTAGTTTCCATTTGTGTCAAGCTATTTTTAAGTTCAGTTTTGAGTCAGTCTAAACTGTAAGTACTGGTATGATTTTGAGTTTTTGCAGTGTTCAAAATAAATGTATGATACCTGTTGTATTGGAGCACATTTATTCAGCAATACCTACAGAGCTAGAAATGACAGTTACCTTTATTATGTTTTAATTTTACACCCTCATCACTCTACAGCGCTGTGTTTTTACAGATTAAATAAAGCCTTATGTAGGACACGTTAGCCACGCATCGGCAGTGGTCAAAATCAATAGAAACCTAGCCCTCCGAAGGGCTAATGTTACGTGAGCATGTGACAGTAACGTTATATTTATTAGCGATGAGAAGTCTACCGCTTAAAGATGGCGGCTGTTTACTAACGCTGCCCAGACGCGGCCGAGTCTGTCATTGCGCATCTAGTCCTAAATGCATGCGATATCTATGAGACGCATCGGACACTACCTGCTACCAAACTAGCATCATGCGGGCGTAGTTTTTAGCAACGTTGGCGTAGTTTGTAGCTGCTGTCGGCTGCGGTAAGTTTTTTTTTTTTCTTTTTTTTTTTTTTCTTGCTTTTTCCTCTATGCACGTAACGTCAGCGCGTTGTCCCGCATTAAAAGTAGTCCGGACAAAACGGGATGCTTAGAGTTGGCATAATTAAACGATTCCTCGAGGTGAACAAAATTACTCGGATCCGTTTTTAAACTCGAGTTACTCGAGTTGCTCAAATATTCGTTTCAGCTCTAATAAAAATAGATAATACCTTAAAGACGGTATGACGGAAAATTTTTCGATTTTGAAACCTTGATGTTTTCATACCACGGTATACCTTAAAACTGGTAATCGGCATATGTCTAATTGTAAGTAGTAGTTTGACTGTTACTGTGTGGTCAATGTAAAAACAACTAATTTTTAGAGCAACTCTGGTTCGTCTGTGGCCGTCAATGGCAGCCAATGAGTTAATTGCTTGCTAACATGCTTGTGAAATTTTGTAAAACTGTCGATCATAGCACTTAGACTGCTCAGATTACTCTGATGTCAACCCAATGCCTCCTACCACTCCCAATCAATGTGCCAACTTCACTGAACTGGTCTGAAAATTAATTTATTACGACAAAAAAGACCACCATTTTCACCTGATTGACATTGCTGTAAAGTGACAGGCAGAACAATTAAATATTCGTCAATTCGCCGACAGAAAGCACATTGACCTGTGTTGTCCACCTGTTACCATTAAAATGGCATAAATAATTATTTTGTGTTTAACAAAACAGCCCGAGCTTTCACACAGAATAAATGTAATTGTGAGGAAATTGAGGGTATGCCATTAGATTTTTTAAATGTAACATATGTGCCTTGGCCCAATAGAGGTTAGGAAATTCTTGTTTAGATGGTAGCCCAGTTATGACTCATTTTGGCTACGCAGCAGCGTCTGTCCGTTCACACTCAGGATTGGCTTTAATAATAATGTGCTATTTGATTTGATGTGTGAAATTGATTATTAAAGAATAGCAACTTGAAGCAACTAAGGCAAAATGTATTGCTTTACACCATTCTTGATCTTAGAAGTGAGGTCGCAGCCAAAAATGGTCAAAGAATTGCACAAATATGGAAATATCGGTACTAAAACAAATGAGGCGCATGCAGTTTTGAGGTTAATGTGCGTCTGCACTTGGCTGCGCTGCGGCGCTACCATTAGGGTAACGTTATGTGAAAATTTGGGTCCGTTCAGTCAGCGGGAACTCTGCCTGCCATCTGAACCCCTCGCCACCACAGCTGAACCGGCGCCAGCTGCCAAGAACCCACTTGGCCCTGCCAAAAACACTATGTGGCATTCTTGGCACTGAGCTGGGAATTGTGTATCTGTTGGGGAGGGTGGAAGGGATGATGGTTGAAGTTTTGGCTCTCACTAAGAAAATGGGGTAGGGGGGTGGATGGGGGTAGGTGAGGTCTCCTCTCCTGGCGGCTGATTTGGGTGGGAGTTTGGGTGTTGCTAAGCAACAGGCGAAACTTGGCACACCAACTGTCAAGCGGAGCTGCCAGCTGCCAGGAAAGGCATCTTTTATGGAAGCACAGACAAACAGCAACACATACACGTACACACCTGCATGTGCGCACACACACTCACTCAAATTGTGCCAAGAAAGATGTCTGCAGAGAGACAGCCCCCTGCCCATCTCCTCCTTCCAGCCTGCCAGAATGTTCTGGCTCTCCAACTTGCCAATCTCCTCTCTGAAAAGCAAATGTCAGCCTGTCACTTTGCGAAGCAGCCGACTTTAAAATACTTTCCTTTTTCCATCCAGAGAGAGAGAGCGAGAGAGGGAGGAGTGCCACCTGTCTCTTATTGGCTCCCCTCTCTCTCCTGTGGTCCTCTTAGGAGTCAGAAGGTCCAAATAGCTCAAATTAGATGTGATTATTGCAACCGGCCGACAATATGTATTCCTTCCGTGGTGGTACTCACCTTGAGGCCTCCCAGATGTCCTTCAGTCTCGTTTTTGGAGTACTAATGACTTTCAGTGTCTGAGGTTATATTAGAAAAATAAAATAATAATAACATTTTTTTATTTTTAAATATTGACGTTCAAAGTTGTTGTGCCTTGTGTGTGTATAGGCACTGTCCGTCTTAATGCCCTATGAAATTGTTACTAGTTGTAAATGTGGTTGTGAATGTTTCCCAAATGCGTGTGGAAATATGTATCATTCTCTGATTAAACCAATGTTAAATCTTTGGCCATAATTCCAAAAAGTTGTTTGGCCCAAACTAGTATCATAGCATTGAGCAAAAATATTATTTATGGTTTCATATTAAATATGGTTTCGCAGTATCTTGGCATTGTTGCTCAAAAATGGAAGGTAACATTTTCTGTTAATGCAATCGTTCCTTTTTATACAACATAGACTGTTGAATATTACGTGCATTCGTAATGAAAACGAAGAATTGGATTAAAAGTGATTCAAAAGAAATCAAAATGCTGTACAATAGGCCTGCACAATATATCGTTCGAACATCGCCAACATCCACATCGCAATGTGCGCCTGCACAATAGTCCCATTGCAGTACGTGTGGGTTTTTTTTTTTAATGTAAGGTTTCGTTTTGCTTCAAAAAAGCAGCAATTGTGCAGGGCTTCCTGGATCCCTTTTATATACACTAATCATTCACAAAAAGAAAAAAAATCTTTAGCCTGGTTTAAACGGTATTATAATATAAATACTAGAGATGTCCTGATCGCAAATTTTTGCACCCTAGTCCAAGTCACCCGATTTTTAGAATCTGCCAATACCAAAGTCCCAAGCTGATACGGATTTTTTTTTTTTTTTTTTTTTTTACTTTGATGCTCACACTGTCGAGAACAGCCTCTCACTTACACAGTGAATGAGTTGCCACAGTACACTTCAGACTGGGCTGCAAGTTTTACGATGATTAACACATTTGTGCCTTTCATCGTAGGCTCCGGCTCGATCAAAGCTGCAAACCTGTCAATAATCGTTAAATTTAAGTACAAACGCCAGCTGCACTGGTGACTAAGGGGCAGTTTACATGGTGACGCTCTGAGAATATGACAAATTTCATATTTGCATTGAGGACCTTTCGTTTTTTTTTGTAATGGGCCATAGAAATAAATTGGTTGATCGATTGATTATATGGTTCCATCTCCATTCGAACAATGTCGCAATTCCGCGTGAAAACGATGTACAGTGTATCACAAAAATGAGTACCCCCCCTCAAATTTCTGCAGATATTTAAGTATATCTTTTCATGGGACAACACTGAAACAAATGACACTTTGACACAATGAAAAGTACCGGTAGTCTGTGTGCAGCTTATAAAATAGAGTTAATTTATTTTCACCTCAAAATAACTCATAGCCATCTAAACCCCTGGCAACAAAAGTGAGTACACCCATTAAAAACTACGTACATCCCTGTATGGTCTGAGCACTAACAGGCTGACCCCCCTCCTCTTCAATCTCTGCAGCAATGCTGATAGCAGTCCTGTAACGAGTCACATGACATTTTGGAGGGAAAATGACAAGCAGCACTCAATTTGGACATTTAGGGATGTATGTAGTTTCTAAGGGCTGTACTAACTTATGTTGCCAGGGGTTTAGATTTTAATGGCTATATTTTGAGTTATTTTGAGAGGAAATTAAATGAACCCTATTATATAAGCGGCACACAGACTACTCTTCATTGTGTCAAAGTGTCATTTTGTCAGTGTTGTCACATGAAAAGATATAAATATCTGCAGAAATGCGATGGGTGTACTCACTTTTGTGATATACTGTAGTTTTCATGCCAGGCCATAGGGGGTAGTGCAGATTTACAAGGTGACAGCCAATGATGTCCATTGACACCAACAACCTTCTCAGCCCAGAAGACAACATACTCACTTGACGATAACATGCCCACTCCAAGCAATGGCATTTTTCTTTTGCTCCAAAAGGCACAAAAATGGAAACATATTTAAATTGAAAATATTATAAAAACAGTAAATTAAAGCCGAGGCACCACCATGTTTGCTGTTTATGTTTAGTAGCAGCTCTGCGCACGCCCAAAGTGACGTGCGAGTGCTGACGTCATGGGCGCGAGAGCTTTCCATTGATATGGTTGGGGAGCAAGCCCCGCACTCGAATTCTTTCACTTTGGAGCCTGGAATCAAAGGTTTGCGTCTTCGCCTTCCGTTTTCGCCAACATCATATAAAGGCGAGGCCATTCCGCAACACAACCATTGTGTCTTGGTGTTGCAGAGTCTCCATGTAAACTGCCCCTAAGAAAAAAAAAGTTTGGTCGCACTGCTGAGCAGGAGGGAAGGTGAGAGGGGGGGAAAAAATCCTTTTCACCCGATTCTGATCCTCTGAAAAATGGTGCGATCGGCCCGATTTTTGATCACGTGATCGGATCGGGACATCTCGAATGAATACAATGTGGTCATCGTGAGTCTTCCCAAGCATAGCTATTGAAGTCATTTGGTGAAAATTCTTCTAGTTTTAATATCACAATACATCGCAACCCCCCCGGAAGAGACTGTCAGTTTTTTCCGATGTTGTTCAGCCCTACTGTACAACAGTTAAATTCATCATGAAGTCCCGTCATTTTCTTGTGTTTCATGCATAAGATATGTCAATGAGGGTGTGACTGGGTTGGAGTTTATCATATATGTTGTTTGTGATTTGATCGCAACTGCTTTTGTTAGTCAAACCACTCTGCAAACGAGAAGATTTCAAATCAGTGATGGTGTCACGTCACACCAAACCTCATTATGCAAGTACCTACTCACTTTGTGGTTACAGAACACCCATTTCACGATGCCCACATGAGGTCTTCAGCCTAGTGTATCACATTTGATAGACTCCGAATTTCATTATTTTGAGACTAATTTAGAATTTTGAAATTAAAAAAAAAAAAAAAAAATGGATTCAAGTCAAAACATGCATCTGCAGGTTCCATGAGAAAAAAATATATCAGGATTTAGCTAGGGTTATAGGTATTAGAACGCTTATTACTAGGGTTGTTCCGATCATGTTTTTTTGCTCCCGATCCGATCCCGATCGTTTTAGTTTGAGTATCTGCCGATCCCGATATTTCCCAATCCGATTGCATTTTTTTTGCTCCCGATTCAATTCCAATCATTCCCGATAATTTTTCCCGATCATATACATTTTGGCAATGCATTAAGAAAAAAAAACGAATAAAACTCGGACGAATATATACATTCAACATACAGTACATAAGTACTGTATTTGTTTATTATGACAATAAATCAAGATGGCATTTACATTATTAACATTCTTTCTGTGAGAGGGATCCACGGATAGAAAGACTTAGAATTCTTAAAGGATAAATGTGACTTTGTATATTGTGACTAAATATTGCCATCTAGTGTATTTATTGAGCTGTCAGTAAATGATACTGCAGCCATTTAACTTCTGCCCAAATGCATGATGGGAAGTGCAACCATGACTGTGCGTAGGGCCACCAATTGATATATCTTCTCTGCGTTGGGAAAGAACATAGGGTGTTAAGAAAATGATCAACTACTACCTTTCTTCCCCACATTGCCTCCCATGTTATTTTTAATTGCTGAGAGAGGTATTGTAAGGCTTTAGCCACATAAAAAATGGCTCCAAAGGCTGTCAAAATTCTCTCTACTCATTATACGCTGCATTTTAGCGCTATCGATAGGTAAAACGGCATCTTTATAGATTGAATGCGACAATGCGTGAGTGGGTCATGCAGCGCATGCGTTAATTACTGAACGTGATTAATTAGAAAAAATTAATTGCCGCCGTTAACGCAATAAATTTGGTAGCCCTACTTTAAGCCAAAACTACTCTGGATGAGTGTAAGACATTTTGTCTGTAACGTTAAATACAATTAGAAAATGATTTAAATAAAAAAAATATATATTAAAAAAAGGCATGTCCGATATTTTTTTTGCCGATTCCGATACTTAGAAAATGACGTGATCGGACCCGATCGATCGGGACATCTTTACTAATTACACATATTCATTTCGATTTTTCTTTTTCTACAAATTTGAAAAAAAGTACCATTAGGACCTTATTTTTTAAGTTTTGGGAGTTTAAGTTTCGCTGACAATTGCTTCATGTTGCAGGTTAATATTAACTCCCGGACACACCCGCTCGTTAAAACAGGCGAATAGTTTAAATTTAAACATTACATATTCAATTTGGATGCAGTCAGCCACATATTCAACCTATGAAATCATGGTAATAATTTGTTAACTGTGAACTGTTTGTGTGTTGCAGTATTACGAGATGTCCTACGGCCTTAACATCGAAATGCACAAACAGGTGAGAAGGACGTCACAGTTGTCTTTTTTCGTGGAATGTCACTTCCTGTCCTTTCCTTCTGACATGTTTCCTTTCTCAATGTAATGTCAATCCTTCCACAAAGGCGTTTAATAGGAATCCCACGTGGAATTCATTCCCCCAAAAGAGAAGAAAATTCCTTCGTACCTTTTACAGACCTGTCTGTCATCACTCCTTGTTTCATTTCTTTTGTCGACTTTTTGTTTTTGCCTGTAATTCTCTATTTCTTTTTGCATCCTGTGTCTCTTTCCATTTGCATTTTATCTTCACTTTCCTTTCTCTTCCTTGCAGACATATACAGTACATGCTGGATTTCACTTTAAATCAGGTCACTGGCTTCCTGCTGTCTACTGTTTCTCTCACTCTCTCCGTTCATCACCATCTCAATCGTTTCACTTTTGACATGTCACAGAATCCCCCTCGCTCTTCACCGCGATGTCGATTTTCCTCCCTCGCCTATCTCCCCTTTTTTTCGTCTATTTCTCCTCGCCCTCCCACATCCTTGCCTCATTGTCACACTTCCTCGCCACCCAATCCTCTCCCATTTCATCAGCCCCCTACCCTTCATACCCCTTTTGTCCTCCCCCCCTTCATCCCCTTTCTCTCGGTTGCTCCTGTCCTTTCCCTCCCCCTCTCCTCCCTCCTGAAGATGTCATTTAGTAGTTGGAGTTCTCTAACAAGAAATCATTGTGTCTCCCCTGGGCAGGCGGGGCCGAGGGATGGTGGGGCTGATGGATTGGGAGGAGGATGGGGGTGTGTTTGGATGGGTGTATGTGGGCAAATAAGAGGAATGAGAGAGTGGGAGTGGAAGAAGAAAAAAGGAGGGGGTGGAAGTTCAGTCCAGCGTCAATAAATCACTTAGGAGGGAATAGGGATGTGTGCGTGCGCGTAAATGTGCGTGTGTGTGTGTACACAAGTTCGCACACACACACACCTCAGCACAGGCTGGCTGTCAACTAGACAAACAGCCTCCAGCCATAATGATGTTGTCATGATCTCTGCATGCATATCATTACCGGCCCTAACGGTCTTGATGCTAAATGTGTTTGTGTGTGTGTGTTTGCATGCGTGCGTGTGCGTGTCGAAGCCTGTAATGCGAATCAATAATCGGCAACGGAGGAATGGATGGAGGCAGACTTGAAATAAACAGAGAGCTTGTTTTTCACGAGACTATTTTTAACTAAAAGCAGATTAAAGGCAATGTTTTTTGCTGGTTTCCACGGCAACGGTTTTTGGAGCCCTAAAACTAGCATTAGGAATAACAGACTTCATGCCAATGTATTTCTAACACGTACAGTTATATCAGTTTATACTAAGGGTGTAACGGTACATGTATTTGTATTGAACCGTTTCGGTACGTGGTGCTCGGTTTGGAACGGAGGCGTACCGAATGAGTTTCTGACGTGATGTAACCCTTACTTTTCGAGGCTGTGAGTCGATCGCGCTACAGTTTCTTTCTGTAGATTATATTTACTCAGTCTTCTCTACTATAATGAGGACCAACACACAGTAAGAAACATCAACGGCGCGACAACATAGCCGGCGCGAGAACGGAGTAAAACGCGGGCGTTAAAGTCAATCAGCCAATGCACACCAGTCGCAGTGCGGCCGCGTGTTAGACGCGCCCCAGAAGCGGCTCAACACGACACACGCGAAAAGAACGGCAGAGTTTATTATTTGACGCAAGACGCGACCCTCCTCCGTCAATACTACTACCAGTAGCTAGGATCTGGCAGACCGGAAGTCACTCGTGTAAAAATACGGTGGATTTGGTCGATTTTCAAACTAATATGCAATCATAACCCACTTTTTGAGTCCATCAGATCTCTTGAGTGGTAGATCGGGGCACAGTTGACTTGTCTTTGTTGATTTACTGCTGTCTTCTCTGCTATAATAATAACCAACACGGCCCCATGTTCAATACAAAACCCTCCTACTACAACAAAACAAGTAGGAATTAATATTCACATAGGAACTAAAGTTATACAACATAAAATATACAATATAAATGAATACTACATCACATTGGTAAAATATAAACACATAATAATATAAATAATAGCCCATTTAAATAAAATAAATTGAAATGAGCTAAAACACCTGTAATGAAATAATAAAAATAATACAGATCCTGCTTACACAATTAAATTTATTAATTTCTGTGTGGCGCTTTAAATTGAGAAAATCCACCAATAAAGCTTTTGAAAACCGTTCATAAGAAAAAAAAATGATTCATTGAGGCATTTCATTTGTAAAATACATGTTAAAATCTTTGTCATTGG
This sequence comes from Corythoichthys intestinalis, assembly GCF_030265065.1. NCBI lineage: Eukaryota > Metazoa > Chordata > Actinopteri > Syngnathiformes > Syngnathidae > Corythoichthys > Corythoichthys intestinalis. Next base: position 46,508,811 of record NC_080401.1, on the reverse strand, counting down.
GATTGGTTTTCTCTTTAGCACAGGACTTCTTTTTCTTTCTTTCAGAAAGAAAGCTGACCAATACGTGGAGTCTGAAAGGCAAATTGTTGTTGGATTATCTTTAAATACTCGCTACTTTTTAAGCAGAATTCTAGCTTTGTATAGGCTAATGTTCTTATTTTTGAAAGCACAAAGGTGTGTAATAAACAACTAGCACATTTATATTTTGCATTTTGTTTTCTTACTGTACCGAAAATGAACCGAACCGTGACCTTAAAACCGAGGTACGTACCGAACCGAGATTTTTGTGTACCGTTACACCCCTAGTTTATACTGATGCATCCTAGTTAGAATATGAAAAACGTCGTTTATTTCAATACAGTGTTATTCAGATTTTTCGCAACGGAATATAGCGCATCACCATCAATAAATGAGTTTTGACATAAAGCACACCTGATTATAAGGTGCTTTAATGCATTTGTCATTTGTTCTTTTAACATTGCAATTTATTATTCATTATGTTTTATTCATGGTGTATGGATGATGAATGTGTGTCCTGAGCTCTTTACTGGAGCAGTATAATACAAATTTGCGCCAACAAAATAGGTTCGAGGTAGTTAGGGACAACCAGGATCAATTGTCAATTTTTGGGGAAAAAAAAATAAAGGATTTAAAGTGCACCTTATAGTCTGAAAAATACAATAATAAAGAAAAAAGTTAAGCTCATGGTATTTGATAGGCAAAGAATTAAATTTTTCTATTTGATCAATCCGAGCTGTCGTTTGGCAGATTTTGTGGCTGTACGAGGGAAAATTTTGAGCAACATTGATTTGAACAAAAACGGTGCAGCAAGACAGATGCATATGCACAAAAAGTTATTTTCCACTTACGTTGTAATCAGCTCCATGTACAGTAGTCTGTTATATTACCCCAGGTTGTCCAGGCATTGACACTAGAAGGAACAGGAACATGTCTATTTGATTAACCCTTTAACACCGAGCGTGTCGGCGGCGACACGTGCATGCATATCATCTTTGAAACCTCGTCACGCTGTAATAACGTCACCCACGTAATTACGTCACCCACGCGACAATAAAAGGCGCCATATGCATAAAGGGAACATATAAATGTCAGTACAAAACACTATTTATGTATTGTATTTAGCCTTGAAGTCTAGGGCCTAGGCTTTATGATTTAAGCATCTAATGTATCTAATACATTGATATCATCCCATAATAAGCAATCCAAATGGCAACAAAGGTCGAAAAGATTATGGACAGCACGCTAGCGAGTTACCCTGCTGTGTCCATAATCCTTGTGCTAGCATTCGACTGCAATGTATGTCTTTTTGTGGCTTTCCGGTACCTCGAGGTGAGATCATGAGAGAGCATAAAGACACCATGATTTTAATGAAATATTATCACATACTTACCTTGCATTTAGATTAAAAAAAAAACTCCGTGTAGCATGTATCACCGAGTTTCAAGACACAGCTGTGAATGGCCACAGCCAGACTTTTGCGGGATTGTATGGGTAAAACACGGTAATATAACAAGGGTCACGATGCAGAAATCGCAGACATCAAGGAGTGGTCGAGATTTTCATTTTCAAATATTTACCCTTTTAAACGTTTTTTTTTTTTTTTGGATTGATTATTTATCATCTAAAATATCGGGGGGAAATGCGACAGTAACAAAAAAAAATACAATTAAGCAGTAGTTATGAGGTAGATATCCATGACCTATTTACGGACGTATTTTTTTCATTGTGACGTAATTTGTTTAAAAGTTTGAAATATGCGAGTGAATAATTTTATGGTAGTTTTTTTTTTTAAACTAAATATTAGACATCAATTAATGATTCTAAGCTAAAAATGATAGACATTTCGAATGATAAATATTATTACTTACCTCCTTTTTCTGGCTGGGTTGAAACAAAAGCGGTTGCGCGGTGTCTGTTAACGGGGGTCTACAGGGTAAAACGGACAAATTAAAAATATTTCGGGGGCTTAATGCGGCATGAAACTGCTATGGCAGCATATAGACATTGTTCTATCAAACACAACAGTTCTTTTGGCTTAAAACACAGTAGTTTATTTCAAAGAGGGATGCAAGAGCTGAAACTGCTTTTTCAGCATTTTCTATATTTTCTGCCATCTTGAAGTTCCACTCTAAGACCCTCGATTTGGCCAAATTACAAAACTGTCCTATATGCATGTGTGATACATCATTGGAAAGCTTACAATCTCAATTTTCTGGGGGAAGAAAAATTTTGAACAGAAGTGCATTTGAAAAATAATAATAACAATAATTTAAACAGCGAAACCCTATCTGGAAGTGAGAGCAAGCAAGAGCAGAATTAAGGACGCTATGACTTTAACGAGATATTATCGCGTACTTACCTTGTTTCGATCCAAAAACTCCATGTAGCATGTACCATTGAGTGTCAAGACACAGATGTGAATGGCCACAGCCGGATTTTTGGGGGAGTTTTTGGGTGAAACATGGTAACATAACAAGGGTCGTGATGCAGAAATTGCGACATCAAGGAGTGGTCGAGATTTTCTTTTTAATATATTTACCCTTTTAAACGTTTTTCAATTTTTCTTTGTTTGAATCCATTATTTATCATCTAACATATCGGGCAAAATGCGACAGTAACAAAGAAAATTAAATTTAGCCATAGTTATGAGGTAAATATCCGTGACTTATTTACAGACACCATTTTTTAAATTGTGACGGAATTTGTTCAAAAGTTTTAAATATGCGAGTGAATAATTTTTTAAAGTCTTCTTTTTTTTTAAACAAAATATTAGAGATCAATTATTCTAAGCTAAAAATGACGAACATTTTGAATCAGAAATATGATTACTTACCTTCTTTTTATAGCTGAGTTGAAACAAAAGCAGATGCGTGACGTCTGTAAACAGGAGTTTCCAGGGTAAAACAGACAAATTAGAAATAGTTCGGGGGCTTCATGCGCCATGAGTCTGCTATTGCAGCAAACACAACTGTTCTTTTGGCTTAAAATACAGCCGTTTATTTTAAAGAGTGGTGCAAGTGCAGAAACTGCTTTTCCAGTCTTGTCTGTGTTTTCCGCCATACTGTATATGTATACACATGTATTCACTATTTTGCACTGTTGGTCTACTGCTTAACTAATATTATGAACTAGTTTTGACTATAGTATGTAGAAAGGACAAAAACGCCTATGACCATACCTGCTGTTTCTGTTGAATTATCAAATATGAAACTATTCAGTCTCATTTTTTTCTGTTGAATGTTTATCTTTACTAGTTAAATGTTATCAAGCTTCAAAACATTTCATTGAGCATGTTTGGTTGTCAATGGGACATCAATATTACAAATTTTGACAAAGTAATTAGGGAGTTTTTTGTCTTTTTGGGTCCAAAATGTTGCTTAGTGAAGAAAACAACAGTTAAGGCTAGGGTGTCCTGAAAAAAGGGACCCAACCAGGCCGTTGTGAACATTTATTTCCTTGAAATATGAGGGCAACTTCAAAGGCATGCAGATTTGAACAAAATAGGCTCAGGTGTTATAGGGTTAAAGCAAAAGTAGGAAAAAATATTTCTTTTACATTCTATCCATGCTTTCAACTCTAGAGTGCGACCTTGTTGCCAATATATATCGCTGATTATTGGCTCTTTTTTTTTTTTTTTTTTTTTCTTGGCTGTTATTGTGACAGCATCATGAGAACGGGGAGGATGGGAGAGTAGTAGGAGAAGAAGGATGACGAGTTGGCTATGCATTAGAGCAGTTATATGCACACATGCACAGTCACACACTCCCAGTCGGAGTCATTGACCCCCAGCATGAAACACACATATCCAGGCCTAGAGACTGTAAACTCGTATGCAGACATCGTAGGCGCGCACACACAAAAGATTGGGAATCTTTCACACACACGCACACCCCTCCCAGTACTATGATTGTGATTGCTTGCGCGTGCGTGTATGTGTGTGGGCAGGCTGCGGCCACAGCAGATGCTCACCATGAATATTTTAGTCCAACTCCCTGGCAAAGGTTCCATTTGCATGGACCAGATGTAAGCGGTTGAAATATTTACCACACGTGTCTGGGGGAGAAGCAGGTCGCAGTGAATGTGTGTGAGCGTCTGTGTGTGTTTGGAGTTGTGTTATAAGTCGTCTTCAAATATCTTTTTTTTTTTTTTTTAAATTTCAGACGGAGATTGCCAAACGGCTGAATGTGATCTGTGCCCAACTCATCCCATTCCTGTCACAGGAGGTGCAGGCACACACAGAAAAAAAATCCTACATGCACACACACACAGTCTTAAAGGGTTATTTTTCCAGCCAAAATGTCCACACAGACAAATGCTTACATGAAAAACGTGTAAATCGCGAGGATTATGCCACAACAAGATAGAAATACAAAATAGTATCACACACGCCTAATAGGGCGAAAGAATTCATTGTATAACATTTATCCAGTAAGAATATCTACACAGATAGTTTTTCTGCAGTATATATTATTATTAGGGCTGTCAAACAATTAAAATTTTTAATCGAGTTAATTACAGCTTGAAAATTAATTAATCATAATTAATTGCAATTAATCGCAATTCGAACCATCTATAAAATATGCCATATTTTTCTGTAAATGATTGTTGGAATGGAAAGATAAGACACAAGATGGATATACACATTCAACTTACGGTACATAGGGACTGTATTTGTTTATTATAACAATAAATCAAGATGGCATTAATATTATTAACGTCCTGTTAAAGCGATCCATGGATAGAAAGACTTGTAGTTCTTAAAAGATAAATGTTAGTACAAGTTATAGAAATGTTGTATTAAAACCCCTCTTAATGTTTTCGTTTTAATAAAATTTGTAAAAATTTCAGTCAAAAAATAAACTAGTAGCCCGCCATTGTTGATGTCAATAATTACTTACACAATGCTCATGGGTGCTGAAGCCTATAAAATCAGTCGCACCCAAGCACCAGCAGAGGGCGACAAAACTCCATAAAACACAATTAACATGTGGGCATTTAACTGTACTGTCATTTAAATCTTTCTGAGCGGGGCATGTGCGTTAATTGCGTCAAATATTTTAACGTGATTAATTTAAAAAATAATTACTGCCCGTTAACGCGATAATTTTGACAGCCCTAATTATTATACTGTAATGTGTACTGTATAGTATAGCTTGTGAATGCCAAGAGAGCAACAAACAGATTAACCTTTCATAGGGCACTCATTGGAATACTATATGAAATGGGGGGGGGAAAAAATCAATTTTAGAGTGCAATAACTAGTGTATTTCTGGTTTTCATTGTAATTTTATTATCATTTAATTTTTAATTACATTTCATATTTCATTTTCTATACAGTATGCGCTGCAAAAACACCTATATATAATAATATTATTTGACTAGATTTAAGAAACCAATATCTGTATAAAGGGCAATTCACACCGTCTTCGTCTACGACAAGATTGGCTGCGTTCATGATGTTATCTGTATTCGCAAGCATACTAGTCATTATGACAATTTCCACCTCCTGTGGAATCGTCTACGATGTGCCGCAGGTAATTGTAGGCATGACGGAGAAGTCTTATTTTTTCCGGACGGTGTAGTCTGACAATAGCACAAAATCTTTCACAAAATTCTTTGTTAAAAAAAGGCTCACGGTTATTATATTCACTTCGAGGAGAAATGTTCTGTAAAGCAATTCTATTTTCCATACTTTTCATTATCAAGAACAGATAGAATATTTATTTTTTTCATTCGCTTGTAATGTCCTCATGCAGAAAAAAAGAACTCAGTCCATAAATTATACTTTAATATTTGTGTCAGGATAAAACAACAACAAAAAATGTTGTGATTATTACTCATCGTTTATTCTCCAGTGTCTGACATCGGGACGTACATTGTACTGTCATTATAAAACTATATTGCATACCTGACTATAAGCCACCTACCAAATTTGACACGAAAACGGCATTTGTTCATTGCAGAGCCGCACCGGACTATAAGCCGCAGCTGTCCTCACTGTATTATGGGATATTTACACCAAAAAGATATTAATCGGTAACACTTCATTTGACAGTGGCATCATAAGACTGTCATAAGACCAAATGAAGCACCATGAAGCTTTGAACCAATTGACTGCAATGCTTCATTGCTTCAAGAAGCTTCATTTGGCCATCACTGCTCCCTTGGGGGAGACAGTCAACCTCTGCTGCCACCTGCTGTCAACAGTTTTCGTCCAACATGCCTTTTAGCATGCATTGCAGCTCTACAGATGTAAATAACAATCAAAATTCATGTTCTGTGCTAATTATTTCTTCAGTTACTGTTCAACTTGTTTCATTAATTGCTAGTTATGGGATCTGGTAACACTTTATTTGACAGTGGCGCTATAAGACTGTCATAGGACCATCATAATTCTGACATGACACTGCCATGAGCGTTAATGAATGCTTATGACATGTCATTTTGTGTCATCCGGCAAATCATCTCACTTTTGAATGGATGTAAAATATCAAAGCAGGACATAAATGGAGTTAGTGACCTAATTTGTCGTGTCGATAGTGTCATGTCATAATTTTGACGGTCTTGTGGCAGTCTTACGGTGGCGCTGTCAAATAAAGTGTTACATATTAACCCAAATAAATCAACAAATAAGCCGCAGGATTCAAAATGAAGGAAACAAGCAGGGGCTTATCGTCCAAAAATTACGGTACATTTTGTGCCTGAATTCACACATTCTCGTGAGAACCCTCGTGATTTTACCTGTCTGATTGCCGCAGACATTCGTAGTGCAAACGCAACCAGCAGAAATTGACCTGTGATGTTTTCTTAGCCATGACGCAACCGTGTCTTAGCCGCAGGCGGTGTGAAGTCGTGGTCAGATGTTATAAATTTGCAGTGCATTTATAATTGAGTCCTCGTGTCCTTATACTTCATATTTTGGTTCATATAGGCCACACGATGTTAACTTTTTATGGGGTTATGTTTTTTGTTTTGTTTTTCCTAACCGGCAAAAGTAGTCACTTCCCCTGGAAAGAGTTTAAGAAAGACATGCACTTTGAGAGAGAGGGTCAAAGGAGTTTGTCAAGTCATTCTCCGCCAAAAACAAAGGTGTGTGTAGACTGTGCAATAACACCCATATATACATCCCGCAACCTAAAGGGTAAAAAGAAGACATCCAAGCAATTTCTTAGCCAAAATGTCAAAGCAAAGACAAATGTGCACAGAAATAAGGTGTAAATATCAAGTGTAGTTCCGCACAAAAACAACACACTTGGAAAGAGAACTTCGAAGCACACTAATTCTCCTCGTTGACCAACTGGCCACCTCATTCATACATGCTGAATAGCTTTTCATTCTAAACCAGTCTACTTTGAATATTAGTATAATAATATACACAATGAATATTAATGAGAGTTAGTACAGTGTGTCCTCTGAGTGACCTCTGCCTTTTTCTTCCGCAGCACCAGCAACAGGTGGTCCAAGCTATGGAGCGCGCCAAACAGGTGACCATGGGGGAGTTAAATGCTTCCATAGGGGTACGTGGGCTCCCCCCTCTGCCTCATAGCGTGTGTACCTTATCCTCCTGTTTATTTTTCCCTCCTTTTTCTCTACTTTAAAAATAAATAAATGATGAGGCACTTTTTAGACCCACTTCACACAAATTGGCTTTCGTTTTTTGCTTTGATTGGTCTTTAAATTGTCCCGTACATATTTCATAAGCAAATATGGTACTTGTTAGGCCCACTGCCCTGACCTGTGCATTTCTCCCACTGCACTTCCTGCTTTTCTACTCTGGACTTCCACCTCTTCTAAGCACCTATAAGTCACCCGTGTCTTTCCTCCACTCTGCTTCTACTCACTTGCAGCAGCAGCTTCAGGCACAGCACCTTTCTCAGCACGCTCAGGGTCTGCCGGTGGGACCGCACCCGTCGGGATTACCCCACCCAGGCCTGGCACTGGGTGGGGGCTCTGGTTTGCTGGCCTTGTCGGGAGCGCTGGGGGCCCAGCTGGCCGCCAAAGACGAAAGGGCTCACCTGGAGGCAGCTGCCGCTGCGGCAGCGGCCGCCGAACAACATCGAGGTAAACTCATGCGGGTATTTCGACAAGCGTGGATGTGCAATGCTACCTTGACTTGTGAGTTTAATCTGTTCCATGACTGCTGTTGTAACTCAAATCATTTGTATCTTAATTTTCATCATTGAAATGCAGTGAAATACGAATGTGTTTTAGTACCCCTAAAACAGTGCTTCTCAATTATTTTCTGTTACGCCCCCCCAAGGAAGACGTAAATGTTTCGCGCCCCCCCCAGCTCTCTGCCACCACTGTAAATAGTATCATTTGTCTATAATATTACTATTATAAGTACGCCTCAGCCTAACATTGTGTCCTTTTTTTCTATTAAAGAAAAAAAAAGTAACATAGATCAACTTATAATAAAGTATAACTTTATTAACATTGTTTTGCTTGTAACAGAAAAGACTTAATGTGCATCAATTTGCCTGAAGTAAAAAAAAAAAAAAAGTCACATCCAAACTGTAAAAATACACTCAAGGTACATTTTTGACCATTTGATACTGAAAAATAAAATGTAATAAAATCAGTAAATAATAACAAATTCAAATTGATTAGAAACATTTACTCTTCAGGACAACATGCCAAAAAATTTGACAGAAAAAAACAAAACTGAATAGAAGGGGGAAAAAAGTGTCTTTGGACAGAAGGAAAGTTTTTATTTTCGCTGATTCACCACAGTGCTCACTGGTTTACTGATATAACACTGACAAAGCTGGACGATTGTGACAATTGGCAATATTCGGCATGTTTTCGCTGAAAAACAATCAAGCGGTTTATCAATGAGATTGAGGTCTAATGTCTTTAAGTGGCGTCTTAACTGATTTGGCTTCGGACTCTCCGCTATAATCATTTTTAGACTCACTAAACAGTGGTCTTTCCTCATTTCCCACTATATTAAAAGTCAAACGGCCCGAAAAAAGCGCATTCTCGGCGGCCGAGGGAGAACCGTAGGTGAGGGCGGTGGTCGTGACGATCCCAAGCCGAAAACGGCACTTCTCGGCCGGACACGTGAGGACCGGAGAAGACAGTGGGTCGCTGCGTGAGTCCAGCTCTGCATGAGTCTCTTCCGTGTGCTCTTGCTTGCTTCAAAAATACTTCACGCACTTTGAAAATGAGAGCGCCACTGCCACCCACGGAGTGGATGTGCAAGTACACTTTATTCTTGTAAGGCAAAAAAAAAAAAAAAAAGCATGTTCCCAGAGGTCACTCGCGCCACCCCTGGCATCGCTCTGTGCCCCCCTGGGGGGGGGCGCCCCACCATTTGAGAAGTACTGCCCTAAAAACACATTTTTGTCACAAACTATATATAAAATAGCACCGTTTTTATTTTGCAATATAAAAAAACAATGACTGTAAAGACATGATGTACACCATACAAAGGGGTGAATTGGCAGTAAGTTGGTGGTGAACTTTCATGACACACAATAGAACTTGGTGATAAAGCTACCGTAATTTTCGGACTAAAAGCCGCTGCTACTCCCCCCCATTTTGAATCCTGTGGCTTATAATTGGTGATTTACTTGGGTTAATAGGTAACACTTTATTTGACAGCGACATCATAAGTCTGCCGTAAGACCATCATAATTATGACATTATCATGGGCATTAATGAATGCTTATGATAGATGTCATTAAGTATCATCCGGCAAATCATGTCACTAACTCCATTTATGTCCAGCTCGGATCTTTTACATCCATTCAAAAGTGAGATAATTTGCCGGATGACACAAAATGATATGTCATAAGCATTTGTCAATGCTCATGACAGTATCATGTCATAATTATGATGGTTAAATAGTGTTACCAAATACCATAGCTAGCAATTAATGAAACAACGGGAACAGTAAGTAAATAAATAATTAGCACAGAGCATGAATTTTTCTTATTTACATTTATAGTGCTGCAATGCGCGCCAGGAGGCATGTTGGATGACAACAGTGTTGACAGCAATTGGCAGCAGAGGTTGACTGTCTCCCCTAAGGCAGCAGTGATGGCCGAATGAAGCATCTTGAAGCAATGCAGCCAATTGGTTCAAAGCTTCATGGTGGTTCATTTGGTCTTTGACCAGTGCTTCCCAATTATTTTCTGTTACACCCCCCCTCAGAAAGACGTAAATTTTTCGCGCCCCCTAGCCCCCCCAACTCTGCAGCAAATTTAAATAGTATCATTTGTCTATGAAATGATTATTAAAAGTACATCTCTGCCTAACATTGTCTTTTATTATACTATAAAAGAAAAAAAGGTAACAAACATCACCTTACAATAAAGTATAACTGCTTTGTTTGTAACAGAAAAGAGTTAAAGTGCCGAAATTTGTCCGAATAAAAAAGTCACAACCATACTGTAAAAATACACTCAAAGTACATTTTTTACCATTTGATACTGAAAAATAAAATGTAAAAAAATCAATTAACAATCATTACAAATCGATTAGCAATATTAACTGATGAGGACAATATGCCAAACAATTTGACCGAAAAACAAAAATCAACAGAACAAAAACGACGGTGTCAGTGGACAGAGGGACAGTTGTTATTTTTGCTGCTCGCACTATCTGCTCCTTTGCAATGGTGTGGGGTTATTTAGCACTGAGCATGCTAATAAAACAGTGCTCTCTAGTTTACTGATATAACACTGACAAAGCGGGATGATTGTTGGCAATATTCGGCACGTTTTCGCAGAAAAAAAATTGAGCGGCTTATCAATGCGATTGGGGTCTAATGTCTTAATTGATATGGCTTCCCGCTGTCCGTTACAAACATTTTATAGACACATTAAACACGGTTGTCCTTCCTCGTCTCCCACTGTATTAAAAGTAGAAGCCAAACGGCATGAAAACAGCGAATTCTCGGCAGCTGCGGGAGAACCGGAGGTGAGCGCGGTCGTCGCGACGCTCCTAAGCCAAATATGGCGCTCCTTGGGCGGACATGTGAGAACCGGAAAATACAGCGGGTCGCTGCGTGAGCCCGGCCCGAAAACTGCAAACAGTTCTTCATATCTCTTAGCGGTGTGCTACTACTGTGCTCTTGTTTGGTTTAAAAATACTGTTAACACTCTGAAAATGAGAGCGCTACTGCCACCCCCGGAGTGGATGTGCAAGTACACTCTATTCTAATATGGCAAAAAAAAGTATGTTTCCTGAGGTCACATGCACCACCCCCGGCATCGCTCTGCCCCCACTATTTGAGAAGTACCGTCTTAGACAGCCTTATGATTCCGCTGTCAAATAGTTTTACCGGTTAATGTCTTTTGGTGTAAATATCCCATGATACAGTGAGGTCAGCTGCGGCTTATAGTCCAGTGCGGCTTATCTATGAACAAATGCCATTTTCGTGTCAAATTTGGTGGGTGGCGGCTTATAGTCAGACGCGCCTTGTAGTCTGAAAATTACGGTAACTGACTCAACAAGGTCAGAGCTGAAGCAAACGTTGTGTGTGTGATTGCTGCAATGACGAGTGAAGACTTGACAGGTAGTTCATTTCAAAGAATATAGAGGAATGTTGTCTAATGACAAAATATTTTCTTTGTGTGTGTTTATTTTTTGCCGTCACGTGACCTCTCACCACATCTGCATGGAAAAAGACCGGGAAGCTGGACCAGTAAGTACAAAGGAGAATATTCATCATATTGTCATTTTTGGCGTTATTTTTGTGTGCAATTTGGACAAAAATGAGTTGTTTGCTGCCATTAACGACAATAGATGTCCAATAAATCCTATGGCAACTAATGAGTTAAAATTGCATGAAATGGTTGACTATTTTCTGAGACCTGGTACATTTTTAATAAGAACTAGATTGTTAAAACAAAACAAATTGAGCAAATCAAACATCCTGTGGCTCAAAAATGTACTAGTGATAAATATCTTTTAGTATTTCCAGTTTTTCAGGTATGCAGTGAAGCAAATACAACACAGTGCTTTAAGTAACAGTCAAGTATGGCAGCCAGTAGGAGTGCAGACCAATGACCTGTTTCAAAGGTTGAATTTTAGGTACACAAGATTGTCAGCTTGTTTTGACGGCCCGGCTGTGATGTCTTCGTCTGAATATTAGGGTCACTAATGTCAGAGGAGTTTGTAGATACGAAACCAAGAGGTATAAAGTCGTGTGAAGGGATATTGTCAATAGTTTTTATTTCTTGGTATATTTATCATGGACTGTATATTACATTGCGCAACTATAGTTGAGGCTTTATTGTACAATATTAGATTTTTTAAAAGTACATTAGAAAATGGGATATACATTGAAAAAAAAAAAGTCAATTTCAAACATCTTAACATGTGTGTTCAATGATGTAGACAAGAAAAATAGATTGACATGTTTGTCTAATTTCACACTTGATGGTTTGGGAGACACTAGAGACCCAACTATCAGTACACGAAAGCCATTAAAAGTTATCTTTTAGACAATGTTTAGGTCACCTTAGAGTAGTAACTGTAGGGGGTCGGGGAAGATTAATGAGTAAGTGAAGCAGGGTGATAAACATTTGGTGTTATTTTGTGTCTATGTGCAGTTTTAGCCTTGTAGATGTTTCATGGCGGTCACTCTCACCTCATTATCATCTTATTCCTTCCTTTCTTTCCTTCCTTCCTTCCACCGTTCCCTCCCGCAGAGCTCTCTGTCCAATGGGGACAAAGGTCGCTCAGCAGACTACCTCAGCAACGGCAAGAAGAGGAAAGCTGACGAGAAGGAATTCATGACTGACTATGTGAGCAGCCTTTTTTCCACACATTGTCCTCAACTTGACTTAATTTTACTTCTGATTTCCTTTAAGTGGTGGGACTTGAATAAACGATTTAGAGTAACAACATTCAATAAATGTTTGGGAACTGAGGACACTAAATGTCAAAGCTTTGTAGATAGAATTCTCTCCTATTCTTGATTGATGTACAGCTTCAAAGGTGCCACCGTTTGGGGTCTCCGTTCTCGTAGTATATTACACTTCATAATAGAGTTGTCTTTTTAACGACTAACCTGATATTGTCCAACTCAAAAAATCCAATACTGATATCAAACAGATACCGATATATGCGATTGTGGATTTAACATATTATGGCTAATTGGATTGTGATGCCCCACTGGGTGCTTTACTGATGTAACAACAATGTGTTCAAAATAAAATAAACATTCTGTGAAAAATAAGAGAACAACTTCAACTGGTTATGCAGAAAGTGCCTATTTTGTACCACTCTATTCATTTTTTAAATCAAATTTGAATTCAAATTTTTGAAATCAAAATAGTGCAAACATCAGGTTTTTTGGGGGGATCAAGTGTAAAGTGCCAATAAGGCACTTATTCTGTCCTCAATGTTTGTGTGTCCACAAATGGACAGATAGCGAACAAATCAGGCTCTAGCGAGAAGTCAGACGCTGGAGTAGAACTGAATTGACTTTACTGTGGTGATCTGTCTCTTGACAATAGCACTGATATTTTTTGGGGTAAAACTAACAACAACAAAACATTGTGCAATAATATGAAATAAAATCACAAATAAAGCAAGGTATACACCAGGTGTCAATTTGAATAGCAACTGTTAACAAAGCTTGAAAGCAATGAAATAATGTAACCACATTTTGTCACAAATGCAAACAAAATGAAATGCATACATCTCCAATATACTACACAATGTTGCTCATGGATGTAAAAAACAAAGGAAGAATATAACTTACAAGCGATACTTGTATTAAGCACAAGAGAGGGCAAGAACTGGGTGCAGACATTAGATCTTCCATTTTGCTCTCTCTATTCGCAATGAGCTCGCGTCTACAAATGATGCGTCCGCAGAAAGGGCTGGAACGATTCAAAACTAATTATACCTAGCGCCAGCAGGGGGTGTCGAAAAACACCGACAGGCAATAAGTGGACATGACAGCACTGCCATATGCATCTTGGCCCAAAACAGATAATGAAAAACCGATGTCGATATTATCGGAAAGCATTTTAAAATACTTTTACCGGCTGATATTATCGGCTACCCAATAATATCAGGCACCTCTACTTTATAATGCACAACACATGTTCAATCGGATACAGGTCTGGGATACAGGCAGGCCAGTCTAGAACTCACACTATTTTACTATATACTATACCAAATATTTCCACTAGCAGCTAGGGTCTAGCAAGTAGCAAGTATTCATAATGAACTATTAGTATCAAGGGCGTAGATTTGCATAGGGACGGTAGGGACATAACACTACCAACTTTTCAAAATGCTCACATTGTCCCCACCAACTTTTAAGCAACCTTATGTGCATTATATAATGAGTTCAGTTATATAGGCAATTTTAATATATCTTCCTATATGTTGTAAGGATAGAATTGACCCTACCATTATTAAGTCAATTCTTTTCATTATGTTCAAACTTACATGTACCCCTTTTACACTTGCTGAATGTGCCGGTCCATTTTTTCACCCTCAAACGCACGTTTGATTGGCTGATGACTTGACCCACATGCACGCTCACACTCACACAGCCCAGACAGAAATACATATTAACTACAACACAAGCTGCTTCCTCCGCCCATATGAAGAAGAAGGATATTAGAAGTCTTTTTTTGGCCAGCAGCAGCCACTGTAAGTAGTTTAAAAAGCCGCAAGTTGTGGAGGTGGGAAACACACCACTAATTTTGCTATAGAAAGTCCGATCCACATCAGAGTTAGCATAACATTAAACTGTGTGAACTTGCCAACCTGCAAAACTCGAGTAGGAAGCTGCTTAGAGAGAAGTGTCCTTCAGTTTGTGTTTTCTACTGTTAATGTTAATTAAACTGTGAGAAATGTAGTGAACTCTGGTGGAAGCTATCGAACTACAAAAACTTGAGCAAGAAGCTGCTTAGAGAGAGAGTGTTGCTGCATAACATCATATGTTGCTGACACAACACAACATACACACAACAAAATCATAATTAACTACATTAATTTTTTTTTTCTTTTTTTGCGGGAGATACCGCGAGCTACCCACACTAAGCGTTGCGATCGACCGGTGGATTGCGATCTACGTAATGAGCACCCCTGATTTTAGCATATAAATTAATAAGGTTCATATTCGTGAGAAATGTCGCCTTGACCCCTGTTCACCCAATCCGTGTGGTCTTATTAATGTCCCATCCCGATCAAAAATTGTACATGTGAGTTATGCTGTTGTATTGTCCCTACCAATGTTAAGACCAAACTTATGCCCTTGATTAGTATCATGCGTCTTTTTATGCATTACATGTGTCATCTTTATTTGACTTCTGTTACTGAAGTGTATTAAGAATAGGATTATAATTCAATGAATTCCAACTCATTTCTTCATCCACTTTTCTTTCAGGGCAGCGATGCAGATAAAAGTGATGATAACTTGGTGGTTGATGAGGTTTGTACATTTGACGTAATGGTTTGAAGTTATGACTTGAAGTATTTTAGTTGACTTTATGTAGGTATTGCCGAACTTTACACTGTCATTTTTAAAATACAAAAATGGTACATGAATTTTTGTTAGTTGTTGTGTAGCTTCATTCGTTTTATGTTTTTGACCTAGAGATGGAAATTAGCTTCCAACTAAATCTGGTGCGAGCATCTCTTGATGTCTTTGATGTTGATAATGCGCATCTTCGATAAATCTCATTTTACAAAAGAACTTAAATCCTCGTTAGAAGAACTATTAGCACACAGTTATCAATTGCTTTAATAGTGATGCTGTATGTAGTTGCCTTTTAAAGTAAATTTCCAAGGATGTCTTACAAGTACGTTCAATGAAAATTATAGTTCACACACCTTAAACATGATCTCTAAAGTTGACTAATGAAAAAATGGCACAAGCAGTAGAAAATGCATAGGAAGATAGTTTTGTTGCTTGTGTTTTCAATCGTCTCATTAGTGAGGACCAAGAGTGTATCCTAGTAATGGACTTTAAGTAGGTTATCAAATAACCGCTCTAATGGTTTTCCATATATTAACATTGCAAATAACACTTCAAATGAAAAACACGACTCTCTACTTCCTCAACACTTGCTACCCGGTATCTCATAAGAAAAGTCTGCTCATCTTCATGAAGCAGTTTCCCAATGATTTCTACCAAGTTTCTTTTGAAACTGCAGCACCGTAGCCTCTCCACCAGTATGCTAAATGTCTCTTCTCCCTGACAAACCAGGACCCGTCGTCACCCCGCAGTGTGCAGTCCTACTCCTCCAGGGAGAACGGCCTGGATAAGATGCCACCCTCTCGCAAGGAAGGCCCGCCGCAAGCCAGCCCCACCTCACTGGCATCCTCCAGCAGTGCCGCGTCACCGTCGCGTGGCAAGGAGCCCACACAGGTACCACGTTTAATTGTGTGGAATCTCTCAATGAATATTGGGCTTGCAGTCTTTGACATCAAAACCTGCTGTCAAACCAGCCATTCCAAACACATTAAGTCATCCAGGTCTTGAAGAAGCAAAGCAGCCCCAGACCATCACCAACACCACAATGTTTACCTGTAATTCTAATAACCGAATGATGTTATTTGCATGACAAATGTTTAGAGCTGTATCTAACAATTATGTTTAAAATCAATTAATTGCACGATTAATTAAACGATTAATCAATTGATCGGATAAATATAACTTTTTTCAATTACCTTCACAATTTCACTTAAAGTTGTTTTAGGCATGTTGGAAGTAACAATGAAGACAAAATGGATGACTATTTCCTTCAAAAATAATAGTCTAGCTTAACTAGTGTACAAATCTACTGTTTTAAGTATAGAAAACTTTGACGTCTTTATTAAAGGTTCTGAATATAAAAGATCAAAAGAATTTCTCATTACACAAATCAGACAAAATTCCTGTTCATTCACATAAAAAAGAGTGCTGCTGATTGGCTTTGTGTGTGTGTGTGTGTGTGTGTGTGGTGGGGGGGGGGGGGCAAAGCGCTGATATAAATTCAGTCAATGAATCATTTATTTTCTTTTTTAAAAAAATGAAGAAAATCGAATGAGGAGGCAGACTGTAATGAATCATTTCTTTATCAAACAATTGTTCATAAATACAATTCAAAGCACACTCTTGTATGACAATTTACAGTTTCAATGGGAGTTTGTGTTGAAAGGAGACTGTTGGGTTTATGTGTGTGGTTTCTTTATAAAATTAAGTGAGACAACTTAATTATCTATCAATAACTCGAGTGTGAATATGCATCTCCAAAACACAATACAAACAGATACTAAAGACACTGATTAGCATTATCGCTAACTAGCTTAGCGCTCCATGCTAAGTAGTAATGTCTCATCAACAAAGAATACAAACAATACAATTGGCTTCATTTTCTCACCTCTGATGGCGGTGCACTAGATATAACAACACAAAACACTAACTCTCGACACTCCATAATATTACTGAGTCAGCTACCCGGCCTGAGTGTAGCAGTGAACTCTCTCGCTCTTGCTCTAATCACTGACATGCACGTGCAACCTCACACTACACACAAACAAGGACCCAAAGGGGACTACTCATTTCTGCCTGCAAAATTGATTATCAAATTAGTTTTATCAAATTAATTTATTATTCGATTTAATCGATCGATTAGTTGTTGCAGCTTTATAAGAAGGTAGTTTAGATAGTAAGATGTCTGAAAATTGGCAAAAATGTGAATTGTTGTTTTCCAAAGTAAAAGCAGATTTTTGTTCATGTGCTACTTTGATTTAACAAAAATATAATGAATAAATCTGATAATATTTACAACAGAGAAGTTATATATATGTTATAATTTCAAGAATTTAGACAAGTTTAAGGTGAAGAAGGTCCTGAATGATTAATTGGTGATCAAAATAATTGTTGATTAATTTGGTAATCGATTATTATATATATATATATATATATATATATATATATATATATATATATATATATATATATATATATATATATATATATATATATATATATATATATATATATACACACACAAATGTTATTGGATGCATGTGTTCTAAAAAGTGGTTGTCTAATCAGTGAACATTTTTCTGTAGTTTTAGTTCTGTTTCACAGAAAAATGCATGAATGCATGAATTAATTGTACTTGTATTATCCAAATCATTTAATTCCTTCTCTGAATAGCTAGTGCCTCTTATCTAATTTTTGCCTCGCTGCGTTTTCTTTCTGTGCAGAGAGAAAAGTCCAGCACTCCAGGTATGAAGCCAGGTACCCCAATGTCCCAAGAGTCCAATACCCCTGGACCTAGCGGACCACCGCAATTCAGACCCATCCCCAGCAAACCTGGTGTCGACCCACTAGGTAAGAACCCATAACTGGAATCGCGTGGTCTACAGATTTTGTCAGATTGCTATCAACTTGGTCCCTTGCACAAGAGACACGTGGATGACTAAACATTGCAAGATCAGATTCTGGTTGTCCTGAAGACATTTCCAAAGAGATGATAGAAATTCAGATTACATTATCAACATAAGAGCGGAACTTTGTCGTAAACTAAGTCACACTTTTTTTGTTTTTTAAATTTTGCATTCTTCCTTTCTACCGTCACTACTTGTCTTATACTGCTTTAGAATGTTGACTCAAATAGTTAATCATTATTTATAAAGCCTGTTAAAAAACAGGGGAAAAAAAGTTCATTTAGAATTTGCATCCGTACAGTATTTTTTGCACGCCCTGTATAATTGGCTGCTTGCCGGCATTGATGTTACATGATGTGTGAATGCATCAACTGCAGTTATTGGTATGCGTAGCAGCCATCTCTCCCTTCAGCAACCTAGCCGCCAAATGGACCCTTTTAATAAGCGACTGTGGGCCAAGATGGAATAAATTGAAAGATTAGGAGAGTTGATTGACTGCTTCATAATGAGCATGCATCGATGCGTGCGTGGCTTTTTCCTGACGTCGTCTGTCAACGCTTTTTAACACAGTTGCCGTCAACTGCCTGTGCAGGAAAGAACAACTACCAGCAGGTGGCAATGGTGCTCTAGCAATTTCTCCCTTGTGTAAGGATGGAGATGAATCATCATTGACTCATGTGAGATAACCTCCGTTCTTTTCCACAGCTCTGGGTCTAAGGAATCCCTTGGTCGTGCAGGGAGCATACCCTCCGGGGGCTTTCGGTCTGCCACCTCCCGGGGTCAACGGGGACCTGCCTGGGGCAGCGGCTTACGGCGCCGGCCTTCACCTGGTGTCCCCGCAGATGAATGGAGCGGCGGCGGCTGCTGCTGCAGCGGCGGCGGCAGCAGCGGCGGGCTACGGACGCTCCCCAGTGGTAAGTACATGTTATTAACCTTATATCTGGCACTCCTTTTTGAGTCATTGGCTGCCATTGACGGCGCTGGACGTCTAATCCATTTGAACTTTGAGAAACTGGTAGCAAATGATTGCTGCAAGCCCTGCCAGTCAGAATGGGTTGTACATTCAGCGCTGTCAATGGCACTGAAAGATAAGCATTCACAGCCAGTCTTCTTAGTTTAAATGAATTGGATGTCTATGAATAACAGACAATGAATTAAATACTACAGGGGGTCAACTTAAGGGTGTCATTGGGGGATAGTACTGTATTTGTCTTTACTCATTTTAAATTTGTTAATTTTGGTTTTAATAACAACTTAATATTTTTAAATGGATTCATACAGTGTACATAAATCTTTTGATGCCTCTGGACACATTGAGTGATGTTCCTGGAATCATCGAGTGTTTCGGCTCTTTCAAAGGGATATGTAGACCATACTTGAATACCAACTGTTAATATTGTGGCCTACATCAGTGGTTCCCACCCTTATTTGCACCACGGATGGGTTTGATATGGGCATTTTTTTCATGGACCGGTAATGTGTGGAAGAAAATTAACGTAAATATGAAATAACACAACAGGGCTAAAGACTAACATTAAGTACAGAAGAAATTGTAGCTCACCATACACTGAATCAACCTTTTTTAACAGCAGTGTCTCTTAAAACTTGAGGGCAAATATCTTTGGTCGCAGGCATAATGAGTTCTTCTCCAATCGTGATAGGTTTCTTGGCTGTGGCAATACAGTTCGCCACGAGGTATGATGCCATATGTGTATTCGCTTTTGTTGCCTTGTTTGCTAGCTTTTAGCCACATATCATGCAGAATGGACTTGGTTGTAGGTTCTTCTTCTGGCTCAGCAGTTGGCCTTTTCGGCCTTTTCTCCATTAAAAAAAAATGTCCAAAGACGTCGTCGCCCGTAGCTTCAAACCAACAGCAGCTAACATTACTGTTTACATTGATTGACACTGGGCTTCTATAGGTGTTCAAACACCCCAGTAATGGGGGCCAACCACTAGATGCCGACGTACACAAATCCCTATTCTGATTAGTCAATAGAGTAGAAAGGCATATTGATGTGTCAAGAGGCACAGGCCAGACTGCGGTCGTTAACAAATGTTTTATTATTGCTTTGCGGCCCGGTAGCAAACGCTCCAAGGACCAGTACAGGTCTCCGGCCCAGTGGTTGGGGATCACTAGCCTACATGACCCAAAATGTGATGGATGATGTGATGTGCCAGGTCTCTTAAGGGATTCAGTTTGTTTGTGTAATTACTAAGAATAGCTCAATGTCAGGGGCGGTATTTATGGGGGTACGTGGGGTGCCACCCCACCCGGGACCGGGCCTATAAGGGAGGCCCGGTTTCCAGGCGTAAAGTGGGCGTGGATGGGCGAGGGGAGGGTCAAACAGAAAGGTAAGATGATGCGAGGAGCTGTAATGTAGTGTTGTAGTTGTGTGTCGTTGGGTTGGCAAAAAAAAAAAAAAAAATCCACTTGCACCACTTCCAGACACATTCACTGGACGATCGTCTTGAAGGGCCTGGGAAAGTGTGGAAGGGCCTATGAATAATTGTCCACCAGCACCCCCCCGATGGATGGTCCACTCGTGGGGTCTCATTTATGCTCATCGCACCCAGACTCTTTTTACATTTGTTCTGCCACTGTCACTTGACCTATAAAGAGTTGAGAATATGTTAGTTAAGTAGCTTCATTAGTTAAAACTTCATATCTTATATCTCCCACACAGGTGGGCTATGAGTCCCCTCACCCACACATGAGAGTGCCCGGGTTGCCGGCCAGCCTTCAGTCGGCTGCCTCTGGAAAACCGTAAGTTTTGTCGTGCTCTGCTCCTCCAATTATTATCTTTACTGCAATGACTCAACATGATAACAAGCTTAAAATCAAACCTCAAATTCTTGTTAAACAAACATAAGACAGTGACTTTTCAATCACGTTTTGATTTGTGTGTGATGCACAGGGCTTACTCGTTCCACGTGAGCGCTGACGGGCAGATGCAGCCTGTGCCCTTCCCGCCGGACGCCCTGCTAGGCCCGGGCATCCCTCGTCACGCCCGGCAGATCCACAGCCTGAGCCACGGCGAGGTGGTATGCGCTGTCACCATCAGCACATCCACGCGTCACGTCTACACGGGAGGCAAAGGCTGCGTGAAGGTCTGGGACATCAGCCAGCCGGGTAGCAAGAGTCCCATGGCACAGCTCGATTGTCTGGTCAGTCATCTTTAAAGAACATAGTCATCCCTCGCTTCCTGGCGCCCTCAGTCCATTTCAGATTTTTTTTTTTCCAATTAAAAAAATAAATGAATGAATACAGAAGCCGAAACTTCACAGCGTCGCATGCGTCAGTCATCGTTTAGCCTGCTAAACAGTTGCTTTTGCAACTCATTGTGTGTCAGTGAGCAGCTTGAGTGGATTTGAGTGGACTCACTCAATGAAGCATTTTATAAAGACAAGCACTTTTCTACTTTATTCCTGTTTAAAAATAATTTGGTGGGACATTTTAATTACATTTAAAGTGCTTAAAAACATTTGTTGATATACAGGGTAATTAAAAAAAAGTGCCCAAATCATCACGCATTTACTTATTTTAAAATCATTGAAATAGCCTGAATTCGCGGTCATTTGATACAGAAATTATCCTTGTTTAACTGGGTGTCAATTTGTCTTTGTCGGAAAGTCACTCGTTTATTTATGCTCAAAATGGCGACTCCTCAACAGTGGGCGTTTTGTGTGCTTGAGTTTGCGAAAACAGATGCCATTGTCATGGTGCATCCTGCTTTTCAGAGCAGAATTTGGTATTGATCCCTGTAAAGCAGCGGTCTCAAACCGACTCCACAAAGGGCCGCAGTGGGTCCTGGTTTTTGTTCCAACAGATCCAGCACAAACAGTTCAACCAATGAGGTTTCTACTAACATAAGCAGCACCTGATTGCAATCAACTGATTACACTTGTAAGAAACCAGATTGGTGAAAAGGTATTTGTCTCGTTTGGTTGGAATGAAATCCAGTACCCCCTGCGGCCCTTTGAGGACCGGTTTGAGACCACTGCTGTAAAGCATGAAATAAAAACTTGGTTAGATACAATACTTGTATCCAGCTAGTTATTGGGTTTTTTTTGTAATTTTTTTTTTTTTTTTTAATATACCACAATAGTTTTGGCACATTCTTTTTGAATCACCCTGTATTTATACATAAAAGTTTTTCTAATCATACTTTGGGGGGGGAAAGGGAAAAAACATGTTTTTCTTTATCTCTTTCCAATGCTAAATCTGAATAAATACATTGAAAACACACACAAAAACAAAAACAAAATTGGGGGGGTGGGGGGTGGGCTACTTCGCGGTTTTTAATTTATCGCGTCGGGTTCTGGTCCCCATTAACCACAAAAAATGAGGGATCACTGTACATCAAAACGTCTTTCAGTCAGTCAGGAATATTTCGATTCGGGAAATAAGTGTTTTTGTAAAGGTATCGAAAATGTAGAATATATTTGTCACATTTGCAATTTAATTTTTTGTAATATAAACCTTACTTTTTTGTTGCAATTTTCAGTAATTTATCATATGTAAATTTTCCCAAAATGAAATGCTAACTAAATGTAATGAATATAATTTTAAAATTTAGATTCTATGTCATCACATTATGATCATGAATAGAAATTAAAATTCAGTACATACAATTGTCCAATAGCTATAATTGCATGAATAAAATAGCTTTTAATGCCTCCATTTCAATAAAATTAGCTTCTGTTGAAATAATTTTAAGAACTGTCAAAAGTATAAATAAACTTTTTCATTGTGAAATTCCTAAACTTCTATTATTTTTTTACTGTAGAAAATCTACAATAAGTGCTCTTGAAATAATTATGCATAATAAATCTTTGGATGAATTCATTTCAAAACAAGGTAAAATAAATAAAAGTAAAATAAATCACTTTCCATCATTAAATTTATAAATTTGTAAAACATTGAGCACAAACAAAAAAACATGCTTAGAATAATCTGACTACCGTAATTTTCATACTTTTCCCCCTCATTTTGAATCCAGCGGTTTATAGTCCAGTGCATTTTATTTGTTGATTTATTTGGGTTAATACAGTATGTAACACTTTGACAGCAGCGTCATAAGACTGTCATAATTATGACATGACACTGACATGGGCATTAATGAATGCTTATGACCGATGTCATTAAGTGCCATCTGGCAAATTTTGTTACTAACTCGATTTATGTTCAGCTAGGATCTCATTCAAAAGTGAGATAATTTGCCAGATAACACCAAATGCATCTGTCATAAGCATTCATTAATGCTCATGACAGTGTCATGTCATAATTATGACGGTCTCATGACACCACTGTCAAATAACGTGTTACCAGTTTCTATCTTTTGGTGTAAATTTCCCATAATACAGTGAGGACAGCTGCAGTTTATAGTCCAGTGCAGTTTATCTATGAACAAATGTCGTTTTGTTGTCAAATTTGGTGGGTGGCGTCTTATAGTCAGGTGCACCTTATAGTCCGAAAATTACACTACATCTAATAACTACTCAAAAATACTGTACACCTAAAATTTATGACAATTTTTGACCATTTTTGGAAACTTTTGTTGTATTGCAAATCTCACTGTGTTCACCCAATGACCCAACAGAACCGCGACAACTACATCCGCTCGTGTAAACTGTTGTCGGATGGACGCACGCTGATCGTGGGCGGCGAGGCCAGCACGCTGTCTATCTGGGACCTGGCCACGCCCACCCCTCGCATCAAAGCCGAGCTGACATCGTCGGCGCCCGCCTGCTACGCTCTGGCCATCTCGCCCGACAACAAGGTGTGCTTCTCTTGCTGCAGTGACGGGAACATCGTCGTCTGGGACCTGCACAACCAGACGCTCGTCAGGTAAGGACGAGGGACAACGCAGTAGAGGTGTGCATCGGTACTGCCCTCACGATTCAATTCGATTACGATTCGGAGGGCCACGATTCGATTCAATTCGATTCGATTCGATTCGATTCAGAGGGTCACGATTCGATTCGGTTTGATTCGGCAATGCATCGCGATGCCTTAAAGCCTGGGATGCATTAAAATTCTAAAGCAAAGCATATTTTTCGTGAATCATGAGGCAACACAAGCGGTCAGACATTAAACAACTTTTTATTGGCTCTTGTGTCACTCCTGGTTGAAGTCAAATGAAGTCAAACTCTCGGTTTTATCCCATTTTTTTTTTTTTTAAATAATTTATTAGTCCGGCGCGGGGCGACCCGACCCGACCCGAACGTGAATGCTTAACATTTTGGGCCCGAACTCGGTCACAAGATCTAACCTCTAAGAGATAGGACATAACATAGCAATGGCTGAAGCGGAGAAAGAGGGAGCAAGAAAGATTCTTGATGCACCTAAGACATTGAAAGCTGACATCTGGAGACATTTTGGCTTCTATGAGGTTGGTGGGAAACTTGACCAGAGTTATGCAGTGTGTAAAAAATGAAACATGACAGTAATAATACAAATGGGGAAACCAAATCCATTGCATCACCGGAATTGCGCAGGGAAGATTTTTTAACGTACTTATGTATTTTAAAATGCGCTGAATCGATTCGGCTTGTTGGCCGCATCGAATCGAATCGTCCATGCCCCGCATCGGGATGCATCGCCGCATCGATTATTGTTGACACCATTACAACGCAGTGTGCTGTTTCCGAGGGACGAGCCATTCAGGCAGCAAAATCGCTTTTTCCAGACAGTTCCAGGGCCACACGGACGGAGCCAGCTGCATCGACATCTCCAACGACGGCACCAAGCTGTGGACGGGAGGACTGGACAACACGGTGCGCTGCTGGGACCTGAGGGAGGGACGCCAGCTGCAGCAGCACGACTTCACATCACAGGTACCTTGTCGCTTGGCGGACTTCGCGGGGCTCTGGCCTTGTATCAAACTGTCGCCGCTCCCTCCCGCAGATCTTCTCTCTGGGTTACTGTCCGACGGGCGAGTGGCTGGCTGTGGGGATGGAGAGCAGCAACGTGGAAGTCCTCCACGTGTCTAAGCCCGACAAGTACCAGCTGCACCTTCACGAGAGCTGCGTGCTCTCGCTCAAGTTCGCCTACTGCGGTCAGCATGCACTCATGCACAACACTTCAGTTCAAGGGGTTCTCATGTCCACACTGAAAGTGAAATCATGTTTTCAGTGTCAAAAATTGCAAGGAAAAAAATGACATGAAAACCGTACCCCTAGCATAAAACCTCCTATAAAATTGTAACTGTAAACTTTAAATACAAAAGGAATGCTTTATTCTCTAATATTATCTATGGCTACGTTCATACCGCAGGTCTTAATGCACAAATCTGATTTTTTGGCGTGCCCGTTCAGACTGCCTTTGTCCATTGAGACCGTTCAAGTATTACGCATGCGCAATAATTCGCAGTCCGACAAGCGAAGTCTGAAAGCTAAGACCCTCCCAAATGATGATGAATGTACAAAAATAGTTTCACTGAAAAAAGATTGATCATTTAATGAAGACATAAATGTCAAATTTTGGCGAGACAAAACTTTTGTTGCCCTACAGAAAGTAGTGTGAAAATTTAACAAAAATATGTTACATAACATAAGCGAATTAAGTAGTGGTGCTGTGAGATCCAAATTTAATATTTTGTATGACTTCCATGCAGAAATATCAACAAATCTTAGCTGTGTCTTACATTCCTAACCATAAAAAGGGACAAATTCTGCAGCAGGATGGAGCTCCATCGCATACTTCAATCTCTACCTCAAAGTTCCTCAAGGCAAAGAAAATGAAGATCCTCCAGGACTGGCCAGCCCAGTCACCAGACATGAACAGGATGGAAGAGGAAGCATGGAAGACGAAACCCAAGAATGTTGATGAACTCTGGGAGGCATACAAGACTGCTTTCTTAGATGTTCCTGATGACTTCATCAATAAATTGCATGAATCCTTGCCAAAGCCCGTGGAAGTCATACAAAATATTAAATTTGGATCTCACAGCACCACTACTTAATTCGCTTATGTTATGTAACATTTTTGTATTTGAAGTAGTTTTTGTTGAATTTTCACACTACTTTCTGTAGGCGACAAAACTTTTGTCTTGCCAAAATTTGACCTTTTTGTCTTCATTAAATGATAAATCTTATTTCAGTGAAACAAATATATTTTTGTACATTCAACATCATTTGGGAGGGTCATAGCTTTCCTATGAGCCATTTCTGAAACCAATTGAATAATTAAAAGTCAGGTTATTAGCAATTGTTTCTACAAAATGGATAAGCGACAAGACTTTTGTCAGGGACTGTATGTGCAACATGAATATCATGTAAACAATGCTTGCCAACTTGGAATGATGACTGCCTGTCGTTGCAACGAAAGCTACATAACGGCCGCGCATGTAGGGGGCCTAACTATCCTTGATACCCTCGAGAATGAAGGAAAAGTACTCACATTCATTCGTGGATGTACACAGATCAACATTCCCTTGCACATCTCAAGACACGGCTCGAATGAGCAGCCACACTGGCGCCCGGCCCACGCCTTTCTCGGTCCCAAAACACGCTTGTGACTCGAGACCAAAACAGGAAGTACCGTATTGGCCCGAATATAAGACGGCCCTGATAATAAGACGACCTCCTCTTTTTGAAGACTCAAGTTTGAAAAAAGACTTTTTGAACACCAAATTTTTATACAGAAAATAATTACAGTACATCTGAAACAAATGATTATAACAATATATTTGAGAGAAAAAGCATGTTATTTTGCCTCATTCAAATCTTAAAATCTGAACATTTAAATATGTAAACTAAAGTGCAATCACATTCGTAAATGAATGGCTTCTGGTGTTTGAAATGTAAATAAACCAATCTATTGTGATAAAACAACAAAATTGCAATATCTGCATTAACCATCAAAGTGAGGTCTAACTGTAGTCTTGAAACAAAATCTGAATAAGGAAAAACATTGCAATAAAATAATGCAAACTGGTTAAACTTGAGAGTAGCTGAGATCTGTCATGACAGAGCATGACTCAAGTTCAGCATTCGCGTCAATGATATCTGGCGCCATCTAGCGTTGTGAATGGGTATAATGTCTAGACCCCGAATATCAGACGACTCCCACTTTTTCAGTCTTATTTCAATGCAAAAAACACCGTCTTATAAAGATGTCCAATCACGTAATTTTCAAAGTATCGGAATCGGCAAAAAAATATCGGACATGCCTTTTTTTAATATATATTTTTTAATTAAAACGTTTTCTAATTGTATTTAACGTTACAGACAAAATGTCTTACACTCATCCAGAGTCTTTAGTTTTGGCTTAAAGTAGGGCTATCAAATTTATCGCATTAACGGCGTTAATTAAATTTTTTTAAAAATTAATCACGTTAAAATATTTGACGCAATTAACGCTGCGCTGCACGACCCACTCACACATTGTCGCGTTCAATCTATAATGGCGCCGTTTTACCGATATATAGAGCTAAAAGGCAGCATGAAATGAGTAGAGTGGATTTTGGCAGTCTTTGGAGCCTGTTTTTAATTGGCTAAAGCCTTACAATCCCTCTCTCAACAATTAGAAATATCGTGGGAAGCACTAGCCACGTTTACATGCTGACTTTTGTTCGTACCGATTCAAATCATTCCGAATAGAAATTTCAGATCAGCTGTTTACATGTCACTTCATCTATTCCGATCCAGCGTTTACATGTGACTGCCTTTATTCCGAAAGGACGTTTGACAACTGCCGTCTGATATGCGCAGATTAATCAAAACAAAGCGTCACATTGCAAAACATGGAGATCGATCGTCGGAGTGCTGCTGTTTTAACTTTAACCCACTTGTTGTGTTTGTGGGGTCGTATCCGCTTCTGCTGTTTTGCTCTTTTGCCTTGTAGTAGCCGGTTTTCCACAGGTGTTCGGCCATTTCTTACTACGCGGCGAAACGTCCTACACAATGCTCAGGGCGCTTGCGCATGCATCCACACGCATGCGCACATCGGTTAGAAGCGGCGAGTACTCACTATTTTTGTTTTTATTTAGTTATTTAGAACCTTTTCACTGCCTCTAAGATACTTTTTGCATGTATTACCCTCTCATACTTTTAACCATTGTGTTATTTTGTGTTAGCTTTGAAGCAGTTGACCACATTAGTCACGTAGCGTATTTAAACCGTCCTTATTTAATATAACTACATTTAAGTATTTTCTGCAGGCATTTTTTTAGTACGTTATTCCTGTATGCATCTAAACAAAACAAGTTTAGAGCGCACGGTAGTACTTTAGGTGTCAAATTCGACTAATGTAGACGTTTCGCCGATGTAGGATAATTTGGCAGAACACCGGTTTCTAATCTGGTCAACGCTCCAGTCTATTCCGGCTTCGTGTAACCTCTCGTGAACTTTTTAAAATAGTTCACCGTTCCTCGTTTTACGCCCGTCTAAGCGAGCAATTATATTCAATTCTTTTAAAGTTTGAATTAAATACAATCTTTCCGCCGGACTCCAATTAGGTGCGCTGTGCTTGGAAGCCATGTTGCAAGTGACGTTACTTACGTCACAAAGTGACGTCACCACGTCAGTACGGAGCATGTGCAGAAAGAACGCAACCAGACACCATTCCGCTTCCCTGTTTACATGATATAATTTTACTTCTAATCGGTTTGGGAAAAGGAATATTCCACCCCTGTGAATCGGAATGAAATTCCATTCGGTTTGGGCCTGTTCATTCCGAATGAGGTGTTTATATGGAACGCATTTATTCGGTTTGAACAAATATTCCGATTGTAATTGGAATATTTGTAAACGTGGCAAATGTGGGGAAGAAAGGTAGTAGTTGATGTTATTTTCCAACGCAGAGAAGATATATCAATTGGTGCCACTACGCACAGTCATGGTTGCACTTCCCATCATTCATTTGGGCAGAACAGTTAAATGGCTACAGTATCATTTACTGAAAGCTCAACAAATACTCTAGATGGCAATATTTAGTCACAATATACAAAGTCACATTTAACCTTTAAAAATTACAAGTCTTTCTATCTGTGGATCCCTCTCACAGAAAGAATGTTAATAATGTAAATGCCATCTTGATTTATTGTCATAATATACAAATACAGTACTTATGTACTGTATGTTGAATGTATATAATTGTCCGAGTTTTAGTCATTTTTTTCTTAATGCATTGCCAAAATATATATGATCGGGAAAAATTATCGGTAATGATTGGAATTGTATCGGGAGCAAAAAAAAGCAATCGGATTGGGAAATATCTGGATCGGCAGATACTCAAACTAAAACAATCGGGATCGAATCGGGAGCAAAAAAACATGATCGGAACAACCCTACCGTCTTATATCCGGGCCAATACGGTAGTTTGAGCGGTTACCGTGGAAACACGTACCGGGGACGTTTCGAGCATTTTTCTGTTCAAAATGCTTTTCGTACATGATTACAATATTCTTCACTCTACATACATTATGCGGCAATAACAAAATAGTTACGCACAGACACTCAGGAAACTAACTCTAATCAGATTGCTGGTTTAGAAAAATGAACATGTTACTCCTTACTGAAAAAAGTAATCAGATTACATCTTGTAGCACCCCATTTACTGCAAAATGGACCCGAAGTGGTGCCATTCGTTTGTGCTGGAAAAATATTTTGTTTGTGCTGCTACGATTTTGCAGTTATTACAAATTCGGATGATCTTAAAAAAAAAATTTTTTTTAAATCAACCCTCAATGTTCATCTCGTGCAGGTAAATGGTTTGTGAGCACGGGTAAAGACAACCTACTGAACGCATGGCGGACACCTTACGGCTCCAGTATATTCCAGGTAAATCTCAATCTAAACAACATTAGTCCGTTTTATTGTGAAATTTCCCAACTGACTTCCTTTATCTGCACCTACATGTTCAGTCCAAGGAGTCTTCGTCCGTGCTGAGCTGCGACATCTCCCCCGACGACCAGTTCATCGTGACGGGCTCAGGGGACAAGAAAGCCACCGTCTATGAAGTCATCTACTGAACAGACACTCAACTACTTTTTGTTTGTGAAAGAATGACCAGAAGACTCTGAACTTTTTTTTTTAAACACTCCGACAAGGCCTCTTAGTGGATAGCTGATTGAGCAAGTGTGGGATTCCTCCAAAGATGTTTTTTTTTTTTTTCAAAAAAAATCTTAACAATAATAAAACCTCTGTAGTGGACAAGACATTAGCAACATAACATTTTTTTAGCTTTTTTTTTTTTCTTTTTTACTTTGTGGACCACAAGGAGACAAAAGACGACGCAGGAAGGCGGCTTCGGACCTCGGCCCGCTTCAAAGCGGCTTGGCCCATTACGGTCCGGTTTTGGCTGTACTGTTTTTTTGTAGTTGGGCTACAGCAGCAAACTTGATTGTATGGCCTCGTGAAGACACAAAAACAAGTGTTATCAAATATTGCTGTTTTTCTTTGGGTGTTTTTGATTTTTTTTAATAAAACATGACTCGGCGGTTTTACCAGAGATGTGACAACGGAGCAACGTTTGCTGCTTCGTGTTCAACATTCGTTGTTGTGTTCGACGACTTCTATATGGATGTAAATAAAGTTCTCTAAAGGCAACTGTGGAACTTCACTAGAGGCCACTCTGTTATTGTTGCGTAATTAGCTTGTTTAGCATATTTGCTTAAAACATGTAGAAATAACTAATATACTTTTAACACAAACCCAAAATGAAAAGATTGACTTCAAACCCGACTAACAAGAGTCATAGACTTCAAATTAGGGTTTCCACCGAAGATTAGGGTTTCCACCTAAGATTAGGGTTTTAAACCAGGGTTTGTAATAAGGGTTTCAGAATAGGGTTTTAGAGTTGGGGTTTCAAACTGAAGTTTTTTAATAAGGGTTTAGGGATCTGAATTAGAGTGCCTAACTAGAGTTTTCTAGAGTTCTGATTTAAGGTTTCAAACTAAGGTTACGATTTCACATTAGGGCTTCAAACTAGGGTTAAGTTTTCTAATTAGGGTTTCATTAAAGAGTAATGGTTTCAGACTAAGGTTAAGAAAATAGGATTTGTAACCAGGATTAGGGTTTCAATTTAGGGTTTAAAACTAGGTTCGGGTTTCTAATTAGAATCAATATTTCAAACTGTGGTTATGGTACCGAATCGGGGTTTGAAATTTATGTTCGGGTTCCAAATTAGGGGTTCAAACTAGAATTAACCCCATATTGCCAAATGTCAATATAACATTTTATTCTAGCATTTCAAACAAACCTTATTGTGTTCAATCTCACGTTAGTTAGTTTTGTTAAACCACGACAACTGCATGTAATGCTTAATGTGCCACTTAGGATACAAATTAGAAAACTAATATGCATTTTTTTTTTTTAAATTATGTTTGAGTACCACAGAAAACTTTCAAACTAGTGTTACGGATCTGAATTCGGGTGTCAAACAAGTTCTGAATTACGGTTTCTGACTAAAATTAGAATTTAAATTTGGGGTTTTAAACTAGGGTACATTTAGGTTTACTAATAAGGGTTTCAAGATAAGATTATGGTACCAAATTGGGATTTGAAATTTAGGTCAGGGTCCAAATTAGGGGTTCCAACTAGAATTAACCCTATATTGCCAAATGCCAATATCAAATTTTATACTGTCATTTCCAGGTCATTTTAGGGTTTCCGACTAAAATAAAGGTTTCAAATTAGGGTTTCCATCTAAGATTTCAAAACTTGGTTTAAGGTTCCAACTAGGGTTTCACACTACGGTTAGGGTTTCAAATTAGGGTTTCCAACTAGGGTTTAAGTTTCCAATCAGGGTTTCTCGCTAAGATTAGGGTTTCAATTTAGGGTTTGTAATAAGGGTTTCAGAATAGGATTTTAGAGTTGGGGTTTCAAACTAAAGTTTTCCAATTAGGGTTTAGGGATCCGCATTATAGTGCTTAGCTAGAGTTTCCTAGAGTTCGGATTGAGGGTTTCAAACCAAGGTTAGGATTTCACATTAGGGTTTCAAACTAGGGTTGAGGTTTTTAAATAGGGTTTCATTAAAGGGTAATAGTTTTCAACTAAGGTTAAGAAAATAGGGTTTGTAACAAGGATTAGGGTTTCGATTTAGGGTTCAAAACGTGGTTTAAGGTTCCAACTAGGGTTTCACACTAAGGTTAGGGTTTCAAATTAGGGTTTTCAACTAGGGTTAAAGTTTCCAATCAGGGTTTCTTGCCAAGATTAGGGTTTCAATTTAGGGTTTGTATTAAGGGTTTCAGAATACATTTTAGATTTGGGGTTTCAAACTGAAGTTTTCCAATTAGGGTTTAGGGATCCGTATTATAGTGCTTAACTAGAGTTTTCTAGAGTTCGGATTTAAGGTTTCAAACCAAGGTTAGGATTTCACATTAGGGTTTCAAACTAGGGTTGAGGTTTTTAAATAGGGTTTCATTAAAGGGTAATAGTTTTCGACTAAGGTAAAGAAAATAGGGTTTGTAACAAGGATTAGGGTTTCGATTTAGGGTTCAAAACGTGGTTTAAGGTTCCAACTAGGGTTTCACACTAAGGTTAGGGTTTCAAATTAGGGTTTCCAACTAGGGTTAAAGTTTCCAATCAGGGTTTCTCGCCAAGATTAGGGTTTCAATTTAGGGTTTGTATTAAGGGTTTCAGAATAGGATTTTAGAGTTGGGGTTTCAAAATAGGGTTTTTAAAATAATAAATTTTCTAATTGTGGTTTCAGCAGTGGGGTTGGGGCCAAATTAGGGTGCCAAACTAGTTTTTTTTTTAGAGTCCTGAGTTATGTTTTCAAACCAAGGTTAAGATACCACATTAAGGTTTCAATCAAGGGTTACGGTACCGAACTGAGGTTTGAAATTTAGGTGAGCGTTCCAAATTAGGGGTCCAAGCTAGAATTAACCCTATATTGCCAAACGTATTTTATATAAGCACTTCTGGACCTCAGTTCATTGTCGCTTTTATTTTTATTAAACAATTTTTCTATTTTATTTTTGTTTCATCCCGAGAACTGCATGTAATGCTTAATGTATCACTTCTGATACAAAATCGAAAACAAATATGCATTTTAAAACAAAAATCATGTTTAATGACCACGTAAAGCTTTCAAGCTAGTGTTAGGAATTTGAATTAGGGTGCCAATCCTAGAGTTGTGAATTTGGGTTTCCAACTAGCGTTAAGGTTTATAATTAGGGTTTCATTTTAGGGTTTAGGGTTAGGGTTCATTTTCATATATTTACCCTTTTAAACTTTTTTCCCTCAATATTTCTTTGGATCGATTATTCATCATCTAAAATATTGGGGAAAATGCAACAAGAACAACAACAACAAAAAAAACAATTAAGCAATAGTTTTGAGGTAGATATCCGTGACTTTTTAACAGACGCCAATTTTATCACTGTGACGTAATTTAAAAGTTTAAAATATGTGAGTGAATAATTTTAAATTTATAATAATTTTAAAGTAAATAATTTTGAAAAGTCGTTTTTTTAAACTAAATGTTAGACATCAATTAATGATTCTAAGCTAAAAATGACATTTTGAATACTAAATATAATTACTTCCCTTGTTTTTATGGCTGGGTTCAAACAAGCGGTTGCGCGACGTCTGCAAACGGGGGTTTTCAGGGTAAGACGGACAAATTAAAAATAGTTCGGGGGCTTCATGCGCCATGAATCTGCTATGACAGCATATAGACATATTTTTCTATCAAACACAACAGTTGTTTTGGTTTAAAATACAGCAGTTTCATTTAAAGAGGAGTGCAAGAGCAGAAACAGTTTTTTCAGTCTTGTCTGTGTTTTCCGCCATATATATATATCAAGAAAAATAGGGGGTGAGGGGAGATTCGTTTTCATATTAATCTTCCCATACTAGAAGGGATCTTTTTATAAATTGATTTATTTTGCTCAGGCTTAACCCATGTAATTACAATAAACTAATTAGGGTTTCGCAATGAAGGGTTTTTAACTAGAGTCAGGGATTCAAATTAACAGGAACCCTAATTAGAAACCCTAATTAGGGTTGGTGGTGTGTTGTGTGCACGTCATTTGAGTTTCAGAGAACAAATTTCGGCACAAGAAAAAACAAGTCATGTAAAGGATGAACACGTGTTAGGTTTATTATGCACACATAATAGTATTAGCGTCAATGTTTATACAGCACGTGGGATGGAAGACGCAACGCAGTGGGACGAAGCCTCCTTGACCTTTTCAAGAAAAACAAAACCCTGTACATCAGCTTGTAAATGTAACAAGTAAAAAGCAAACGCGTGGCCATCATACATAGTATACTGTACATACATGGAGCCTCGTGTGAAAAGGAGAGGAAGTTGTGGCTGAAAGGCAGGCAGGCAAAATCATCAACATTGTCCAAATGTCAAACTCTGTAGCTGCGCACTTGACAGAACTGCAAGGGGAAAAATACTCCCCCAAAAAACTATGATTGCTACAGTCTTCCCATGAGAATTTGGTTGCATGCTGTACAAAAAGGTCATTTTACAGAATTTTTTTCTTCAATTCTTATACAGTGGCGATATTTTCCTTCTATTATTTCCCAATGGTAGACCAATTGTTCTTCCTACTGCATTTTTCCTGTTACTAATCTAGTGCTAGCCAAATTGCCCGTTGTTGGCTTAATTTCAAAATCCAACTGAGTAGTTTCATAAAAAAATGAAGTCGAAAACCAAGTAAGTGGCTTTATTGATGCTGCCTGTCACCACTACTGTGGGGGTTCTTAAATAAAAAAGTAATGTTTCAATTTGACATGTCTGCTACAGGCAACCTTGAAACCATAGACAAGCAGGTAGAAACGAACATGAATGGACTGAAAAAGCTGGAAAGAAGTACAAAATTGTTGATTCTTAATTATATGAAAACAGACATGTTGTGTAACTTTTGAGAGGAGGCGTGGGGAGGGGGGGACACATTATTGGGACCCTCTGATGGCTGTCGGGAGAACAGAACGACGCTCATTAGATGGCGTCAAAAGGAAATAAGAGATAATAAGCAAGGAGGCTGTTTAATTGGCTGCGTATCGTTTCCCGGAGGGGGTGTGTTTGTGCCTCCCTCGGCGACGCGGGGGCTCCCCCCTGGCTCGTGACACCTCTCGACAGGCATAGCGTGCGGCGGCGTGGGCCTCATTACAGCCGTGTGTGCGTGTGTGCCTAATGAATCGACAGTGCGCTATCAGTGCTCTTCTGGGGTGGAGGGATTTTGGATGGGGGGGGGGGGCTTCCCTTCCTCTGCTGAGCTCTTAATCAGGAAACAGCCCTCATTAGACAGCCTCCTCCTTTTCATTTACATTCCTTACTCAAACACGCATTCGCGTATACAGGATTTGTGCCGAACAGGATGAAGCTAAAATGCACGAGCACTTTTGAACTGTAATTCATTGCCAATGACAACGGAAGTCAAATTGGAAGGGACGTTTACCGCCGTCGATGATGGCCATTGAGTTCAAATGTTGCCCTGTCATACCCTAATCTTTCCTGTCCGGTAAACACATTCAAATACACAAATTATACTGGAGGAGGAAAATCCGACATTAGAATCCAAAATGGTTTGAGAAGCTCAAATCTACAGTGCTATGAAAAAGATCTGAACCTTTTGAAATTTCTCACATTTCCGCATAAAATCACCATCAAATGTGGTCTGATCTTTGTCAAAATCACACAGATGTAAAAAGTGTCTGCTTTAACTAAAACCACTCAAAACATTCATAGGTTTTCAGATTTTAATGAGGATAGCATGCAAACAATGACAGAAAAGTGAAGAATAAGTGAACCCTCTTCCTAAGGAGACATAAAGAGCAATTGAAGCGAATTTTTACCAAACAATTTACCGTAATTTCCCGAATATAACGCACACTTTTTTTCCCCAAAATCAACTTGTAAACTCATAGTGCGCATTATAAACGGGTACATGGATGGAGACAGAAATATATATGTATTACATATATATATATATATATAAACCGATTTTTTTTCATTGACACGGCCACGTTGTGTTGAAGAAACGTATGCGGCGACCCGTTGCCGACCATTACGGTACGTGACGTCACCGTTTTGTTTCGGTAATACTTCACTCTAATCGGCCGAATGATTTCGTCTGTGTTAAATTCTGCTTTTTACACTCTTCATAAAGCACAGAATTTAGTTTCTTGAACTCATTTGAGTCGACGTTTATTGCAGCTCCGCAATTCGGACCATAACAAATGTAAGGACACACACTTCCTGTGTCCGTCAACTATATCGGTCCCTCGGGAAACTCAAACCCAAATAACAATAGTTCCTTTTGTTACTGTCGTGTTGACAGCTATGAGCTCTCACGGATTTCCGACTTACGTTCTCACTTTCATTTTACCGTATCAATCCATGGAAGAAACATTTATTCATCATGAGGAAACGAGCAAGTTATACAGCAGCCTTTAAAAGAAAAGTCACATCTGTTTTCTTTTCTCCTAGATTCTGGTAAGTTGGAGAAGTTGTCAAATCATATTATTACCGTAAATATTTTCAGTTTACGGTAATGTTTTGAACTACCAATGTGCTATGCTTGTGCTGTGTTTCACCAGTCAGTAAAATGACATCTCTGTATCTGTACACAAGCTCTGTTTTCTTCTAAAATTATAAACGGGTACAATAATTTCCCCTAGATTTTACAAGTAAATTTGGGGTGCGCATTATACA
Source organism: Corythoichthys intestinalis (assembly GCF_030265065.1). Lineage (NCBI taxonomy): Eukaryota > Metazoa > Chordata > Actinopteri > Syngnathiformes > Syngnathidae > Corythoichthys > Corythoichthys intestinalis. The sequence continues at coordinate 46,471,811 of NC_080401.1, read as the reverse complement.
CGGATGCGCCTTATATTCGGGAAATTACGGTAAGTCAGGTGTGTGCCCAATCACTGATAAGTGGTTTAAAGCTGCCCTGCCTACTATAAAACACACACCTGGTAAGAATTGTCTCAATGATAAGCATTTGTCTGATGTACATCATGGCTCGGTCAATAGAGCAGTCTGAAGAACTGCGATCAAGGATTGTTGATTTGAATAAAGCTGGGAAAGGATACAAAACCATCTCTAAAACTATGAATGTTCATCAATCGACATTCAGAGAAGTTGTCTACAAATGGAAAGAGTTTGGCACTATTGCTTCTCTCCCAAGGAGTGGCCGTCCACCAAAGATGACACCAAGAGTTCAGCGCAGAATACTCAGAGAGGTAAAAAAAGAACCCTAGAGTGTCTGCTAAAGATTTACAGGAATCACTGGCACAGTCCAACATCTCTGCACACATCAACTATATGTAAAACTATGGCTAAGAATGGTGTTCATGGGAGGACTCAAGAAGAAGAAGAAGCCACTGCTGTCAAAAAAAACAAAACCAAAAAAAAACATTGTTGCTCGTTTAATGTTCGAAAAAAGGCACTTGGACACTCCACAGACGTTTTAGCAAAATATTTAGTGGACTGATGAAACCAAAGTTAAATTGTTTGGAAAGACACACAATGTCTGGAGGAAAAATAGAACAGCTCACCAACATCAACAACACCTCATCCCCACAGTGAAGCATGGTGGAGGGAGCATCATGCATGATTTGGGGCTGCTTTGCTTCCTCAGGGCCCGGACAACTTGCAATCATTAATGGAAGAATGAATTCAAAATTTATCAGGAGGTTTTGCAGGAAAACCTGAGGCCGTCTGTCAGACAGTTGAAGCTAAAAAGAGGATGGATGCTGCAACAAGACAATGATCCAAAACACAGAAGTAAATCAACTTCAGAATGGTTTTAGAAGAACAAATACAAGTTCTGGAGTGGCCAAGTCAGAGTCCAGAATTGAACCCCATTGAGATGCTGTGGCATGATCAGAAAACAACAATTCATGCCAGACACCCCAGGAATCTGACTGAACTACAGCAGTTTTGTAGAGAAGAATGAGCCAAGATTAGTCCTGATCGATGTGCCAGACTGATCTGCAGCTACAGGAAGCGTCTGGTTGAAGTTATTGCTGCCAAAGGGGGGGCACAAAATATTAAAAGTGATGGTTCACGTACTTATTTTTCCCTCCTCTGTCATTGTTTGCATACTATCCTCATTAAAATATGAAAACCTATAAATGTTTGGGTGGTTTTAGTTAAAGCAGACACCATTTTTCCATCTGTGTGATTTTGACAAAGATCAGATCACATTTCATGCAGAAATATGAGAAATTCCAAAAGATTCAGATGCTTTTTCATACCACTGTAAGTTGATCTCTTAAAAGCTTCAAGTGCATATTTGGTTCATCCAGAAATTTTGCACAAAAACCCAAACATATGCTTCACTGCTGGTTCTTTCTGTAGACTGCGTGCAGAAGGGGAGGGCACCTTCCACAACATTATGGATGCGCGAGCGGTTGTCGAGGCAACTTGAATGTCCTCTCACTCAGTAGACCACCTCATAGACGGTGGCCTTCTTGTCCCCCGAGCCCGTCACAATGTACTTGTCGTCCGGGGACACGTCGCAGCTCAGCACGGACGACGACTCCTTGGACTAGACCGCCGAAACGAGAGAGAGAGAGAGAGAGATATGACTTATAACTCAATGATGAAAGAGGCATTAGCAATTCAGTCACACGCTAAACACATACTGACTCATCACGAAACACTCTGGGGACTAATTCGACGGCAATGTCAATATCACTCGTGCTACTTGACACGCTGGCTAGTTCCGTTGGCACACTTTGACCTTCCATTGTCTCAGATGCATCTTGGCAATGAATTTGGCTCAAAATCAATTTTCTTGCTGTCACGCAGAGGAAAAAAATATAAAAACATGACCTGACATGTAAAGTTTGAAGGGCACAAAACAATGTCACAAGCAGTCCCACAGTGCTTCTCAGTCCCATTCTGAATTCCAGTAATGTGACATTGTTTAGGGCAGGGGTCCCCAAAACTTTTCCCTTCTGTGATGAGGGGCCGGGGTCAGTTTAGCAGAAAAGGTGTGACGATTGCAGGAGTGCCTAAATGTAAAAATTTATTGTTTTTTTCAGAAAGCCACAATCAAATAACCCTTTCTGGATTCTTCACAGAACAAAAGTAAATAAAATAAAAATAATTATAATATAATATAATATAATATAATATTGTAATTTATAAAATATAATATAATATAATGTAATATAATATAATATAACAATCATGGCTGCAGCTATCAAAATTCGAATAATCGAGTGATCGGATAAGACACAAAAATTTAAAATACCTGAGTTGAGCCTCAAACGGTATAAAAAATAAATAAATGAGGCTCTATGTACAACAAAAGAACAATTGGCTAACTTACATAGTAAAAGTCCGCTAGCTTAAATGCTATAAAATGCTAACGTTTTTTGTTTTTACCATGCTCTTAACAAATGGTTCAAACACATATGCCCCCCAAAAACGGCTAAATATACCTATAAACTAAATTATACCTGCGTTTAAAAAAAAACATTCGCTCAAACAAAAACTTAGCTTATGTTGGTCTTAACAGGGAGCATCTGGATTCAGCCACATGAAATGAGGCAGACTAGAGGGCAGTATATCCACCCAATTCAATACAACTATAAATGCAAACACTTTCAAAACAAACCATTACAACGCCACATTAATTAAACGAATACTCGAAGCAGCAAAATTTAATTTGAATCTTTTTTTCTAATCGAATACTTGAGTTAATCGATTAATCGTTGCAGCACTGATAATAACATAATATAAGTGTTAATGTACATCAAAGTTTTCGATTACAAAGCAACATCCCTTGTGTACAAGTCGATTTTGTCATAAATGCACTTTATAATGTGATGTAATGTAATGTTATGTTATCATATAATATTATATTATATTATATTATAATATAATATAATAAACAAATAACTATCTCTGGGTTCTTCAGGAAAGGAAATAAATAAAGCCAGGAAATAAATAACACTATTGGGAAGGGAAAAAAAAAAAAATCAAAATGGTCTCTGGTATTGTTCAGGGGGCCGGACCAAATGTGGAAGTGGGCCGTATCCGGCCCGCGGGCCGTAGTTTGGGGACCCCTGGTGTAGCTGTCGCAATACAAGAAGTTGAAATTTATTGAGTATTTTACATCCACATTGTTTTTGTTATCTACCTGTGTCGCAATACTGCCATCTTATGGTGAAATATATTATAGTGAATACGTAAAGTTCACGCGTAGTTTTGCATGTACGGCGAGAAGAGGGAAAGAGCGCGAATTCACGGACAGATAAAAAAGATGGAGGACGCTAACGAGAGAACGCGGACACACGATAGAAATTAACAGCTCTCTTATGTTTGGACAGAAGGCGCACACGTTTTTCACGGTGTTGCTCGCACAGCAAAGGAGGAAATAAAGTGGCGAAATACATCAGTCAATTCGTGGCCATTTTTCTGTTCCACTCAAATAGTTTGAGAGCCGTTACACCTGGTTTTGGGAGTTCATCTGCCGGTTCACTTTACTCTGATACACAGACTTCGCTATCAGTTGACGAAACAGCTCCTACAGACATTGCGCCACGGCTTCCCGTCGGGGGCCAGGCCAGGCAGAGTGTCGAGGACCCTTTCACTGGATAAACTCAAACACACGCAACGTTCTAACTATAGGAGTTCCAAAAAGTCGATTATTACATGCATCGCGAGTCGACACGTGACGATTCGATTACAATTCATAAAGGTTCAAAAACGATGATTTTACCTTATAACTTTATGACAGCCGCTCGTAGCGGAACGAAATTCAAGACATGTCTGCCGCCCGGACATCATTAACGGACGCACGCACGATGTTATGATAGATGCTTCCAATTACTGGGAGAGAGATTTATTCCTTTTTAAAAGATTGGAAAATAAATTTGTGTATGAGACAGGCAGGAACAACCCGTCGGTTGTGCTTTTGTGCACAAGTTATTTTTTAGAGCGAGAGGGGAAGAGAGATAGTTCATTTCTCCTTGTCTTTCAGATGTCCAGCAGTAGTTTTAAGGCATTTCAATTGAAAAATCCTGAAGTGTGTTGCTAAGACCTGTGCGCGTCTATAAGAGGTGAGTACACGAAGCCTCTTGTACTGTTTCGCCTTTATTGTTGTTGTTTTTGAGATGTTAATAGTTAGCGCCGAGCACCAAGCTAATTAGCTAACGTGTATTTCATATGCAGAACGTGTAAACCATGATTGAGTACAGCGGTAACACTACAAACATGCGAAGTAGTACAGAAATCTGTTGTAGCAAGTGCTGCCTGGGAGCCGACAGGCGTGTGTGCGCGTGGGCGGACAGGGAGAGAAGAAAGTGCGCACGCTGTAATGACTGTGTGTGTGGCTATGTTGGAGGCTGCCGGACTTTTTTATGTGCTTGGCAATAAACGCCACAAGTTAAAAGTGATCAAGAGCAGCTGTGATTTCCACCTGTCACTCCAACAGTTACACAAGGGAGGTAACACTGTGAAAACAAAGTATATTGGTTAAACGAAGTCTTATTTCTAAAGACACTTTGTTGGTGTCCAGAAAATATGGAATTCAAATATAATATAATTAGGGCTGTCAAACGATTAAAATTTTTAATCCAGTTAATTACAGCTTAAAAATTAATTAATCGTAATTAATCGCAATTAATTGCAATTCAAACCATCTATAAAATATGCCATATTTTTCTGTAAATTATATATATATTCTGTAAAATAAATTGTTGGAATGGAAAGATAAGACACAAGATGGATATATACATTCAACATATGGTACATAAGGACTGTAGTGGGCATTTCTTTCTACTGTCATTTAAATCTGTCTATGCTGTCCTCACTCCGAAGCGTCTACTTTTTCCAAAGCTAGACAGCTAGTGAACGACACCATAATAATCAGACATCTTCCTTTTTCATCTGATTTATTAATAAAATGGCCTCAAACCATTGTCTTCTTTAGACCGTCGTAAAACTACAAAAAAAAGTACACAAGCATTGCATTAGCAACAACGTTAGCTTAGCATGCTATACAGGTTCACTAAACATAAACAAAAAGCGTCTCATACAAAAAAAATAACATTTCGCTTACTAACATAATATGTACATTATTTACAACAACCATATTTACGGACAAATCTTGTCCAAGGATCATATAAGCACAACATTACAATGTAGGCGTCAGACCGAGACGTCGTGCAGCCATACTGAACTGGCAAGGAAACAATAAACCATGTCGCAAAGCGACCACAAGAGTTCGCTGTTAGACAGCACAAAAAGCCTTGCTGTAAAACTTACCAAAAGGCAGAATACTGTCTGAGCTGAACATGTGTGTTAATTGCGTCAAATATTTTAACGTGATTAATTAAAAGAATTAATTACCGCGCGTTAACGCGATAATTTTGACAGCCCTAAATATAATATAATATAATATAATAATGATAAAAACACTATTAATTAAATAGATAATAACCAAATAACCCACTCTGAGTTCTTTACAGAAAAGGCCAGGAAATAAATAACAATATTGAGAAGAAAAAAAAAATCAAAATGCTCTCTGGTATTGTTCAGGGGGCCGGACCAAATGTGGAGGCGGGCTGTATTCGGCCTGTGGGCCGTAGTTTGGGGACCCCTGGGTTAAAGTGTCTTATTTACCATTATATCTAAATGCATGCCTTTTAGTTTTTATGGCGCTTTCACACTCAACTGGGGGCGCCCTTGCGCTTCCTCACGCGAAGAACAACGCGCTCACGTGAAGAAGAGCGCGCTTACACGCGAAGAAGAAATGCCGCATCCAAGCGAGTGAGCGAGTTACCTACATTCTTTGTTTTTGTCCATGTTTGTAAAATATCTACAGAGGCAACGCCAGTATGTATCATCTTTTGTGTTGTTGTTGTGTGTTTCTACTCGCGATCGGACGCTTAAATCCAGTTGTGTAGTGGTTTGAACGATGTGCTAATGCTAGCGAACGCATGCTAACCGTTTATTATTACTGTATTAGTAGGGTGACCAAACGTCCTCTTTTGCCCGGACAAGTCCTACTTTCACGCAGTATCCTCGTTGTCCGGGCGGGTTTTATAAATTCATAAAAATGTCCGGTTTTTATGATTTTTTTTAACGGGACCAACTTGAAGAGAATTCCTCTGGCCGCTAGGGGGCAGCGCTTGCCTGCGTTGACGTTGCTCCTACTAGTAGGGGCGGGAGAAGGAGTAGATCTTTTTTTTTTGGCAGTTCACCCTTTGTTTCATGGGGAATTACCACCATCTACTGACGGTTTGGCGAGAGCTCAGACTACAGTAAGGAGTTCAATAAGAAGTTCTAAAAGACGTGGCTCCATACACCTTTCTGTAAGTTTCTCCTGTTAATGTCGATCACGTGTCTTCTGTTGTACATAGGGTTATGTGTGTACACAGAGATGCAGTATATTGTATGAGTCTTGTAATTGTTCTGCGTTAGTTAGTGGTTGAATGCTAGTATAGCTAAATAGCTGTGTTGCTTATGAGTTGTTTTTTTTTTTTACGATAAATACGTATATAATGGCAACTGTTGACTTCTGTCTGTGATTTGTACTGGTGTAATCTGTAAAATCCCGTTTGTTGTCGATCTTTGCGCTGCCGATGGTCGTAAACTTTTATAGCAAAGTCTGATTTTGCCTCGGCTCCCGTATTCGCTAATAGCAATCAGTGAGCTCAGCTGCGCTAGGCATTATGGGCAATGTAGTTTTGAATTTGAACTGCTGCGTTTGGAAACATGCTGGTTGAATCGCTTGTCAGTTTATTTCAGTTATTGTTTGCGTACAATATAGAACTTTGTATGTGAATAAAAATTGAGTGGGAATAACATTTTGTCAACAACAATTGTCGTGATTGTAATTTTAAAAAATGTTGAGTTGGCACATAGCCAACTGTGTGTGTGTATTAACTGGACTACATTTCCATGAGTCTGCATTATATTATTTTTTAAATAATAATAATAATTTTTTTTTTTTATTGTTTGATTATTTTTTCTTAGGAAGAATAAAGCCTGTTGAGTGAAAAAAAAGTGGGAGATATACGCATCTTTGAGTGATCTTCGAGTAAAATTCAAGTATCTCAATGCCGGGCCGAGTGTCCTCTTTTTTGGAAATCAAAATATGGTCACCCTATTTTAGCAGCTAATCATCGCTGATTTACGTTGAAGCAAACCTGTTATTGGGGACGAAATTGATTTGTTTAATTTCTATTTTTAGTTTCACTCTTCAAATGATGGTTGAATAAAGTTAGCAAATTATACCAACGTCTTCTGCATCGTCATTTGGGAGTTTAGCTAGCTGTATAGCCAGGACTGAGCCTTAGCCTCTCTGTAAGGACAGTGCAGTCGTATTCCCTCCCGATACAGTTATCTCGACCTTGCAATGACTGCAAGTCGCTTTGTTGTAATTTTTCCTCGTGAAGTGAAGACACACTTTCGAGCGTTTGAACCTATGTGCTGTCATTGTTATGTTTACGGCTGCAATGCTCGTGCTAAACCATCGTAACCTTTCATTTTCATCCTCTTTCCTGGTGAAGTGTAGCCAAACTTTGGAGGGAGTGCTTCTTGGCACCATGCTAGTTTGATGCGTCTGGACAACAAGACACGTCACGACGCAATACGCGTCTTTAGGAATCGTTGAAGGGATCGTTAAGGCTTTTTCATTGTGATGTCGAGGCCTCAAAACACTAGGAACCGGTTCGGAATTGGAATCGGATTTCGATTCCCATCCCTAGTAATATGTGGCCAAAAGCTAGCAAACTAGGCAACAAAAGCGATGCACGGAGAGCATCATGGCGAAGACAAGAAACCTTTCATAATTGGAGATAATCTCATCCTTGCGCTCAAGGATATTTACCGTCAAGTTTTAGGAGAGGCCACCGTTAATAAAAGGTTGATTAGGCGTATGGACATACATTTTCCCTGCACTTAATGTTTGTTTTTAGCCCCGTCATTTTATTTGAAAGTTACTGTAATTTTCTGCCAGACATTGCCAGTCCGTGAAAAAAAAGGCCCTTGTCACACCGGTCCATGGTGCAAAAAAGGTGGGGACCACTGCAGGGCTAAGAGCTCGCTTGCCTCGTAATCAGGAATTATATAAGACAGGTCACCTGGAAAATGCTGGCGCCGTACGGGGTCCTCCACGCATTCAACAGGTTGTCTTTGCCGGTGCTCACAAACCACTTGCCTGAAACACACGCACGCGAACACATATTCGGGTAAGACACGGAAAGACACAGGTGTACAATTGTGTGCGCAGGTGTGCATGCTGACCGCAGTAGGCAAACTTGAGCGAGAGCACGCAGCTCTCGTGAAGGTGCAGCTGGTACTTGTCAGGCTTGGACACGTGAAGGACTTCCACGTTGCTGCTCTCCATTCCCACCGCTAGCCACTCGCCCGTTGGACAGTAACCCAGTGAGAAGATCTGGACAAGGTGCAACACACACGTTTTCCTTTCGTTCTTACATTCATCATTTTCAACATTCTTATCGTTTATCTATTTTGTATCGCTCTGCGATCTTACTCTTTTTTCCACCCCGCATTGTTCTGCTCTTGTCATGCTGGCTTCCTTTCATCAAGCTTATCTTCTTTCCACCCTCATCCTTCATTTCCTGACATCTCCTATTTGGCCCTTTTGTTTTCACATCTACACAGTATTTCTCATACCACTATTTTTTTTTTATCCATACTTTACTTGACCATCGTGCAGTCATTCACAGGTGAAGAAGGTAAAATGACTATCTAAAATGTATTTTTTAAATTAAATAATTCATCGTATTTTTTAGTCACAAAAACTATATCGTACAAAAAGGAGCATGCAATCATACTATAACTTACGGACTCAGATGATTTGTTGGTCTGTATTCACAGATTATAAATTGCACTGTTGTCAAGACTTGATTGAGGTAGCACTTTGGACAGTGGAAGAATTAGTTCATTTTTGTTAACGATTTGTCAAGAAATGGCCTAAAAATGAGTAAAAATCTATATCTATACTTACAAGAAGTCTCCGGGTTACAACGTAAGTCGGGTGACTTACGTGATTTGGACTGAGTCGCATTTTTTAAAATGTTTTGTGATGCATGCTTTTATTTTGGCGCAGGAAGCGTAGAGCAGGTACTACATCCGCACGCTAGCGCATGTTCACCCCCTACACGCACACATGAGGAAGAGCGCAGCCTAGTGAGAGATGTAATAGCCTGCGCGCACATTAATTGCTTGTGAAGCATCCACGGCTGTATTTAACCCCTTTTGTGCTGTTTATTGTGCGTTTTCAATTGTGGTCGAATACTTGGCGGGAGTTTATGTGATTGTTTTTTATGTTGTGCGGACGCTAACTGATACATGCTAATTTTTTGTTACTTCTGTATCAGCAGCTACTTGTAAACGCAAATTTGAATTGCTGTTATTGAAGATGATTCACTAAGATCATGAACTAACTTGCACAGCATAAGTCCGTTAGCTTAAACGCTATTTAATGCTAATGTACAGCAAAAGTCTACTAGCTTAAATGCTATATAATGTTAAGTGCTAGCGGACGTTTGCTATGCAAGTTAGCCAATTGTTGTAAACATTAGCATTGGCTAACTTGCATAGCAAAAGTCCGCTAGCTTAAATGCTATATAATGCTAATGTTTACCAGATTTTTTTTTTTTACCAGTTTCTGGTGCCCACGACAAACAATCTGGTGTGCACCAAATTGCTGAAATTTAATATATTTCTGTTGATGTCCCATTAGGGGCTCCGTAAAAATATGATGGCTAGCAAAGGAAAATCAACAAAGTAAATTTTGAGGGCAATACACGAGGGGGCAGATAAGTATTTAGTCAACCACCAATTGTGCAAGTTCTCCTACTTGAAAAAATCCGTTTGATTTTTAAAAAAAATATTTCCAAATTCGAGTGGAAAATAAGTATTTGGTCACATACAAACAAGCAAGATTTCTAGCTGTCAAAGAGGTCTAACTTCTTCTAATGAGGTCTAACGAGGCTCCACTCGTTACCTGTATTAATGGCACCTGTTTTAACTCATTATCGGTATAAAAGACACCTGTCCACAACCTCAGTCAGTCACACTCCAAACTCCACTATGGCTAAGACCAAAGAGCTGTCGAAGGACACCGGAGACAAAGTTGTAGACCTGCACCAGGCTGGGAAGACTGAATCTGTAATAGGTAAAACGCTTGGTGTAAGGAAATCAACTGTGGGAGCAATTATTAGAAAATGGAAGCCATACAAGACCACTGATAATCTCCCTCGATCTGGGGCTCCATGCAAGATCTCACCCCGTGGCGTCAAAATGATAACAAGAACGGTGAGCAAAAATCCCAGAACCACACGGAAAGAACTAGTGAATGACCTACTGAGAGCTGGGACCACAGTAACAAAGGCTACTATCAGTAACACAATGCGCCGCCAGGGACTCAAATCCTGCACAGCCAGACGTGTCCCCCTGCTGAAAAAAGTACACATCCAGGCCCGTCTGCGGTTCGCTAGAGAGCATTTGGATGATCCAGAAGTGGACTGGGAGAATGTGTTATGGTCAGATGAAACCAAAATAGAACTTTTTGGTAGAAACACAGGTTCTCGTGTTTGGAGGAGAAAGAATACTGAATTGCATCCGAAGAACACCATACCCATTGTGAAGCATGGGGTGGAGACATCATGCTTTGGGGCTGTTTTTTCTGCAAAGGGACCAGGACGACTGATCTGTTTAAAGGAAAGAATGAATGGGGCCATGTATCGAGAGATTTTGAGTGAAAATCTCCTTCCATCAGCCAGGGCATTGAAGATGAGACGTGGCTGGGTCTTTCAGCATGACAATGATCCCAAACACAGCCAGCACAACAAAGGAGTGGCTTCGTAAGAAGCATTTCAAGGTCCTGGAGCGGCCTTGACAGTCTCCAGATCGCAACCCCATAGAAAATCTGTGACTTTCCCCATAGAAAGTCCGTGTTGCCCAACGACAGCCCCAAAACATCACTGCTCTAGAGGAGATCTCCATGGAGGAATGGGCCAAAATACCAGCAACAGTGTGATAAAAGTTTGTGAAGACTTAGAGAAAACCTTTGGCCTCCGTGATTGTCAACAAAGGGTACATAACAAAGTATTGAGATGAACTTTTGGCATTTATCAAATACTTATTTTCCACCATGATTTGCAAATAAATTCTTTAAAAATCAAACAAAGTGATTTTCTGGTTTTTTTCCCCACGTTCTGTCTCTCATGGTTGAGGTTTACCCATGTTGACAATTACAGGCCTATCTAATATTTTCATGTGGGAGAACTTGCACAATTAGTGGTTGACTAAATACTTATGTGCCCCACTGTATATTATCTAATTCACAAATGTCTGGGCTGTAATGATTGTTTTTGTGTGGTCATAATGCTGCTGCTGAGCAGGCGGGCCCGGACAGGTGCACTCGTAAATTTTTTAATCAACCATTAGGACAGAAAGAGCCAAACCAAAATATACATGTGGCCCATAATCCAAAACAATTTAATCTTATCTTTGTGAACTCATTCACTGCCATTAACAGTGATAGATACCTGTGAGGTGAAGTCATGCTGCTGCAGCTGGCGTCCCTCCCTCAAGTCCCAGCAGCGCACCGTGTTGTCGAGTCCTCCCGTCCACAGCTTGGTGCCGTCGTTCGAGATGTCGATGCAGCTGGCTCCATCCGTGTGGCCCTGGAACTGCCTGGAAGAAGTGATATTATCGCCTAAACAACTTATCCCATACAAACAATACATACTTCCTGTGTTGTCAATGGGCATACCTGACAAGTGTCTGGTTGTGCAGGTCCCACACGACGATATTTCCGTCGCTACAGCAGGAGAAGCACACTTTGTTATCGGGCGAAATGGCCAGAGCGTAGCAGGCGGGCGCAGACGACGTCAGTTCGGCTTTGATGCGAGGAGTGGGTGTGGCCAGGTCCCATATGGACAGCGTGCTGGCCTCACCGCCCACTATCAGCGTGCGTCCATCAGGTAGGATCTTGCACGAGCGGATGTAGTTATCGCGGTTCTGCCGGGATGAAAGGTGGACATCACTGCCAGAGGAAAACAGACTTTTTGATCTTAATGACAATTAAGGTAGTTTATGTATTTATATATTAATATTATAGACTGAAGGCTTGTCAAGTTGCCACTTTTGTTGATGGTGTTTACACTATCATTTTGAGCTTTTCCTCGGTTATTCATGAATAGATGACAATTAAATTTGGTATGCATATTCTAGGGATGGATATGGATCAGCCCTCGGATCCCGTTTTTTGATTTTGCTGTTTCAGAGGTGATTAATTAATTGTAGAATTGTAGTTAGGATTTAGACAGTAGAGACCAGCCTTCTGTGAGTTAGGTTTTCGCACAGCACATCGACTTACTGTGTTGTTTATAAGTTACAAGTTAGGTAGTACAGAGCAGACTTCAGTCTTTAGTAGCACATAAGTGCTTGGTTTTACAGTACCTTCTCGAAAATATATACCAGGGATTTTGTGAATATTTCAACATCTATATTGTATACATTAAGGATCGAACAGAAAATTTCCTCTTCGGTTCCTATCTTGGTTTTCTGCCGACAGTTAGTGGGTCGGGCTAGCTGTATGCTACCAAAGCAGACTCTCGGGTTAAGCCTAAACTCTGTGATAATCAAAACCCCTCAGAGAATGAAGTCATGAAAACTTTTGTTATGCTACCTAAAATCAGGTAGCATATATATTCAATCATGTTTCTGTACGCCTAAGTTTGTTCTTTCGGTCAATCCTCTTAACCTTTTCTTATAATGGCCTTAGCCAGTCCCGTTATTATTGACTTAACAAGACGCGTCTCGCTGAAGTATGATTGGATGCTGAACTACTGAACGTATGACCCACATGCCGTAACCTAGAAACATGCCTTTTCAACCCTGCGTGCGTCTTAGTATTCATGATGCGATAAATCATACGGATCTCATGTTATTAACTGTAGTTAAAAGTTTTAACTGTTGCACAGTTGTAATAAAGATAAGAGGAAGATGCAGGGTTTCCCCTACATATAACAGATTGTGGTGCACCGCCACACCAAAATAAAAGCCGCCACGCCTTGCAAATGAGATGTTTTTTTTTTTTTTTAAAGGCCGTTTCAAACTATCGGCAGCCTAGTGTGAAGGGTTCAGCAGCAACCTATTCATTTTGTATTGCAATGTTTGTAACTATGCGCGCCCCCCTTAAGAGACGATCGGACTGGAGAGCTGTGACGTATAGAGAAGCGAGTAGGAAGAATGGGAGAGCGGGCGAGAAAGCGAGAGCATAGACTTCTTAATTACATTAATAGTGAAGTCATGGCGAGAGATCGCGGTCTCAAGTCGCGGCAGCCCGCTGTTATTTTGTTATTGTTTTTCTTAATTATTGTTGCCACAATAAAGTGGGTAAGCCAATACCGACTCATCTCCTTCTCCCCCCCATCCGGGGCATTACAGTATTTTGGATCGGACTTTTCGGCGAAGGTGAGCGGTGAACGGCCGTCTTGGACGGAACGGCAAGTTTGAATGAATTTGCGCCTAGAGGCGGGGACCAAAATAGAGCCTTGCTTTATTTCAGAGCGCCGCTGCGCTAATGTCAACAAGGCATCCAATAGTAGAGGGGCAGGCGTACTTATATCGGTGCTATCAGGCTGTTTTGGTGAACGGATATACGCAATCACGGCTGACGAAACCTTGATAAATGCGCTTTTTTTCTCATGTTTTGCGACATGTAAGTCGTACTATTGCTACGAGAAAAAAAGTCGTATTATTACGTAGGGTAATGTAGCTGTAATCAACTACGCATTTATGTACATGTACCGTAGCTGAGAGCTACGACATTAGCCTGGTTAATGAAATATTTCAAATAGATCTTTCTTGTGGTTCTTCTTGGGGTAAAACAATCTTATTTTGTCATAATATGACGCATTTTTGCCGTGGCTCAATATGGTGAAGCTGTACGACTCTGTTGCATCTCACCACCGTTGCTTCAAAAAATCCTCGGGGAAACCCTGAGATGACTTACCAGACAGTCAAGCTGGGCCATTGGACTTTTGCTGCCCTGCTGGCTGATGTCCCAGACTTTGACGCAGCCTTTTCCCCCCGTGTAGACGTGGCGTGTGGAGGTGCTGATGGTGACGGCGCACACCACCTCGCCATGGCTCAGGCTGTGGATCTGTCGGGCGTGACGAGGGATGCCTGGGCCCAGTAAGGCATCCGGCGGGAAGGGCACTGGCTGCATTTGCCCGTCCGCGCTCACGTGGAACGAGTAAGCCCTGTGCATCACAGACAGGAATCATTGATGGGCTAGGAAATGCCACAACAAAAGCACCATTTCCAGAAAGATGAATTCATCTATAAATATGACACTAGAGAGCCTGCGGCTTCTTGCACCAACAGGCACCACATCAGTGACATGTTGTCGAAATGGGCGGGCCAGCATAATGGCACCCTGTCTCACTATGCGGAGTCAATGTAGCAGTGCTAATGGAGGATCGATAGTGGAGCAGGTGCTAGTCAGGGGCTATTGACATAAATCGCAATCATGGAGGGAGGATGGCCCATAAAGATGTTTGTTGTGAAACACCAACAGTTGTCTTTCAAAATCATTCCCTGCAACTAAGAGGAGGGATTATAAAGTAAAGATACAGTTGTGCACTGTTGTGTCAGTTAGCTTGGCTTGCAATTCCTATCACAACCTTGGTAGTTACCCCAATTACTTGTGTATTCAATCAACTTTCGCCTCATGGAACTCTATTGAAATGCCTTTACATTTTGTGATCATGTAATTAAATAAATAAAACGCAGATAATATATCAGCTTTTACAACATTTTTTGCTTTGAATGTGTGAGCCCCTTTGCCAGCAGGGTGCAGTGTAATACAGCCCAAAAAAGCACCAATGAAAGTTTTCACATGTACCATGACTCAATAAACTGACATGATGTTAATTGTTTTGTGCAGGTAAGGGATAAATAATACCTGTGAGTATCTTGATGTTGGCTGTGAGCATGGCTGCTGCACTATTTGTGTTTAAATATCTATCAATAAATTGGTTTTCAAAAAGAAACTACTGAAGCTATTCGACAGTCTGTCTGTTTTCAGTGCTTAATTCGTAAATCATGAGGTGCCGGAACGCAAAGTACATATGACAGCGCAGGGATGACGAGACCGGCACAGGTCCCGGAACATACGCAGAAAATGGTGCTGAAAACAACACGCAAATGCCCACTTGCTATGCTGTGGGAATTTCAGATAATATCCATGGTATAAATGTTATGAAAACAATTTACAATTATTTAGGCTATACTCTGCACAGCACGGGCAATTGCCCACATAACCACAGGTGGGACAGAGTACACTAGCTGTCCGTGAACTTGGCTAGTTGCTGTGGCGCTAGCCTCCTGCTGCAACAGGTCCTGCCTGTTAGCATGATCGCTGCAGCTGCCCTCATCGCTGGTTGTTGTTTATCTGACACGTTTTGAACCATCTTCCTTCTTTTTGAAAAAAGAGTAAATGCAACTGTCTTTTTGGCATGTTGAAAAACCGTTTGATCCTGGCTGCTTCCTCCCCAGATGCCGCGAATTTCAAAGTTTTTTATTTATTTATTTTTTAAATGTCAGGGTCGTGGTTTGTCGGCCCAGCTTTTCTGTGCATCAACAAATCTCCAACTCTTTCAAATGACGTTAAATTCTTATAAACAACATGCAATTCTTGGGATTTGTTCTGTAAATGAATTTATGTATATTATTATTTTATTCTATACATTTTTTAAAAACGTTTTATATTATTATTTTCTATACACGAGAGGTGCCGGATCTGCCCAAGTAAGTCCCGGAACACACGGAAGCCAAAATCAAGAGGTGACGGATCTTGTCCCATGAGGATCCGTCACAAATTAACCCCTGCTTTTAGTATTGGGTAATAGCATTAAATTAGCATTGTTTCAAATGCACAACATGTCATTGTCTATGTTTTAAACATATTTAGTTTGATTATAAGTAGCTCTGAGCCTCACTTTGATAAGGCAACTCATGGATGGGTAGATGGGAAGAACTCACGGTTTGCCGCCAGATGAACCAGGCAGAGAGGATGACAGGCCTGGGGCCCTCAGGTGAGACCGAGAGTCATAAGCCACCTGGTGGATGAGATGATTAAAGAAAAAAAAAAAAAAAGATAAATAGCCGTTTGCTTATAAAACAATATAATTTAGTATAGTACTGTCATGCAAATGTGCCTTTGAAAATCTCTCCTTAGCCGTCACAGTATCGAAGTAAAAGAGACCTACCTGATAAAGTATGCTATCAATTTTAGAGTGAACAAACTGCTAGGCCTGTCGTGATAACAAATTTTAGCAGGCGATATATTGTCTCATAAATGATTGCCGATATGCGATATTATTGTCATTTTTTTTCTTTATAAATCAACTATTCAAATGCAATGAATATTTTTTCTTCAATAAAACACAAACTATCTTAAAAATAATAAATATTAACAGAAAAATGCATAACCCACATTTTTTTTTAACCAATTTACAATTACACAGTAAGAATACAGTATATAGTAATAATACTAGGCAAAGGTTGCGCTAGACTTTTTCGTTGTCTCTCATTTTGACTGACAGGGTCATAAAAATCCGGTCATAATCTATTTTTACCCGTCACTTAAATTTTTAAAATGATAATAATGACATATTCAATAGTATTTAGTTTTCATTAATTTTTAATTAATATTCTGTCCGAACAAGCTTAACAGAGAATCCACACCGTGCCGTCACACATCAAGAAGATGAATATGTAACTTTTTCTCCGCATTGACAAAAACAGCTGACTGTGGCCCCACTGTGGAACAATGAAATTAACAGTTCACCTGCTGTGGCCTGAACGCAGTCTCATACCTTCCTCCTTGTGCGCATGGACTTGAATTGCGTGCCCGCTTGTGCATAATCAAATGTCTCAAGTGGGATTGTTGCAGAGGTTTTGGACTTTTGCCTCAGACAAACGACTTCTCATGGCCGTTTTGATGTTGTTCTGGAGGCTGAATCCGCGCTCTGCGGCCACACTCTTTTTTTCACCTCTTTTATCAACACCATCGTCGTTTTGGGGCTTTTTGAAGAAACTTCGGACACTCAGTTGCCTTGACATTTTTCCGAGTAAGGCCAACGACGTCATGCATCAAGAGAGACAATAGCTAATTAATATGCTCACTCGCCACCCTGTGGTCTGGGGTGTGAATTGCAACCTGTCAAAATGACAGACTGACTTCAGTTTTTTCCGTCACCGTTTTAAAAAACCGGTCAACGAAAATATTCGGTTAACGCGACCCCTGATACTAAGTAATATTAAGTACACCCATTTAAACGCAATAAACGTTTACTCAATATCAACACCGCACAGAAACACAGAATAAAAGTCTTTTTCAAGAAAAAAAATAATATTGGACTTCAATAACTTAAGCATTTACGCACAGAGGTATAAAGTTGTAGCAACACAAACAATTGCACTTCAACAACAAGAGAAAACTACATTAATTAAGTAGCAATAACAAACATTTGGCTTCACTATGGCTAGGTTCATACTGCAGGTCGTAATGCACAAGTCCGATTTTTTGTCATGTCTGTTTTTTGGCGTGCCCGTTCAGATGGCCTTTGTCCATGGAGCCCGTTCAAGTATCACGCATGCGCACTATTTCGCAGTCCGAGATGCGCTCAGCAAAGTGACCCGCATGCACAGAAGCATCAAAATAAATTACACATGCTAGCTGTATGTCATTCCAGGGTGATCATATTTTGCTTTCCAAAAAGTGACACAAATAACAAACATTAACAATCCCCGTTTAGTCTTTTATTCAAAGTTTATACACGCACGCACATAAGCATGACGTGGGTGTGTCAATTTGCCCCGTCTCGGCCATTTAAACAATCCTGAAATATTGCTCATTCGGCGCATAGAATGAAAATCGAAAATTGTCAGGCTTATCCTTTTCTTCATTTATTTTTTATTTGACTGTGGTCAAGCCCACTTCTGCATAATAGCAGAGTTCAAGCTAGAAGCTA
Organism: Corythoichthys intestinalis; assembly: GCF_030265065.1. Lineage (NCBI taxonomy): Eukaryota > Metazoa > Chordata > Actinopteri > Syngnathiformes > Syngnathidae > Corythoichthys > Corythoichthys intestinalis. Next base: position 46,453,641 of record NC_080401.1, on the reverse strand, counting down.
ATGCACAGTGTAAGATGTGCTTTAATGCTTTTGCACGCTGAGGTTAATAATGTGTGTTTAAAACTAATAGTTATAACTACAGTCTTAAGGCCTTACAAAAGAAAGAATGTGTCGCGGAAGGTCACATTCAACTGAACGACAGATGCCAGCATGACCCAGAGGGGCAGATTTCCTGTTTTAGGTTTCTATTGCTGACCATAAAGTTTCAACACAATGAGACAAGACCAATAACTGCCCGCACCCATTCCTCAAGATAACAGCTATTTCTCAAGATGTGAAACTCACACATGTATGTTGAAACTCTCTCACTTTGCCAATAAAAGGCTGCGCTCCTCAGGTGAAAGGCAGATAAGCTTGTTGTGAGCCACGCGCTCCGCATCAACCTTTCTCCTGACGGCCGTCAGCATATCTCAGTTCCTGGTCTGATCCTTCTCCCATCCCTTTCTGGGTCTTTAATTAATTACAGAAGTGAGTTTAGACCAAACAACAGCTACATCGATGCTGTAATGCCTGCCGCTTTCGCTTTGCTGACGTCATTGCAGCATGAATTCCGATTCGGGAGACTTGAAAGTTCAGACCGTCAGCCACATTCTGGAAAAATGTGGCCCAGATCGGATTTGAAATGGTCCACTTCTATGCGACTTTTCACGTTCAGACCGTCAAGTTAATGCTTCACTTGAGTCGGAAAAACACGAAAAAATCGGATTCGTGCATTAAGACCTGCAGTATGAACCTAGAAAGTGTCAAACAAAATTAAACAGAGATAAACGGTCCCATTTCTTCAGCAATGTAGTGGACGACACTTTCTGTGAGGGAACGCCATTTTGCGGGATCTCGTTTGTATTTCTCAAATCAAGCGATTACCTCTGTAATTGTCAATTGCTGTGACGAGGAGGGCTCCGCTTGTTGCGATGCCGTTTTCTTACCAAGCAGTGAAAACTAAAGAGGGTGATAGTGTTTCAAATGAGCATGTAGATTTGTTGTGTTGGCCCTCTTTGTTGAAACAACCTTCAAACATATTTTGCAGACTGGTTCATCCTTTTTGGTTGCCTCACCATTTTCATTTGGTTTAAAATCAAAATATTCCCACACCGGAGCTGTGGTGTTTGGCTTGGAAATCAGCATTTTCCGTCCATTTTGCTGCTTGCTCATTGCTGTGCCCTGCCTCTACCCATTGAATGCTGGTCACGCAAACTCAAATGTATAAAAACGAACATACCCAGAAGTAGGGATGGGAATCGAAATCCGATTCCAATTCGGAACCGGTTCCGAGTGTTTCGAGGCCTCGACATCACAATGAAAAAGCCTTAACGATCCCTTTAATGATTCCTAAAGACGCGTATTGCGTCGTGACGTGTCTTGTTGTCCAGACGCATCAAACTAGCATGGCGCCAAGAACCACTCGCTCCAAAGTTTGACTACACTTCACCAGGAAAGAGTGTGAAAATGAAAGGTTACGACGGGTAAGCACGAGCATTGCAGCCATAAACATAACAATGACAGCACGTAGGTTCAAACGCTCGAAAGTGTGTCTTCACTTCAGGAGGAAAAATTACAACAAAGCGACTTGCAGTCATTGCAAGGTGGAGGTAACTGCATTGGGAGGGAATACGACTGCACTGTCCTCACAGAGAGGCTAAAGCTCAGTTTTGGCTATACAGCTAGCTAAACTCCCAAATGACGATGTAGAAGACGTTGGTATAATTTGCTGACTTTATTCAACCATCACTTGAAGAGTGAAACTAAGAATAGAAATGAAACAAATCAATTTCGTCCCCAATAACAAACAGGTTTGCATCAACGTAAATCAGCGATGATTAGCTGCTAATAACAGTGGTTAGCATTCGTTCGCTAGCATTAGCACATCGTTCAAACCACTACACAACTGGATTTAAGTGTCCGATCGCGAGTGGAAACACAACAACAACAACACAAAAGATGATACATACAGGTGTTGCCTCTGTAGATATTAACATTAACAAAGAACGTAGGCTCGTAGAAGTGTTTCCCTCTCTCACTTCACTCGCTCACTCGCTCGCTTGGATGCGGCATTTCTTCGGGTGCCCAAACTGCGGCCCGCGGCCCATATACGGCCCGCCTCCACATTTGGTCCGGCCATTTTGATTTTTTTTTTTTCTCAATCGTGTTGTTTATTTCCTGGCCTTTTTCCTTGAAGAATTCAGAGAGTGTTATTTGGTTATTATCTATTTAATTAATAGTGTTTTTATTATTAATTATTATTATTATTTTTATTTTATTTACTTTCATTCCGTGAAGAATCCAGAAAGGGTTATTTGATTGTGGCTTTCTGAAAAACAATAAATTTTTACATTTATGCACTTCTGCAATCGTCACACTTTTTCTGTTACAAACTGACCCCGGCCCCTCATCAGAGAAGGGAAAAGTTATGTGGCCCTCACAGGAAAAAGTTTGGGGACCTCTGCTTTAACACATATTGCCAAAGGCAGAACAACAACCTATCTGCCAATATATACCAATATTTTTTATTTCTATTAGATAAATGTTTCAGTAAAATGTTACACATTCTTGTGTATTTGCCACTTATTGCCACAGTTAACATTGAGGCTTTGGGCCTCTTTTGATTTCGTTGTGAGTTTGTAAGGTTGTGAGTTCTGATTAAACAAACTCGATGCCAATCAAGACGTTTGTTCTTTTTCCCCAAATTAGAATCGATAAAGAATCAAATCGTTAAGCAATATCGATAATGGAATCGGAATCGTAAAAATCCTATCAATTCCCATCCCTACCCAGAAGTCAATAAAACAGAGTGAATCCTCGTCACAGCATATTACGCTGTTGGTAACAAGGAAGCCGAACTTTTAACAGCACGTCCACCGCACATCTGCCGCACGCATGCACGTGAGGCGATAAATCGCAGCGGGAAAATTACCGCTTTCAATTTCATTTACTGTGCGATAAATGGAATTATTGCATATCGCGACAGGCTTAGTCAGTAATAGATTTTCTTTATTTTCTTGCATTTTCTGCAAATGCTGTAAACCAGTGAGTTTTCATGTTTGACGTGTCACTTTTTAACCGCAGGTTTGCGTTTTGGAGAAGACTGCCAATGTTTTATAGCAGGCTAAAGTGGTTAGTGCGTTGTCTTTTTTCCATTAGCCTTAATGTAGCAATGCTAACGTTTTACAATGTTTAATATAGATGACATGAACGAATGATACTGCTCACCATGGGGCTTCGAGCATAGGCGCTGGCGGCTGCGCTGATTTGGGGCGAGAGAGTCAGAGCCCCGCCGAAACCTCCGGGGCTGGCCAGCTCGCCGTTGAGTCCTGCGTGGGACACCACGCCAAAATGAGCCGGGTATGAACCGGGGGGCACGGACATAGGGCTGCGCAGTGCTGGGAAAGGCAGGACGAGGGATGAAAAGGAGAGGAAAAAAGGGAGGATAACAAGACATAACACACAAGCACGGTCACAGTGGGGCTGAAGGGAAATTTTCAACTTAGGTTGTAACATTTAAAACTCTGCTGTCTCACCGAGGGGGTCGGCAGCAGACGCCGCTTTGCTGACCAAGCGAAGGCAGGAAGTGCTGGGACCGGGCGCTCCGGGAGCTCCGGGTGTGAGGGCCTCACGGTGGGATGGCGATGGGGTGCTGGACTTGGACAAGGGTGACTGGGATTTATCCACCTGTTTACAACAAACATAGAATGTCAATAGACAGACAGTAGGAATTCTAGAATATCACTTATAGGGAGTTTATGCTGGCATACAGACAGTACTGAAAGGAGTTCAAAATCAACCAATTACACCTGCTAATCAAATCAGATATTATCCATGTTAAGGGCGATCATTTGAAAATGTTTTTTGAACTACTTTGAGCGTAGCTAATGTTGTGACTGATTTTGTGTAAAGATATATCAGTACCAAAACGTAGTTTCTTGCCTGTACAGGATCCTTGGCTTTTCCTGGAGCGGGGCTACACGGGTTCGGGGTCGAGGGGGCCTCTGCAGCGCCCGAGGAGCCTGGAAGCTCTTTTCTTAGGGGAGGAGCTCGGTCCAAACCGTTCCCTCGGGGAGAATGAGGTGGACTGCCTACAGGGGAATTTGGCTCCTGAATTAGAACACAAAAAAGGGATTTGTTGATACAAGCTGTTCCTGTAATTTTCACATTATAAGGCACACCTGACTATAAATCACCAAAAACCAAATTTGACACGAAAACGGCATTAGCACTAGACTATAAGCTGCACCTGTCCTCACTGTATTCTGATATCTTTACAACAAAAGAGATCAACCGGCAACACTTTATTTGACAGCGGTATCATAAGAATGTCATAAGACCAAATGAACCACCATGAAGCTTTGAATCAAGTGGCTGTAAAGCTTCATTGCTTCAAGAAGCTTTAACTTGGCCATCAATGTTCTCTTGGCAGAGACAGTCAACCTGTTCTGCCACATGCTGTCAACACGGTTATTGTCCAACATGCCTCCTAGCATGTATGGCAGCGCTACAGATGTAAATAACAAATCAAAATTAAATTTCTGTGCTGATAATTTATTCAGTTACTGTTCTAGTTGTTTCATTCATTGCTAGTCATGGAATCTGGTAACACTTTAATTGACAGTGACGCCATAAGACTGTCATATGACCATCATAATTATGACATGACACTGCCATGAGTGTTAATGAATGCTTTTGACAGATGTCATTTTGTGTCATCCTGCAAATATTGTGTCATTCGGCAAATTATCTCTCTTTTGAACGCATGTAAAAGATCCAAGCTGAACATAAATGGAGTTAGTGACATAATTTGCCGGATGACACTTAATGACATTTGACATAAGCATTCATTGACGCCCATGATAAGGTCATGCCATGATTATGACGGTCTAATGACGCCGCTGTCAAAGTGTTATCTATTAACCCAATTAAATCAACAAATAAGCCGCACTGAACTATAAGCCGCAGGATTCAAAATGAGGGAAAAAATTGGTGGCTTATAGTCCCAAAATTACGGTATTTAAAACTTTGGTACTTTGATTTAAAAGTGATCCTAGTCTATCCAGATATGTCAATTATCTTATCTTGAGCTGTAAAAATCTGCTAGCTACGTTGGCAGTGAAGTACCCAATTAAGTAATTGGCCAAATAAGCCATTTTTGCCTTTCAAAAGTCCTTAGCAAACATCCTTCATTCATATAAACAGACTTCTGACCCTCATCATAATTGTTTATGAAATATTGGCACCATTATCCTGTTGCTCGGGGTACTTCATTCAGCAGCTGATATCGAATAAAGATTCTCAAAACAGTAAAGTCTGGGGTATTTTTCTCGCCGTTTTCTCAATGATGGGGATGGATCTACTTACAAGCAAGCTAAATCACAAATTAAAGATGCAAATCTTGGTGTGAATGTTTCTGAGGTGAGAGTTAATTCTTGAATCATTTTGAATTTTTTTTTTGTTTAGTTTAGATAAAATACACATTTTGCTTCGATTGGGAGTGAAATCATATTTTGACACTGCAGAAACATCTGAAACCGCTCACAATCTTAACATGAAGGATAGCATTAAAGCAACACTAGGTATTTTTTCAGTTTTGGTTGATTTTAGCGACACTGGTTGACAAAAGCAGTAGTTTTTTTGCCTAAAGGAAATTCCCATGACAGCGCACACCCGCACAGTGTCGTAAAATCATGATCTCCCGGTTGCCTGCAGATGGATTAAACCACATTTCTGTTTCAAGCAGCTGTGTGAAGGATGCATAGTAATAAAGTAAGGAATCCAGTTGTGGCTAAACAATAGCATATGACGATTAGGGACCATGTGGCTTAGTGTGGCTCAGTGCTGATGAGTTCAGTTGAGGGGCGGGGAGGGGGAGGGCGTCACACCAGCGAGTGAATGCAGGGCCAAGCGTTCGCATCGACTTCCGTCTTTATAATGAGAAGTATACAGAGATAAGTGACGTACCCCGTGTAAAGCAGTCATTTGTAGTTTTTTATGTGGGAGTGTTCCTGCTTCCCTCCTCAAAGTTAATTATCGGATTTTTCGGACTTAAAGTCGCAACGGAGTATAAGTCGCACCAGCCATAAAATACCCAACGAAGAGGAAAAAAACATACATACAGTAAGTCGACCGGAGTATAAGTCGCATTTTTGGGGGGAAATTTACTTGATAAAATCCAACACATAGAACAGATATATATCATCTTGAAAGGCAATTTAAAATAAAAATACAATAGAGAACAACATGCTGAATAAGTGTAGAGTACAATAATGTTACATGATGCATGAACAATGAAATGTGAACGTGGTCGGTATGATAACGTAACATAGCTATTAAGAGTTATTCAGATAACTATAGGATAAAGAACATGCTAAAAGTTTACCAAACTATCAGTGTCACTCCAAAACACCAAAATAACATGTGAAATGAAATAATAACGTGTTAATAATTTTACACATAGTCGCTCAGAGTATAAGTCCAACCCACAGCCAAACTATGAAAAAACCCTTATACTTATAGTCCAAAAAATACGGTAGCGCTGACGAAAGCGATACAAACCCCCTCAAGATATAAAAGATGGGTCATTCAACTAGTCGTCAGTCGACATATCACAAATGTTATGAACATATTTTATAAAGGTTAAAAAGTTACCTAGTGTTGCTTAACTTTTTTGTTAGCATTAAGTTAAAATTACATTTTAGCTTTTTTGCATCATTTGTTAGCATCAAGTTAACGGTGCTATGAAAAAAATGCCTTTTTCATTACCTTTAAATTTTTTTGCCTAATTAATGAAAAACACGTTTTTCCCCCCACCCAATCACTCTTAAGCAAATTCATTATATTTAAATTCAACAAAATGGGTGGTTAACCCTTTAATGCCTGCAATATGAAGCAATTGTCAGAGAATCACAACATTTGAAAAATAAAGTCTTAATGACACCTTTTTTTTCAAATTCGTAAAAAAGAAAAAAAAATTAAAATGTGTAATGAGCGCTCTAATATCTATAACCCTTGCTAAATCCTGTTTTTTTTTTCTCATGGAACCTGAAGATGCATGAGTTGACTTACATCCATTATCTTTTTTTTTTTTTTGAGGAAAGATATTTCAAAATTCTGAATTAGTCTCAAAATCATGGGATTCTACTGTAAGTGTATAAAATGTGATACATTTGGCAAGAAAGGGTTGAAGTCATTGTTCAAAAAAGCTTGCAGTCCGCCTCTCACATAATCCATGTTTGCCCCATGAAATTTCAGATGACTCAGCATCTACTATCATGATATATAGCAAGTGACCCAGCAGTGCACAAAAGCACATATTGTCCTCATATCTAGGCAACAAAAAATTTGCTGATGATGATGTTCATGATGATGATGGCTTTTCCAGCTGCATTCATCACTTCATCTGAAAATCCCACCTCTTCATCGGATTGTGCTTGACTTAGCATTTCTGATAAGGTCAGCAACTGCAGTATAGACGCGCACAGACACACATCATGGAGCAGAAAAGCCCACCCTCACACCTTTTCTCTCTGTTATTACACATAATTGTCTGCTTCTGTACTGGACTGCAACAAGGGAGCACTTGTTCTTTATTGAGTCAAATGAAAATAGTGGGTTTTAGATAAGAACACACAATTTTGCTCACTGTCCCGCCTGCCCACCTTACAAAACTGTCTACGTCTACACTAGGACAGATAATTTTCCCCAGGGTATTTTGCCGACTATTTTCATACCTGTCCACACTACGTTTAAGGTGCGTCATAGACTTCATAATGATTTTGACGGAACAGATTCCCCAGACACTGCGCCACGCCTTCAAGTAAGGGGCCGTCCCCCACTCCGCTTCAGTCAGTCGCAGTTATTCTCAAACACATGCAGCAATCCAACGCCGGATTTAGGTTGAAAAAGTACCAAAGCTGTACCGCATACAAACAGGAAGGATTGTCTCACGAGTGATTTGCTTGAGAATTCAAGGTAATTTTTATATTTGTCGTATAATGCATGCATTTGGAAACGTTGTGAAAAAAAAATCAATGGGAGAAATTAACCACTACTTCATTGGCGTCATAATTCAAATTATTTACATATAATAAATGCTAACTGCCTGTTTTTTGCTTTTAGCCAAGAATCGAGACTTTTTTACGTTCATATTTATGAAGGATTCAGTGATTTAAGCATTTATTCACAAGAATTTTCAATGTAAAAATCTCTTTGTGGTGATAAGGGGGCACCACAGTGGCTTAAAGACTAGCAGCACATTCGACATATTTACGTAAAAAAATGCTAACTGCCCGTTTTATTGGCTTCTAACCAAGACTCCAGACTGTTTTACGTCCATATCCATAAAGAATTCAGGGATTTAAGCATTTATTCACAAGAATTTTCAACATAAAAAGCTCTTTGTGGTGATAAGGCGGCGCCACAGTGGCTTAAAGACGAGCAGCACATTCTATATATTTACGTAAATTAAATGCTAACTGCCCCCCCCCCCCCCCCCCCTGTGTTACGTCATACCCTGCGCAGTTTACCTCTGAACCGGAAACTAATTCCTTGCCGGCGGGAAATGTCAAAATGACTACACCTTCTAGACCAGGGGTCGGGAACTCCACTTTGTGATCTTAGTTTTTTCGTGAATGCAATTGAACACATCACGCGGGAGCGAGAGTGAAGGCTTGTACGCTCGGCTTGTACGAGCAGTCACCACGTTGTGATTGAAATAAATCTTTAGAAAACAACAACGAAAGCCTGACATCGTTACTTGGGATGTTATAATCGATGCTAAGTTGCGCTCTTATCACTTGGAAAATAACAAATAGAAACATATGGTGTGGTGCTGCGTATATTTCCTGGAAGCCGCAACCAGCAATGTTTGTGCATAACGGTGGCAATCCTAGAAGTGGCGACAGTTTTGACAGGCGGAAATGTCAAGAAAAAACTGATCGCGCACCTCTTTAAGTGGAGGTTCCACGCAGTTCACTTTTTGGGTTTTAATTATCCTCGCATACGCATTTTTATATACCGTATTTTTCGGACTATAAGTCGCAGTTTCTTCCATAGTTTGGCTGGGGGTGCAACTTATACTCTGGAGCGACTTATGTGTGGAATTATTAACACAATATTATATAATTTCACATGTTATTTTGGTGGTTTGGAGTGACACTGATGGTTTAGTAAACTTGTTAGCATGTTCTTTATTCTATAGTTATCTGAATAACTCTTATCTCTAATCTTAACTCTATTGAATTTTTATTTCAAATCGCCTTTCAAGATGACATATCTGTTCTATGTGTTGGATTTTATCAAGTAAATTTCCCCCCAAAAATGCGACTTATACTCTGGTCGACTTACTGTATGTATGTTTTTTTCCTCTTCGTTGGGCATTTTATGGCTGGTGCGACTTATACTCCGTTGCGACTTTAAGTCCGAAAAATACGGTACTCATGTTCTGTCGGCATTTAGTTGGGAGGAGGAGGACGTCTTGATCGTCCGCCTCCATTGTTTACGATGCCGTCATAGTGCACTAAAAATGGTGACGGCATGACGTCACTTCCTTAGTATCCGATTGTTGTATGGACACCCTACTCTATATTAACTCATTTCCTCCCAAAAACGTATAAATATGTTCTATTTTTAATTGTTTCAGTGTCCCAAAAACTTATTTATACGTCTATTACATATTTAAAAAAAAAAAAAAAAATCTCTGGTTCGTGATTCAATTTAGCTCCAAAGCACAAAGCTGAAAATCCATTTTAAAGCAATAGAACTGGCCACTGGAGGGCAGTGGCGCATTTGGTAAGACCCACAACCCGATTCAACAGCAACGAACGGCCTAGCCGCACGGCCGGGCGCCGGCGGAAGACGACCCCAATGGATGCCAGGCGGCTGACGACCAAGCAGAACAACAGTTAGGACGCCCGGGATGCCAGGCGCTGGACGACCGAGCAGAATGACCGGGACGAATAGTGCAGCGGACGATGCCTTTGAGTCCGTGCTGCTCGCGAGCAGAGCCCGCAGAGACTCAAAAAAATTCATCTTTATGAGACAGACGGTGATGAGGGAATAGTTTAACCGGCTGTCGCGGCCAGAACAGCGTCATCTCTCAGTTAGTTATGTGTAAATAAATTGTAACTTTGCTATCAAAAGCTCTTTTTGTCTTGTTGTTTATCTTATTTTGTAAAAGGAAAACATTATTCAGATGTTTGGGATGTAAATAAAGCAAAAAAGCGAAGGGCCTTGCTCTGGTGGAAATGGCTGGGAGTGAATGAGGTAAACGGTGGGTAATATTAGCCGGTTATCTTATCTGTGCAAGTTCTTGCACGGATGAGACGCACATTAGTAAAGCTGACATGCCGTATAGTCTAAATAATTACGCGTTTAAGGCCATTATCCGTCCTAGTGTAGACGTAAACTGTGAGCTGTATTTCAAGGATTAGTTGGATGACTTCAATCAGAAGAGCTGGATGTGAGACTGCAGGGTGTGGCGTGCAAACAGTGGTAAACATCCGCATAGGTGGGATAGGTGGTTGCATAGGGCGCCATCTAGTGAAGGGGGTGCCAAATTGCCTTAGGGTGGGGGAGATACTCTGAGGGGAAAAAAATTATGCTACGCTTCCCGGATGATTTCTAACATACATTTCAATATGCTACATATAAAAATATACAATATGAGTTATTTTCAAAATGACTTCTGGTCTGAATCCGAGACCATGAGTCAGATTATGACCTGCTCTTGTTTTGTTCCAGAGGTGCTCTTGTTGACACAGGTGTAGGGAGGGGTTGCGCATCATCTCACTATGTTAGCGGCTAGTGCTATTGTTAAATGAATCAATATTGATCAACGAAAGGAGGTGGAGGAAAAACGTGCACTTTAAATGGGACTTTAGTGCACGGGGCGGAATGCTTAATCACTCGTTTCAGGTGAACCTCAAACAGTGATGGACGTGCACCCTTTACATTGTGGAAATACAATATTTACAAAATGTATAATATTTCAAAAAATATATTCTCATTTTTTGGGGGCGCTTCTAGCAACATTTCCACTTAGGGCACCTAGACACCCAGGGCCCTGAGCTTGAAGAAGAAGACTCGGACAAATTTTAGATAAACAATGTGTCTAATTGATGATCAAAATAGTTGTCCTTTAAATTGATAATCAGTCGTCAATTAATTGACTAATCGTGGCAGCCTTGATAGCATTCTGCTTCTGTAAATTAAATCAGTAGATTCTTGGTTGCCTCTTTTCATGATGAACACAGAAGCCAGATTTAACATCAGAAATGGTTCACAAGGCCAACACAAAGCTGATATCATGCTTTCATAGACGCTCATATGAGACTCAGAAGGAAAATACACCTGCAAATTCTTTCGCACACAAGTGAAGGTTATACTAAAAGATGAAATATTCAGATAGCCCAAAGAAAATCCAATAGATTTTCATTTTCTTGACAAACAACATAACGGCCACATGTGGAGATCAATGGCTTACAATTTCATGGAATAACAACATATGATTAGTGTCATATGAAGTAATTATGAAATGAATTATCACTTTCAGTAAGGATATGCTCGGGAATTTCATTACTCTCTAACCAGGCTCATTTGTCAAGCTATTATAAAAGCTATTTACAGTATACACGGCTAGGGCTTTCAAAAAGTCACATGACCAATGATGGCTCATTGTAAACATTCTCGTTTAGGCTTCTGAAGGTCAAAAGGAGAGCGAGCAGCACAGAAATCTAACCAGGCAATGATTACATTTAGAGCTGCAGCTATCGATTATTTCATTAGTCGATTAATCGATGAACTAGTTAGTTTGAATAATCCAGTAATCGGATAAGGAACATAAAAAATTAAAACACCTGAGCTAAGCCTCAAACGGTATAAAAAAATAAATAAATGAGGGTCTATGTAGAACAAAAGAACAATTGGCTAACTTACATGCTATAAAAGGCTAACGTTATTTTTTATTTATTCTTTTTTTTTATTACAATGCTCTTAACTAGTGCTGTCAAATGATTAAAAAATTTAATCTAGTTAATCATATGTCAACTGTGTGATTAATCATGATTAATCACATTTCCCTCGGGATAAATAAAGTTGCTCTTCAGGAAAAAAAAATATAGGAAAATACTATAATTGACCTAAAATTTGTTTTAAGATGAAATGTATGATGTGTGAATGAATTTATACTTAACCAAATAGAGTTTTAAAATTCTATTTAACAACTTAGCTCGTACAAACTAAAAAATAAAATAAATTGTCTGTATTATACAGCAAAGAGTTTTAACAGATTAAAGTGCCTCAGACTAACAATATGGCTCAAGTACCATTTGACATATTACCAAAATTAACTGCCAATTTAAAGAGCAGACAAGCACAATACAGTAACAATAGCTAGTGTTTCAAAAATGTGTAAACAACTTGTCAGTTAAATTGAACATTTCACACAAATAAATGCAGCATTTGCAGTTTTATACTAAATGGTCTGAAAGCTGTGTGAGAAATTGTTAATTTTCACACACTTAACTGAAAAACATTACACTAACTGTGTGTAAAGGTGTTTAGAAACACTGCTCAAGTTAGCCATACTCTTTTTTTTTTTTTTTTTTCCAACCAACTGCTCAGACAAACTAGCTTGTTGACATTTTCAGTTAACAGAGCAGACCTTTTCTTTTGAACAGTGTGCCCTGTCAAAAAAAAGTCTCTCGCAAAGAACGGTTGTGGCAGGTGTGACCAGATACTTTTTTGCTAGGTGGGCCAGCTTACTGTGGGCACCATCGTGCGTAGATCACCACTGTAGTGGACATGAGTCCATGCTGGCACTGCCTTGTACCTGTCTAGTGGCTTGTCATCGGTTGTTGCTGTTTGTTGTCATTGGATTTTCAAGGCCCTCGTCTTCGACTATGTCACACTCTACAGTCTCTGGCTACCCATGTAGCAATAGCAGTAGTCAACCTACTTGTTGTCTTCTTGTTGGCAAGTCCGAGTCCGCACTCTGCCAGTGTAGCTTGATGCTGCGGCTTGTTCCCACAGTATTAGCATCATTGCTAACACTAGCAAAGATATGCTTTGCCCGAAGGTGGTACTTTAGGCTGGTTGAGCTTCGATCGAAGGACAGTTCATTACATTAGTATATGCACACAACTTTGGTTTTATCCAGATTTCCATTAGGCAGCTTTTTAAAACTGAATTTGGTCATCATCCTCACTCATCGTGGCTGGCTGTATTGCCGCGCGGAGAATGTAAACATCAGCGTGTGGGACTACGGGAGGCAGTTGTGGCTAAACTTAGTGTGAGCGGTAAATTGCGTTATTTTTTTTAATCCATTAATATTTCCAGATTAATCATGGTCGTTAATGCGTTATTGTTGACAGGCCTACTCTTAAAAAATGGTTCGGACACATATTCCCACAAAAAACAGCAAAATATAACTATAAACTAAGTTATGAATGCATTACAATAAAACATTAGTATAACAAAAACATAGTTCATGTTGGTCTTAACAGGGAGCAGCTGGATTCAGCCATGTAAAATGAGGCAGACTAGAGGGCAGTGTATCCACCCAAACAAAAAAACTAAATGCAAACACTTTCAAAACAAACCACTACAACACCACTTTTATTAAACGAATATTCGAAGCAGCAAAATTTAATTCGAATCTTATTTTCCAATCGAATACTCGAGTTATTCGATTAATCGTTGCAGCCCTAATTAAATTAGTGAACGATTGTCAATGTCAGATGATTGACGACAGAGGACGTCATGTTTTTATTCACATGTGTTGCCTGTACTGCAGTGTCAAAAGGTTGCTGGGCACGTTTCCTGTCTGTAGCACACATGCGTAAGCATCCACAAAGGACAAAGGGTCATATCTGTCCAGCGGTGGGTAGAGTACCATTACTTCTAAATAATGTTACTCAAGTAAAAGTCATTATCCAAAAATTTACTCGAGTACAAGTACAAAAGTATTCATTGAAAAGAATACTCAATTAACGAGTAACATTGAGAGTAACTGCTTACAATTAGTGCTGTCAAATTTAGTGCTTTAACAGGCAGTAATTAATGTTAATTAATCACGTTAAAATATTTGACGCATTTAAAGCAAGTGCGGAATGACCCGCTCATGCATTGCCTCAAACAGATTACAATGATGCCGTTTTTTGCACATTGAGAGCTAAGAAGAAGAGAAAGGCAGTGGACACAGGCGTTCATTGGACTGCGCCGTTTAGTGGCATGCTTCAGCAACTCCTTTACAACAAACATAGGTATCATTTAGTAAAAGCACAACAAAAATAATATTCTTATCCCTCAAAAAAAGATAATGCTCACAAAAAGAAAAGCTGACATTCCCAATCAAATTAGCTATGCAAAATACACATAGAATTTACTCAGACTTTGGTCAAACTCTATTCAAACATTTTGTTTAGCTCAACAAATACATAGGATGGCAAGATTTAGTCACAATATACAAACTATCAGGGGGTCTCGTACATTGTGAAGCCAGCACTCAAATGAACGTAAATCACAGAAGACCTAGTCTAAAAAAAAAAAAAAAAACAGGGAGCTACGTTGTCAGTCGAGGGACAAAACACACTCTTTGGCTTGATTTCTAAGTAATTTAAAACTCGCCATTGTATTTCAATCACTACCTTACGTAGTTAAAGACACTGTGGAAGAACGGCTGTGACGTCACTGCTCGGCGACGTCAACAACTACTAGTTTATTTTTTGAATGAAAGTTTTACGAATTTTATCAAAACGAAAACATTAATAGGGGTTTTAATATAAAATTACTATAGCTTGTACTAACATTTATCTTTTAAGAACTTCAAGTCTTTCTATCGGTGGGTTCGAAAGAATTTTAATAATGTTAATGCCATCTTGTTGATTTATTGTTATAATAAATAAATACAGTACTTATGTACAGTATGTTGAATGTATATATCCGTCTTGTATCTTATCTTTCCATTCCAACAATAATTTATAGAAAAATATATTTTAGAGATGGTTTTGAACAAGTTGAAGACGAGTAATAGAGAACTTGGGAAGACCAACGTAAAGTGTATTGCAGTAGTCCAGCCTTTAGCTTATAAAAGTGTGAATTGCTTATTCAAGGTTGTGGCGACTAAGAAATGGCTTCACTTTGGCCAAGAGACTGAGCTGGAAGAGACTTGCTCTTACAACAGAACTACCGTATTGGCCCAAGACTCAAGTTTCAAAAAAAGACTTTGATCACCAAATTAATTTTTATACAGAAAATAATTACAGTAGATCTAAAACAAATGATTATAACAATATATTTGAGAGAAAAAGTAGGTTATTTTGCCTCATTCAAATCTTAATATCTGAACATTTAAATATGGCAACTAAAGTGAAATTCATTCATTCATTTTCCATGCCGCTTTTCCTCACGAGGGTCGCGGAGTTGCTGGAGCCCATCCCAGCTAACTACGGGCAGTAGGCAGGGGACACCCTGAACTGGTTGCCAGCCAATTGCAGGGCACAAGGAGACATACAACCATTCACGCGCACACTCATACCTACGGACAATTTAGAGTGTTCAATCAGCCTACCATGCATGTTTTTGGGATGTGGGAGGAAACCGGAGTTCCCGGAGGAAACCCACGCAGGCACGGGGAGAACATGCAAACTCCACACAGGAAGGCCGAAGCCCGGGATTGAACCCTTGATCTTAGAACTGTGAGGCAGACGTGCTAACCACTCAGCCACCGTGCCGCCTCTAAAGTGAAATCACATTCGTAAATGAATGGCTTCTGATTTTTTAAATGTAAATAAACCAATCTATTGTGATAAAACAACAAAATTGCAATAAATGCATTAACTATTAAAGTGAGGTTAACTGTAACGGTAGTCTTGAAACAAATCTGAATAATAAAAAACATTGCAAAAAATAATGCAAACTGGTTAAACTTGAGAGCAGCTGAGATCTGTCATGACAGAACATTACTCCTCAAGTTCAGCATTCGCTTCAATGATATCTGGCGCCGTCTAGCGTCGTGAATGGGTATAATGTCTAGACCCCGAATATAAGACGACCCCCACTTTTTCAGTCATATTTCAATGCAAAAAACACCGTCTTATATCCGGGCCAATACGCTAATCTGTTTTTTCAAAGTTGAGCCTGTTATCGAATATTACTCTGAGATTTTTAACATGTGGCTTAAAAAAGGGAGCCAGGGCGCCAGTGTTGGGCTCGAGGACATTCATCGTGGAAGGCGTGCCAAAAGTTATACATTCTCTTTATTTATTCTCTATTTCTCTTTATTTTGCTCTCGTTAAGATGTAAGAAGTTTCGTGCTATCCAACTGCTTCACATCGGATATGCAGTCCATCAATTTAGTGGGAGCAGTTTGTTCGTTGGGTCTCAGGGGCAGATACAGCTGCTGGTCGTCAGTATAAAAATGAAAAGAGATATTACGTTTTTTATAATTGATCCTAAAGGTAGGAGATAAAGTGCAAATAGAAGAGGCCCTAAAATAGAGCCTTGTGGCACCCCGAAAGACAGAGGTGTTTGTGAGAAGGAAAATTCCCCAATCATTACTGAGAAGATCCTATGTTCCAGATACGTGTTCATGTGGTTATTGTTGCGACGTGTCATTGGTGAAACAGACAACAACTGCCGGCATCTCTGGCAAAAATAAAATCAATATGCAAATTGAAAAGGGGGAAATGTAACAACTGTAGTGAAGACTAAAATCTACTCAAGTAAAAGTAAAAGGTATTGTGTAGCAAAACTAAATAACCCACTACTGAATTTTACCAAACCAAAGCTGCAAATATACTGTAGTGCCTGATTTACTGTATTGGCCCGACTGTAAGACGGCCCTGATTATAAGACGACTTGCTCTTTTTCAAGACTCAAGTTTGAAAAAAGACTTTTTGAACACCAAATTAATTTTTATTCACAAAATAATTACAGTACATCCGAAACAAATGAGTATAACAATATATTTGAGAGAAAAAGCATGTTATTTTGCCTCATTCAAATCTTAATATCTGACCATTTAAATACGTACATATACTATAGTGCACTCACATTCGTAAATGAATGGCTTCTGATTTTTGAAATGTAAATAAACCAATCTATTGTGATAAAACCACAAAATTGCAATAACTGCATTAACCGTCAAAGTGAAGTCTAACTGTAACTGTAGTCTTGAAACAAATCTGAATAAGGAAAAACAATGCAATAAAATGATTCAAATTGGTTAAACTAAAAAGAGTAGCTGAGATCTGTCATGACAGAACATCGCTTCAATGATATCTGGCGCCATCTAGCGTCGTGAATGGGTAAGACGACTGCGAATATAAGACAACCCCCTCTTTTTCATTCTTATTTCAATGCAAAAAACACTGTGTTATATTCGGGCCCATACGGTAGTTACTACATTGCACCAAAAATATGGCAGATTCAATTTAGTAAGAAGTCATCAGAAAATGTATGTCTTGATTTATTAAAGGCTGGAAAACATGGATATATGGAACTGACCTCATTCGACACATCCACGACCAGATTGTCTTCACTTTTGTCTCCATCACTGTCCTGCACATAAGAAAAAAACACCAATATTTGGTTTGACTTTTCCCCACAGACACACAAAAGACGTATGTGTTGGCAGAAAGCTTTAATCACGACGCCCGAAATGAGCTTACGTGCGGAGAAGCACAAACTCACACATACACACGCACTCACACACCGATCAATACGTCAATATCCCTGGCAACACTTTGCCTCCTTCCACTGTCAGTCCACCGAGCAGCCTTCGACACCGAGACACTCTGCACCAAACATCTGCTGTCCCTATATTGATTGGACACACACACAAACACACACAGTTGCTCTTTCTACATCAGTCGCACATTTTCGTCTACTTTCCACCAGACATCTTCCACTCCCTCACTTCATTTCGGTCCCTACTTCCTGGGGAGAGAATGATGGCACTTAGTCGCCATGGTAACTGAGCTTTGATAGCATCAGGGTCTGATAGTCCTCATTGACATCAGTGACGAGTGACATCACAGCCTAATTAATACACAGGCGATTTTTGCAGCAGTGAAGTCCTCGGTGGGGGGATGGGGGAAGGAAATTATGTCTGTATAAATGTATCGAGAATGCGTAAAAAAGAGAATCCATTTTAATATCAATGGCAAACAATGAGTTTACATTAGTCTTACGTGAAAGAGATTTATAGTTTGGGTGAACAAATATGCATTGGAACAATACACAAACAGGTAATTAAATTAAAATAACCATTTGGCATTGACACTCAAAAATAAATTTAAAAGATTTCACCCATGATTAAAAGTTTTAAGACACTTCACCATTCAGTGGGATGAAAAAGTGTCTCAAAACTGTTGACCGCGGGTGTACAGGAACATTTTAACGGTAAAGTACACAGACTATAATTAGTAGGGGTGTAACGCACACAAAAATCTCGGTTCGATCTCGGTTCGTTATGTACCTCGGTTTTGAGGTCACGGTTCGGTTCATTTCGGTACAGTAAGAAAACAAAATGCAAAATATGAATGTGCTAGTTGTTTATTACACAACTTTGTGCTTTCAACAATAGGAACATTAGCCTATACAAAGCTAGAATTCTACTCAAAAAGTAGGGGACATTTAAAGATAATCCAACAACAATTTGCCTTTCAGACCCCGCGTATTGGTCAGCTTTCTTTCTGAAAGAAAGAAGAAAAAAGAAGTCCTGTGCTAAAGAGAAAAGCAATCCCAATGACAAAGATTTTAACATGTATTTTACAAATGAAATGCCTCAATGAATCTTTCTTTTTTCTTATGAACGGTTTTCAAAAGCTTTATTGGTGGATTTTTTCAAATTAAAGCGCCACACAGAAATTAATAAATTTAATTGTGTAAGCAGGATCTGTGTATTATTCTTACTATTTAATTACAGGTGTTTTAGCTCATTTCAATTTATTTTATTTAAATGGGCTATTATTTATTTTATTATGTGATTATATTTTACAAATGTGATGTAGTATTCGTTTATATTGTATACTTTATGTTGTATAACTTTAGTTCCTATGTGAATATTGGTTCCTACTTGTTTTGTTGTCGTAGGAGGGTTTTGTATTGAACACGGGGCTGTGTTGGTTATTATTATTGCAAAGAAGACAGCAGTAAATCAACAAAGACAAGTCAACTATGCCCCGATCTACCACTCAATAGATCTGATAGACTCAAAAATTCGGTAACGATTGTATATTAGTTTGAAAATCGACCGGATCCACCGTATTTTTACATGAGTGACTTCCAGTATGCCCGGTCCTAGCTACCGGTAGTAGTATTGACGCAGGAGGGTCGCGTCTCGCGTCAATTAATAAACTCTGCCGTTGTTTTCGCGTGTGTCGTGTTGAGCCGCATCTGGGACGCATCTAACACTCGGCCGCACTGTGACTGGTGTGCATTGGCTGATTGACTTTAACGCCCGCGTTTCACTGCGTTCTCGCGGCGACCACGTTATTGCGCCATTGACGTTTCTGGGTTTTACTGTCCTACCGTGTTGGTCCTCATTATAGTAGAGAAGACAGAGTAAGTATAATCTACACAAAGGAACTGTAACCTGATCAACTCACAGCCTTGAAAAGTAAGGGTTACATTATGTCAGAAACTCGTTCGGTAAGCCTCCGTTCCGAACAGAGCACCCCGTACCGTTACAGTTCAATACAAATACATGTACCATTACACCCTTAATAATTTGGTATAGTTTCTGTGGATGAGTGGGGTGCCAACAAAAAAATAGCCTTATAAGTAGATAAAAATATTAAGGAATTCAACCAATCATCATCAAGATTCCATCAGATGGTCCCAAAGTAATTAATTTACTCAAAAACTACAAATAATGTAGATATTTTTAATATAATTTATGCGTGTCACGTCGTCACTCAAAATTAATATCTCAAGCGCCACATGTACTGGAATATGGACCCGAAGGGGTGCCATTTGTTTGTGCTACGTTTGTTGTTGTTGTTGGGACACCCCTCTGTTATTGATAGAGTTGGTACGCTCCATCAGACGCGGGAGTTGGATGCGGAAAAGCTGCGAGTGACATAATCACTCGAAATTAACTCATTTGCTCCCGGAACCGTATAAATACGTTCTATTTCCAAATGCTTCAGTGTCCCGATTACGTATTTATACGTCTTTTGCGTTTTTTTGTACAAGAAGCATCTAGAGCTTTCGATCTATCGCCAAAACAAAAAACAAGCCTCAAAACCCATTTTAAAGCAATAAAACTGGCCACTTGAGGGCAGTAGCGCATTTGTTAAGAGCCCACAACTCAATTCAAACAGTACAACTTTATTAGGGAAGCTAGCAGAGCCCCTCCGCAGCTTGCTGCTCACTTCCACTGCACGCTCGAGGGTCCTGCATGGAAACGCGCACGGCCAAACCAGTTCCCCCCCAGGAACATAAGTTCCCCTGGTGAACGAGACAGTGGTCACCTCAAAAAAAGACTTTAAAAAAAATCCATCTTTACGAGACAGTCGGCAATGAGGGAAAAGTTTAACCGCTGTCGCAGCCACCAAACGTCATCTCTCAGTTAGGTAAGTGTGAATAAATTGTTACTTTGCTATGAAAAGCTCTATTTGGCTGGTTGTTCATGTTATTTTGTAAAAGGAAAACATTATTCAGATGTTTGGGATGTCACTGAAGCTAAAAATAGCCGTGTTAAAGTCAAAATTATGTTTGAAATTTTTGCGTTTACAAAAAGCTCATTTTCTCCGTTTTTCATCAGAAATTGGAAAAATGCTCAAACTAAGCTATTTTCTAATGCTGATTTCTAAAGAATGAAATAACGTATGAACTTACTTTTTTTTTCTGCTGAAAGAAGAGAGTCTAATCTTTCTTTTGGTGGGTTCCATGTTTATATAGCAATAGAACAGAATTTTTTGTGGGCCGTGCAAAATCAGTCAAAATCCAGTAAAATGGCCGGGAGCGAAGGGCCTTGCTCCGGTGAAAATGGCTGGGAGTGAATGAGTTAATATCTCAATATCTCTAAAACGATAGCAGCACAAATGAAATTTTTACATCACAAAAGTATCAAAAATGAATGGCACCATTTAGGGTCCATTTTCCAATAAATAGAGTGTGACATGACATGACATGACATAATCACTCGAAATTAATATCTCAATATCCCCAAAAAGCAGCACAAACGAAAATCTTTACAGCACAAACCAACACAAACGAGTGACACCATTTTTAGCCATTATTAATGAAAATGCGAAAAACGGTAGCAGGACATAAGAAACCTTTTACAGCACAAACAAGCCTCAACAAACAAACAACTTCACGGATGTTCTTATTTCGACTTATAATAAAAATATTGGAAAATTACTTTAGTGCTTATTTAATACTAGAGATACATAAGTGTAATTGATCATTAAGGCTGCATAGAAACACAAGCACGTACATATGAGTGTGGCGCGAGGGCCTCTTTGTCGTCGCAGCGTCTCCTCTTGGCCTCCACTCCACTCTGTGAGGGGGCGTAGCCGCCTGATGGCCCCTGACGCTCCTCTGGGGCCTGACTGTCTGTTGATGACGCCGACTTACTCTGCAGAGAGAGGAAAATATCAGGAAATGAAAGGTGCAAAGCAATGCTCTACAGTGTGTCAGCATCATTAAGGTCTTGGGAAGAGGGAGAGGTAAGCATTTTACGGCTGGGCCAGAACTTGATGCAAGTACATACGATGCAGTTGTGGAATCAGATCTTTTATAATTTCGAATTGCAAGTTGACTCGTTAAAGCTTGCAGACTCGTCTGACATGGATAAAGGACAGCTGCGCTCTAGTTTGGCCCACATAAGGCTGTAAGTACTTTCAGCTAATGTATGTTTGTGTATGCATTTGTAAATAAGTTTAGAGCTACAGTTTGTGGAGTGTGTAAGCGATTTGCTCTGAGAATTGTAAATATGTTAGCATTCATAACATTTAAGCTTGCGGACATTTGCTGGCCTGGTACTCCAGACTCACTGTTGTTCCAGCTATTGAGTCTGGCCACCATTAAGCGGATAAAATTTCCAGGGCGGAGCAAGCCACAGCAAACAGATAATGGAGTGGACCAATCAGCGACGGGCGGATGTGACGTTACGCGACGAGGGACTTGCGTGCAGAAGTAAACATACGAGGAGAGCGGAGTTTATTTAACATGGCTAGCGCGAGACAGACTGTTGTCAATAACTTGTGTCGATGTGTTTTTGGTAATTTAAAACTGATTTTACCGTGGATTGGAACATATTCTCGGCTCTCCTGTTCACCATCTCTGTTGTTGTGGAGACGACTTCCGACGCGGAAGAGTGACGTTGCTCGTTAAGAACGCATCATGCAAATAAACGAATCTGATTTGACGATTGATTTTGTACTTGCTCGAGAGGCCGTTAATGGGCTGGGTCCCAGACTATTCTCTCAGTGTTTGAAAAATACAGGGAGAACAATGTGGCCGTGCCAGGCAAGACGTTTGCTAGGGAAA